>NC_139350.1:129430320-130080320 GCF_055883805.1 Amblyomma maculatum
GGCTCCTTATGCCAGGGCGCGTAGGCTGTGCTACGAGTGTGGCCTTCCTGATCATCTTGCCCGAGATTGTCCGAAACGGCGGTCAGCACCGGCGAACCTCGTGCAAACGACAACAGATGACGGAGTCTTGGTGGCGCGTGTTGCGGGAACTAACTTCGGGAATGCAAACGTAAATGGTGGAAAACGCCCGTTCCGCGCCCTCAAAACATCGCACTCTGTTGTGGAAAGGCCAAATTCGTGGGGCACATGGATTCGGGAGCGGAGGTCAGTGTCATCAGACGATCAATTCTGGGAGACCATGTGTCACTTACCGGTTCAAGCATAAAATTAACTGGTTCGTTTGGAGAGCAATGCTGGCAAAATTGGTATACGTCCCTTTGAAACTGTTGGCTACTCATAAAGACGGCGGTGCAGCCACGGTTGGCACAGACGTTTTCTGTGCTTTGACAGACAGGTTAGCCCCAGGGATAGACGCACTTATCAGCCCGGACACGCACGCGCAGTTGCTGGGAGAAACCACAGTGACAACGCATCAGACCACGCCAGCGGGCAGCAGTGGTGATGAATTTTACGGAGTCGTGGCGGCGACCGGGGCTATTACTACGACCAGCGAGCCACATGGTGCTGCTGAACGTGAGGTCTTTCGTCGCGCTGGCATGGAGGACTCAATGTTGAAAGACGTACGGAAGCAGGTCGGAGCGGTTGGCCACGGCGCCGTAAGAAAAAGGGTGAATTGAAGGGAACTGATTCAGACGTGTTAGACACTGCAAGCATCTGTGCAGTGACGGCTAAGCAGGCATCCAAGGTTGATGCGATCTCTGATAATGATACACAATCGGAGCGGTTAAAAGGTGCAACCGTAGCGTCAGTAGGGGAGACCGCACTAAGTGGGGAGGATGACAACAAAGAGGAGAGCGTAGACGCAGCTGGAACTGTAACGGTCAGCACCAAGGCTGGGGACGACAGTGCCGTTGTTGAGAGTAGGAGGCGAAAGGGAGAACGAATGCCCCTTGGTCGTCTTTTTCTGTTATTTGTGTGTCCGCCTTGTTTGCGGTGCCATGGTGCGCTGAATATGGAGCCACGAGACATCTACCCTGTTTGAGTGATGCGCGACCGGTGCTGAAGTGTGCTGCATTCCTAGAAGTCATGCATCACAGTGGCAATGGGGGTGTCGTGCACGCTGTGTGTTGCCCCGAGCACCGCGAGAACGAACGAAGCGTTGGCGGACTAAACCATAAAGGAGGCTATGACTAAACACATTCCGGAACAGCGAAGCGCCGGTGGGGACTGGAAAATCGGCGCCGGGAGGACGGCAAGGAGGAAACATTTACGGGCTCCCGCAGGGCGCACTGCCCGTGTAATCCGAGCTGGCCGCTGCACGCGGCTGCGAGCGGGTGCCTGCGACGGCCGCCGGCTTCTGGGAAGTGTTCTAACCTCCGAGGTGTTGGAAGCTTGGGACTGCGTGAAGACAGCCGTGGACGTGGCGAGGAGGGCTCTCGAAGGGAGAGAGGAGTCGGAGGGACCACGGTGGACGCAGGGACGAGAGAGGACGACAGAGGAGACTGAACTGGAGTGTCGTGCGGAGAGGCCGCCTTCCAAGTGACACGTACGAAATGCGCGCAATTTCTAAATAAATTCATAATAATCAGGAAATGCCAAGGGTGGTCGAGCTTCGTCAGAGAATGCCAGAGGGGCGGAGCAAGAGACCTGCCTGACTGAGCCCATATAAGAAGACGAGATGTAGATGGTAAGGGAGAGATCGGAGGATAGTGTGTGCTTGTCGGGATATACGACCTGCTTCGAAGTTGCCCCGATGGGCTGAGCCGCAGTTACAGGGTAGGGCATTCCCAAACCTAGCAAAGTACCACAAAATCTGGCCCGAAAAAATTCAAAAATAACACATGCACTGTATGCTGTGAAGTCTGGGACATCCTTCACATGATATCAAACTGCAAAGAGCAATCACAGAAATATAAAGCTAGAGCACTCAGCCAAGCGGTGTGGGAGGCAGAGCTCGCCCACACGGGTCTCTGAGCAGCGCAGCCTGCCCACGAGGGCCCGGGAGATAGCCCAGGCCAATGGTATCCTCGACTGAAGAAACCACCCACGCTATTCCGTTAAACAATTAAAGTTTACTCTCTCTCTCTCTTTATTTTTGCATTCGCCGCTTCTGCTATGGCTACCCGGAGAACTCGATCTGAGTCGTCATCATGCATTAATTTACTCATTAGGTTGAGCTTCCAGTTTCCTAAAATCTCTGCATATGTGGTGAAGGTGTCCCCCCCCCCCCCCCCCCCCCCAAAAAAAAAATAAAATAAAATAAAAATAAATAAATAAGAGAAAAGGTATGTCCGCGTAGCAAGGGGAGTTTGCGCGGTAGTGGCTGTATGCTATCAGACTGTTCTTGCGGTTGCATGTGTAAAAGCGCACATGTTTGTACTTGAAGAGCCTTTTTTTTTAGGTGCACATGTGACAAAGTGCAAGTGTTTCAAATCGCTTCAATGTGTGGAAATGCCGCCTGAGATGAAAGCGTCACGTCGTATCGTGTTAATTGTGCGGATGGCCACGCCAACGCCACTCCGACACTCCACAGCCGAGAAGGTGGACATTGGGATCGTTTATGTCATCGCGGAAATGGACGCGGAGCTGGCATCCAGACTGCATGATGTTCAACATCCTGGTCGTTGTGTGCCGAGTCTTCCGTAATTCACATCGATATTTTTTCGACTTAAGACTATTGGATCACTCTATGTTCAGAAAAAAGTGACGAGGGGGTGGTATTGACGACAATGATGTCTTCGCAACGTTGCTCTCAGGCCGGGAGCAAGAGTCAAGTAAATTGCCAACGGGTACGGAGCCAGCCCGGCTCCACTTAGGTCATTTTCAAGACACAGCTACAAACCATATGTGTGTCTTCAAAGGAATCTGAAACGGAATGGTTTTAGGAAAATTATTGTTTTTTTTTTCTTCAAATGGCGCGTAATTAAATGTAGTGAAAACTCGGAGTTTCTGCACAACGGGCTTTGGGAAAGCGGGACCTAAGCAGGGAGTCGAATGTCAGTTTACACAATGCCCATTATTGGCGCCACAAGAACCAACACTGGCTTGTGCTTGAGCGCAAACGTCAAGTAAGATTGTGAGGAAATGTTCGATGTGGCATTTATACCGGCCGTATTGTCCGTCCTGACTTCATCGACGGAAGTACACAGACTGGGTTCTAAACGGCGCCGTCTCTGCTTTTGCCGCAGAGCTATCTATCACTGGTCGTCTAGAAAAAAAAAATAATGGTTTTAGGCTACAGCATGAGAGCCCCGCCGCATTTTTTTATTCGGCTAAGTAATTCCTGGACCGCACCTTTCCCAACCAATGCATTGGGCTTGGGAGAAAAACAACGTGACCTTCGAAACCGCCCAACTTCTCATCACTGAATACCTTCCTCAACGGATACGTTAAGAACAACATTTTTGACTTGAAAGAAATAACGCTATGCTTGTCCATACACCATCACCGTGGAACGTGCAATGTTCAAGCGCAATCTGCCCTCTGTCACTGAAGCGTGAAGCGTTCCTTTCGCAAAGATAGCGATGAAATAAAAAGATAAAAAAGCATCTTCAGGAGGTAATCCAAATGGCAGAGCGCCAGGCTAGCACTTATCAAGGCTCTCAAAATCGGCGTTCGCCGAGGTGACGATGACTATCCTTTTTGTTACGCTGAGCGACGGAGCACACGATAACGGCGGCCGCGGTCTAAGCTAAGGGTCGAGGCCCCCTAGACAGGAAAGTTAGGACACGCGTTTCGAATTGGGCGCTGCATTCAATACGAGACGTCACCAGCACACGTTGCGCCGCTCTTCATTCGCTCAGTTTATGTTACGTGCGGAAAAAAGCGTCGGATTTCTCTCCACTGCAGGGCTCTAGAAAATGAGTTTTTCTTCGTTTCAAAAACTGATATGTATTTGTATCGTTAATGACATCAATCTTTACATTGGGACTTACACCCCAGCTACGATAGGTAATTAAGGACATGGTTACTGTGTTTATGTTAATTGCATTGCATGAATAATGAGAAATCTTTTGCAGAATATTATGTGGGCCATGGCAGAAAGTGTATTTACGGAAATATTCCCTTTGCATCGTACACCGACTATTTTTAAAAATTACTAGGTCTTTGCTGAAACACCCAGTGTATATATATATATATATATATATATATATATATATATTCGCTGCAAGGACACAATCCTCCAGGTTCACAAAGGAGACGTTTATTGAAACGCCATCCTACAGCGGCACACACACATACACACACGCACATACACATATATACAAAACGCACATACACACACACATACTCAGTCACCGTGTCAAGGGAGCGCGCGAGGAGCAAGGCTCCTCTGCGCGCACGAAGTGACACGGAGTGCGCGCCGCAAGCACGCAAGGGCGTGCTGTGATCTCTCTCTCTCGCAGTGACCGGAGGGTTCCCTTGAGAGAGAGTGGGCAACCACCGCAAGGTACGCCTGTCGCGGATCGTTGGATCATGATCGACAGGCTCGAGCTTCGCTCTCAGGTACGACCCGGAGCAGACGAACTCGAGTACACACTTGTCTGCGCGGACAAAGGCCGGCAGACAAGAACAGTAGCGTACGCACCTTGCGATGTCTCGGAGGGGTCTCTCCTTGGGCCCCGTTCCGAGGATCGCGCGAGCGCGGCCGTCGAAGCGGTGCCGTGTTCCCGCCAAAAAGGCACCAATGAGAACAGCCACTGGGACGCCAGGGCGGAGCTGTGACCCGAACGACAGTGACAAGTCGTCCGAGCCTCTCTCCGCCGCCTCAGGCGGGAGAAAGGGAACGAGGAGAACAACTGGGAAGCGGGCGGCGGCCGCGCAAAGGGCCGCCGCAGCAATCCCGAATCCCATAATATATATATGAAGGCAGAAGCCAACAGTCGGCCAGGCCAAGGAAAGCATTATTGGGGATTGTACTGTCTTTTTTTATTTTTTACTTCAATAATCACATAAATTAGTAATGTAATCTGTTTAGGGGAAATATAATTAAACATAAAGTAGAAGGAAAAACAACGTGCCGATGGTGAGATGCGAACCCATGACCTCCTCTTCATTTATATATATATTGCCACGTGCTTCGGGGCGTCAGGAGAAGGAAGAAGAGGCTGAAGAGAAGAAGAGGAAACAGAGGCTGGTGTGCACTGTGCGGACTCGCAGTTCCCTTTTCGTTGACCGTGTTCCTGTTCTCGTGAACTCGTGCACGCACCTTCGTTGGACGAGCGGAACCGGCAGCTTACGGACGTCATGTTAACGCAAGTATTTATGTGAAAAACAGGTTGACGGCAGCTAGACTGTTGTGTACTTTCGTCTCCTGCAGTAGAGTCAGCTCTGGTGGCTTGGGTGCTGCCTCTGATGAGTCATGGACGCCTCACGTGAGCAGACAGCACCGCCGAATCAGATTTGTGCTGAGGACGCTTCCTGTGACCAAGAACCATCATTGAACCAGAACTCTGCGGCTGGGAACAACTCGGGTGAACAGACAGCCTTACCAAACCAGAACTTTACCGGAGACTACTCACGTAGGCAGATGGAATTGCGGGACCACAACACTGCAGAGGAGTTTTCGTTTGAACGGGCAGCATCGCCAAATCAGAACATTGCCAAGAATGACTTGTCCGGGCAGGCAGCATTACTGGACCACAACTATGCCAGAAACGATTCCTGTGGGCAGAGCGTGCCACAAAACTAGAAATGGGCCGGGAGTGATTTCTTTCCTTTCTGACGTCACATCCCTCCACCTCCATTCTGGTTCGTGCCTGGGCTCCAGCTGCATCCCTACAGCGGTGGTCTTACATGGCCATCGTACGAACCCTATCAGCTGTATGGCTACTATGGTTGCCCTATAGGGTATATATGTGCCCCAAGACAAAAAAATGTTTCAGTCACTGTTCAGTGATGGAAAAGCACCCTCAGGACGAGAGCCTACCAGTGGTGCAAATGGGAGCCATGGTGCTACTCCAATGAATGCATCGCTCAGCAACGGTTTCATTGCCCAGTATACTCCCCGAAGCACGTGACAATATGCATTCACAACCTATTGTTACTATACGAGATGTGTAAATAATCGCAGGCGCAGCTTGCGCACAGTCGTTTGTGGGCAGTGCTTGGACACATGCGCGCGAGTAACGCGAACTTATTCGTGTTTTGCATTTTGTAAATGATGTACAAAATTCCCCCTGTCCTTTCTAACTAACGCTCACCTGTGTACTCCTGGCTATCCTCTTCCTATTCTCTTTACTTCCCACCGGCAGCAGCTCAGCTGCATTTACTTCCCTTTTGTTTATTGCTCTAATAAAATTCTACACTTACTACTTTTCCAATTCTGAAGGTGAAATTCGGGCGCTATTTTTCGACTTCATTATATTGAAGAAATCGGGTTTTTCGTAGAAACATTTCTAAATTCGAATCTTTCGGGTTAAATTTGCAAGCTGCAATAACTTATTCGAACTTGTTTACGATTATGTTATGTTATGTTACGGTTATGTTTCAGGCTAGAAAGTGGGGAAAATTGGTGTACTCAAGAAAATCTTTCGGACTTCCGTATTTCTTTAGTAAATAGTAATTACTGGCAGTAAAGAGCCTGGACTAAATTTGGGGTTTGAAATCGGCCCCTCCATGACGAATCGAGTCCTGCTCGAACGTGTTGCCGGCGGGCTGTTCGGGTCTCCCCCTCTGTGACGAATAGAGTCACAAAGGTTGTGACGAGAGGCTTCGTCACGGAGGAGGAGACCCGATTGAAGGCGCCGTTCTCCGGGTTCTTGTAGGGAGCCTCGATGCAAAGGGCGTTTTTATCGAGGCTCCCTAGGTTCTTGTAAGTTCTTGCGACGCGACTTCAAGTCCAATCCGCGGCGCTGCAGGACGTGATGTTTTTCTACTTCCACCTCATTCCTATGGCGGAAAAAAGGGTAGGGTTGGGTTGTGGGGTTTAACGTCTCAAAGCCTATGAGAGATGCCGCAGTGGAGGACTCCGGAAATTTCGACAACCTGGGACAGCACACGGGCGCCTTGCTTTTCGCCTCCACTGAAAAGCGGCCGTCGAGGCCGGGATTCGATCCCGCGTCCTTGGGAACAGTAGTCGAGCGCCGGAACCACTGCGCCACCCCGAGGGGCTATGGCAGGAAAAAAACAAGAGATCATATTCACATGTGCACGACTTGCTGCGCACACAGCTGTTTGACTCACACGTCAAAGATCTCTGTGAGATACACTCACTCGAGTTGGTGCGCGTATTCTTTGACTAAGTACTGACGAATGAAATAAATAAACATGATGAATTAAAAATAGTTCAAACCACTAAAATGTGGAGAGTCATTGCGCCGTGGTCCGTCTGAGCTAAAAAGGAAGATGAAGCAAACGAACGCACGCTATTGCGTCTGCTGTTTCGGCGAAGCTTAAGCTTCCTCCAATTTTTCTCTACTTTCTTATCGACTATCTTCACGGTTACGCTACTATATCACACACACACACACACACACACACACACACACACACACACACACACACACACACACACACACACACACACACACACACACACACACACACACACACACACACACACACACACACACACACACACACACACACACACACACACACACACACACACACACACACACACACACACGCGCGCGAAATATATATATATATATATATATATATATATATATATATATATATATATATATATATATATATATATATATATATATATATAGTAAAGATGAAGATGTGCAAGCGAAGATAAAGAAGAAGCTTCCGTGCGCTGTCGCCAGTGGCATCGCTATCGGTGTGTAAGCTGGACCTGTTTGTATGCGAACTGTTCCTGACGTGCTCCTAGATCGCGTCCCAGTACCTCATTAAACCCCCAACCTACATTTGATGGAGGTGCTGGGTAGATCTATTCTCCTGCCCTGCTGGAACTCCGCAGCCGCACTTTACCACCTCCTGCGATGCCTGAAGAAGCCAACCACCAAGCCGTACAAGTTGGCTCGGCCATCATCTGTCCCGGCTCCCTCCGCCAGCGAGACCCCGCCATCTTCAGCGGCACTGACGACCATGACGTCGAGGACTGGCCCCCATCCTATGAGCGGGTGGGCGCTTACAACAAATGGGATTCGGAAACTAAGCTAGGCACTGTGATTTTCTATTTCACCGGCGAAGCAAATCGATTGTGCTCGCGCTAAAGTTGGATTTTCTGCGCTGCCCGAGCCCGTGTCAGACAACGCTACTCTCAGTCTATGCGCTAAAGCCCTCGTCGCCGAAGACATCGGCATTCCTCCCTCTTCTGCCCTGCTTGTAAATATCACTTGTGACTCTGCGTGCGATGCAACTGTCCTCTTCACGCCAGCACATATATTTCTGCGCCGAAAGTGCCTTCCGTTGCCCTATGTTTCACTCACTATTCCCGCTGGTTCCTCTACGCTCTGGCTCTCTAACCCGTTTAACTACCCCACTGCTTTGCGCCACGGTGAATGTCTCGGGAGCCTACAACCCATCTCTTCTCCGTGAAGAGACTGAACACGCACCGCGCCTCGCCATGACTGCGCTCAGCCCTCCACGTTCTGTACCAGCTTTCTCTTTCACAGACCTGTTCCGCCACTCCAACGACGCCAGTATTCCTCCGCTTCAGCGAGCGCAACTTCTTGCCCTCTATCAATAGTTCAGCTCCTCCTTCGACTCCCATCAAAATTCTCTGGGCCAAAGCTCAACTGTCACTCATCGGATCGACACTGGAGTACGCACCACTGCGATCGGCCCTACTGTGTCTCAGCAACAGAGCGCCAAATTATTGAAGGGCAATAATAATAATAATAATAATAATAATAATAATAATAATAATAATAATAATAATAATAATAATAATAATAATAATAATAATAATAATAATAATAATAATAATCTTTATTCAGTATAGTGAAATCAGCATACAGAAACGGAAGTGCCGAAGCCACAAGTGGGCTTGTGCGGCGACAACCGGCAGCCGCGGCAATGTACGCGCTACATCCGAACTCCATCGGAGGGGAAAAAAAAAAAAGAAGAAACATGGGGGGAAAAAAAAACAAGGAAAAAAAAAAGAATCATTTGGCACAACATATTATCAAAACTGCCCTGATAACATCAGTACATATTAAAGGTTTCCTAACGCTTGAACAGCAACTCTCAGTGTTTTGCTGGTGGTAAAAGAAAATACATCGTCCGGTAGTTCATTAAAGATAGCTGGAACATAATAGCGTCTTGTTGCTTTACCGTAGCGAGTGCGCACTCTCGGTTTAAGATAATGAGGAACATGTCTCAACGGTACCGGTTTCGTGTTTATGTGCCTGTATGCACTGCTCCAAAAATATTTCAGTACTACAATTTGTTTAAAAAGATTGTCAAAAGAAGGCAAACCGGCTGTTCTAAAGACACTGCTGGGCAAATTCTCTTGTGGCATGTAGAGGAAGCTTGTAGCGATGTTTTTCAAGATCCTATTAACTCGACATTTCCATGTGAAAGAGCAGTTAAAAAAACAACACATACCGTATCCTAAAACACTATACCCCAGAGCCTGCAGCGATTAGTTTTCTGATAGAAAAAGGCATGATGGTTTTCAAATTAAACGACAAACACCCAACACGTCTAAGTTTCTTTCATATGTGGGTCAACTGAGTATTCCATGTCAGATTGCTGTCTGTGCACACCAAGATACTTAACCGACGGGACGCTAGCAATAGGTTGACAGAAACACAGAGAGCAATATGGAGGGTGTAAATATATGGAACCTACTACATCTTTGTGCGAGTTACGAAAACAGACAAGTCTGGATTTCGAGCTATTCATTTGCATTAAGTTTGAGGCAAACCAATCACTAACTTTAATACCGTCCTCCTGAAGGTTAGCCAGGGCGCATGAAAACTCAGGGTTGCTTGATACTAGTAAAGTGTCATCAGCGTAATGGAATACGGTGGATGCTTTCACGTTGTCACATATAAGTTGAACAACAAAGGAGATAAAATAGACTCTTGCGGGACACCGCACAACAGACATACCGCGTCTCTCCAAATAGGCCCAAACATGAATACTTGTGAGCGATTTGGAAGATAGTTTTTAATTAGATACGAAAAAGGACCCCTAAATCCACATCAGTGAAGTTTAGAGTTTAAAATTTGATGATTTACTGTGTTGAAAGCTTTTTTTACGTCAAAAAAAAAAAATGCCACCTCATTGTTCTCCAGGCTCTGGTGCAATAAATCAGAGAGATTTTCCAATAGCACCTGTGTTCTTGACAAATCCGTACTGATTCACACTCAGTAGGTCATGTTTAGTAATAAATGCATTCATCACAGAAAGTACGTGTTTTTCTAATATCTGGGATACGGGGGAAAGAACAGATACAGGGCGGTAGTTGGCAATGTCATTCTTTTTCCCACTTTTGTACAGAGGAACAACGAAAGCACTCTTCGGTGATTCTGGCCATGTACCACTTGTAGTTATGCCGTTTAAAATAAATAGCACAACATGTTTCAGAGCTGTAATGTTTCTAATAAGATCACTTATGAAAATGTTGCAGATTTATTACGTTTCAGACTAGACAAAACGCTGAAAAGATCAGATTCTGTCATAAAAGGAAGGAAAGCCGATTGCGATACACTTTTTGTAATTTTTGTCGAGCTCAAAGTTTGGACTGCGACCCGTTGCTGAGCAACGGGTCGCAGTGCCAACCCGAAGAAGTTTTGGAACACTATTAAGCCTACACGCCCCCTGCCACTAACGTTACTCGACGAAGACAATAGCCCCATTTCAGAACACGATGTTATTGCACTCTCAACACCTTTTTTTTTTTTTTTTGTTGAGTTTTTACTAAAGAACCCGACACCATACTGCCAAACTTCCCTGTATTAGATCACCCAGCCATGCCAGACATTTTTTTCGATGTTAACGGAGTAATGAAATTAACTGAGTCATTGAAAGTCACATCTTCTACTGGTATTGATGGGCTAAACTGAAAGGTCTTAAAAAATACTAAACATGTTGTTGGTGTCTTTTTATGCCACCTTTTCGAACAGCCCTTGTCATCAGTGGTACTTCCGCAAGACTGGAAAATCGGTAAGATTGTCCCAGTCCCCAAAAAAGGTCCATCTTCTTCAGATAAAAACTACTGTCCCATTTCTCTCACAAGTGTCTGCTCGCAGTTAATGAAACATGTCATTTATTCACACATAGTCAAATTTCTTGTTTCGGTCAATTTTTTTCACCCTAACCAGCATGGCTTCATAAAAGGACTTTCCTGTGATTCCCATCTAGCCCTTTTTATTAACGACCTTAGTTCTAACCTTGACCTAAATATTTCTGTTGACGCGCTCTTACTAGACTTTGAAAAGGCTTTTGATAAAGTTCCGCCTAAACGATTACTGCTAAAACTCTCGCTCCTAAACCTTAACCATTTGGTGATGGAATGGCTTCGAAGCTTTTTAACTAACAGAGAACAATTTGTCTATGCTAATAAATACTCGTTCCTTCGTTCTCCAGTCACCTCGGGTGTCCCCCAAGGTACCGTGCTTGGACCCTTGCTCTTCCTCATTTACATTAACGATCTTCCGTCTAACATCACCTCTAACATTCGTTTATTCGCTGACGATTGTGTAATTTGCCGCCCGATTTCTAACCGCGCTGACGCCGACATCCTTCAAAAAGATCTTGTAGAAATAGAAACTTGGTGTAAGGATTGGTTAATTTCTCTTAATATTACTAAAACATGCTGGATTTCTTTTCATCGCAGGCATTCCCACATTCCTCAAAAATATGTTCTTTTCCATTCTGAAGTGTCTCCCGTTACCACCTGTAAGTATTTAGGCATTACCCTAAATTGGTCCTTACATATAGTAATATCGCTAATAACACTAATCGCACTCTTGGGTTTTTGCGTCGTAATCTTCGTTTTGCTACCCCTTCTATTAAATTGTTAGCATACCTAACTTTCGTACGGCCTAAATTAGAATTCGCTTCATCAGTATGCGACCCTCATCAAGCTAACCTATCGTTAACACTAGAAAAAATTCAAAATCGCGCTATCCGCTTCAAATATTCAGATTACTCATACCACGAGCCTCACTACCTAATCTTGAATCACGGCGAAATATGTTTAGATTGTGCCTTTTTCACAAGTTTTATCATTAATCTCTAGGAGCATCACTCATATCACCAGGGGCCGTATCCAGCGGAGGTTCCTTTCGGGAACCGTTCTCTTTCATGATGACGTCAATTTGACGTCAGCAAGGCAGCGGGCGCCACCTCACGGCGAAGACGGAAAAGACAGCGGCCAATCAGCGATGGCCCCAGATCGTAGGCGTGTCCATCACGAGCATGTGGCTTTTTCTGGTACCAAATATTTGTACCGAAGTGGTGTTAAGCACGAAATAAATCTAATAATTACATAGTAATGCAAACTAGTGAATAATAGACTGAAATATTCTTAGAAGCATCCTGTTAACAACTGCAAAGCAATTATCTTGGCTCATGAGTACCTTTCTTCGCCGCTAGATGGTGCTGCGCGCGCGGCGGCGTCGTCTGCTTTCTCGCTCGCTGTGAAGTTTTTGTAAGTTCTGCCTTTCGCACAGAGTGGCAAATATCCTAATAACGATGTCTACAACGCCCGTAGTATGCAGTCCGAATCACGCTAGCTCTTTGACGGAAGAGTTGCTGCCGCCGTTGCGAGTACGAACGAGCTGCTTGATACCGGCACCGCGCCGGCGCGTCCGCGCCTGCCTATGTAGCGGGGCAGCGTCCGCAGCCTTATCGGCCGCTCAAGCGTCGTGAGTATGCGCGACCTTTCCGTGAATAGCTGTCAATGTAGGACGCAGCCGATGACACATGGAATCCGACTGCACTCGACCCAGTCAGCCACCGTCTGCTCCCCTTCCGCTGATGTAGAAGGAGGGAAAACTCAGCCCGCACTTACGGATGCGAATTATTTGTCTCTACGACTGCCGGATTCAAATGGTCGCACTGCTGTTGGCCGAGAGCTCCCGACCGTAAAGTAGCGATCGAAGCGCGTAGAGCACCTTTGCTTCTGACGGCAGCCCGGCATACCCCTTCGTCCCCACTTCGCTTCGCGATCGGCACGCAGCCTTAGCCAGTGTTGCCGCAAAACCTCCTGAGACATGTAGAAGGCGTTGTCTCGTTTTTTTTTTGTTTTGTTTTTGTTTACTGCGTCAGTTTACTAAACCCGCAAAACGCTGCCCAAAAACACACACACACACAAAATAAAAAGGATACCACGGCCGTACTCAAGCAGCTGCGCGGCGCGCGCCGTCGCTCGACTACGGCCATGAGGCGCCACAGCGAGCGCAGAGCGGTTCCATCTCGAAGCAGACCAACTCGTCGCGGTTCCTGCGCCGGCCGGCAAAAAGGTTCCTTTCGGAGCGGTGGCCCCGCCCCGTGCCGCTCCGTGACGTAGGCGAAAAACGTGGAGCCGCCTCCGGAAGTTTTGGGGGTCACGCCGGACGTGACGCAGCAACCAATTAGGAGCGGCGAAAGGAACCAGTTCCCGAACGGAACCGTCGCGGGATCTGGCCCCAGTTCAGTCTCCTCTGTCGTCCTCTCTCGTCCCTGCGTCCACCGTGGTCCCTCCGACTCCTCTCTCCCTTCGAGAGCCCTCCTCGCCACGTCCACGGCTGTCTTCACGTAGTCCCAAGCTTCCGACTCCTCGGAGGTTAGAACACTTCCCAGAAGCCGGCGGCCGTCGCAGGCACCCGCTCGCAGCCGCGTGCAGCGGCCAGCTCGGATTACACGGGCAGTGCGCCCTGCGGGAGCCCATAAATGTTTCCTCCTTGCCGTCCCCACCGGCGCTTCGCTGTTCTGGTTTCGGGAATGTGTTTAGTCATAGCCTCCTTTATGGTTTAGTCCGCCAACGCTTCGCGGGACGCACGGAATACACAAACACGCAAACGCCGACCGTTCGTTCTCGCAGTGCTCGGGGCAACACACAGCGTGCACGACACCCCCATTGCCATTGTGATGCATGACTTCTAGGAATGCAGCACACTTCAGCACCGGTCGCGCATCACTCAAACAGGGTAGATGTCTCGTGGCTCCATATTCAGCGCACCATGGCACCGCAAACAAGGCGGACACACAAATAAGAGAAAAAGACGACCAAGGGGCATTCGTTCTCCCTTTCGCCTCCTACTCTCAACAACGGCAGTGTCGTCCCCAGCCTTGGTGCTGACCGTTACAGTTCCAGCTGCGTCTACGCTCTCCTCTTTGTTGTCATCCTCCCCACTTAGTGCGGTCTCCCCTACTGACGCTACGGTTGCACCTTTTAACCGCTCCGATTGTGTATCAGAGATGGCATCAACCTTGGATGCCTGCTTAGCCGTCACTGCACAGATACTTGCAGTGTCTAACACGTCTGAATCAGTTCCCTTCAATTCACCCTTTTTTTTACGGCGCCGTGGCCAACCGCTCTGACCTGCTTCCGTACAGGGAGTTTTAGAATATGGGGATAGGGGGACCCAAGGCTTGGGGCCACCAAGGAAATAGCGCGCGGCAGCGCAACGCGCTAGCCGAGCGGCGAGTTTTAGAATAGGGCTTTTCCCGACGCAGCGGAGCCGGGCTTGCGTTCGTCGATTGCAGCGCCACGACGGTAGCCAAGGAAAAGCATTTTAAGATATAAAAGCCAACAACGTTATATTATTCATCAAAAAGTACTATTATTGTGCAAAAACTATCTTAAGACTACCGGTTATATAAACTGTTTTCGTCAGACAAGACGGATTCGGCCAATTGTCAGTTCAGGCAGAGACCGGGAAACCTCATTTGAACCTTCCGCGCTTTCCGCCGTCTGGTCCCCATGGCAACCAAAGGAGGCGAACTCGCTAAGCCTAGCAGCTCGGTAAATCCGGAAGCAATCTGAAAATATAGTGCGTTTTGTTTTATCGCTAAAATTTGGTTGTGCGGTCATCATGAGACATAGCATAAGCTTCGTTGGCCTTTCGTTTTCCATGAATGCGTGACACTATGGAGCGGTGACGACGAATGTGTGCCGAGGCGAGCGGCCGCCGCTTGGCCGAACGCCGCCATGTTGCCGTAACCCAAGCGACCCAACGGCGGCTTGGGGCGAACGCTATTTCCGAAAAATAGGGGCCACCCCTAGCGTTAACCCAAGACCCCAAGCGCGCCTTACGTTCTGCGCATGCGCATTTCGACGCCCCAAGCTCCTTGGGGGCCCCAAAACTTGGGGCCCCCTATTCTAAAACTCTCTATTGAGTCCTCCGTGCCAGCGCGACGAAAAACCTCACGTTCAGTAGCACCACGTGGCTCGCTGGTCGTAGTAATAGCCCCGGTCGCCGCCACGCCTCCGTAAAATTCTTCACCACTGCTGCCCGCTGGCGTGGTCTGATGCGTTGTCACTGAGGTTTCTCCCAGCAACTGCGCGTGCGTGTCCGGGCTGATAAGTGCGTCTATCCCTAGGACTAACCTGTCTGTCAAAGCACAGAAAACTCCTGTGCCAACCGTGGCTGCACCGACGTCTTTAGGAGTAGCCAACAGTTTCAAAGGGACGTATACCAATTTTGCCAGCACTTGCTCTCCAAACGCATCAGTTAATTTTATGCTTGAACCGGTGACACATGGTCTCCCAGAATTGATCGTCTGATGACACTGACCTCCGCTCCCGAATCCAAGTGCCCCACGAATTTGGCCTTTCCACAACAGAGTGCGATCGTTTTGAGGGCCCGGAACAAGCGTTTTCCACCATTTGCGTTTGCATTCCCGAAGTTAGTTCCCGCAACACGCGCCAGAAAGCCTCCGTCATCTGTTGTCGTTTGCACGAGGTTCGCCTGCGCTGACCGCCGTTTCGGACAATCGCGGGCAAGATGATCAGGAAGGCCACACTCGTAGCACAGCCTACGCGCCCTGGCATAAGGAGCCGACCGTCCGGCATCGTCATACCACGCCCTAGCCGAGTCAATTGTTTTTCCTTCTCTCCTTACCGACTTTCCTGCGTTCCTTTTGATATCTTTAGCAATTTGACTTTCGTTAAATTGTTCCGCAAGGTTGGCCACTTCATCCAGGTGCATTGCTTTTCCGTTAGTCTCATTTTGGATGACAAAAGCACGGGCGTCTGGACTTAACACTTCCTTTAGTTTATCTGCTACTACAAGCTCTCGAAGCTGTTCAAGGGAAGTTATGTTGTAGCTGTTGCAATAATAGGTAAAATAATTTTGCAGTCGTGTTGCGAACTGATCCCATGATTCCCTTGACCCCTTTGATCCCATGATTCCCTTGAACAGGATGAAGGAAGGCAAGAGCGATTGGCTAAGCAACGCGCCTATGCTGCAGAATGGCGAGCCCGGCGGCGTTCTACAAGTTGAATGAGCGAGAGTAGTTTCATGAAGTAGAAACCATGTTGTGTCCACAGTAAATACTTTAGTTGCACAAAAGGCCAAGACATGCCAAACCACCAGCAGAGCCAAGCGCAGCCAGGGATGTATTGCTTTCGCAATCACTGAGGCTTAACCAGAGCTAAGCCACAGCTAATTTTTTTTTTAGGAGATTTAAAAGTGGAGTGCCTCCGCAATGACGCAGCATACTTTGGCACGCACTTCTTCAAAGCGCTGGCCAATGTTTAACGACCGGCCACCACTTCTGGTGCCCTGTGACACGAGAAAAATGTTGCGGTAAGTTGTGTCTACATGTGTTTCTATGGGTCGCCCTCCAAACTCGCACCCCCATACATTTCACGGTGTTTTAAAAACACTTCGCCTCGGTAGTGAGATTTCATATTTTGACGATCTGTTCCAGGGTGTTCATGGTTGCTCTGTGCCGAATAACAACATCATAGATGCTCCGTGAAAAGAGAAAACCGCTTTGAAATCTTTCGGTTCCATGTATTCCTATGGGCGCTAACCATATAGTTTTCACCCTCAGTGGGATGGATGGATGGATGGATGGATGGATGGACGGACGGACGGACGGACGGACGGATGGATGGATGGATGGATGGATGGATGGATGGACGGACGGACGGACGGACGGATGGATGGATGGATGGATGGATGGATGGATGGATGGACGGACGGACGGACGGACGGACGGACGGACGGACGGACGGATGGATGGATGGATGGATGGATGGATGGATGGATGGATGGATGGATGGATGGATGGATGGATGGATGGATGGATGGATGGACGGATGGACGGATGGATGGATGGATGGATGGATGGATGGATGGATGGATGGATGGATGGAATATAGGAGCGTCCCCTTTGAAACGGGGATGGTAGCAGTAGCTATCATGCTCATTTTTCTCCCTATATCTTAATTATTGCTTTAGATTGGTTAACTATACCATCATTCTGTTTATTGAATTTTTGTTTAATTACTAACATTATGTCACTTTTCTGCTTTTATGCCACCACTCTTCCAGTCGTTTTTTGCTAGCTTCCACCGCCGGTTTATTCACCCGGCCACTGGCATCTCTAAACCCCAGAGTTTCAGGAAGAGTGACTGCGCCTGCATCGACCTCCGAATGGATACCATTACATTCGTGTATAATATGGTCAATTGTTTCACTGGAGTTACCACATACAGCAGATGCGTCATCTTCATTGTTAAATTTCTTTTTGTAGCTGCACGTTCTAAGGCACCCTGATCTAGCTTCAAAAAGAAAGGCACTACCTCTTGAGTTATCAAAGAAAGCTTCCTTCCAGATCTGCCTTTTCCACTTTCGGTATAATTCCACTCTCTGTTTCTTTTCCATCAAATTTATCCAATTTTTACCTTCTGTGTTTTTCACCTGTTGCTTAACGCTCTTTATTTCTTCGTCCTTTTGGCCAGTACACTTACTGGTTAGTTTCCTAGTTATTTTCCTCCTTTGTGAGTCAACGCTTTTTAGGTATAGGTATTTAAATACTTTAGCTGCTCATCTGTTACTGTCCAATTTCCTCAGGCGTTCCTCATATAATATTTTCCTCTGAGTTTCCCGTACTTCGAAAGATGCCCAGCCCATATCTCCCTGTACCGCACCATTTGTTGTTTTGCCGTGTGCGCCCCTAGTGCTAATCGTCCGACGGCTGTCTGATTTGTTTCTTATGTGGACTGTACTTCTGATTTGTGGGCTGCCGTGCCGCGAGCACCCCCTTTGTGTGTAAACACGGTGTTGGTCTGTATGGATCCCTAGCCCGGGAAATTCGCACACGCGTTTCGAATTGGGCGCTGCATTTATTACGACACGTCATCAGCGGACGTTGCGCTTGCGCTATACTTCCGGCGCTCCTCGTGCGCTCAGTTTCGGTTGCATGCGGAAAAAAAAAAAAAAAAGTCCAATTTCATCGAGCTGCATGGCTCTAGAAAAGGAGTTTTTCTTCGTCTGAAAAGCTGATTTGGCATCGTCTCGTTCACGGCATTAAACTACTCATTGGAACTAGCCACATAACTACGATAATTAAAAAGTTGATTAGTGAAATTTGTTAATTACACCCATAATTAGAGGCATTGTGGAGCAACTAATGTCCGCTGGGGCAAAGAGTGTGTTCCTACAAATATTGTTTGTATGTTTTGAGTCCACTATTTTTTCAAATTACCTTGGGTCTTCCCTGCAAAGCCCTGTATATATAATATCGTAGGATGGAACCGACTAAAGTAGGAGTACAAGCCTATGAAGCTACAAAGGTATTTGATAGATCTCGGCTTGGGAAAGGCCGTGATAGCACGAAGTTTGGCCGGGTCTGGAGACACGCCTTAATTGGAGACATCGTGCCCTAAAATGGTCAATTGACGGGCGGCAAAACGACACTTCTTTAATTGAGCTGCAAGCCGGCATCAGAAAGGCAGGTCAAAACGTGCTCCAGGCGGTAGAGATGAGTGTCGAAGTCACGAGAAAAGACGACAATGTCGTCGGGATAGCAGAGGCAGGTCTTTCATTTCAGTCCACGCAAAATGGTGTCCATCATTCTCTCAAATATCGCAGGAGCATTGCAAAGGCCGAAAGGCATAACAGTAATTTCGTACAGGCCATCCGGAGTAAAAAACGGTTTTAAGCGGTCGGCCATTTCCATCGGGATCTGCCAGTATCCGGAATGTAAATATATAGGGAGAAAAAGAATTCAGCCCCTTGCAAGCAGTTCAGTGCGTCGTCTATGCGCCGAAGAGGATAGACGTCTTTCTTCTAACCTTATTAAGTCGGCGGTAATCTACACAGAAGCTGATGAAACCATCCTTCTTTTTAACGAGCACAACTGGCGAAGTGCAAGGGCTGTTTGAGGGCTGAATGACGCTGTTCTGGGGCATCTGGTCTTTCCCTCAGTGTCCGGAGCTGTAATCAGACGGAAATTGGCAGATCACTATTACATTGCGTGTCGCCTTATTAAAACAGATTCTACGCAGCACGCCAACTCTACGAGGTGTGTTATGACCATTCTAGACCAAAAAAAGTTCGATAATCATGTTACTGAATATGATTGGGATTCATTTATCCATAACACTAGCGACACTGCGTACGATAGCTTGGTCAAGGTATTAGGCGAAATAAAAAACAAGTGTGCAAAAAAAACTTTGCTTGTGAAGAAACGTAAAATTGACTGCCAGTGGCTGACTGCTGAAATCCTGGCTTCTATCAAAGAAAAGGACGCTATTTGGTCGACAAACTTCGAGCAGAATATCGTTTGCGTCAGAAACAAGGTAACTGCGCTTATTCGCTTATCAAAGAGGAAGTTCTTTGCACAGCAGTTTCACAACACTCATCGTGATGTAACGAACACTTGGTCTCTGATAAACCAGTTACGCGTTAACATACGCTTGTCCATCCAGCAATCAGTGGAACATAATTTCGGTGTAGTGTCGCCTATTTTGGCAAATGAGTTCAATAGCATTTATTTATTTATTTATTTATTTATTTATTTATTTATTTATTTATTTATTTATTTATTTATTTATTTATTTATTTATTTATTTATTTATTTATTTATTTATTTATTGTACCTAAAAGGCCCCTGTTATGGGGCATTACATGAGGAATGGGCATGACAGTTAAAAAATTATGGTTTCGATCTTTTTCTTGAAATGGATGTGGTTGATAAGGTGCACGGCTTCCGGCGGCAGATCGTTCCAGTCCCTAGATGATTTCACAAAAAATGATCGGAGCTGAGCAGACGTTTTAGTAGACGGTCTTGTGGTGGTCAATTCGACTGGAGAGCCGCGCTCCGAGTGATACGTACGAAATGCGCGCAATTTCTAAATAAATTCATAATAATCAGGAAATGCCAAGTGTGGTCGAGCTTTGTCGGAGAATGCCAGAGGGGCGGAGCAAGGGACCTGCCTGACTGAGCCCATATGAGAAGACGAGGTGTAGACGGTAAGGGAGAGATCGGAGGATAGTGTGTGCTTGTCGGGATATACGACCTGCTTCGAAGTTGCCCCGATGGGCTGAGCCGCAGTTACAGGCTAGGGCATTCCCAAACCTAGCAAAGTACCACAAAATCTGGTCCGAAAAAATTCAAAAATAACACATGCACTGCATGCTGTGAAGTCTCGGACATCCTTCACATGATATGAAACTGCAAATAGCAATCACAGAAATATAAAGCTAGAGCACTCAGCCAAGCGGTGTGGGAGGCAGAGCTCGTCCACACGGGTCTCTGAGCAGCGCAGCGTGCTCACCAGGGCCCGGGAGACAGCCCAGGCCAATGGTATCCTGGACTGAAGAAACCACCCACGCTATTCCGCTAAACAATTAAAGTTGACTCTCTCTCTCTCTCTTTATTTTTGCATTCGCCGCTTCTGCTATGGCTACCCGGAGAATTCGATCTGAGTCGTCATCATGCATTAATTTACTCATTAGGTTGAGCTTCCAGTTTCCTAAAATCTCTGCATATGTGGTGAAGGTGTCCCCCCCCCCCCAAAAAAAAATAAATAAAATAAAAATAAATAAATAAGAGAAAAGGTATGTCCGCGTAGCAAGGGGAGTTTGCGCGGTAGTGGCTGTATGCTATCAGACTGTTCTTGCGGTTGCATGTGTAAAAGCGCACATGTTTGTACTTGAAGAGCCTTTTTTTTTAGGTGCACATGTGACAAAGTGCAAGTGTTTCAAATCGCTTCAATGTGTGGAAATGCCGCCTGAGATGAAAGCGTCACGTCGTATCGTGTTAATTGTGCGGATGGCCACGCCAGCGCCACTCCGACACTCCACAGCCGGGAAGGTTGTCGTTGTGATCGTTTATTTGAGCGCAGAAATGGACGCGGAGCTGGCATCCAGACTGCATGCTGTCCAACATCCTGGTCATTGTGTACCGACTATTTCATCATTCATGTCGAGATTTAATCCATTTAAGACTACTGCATCTATCCATGTTCAGAAAAAAAAAAAAATGACGAGGGGGTGGAATAGACGACTTTGATATCTTCGCAACGTTGCTCTCAGGCCGGGAGCAAGAGTCAAGTAAATTGCCAACGCGTACGGAGCCAGCCCGGCTCCACTTAGGTCATTTTTATTACGCAGCTAAAAACCATGTGTTTCTTCAAATGAATCTGACAGACTGCTTTTGAGAAAATTATTGCTTTTTTTTTCAAATTGCGCGTAATTAAATTTAGTGAAAACTCGGAGATTCTGCACAAAGTACTTTGGACAAACGAGACCTAAGTTATGGGGTGGTTATTCTCGTAAGAAGAGAGAATGCGCCACGGGGGGGCTAGACGCTACAGTCGCCTTCTAGCCCCGACGTGCCAGCCCTAGCAGAGAGAGCTGTGACCCCCAACCCGCGGTGCGAGAAATCGCCACTGCGGCGGGTTCGGGCCAGAGGGGACAAACACCGAGTTACGTACACGAACAGAGTTTATTGCACTGCTCGAGTACACGGCAAAGGAATAGCAATTAAGAACAACCACCGTGTAGCGAGCGAACGCCGCGTACGGGGGTGAAATAACAACCACCTAATAGGGAAGCGCGTCAAGTAGGTGAGAGGAAGTGTCTGCTCACCTGACACAGCTTCTCGCTAGCATCCCGTTGCGGTAAGTGCCTAAGGTCAGCGGGCGATTCTCGGTGACGGCGGTGGTCTCCTCGGCGGAAATCATGAACCGCGCGCGTGCGCGCCCATTCGCCGAAGACCCCGAGCGAGTTGCTGCAGTCGCGCTCCTCGACACGGAACGGGAGAGGAGGTCTCCCGGTTACGCCGGCAGGAAAGAGGGAAGCCCGAGGCAGCGTCGCCGCAGTCCCGGGAGGCGGCGGGGGGTGGCCAGCGTGCCCTCTCCTCCGCCAACCTCTCTGCCAGCGCGCGTAATCACGCGTGTTAATTACGCGCGGGCGTTATAATGGAGGAAGGGGATTGTGAATCCCCACAAAGTAGGGACTCGAATGTCAGTTTACACAATACACATTATTGGCGCCTCAAGAACCAAAGCTGGCTATGCGTCAGCACAAGCGTCAGGTAAGATTGTGAGGAAATGTTTGATGTGGCATTTATGACGGCCGTATTGTCGGTCCTTACTTAATCGACGGAAGTACACAGACTGCGTTCTAAACGGCGCCGTCTCTGCATTTGCCGCAGAGCTATCTATCACTGGTGGTGTAGAAAAAAATAACGGTTTTAGGCTGCAGCATGAGAGCCTCGCCGCATTTTTTTCTTCGGCTATGTAATTCCTGGACCGCACCTTTCCCAACCGATGCATTGGGCTTGGGAGAAAAACAACATGACCTTCGAAACCGCCCAACTTCTCATCACTGAATATCTTCCCCAACGGATACGTTAAAACCACATTTTTGACTTGAAAGAAATAACGCTATGCTTGTCCATACACCATCACCGTGGAACGTGCAATGTTCAACAGCAATCTGCCCTCTGTCACTGAAGCGTGAAGCGTTCCTTTCGCAAAGATAGCGATGAAATAAAAAGATAAAAAAGCATCTTCAGGGGGTAATCCAAATGGCAGAGCGCCAGGCTAGCACTTATCAAGGCTCTCAAGATCGGCGTTCGCCGAGGTGACGATGACTATCCTTTTTGTTACGCTGAGCGACGGAGCACACGATAACGCCGGCCGCGGTCTAAGCTAAGGGTCGAGGCCCCCTAGACAGGAAAGTTAGGACACGCGTTTCGAATTGGGCGCTGCATTCAATACGAGACGTCACCAGCACACGTTGCGCCGCTCTTCATTCGCTCAGTTTATGTTACGTGCGGAAAAAAGCGTCGGATTTCTCTCTACTGCAGGGCTCAAGAAAATGAGTTTTTCTTCGTTTCAAAAACTGATATGTATTTGTATCGTTAATGACATCAATCTTTACATTGGGACTTACACCCCAGCTACGATAGGTAATTAAGGACATGGTTAGTGGGTTTATGTTAATTGCATTGCATCAACAATGAGAAATCTTTAGCAGAATATTATGTGGGCCATGGCAGAAAGTGTATTTACGGAAATATTCCCTTTGCATCGTACACTGACTATTTTTAAAAATTACTAGGTCTTTGCTGAAACACCCAGTATATATATATATATATATATATATATATATATATATATATATATATATATATATACCGGGTGTCCCAACTAACTTGAACCAAGGGATACAAAATAATACATTTGAGGTAAGTCAGTGAAACCAATTGCATTCAACTGCCAGCCTCCTTGCGCACTACAGGCAATTTTTTGTTTTGCAATTACTTAATTAGCTAATTATGTTAATTTTTCTAATTTATTAAATATCGACTTTAGACCAAACATGTGAATTGGAAAGTTGTAGGACACCTTCAGAAACCCCCATTGCATTAACTGCGATAAAAAAAGTCTCACGTGTATCTTTTTTCCGGGCTCAGAAGAAAGCCCGCGAAATACAAATAATACCACGTGACTAGTGCATTTGTGCGCCGCGATTATGGTGCTCTCAGTCGTGGTTTGAGCGAACGAAATCAGCTGCGGCCGTGTCTTCTTGGCCCCGTTAAAGCGGCAGGCCGATATGCCTGCGATGGCTTCTTCGCCCGCGTCAGACAGCCGGCCCACGTGACGGTGCAGTAGCAGCGAGAGCGGCGAGCCGACACCACCGAGAATCTAACAAGGCCTCCTTCTCTCCCATTAGCAAACGACACGACAAATGAATGAGCGATAAGGTATCAGCCACTGAATCTGCGCATAAAGGATTGGGTAAAGGGGCGAGATGACATCATGTGACTCGACTAAAATTAGCGCTGCACCTTCATTTGCCGGTTCTTTATCGCCATTCCCCTGTCGTGATGTAGGCTGCTGCGGTGCGCAGGCCTGGCCAAAATCGCGGTGCCGACGGGCGAGCTCGAGCTCGCTCGAGCCATCGCCAACATTTCTGCCTGCCGCTGCAACGGGACCATCGGGTCACGGCCGCAGCTTATGTCGTTCGCTCAAACCACGACTGAGAGCACCACAATCGCGGCGCACAAATGCGCTAGTCACGTGGCATTTTTTGTATTTCGCGGGCTTTCTTCTGAGCCCGGAAAAAAAGATACACGTGAGATTTTCTTTATCGCAGTTAATGGAATGGGGGTTTCTGAAGGTGTTCTACAACTTTCCAATTCACATGTTTGGTCTAAAGTCGATATTTAATAAATTAGAAAAATTAACATAATTAGCTAATTAAGTAAATGCAAAACAAAAAATTGCCTGTAGTGCGCAAACAGGCTGGCAGTTGTATGCAATTGGTTTCACTGACCTACCTCAAATATATTATTTTGTAACCCTTGGTTCAAGTTAGCTGGGACACCCGGTATATATATATATATATATATATATATATGAAGGCAAGAAGGCAACAGTCGGCCAGGCCAAGGAAAGCATTATTGGGGATTGTACTTTGTCTTTTTTTTTATTTTTTCCTTCAATAATCACATAAATTAATAATGTAGTCTGTTTAGGGGAAATATAATTAAGCATAAAGTAGAAGGAAAAACAATGTGCTGATGGTGAGAAGCGAACCCATGACCTCGTCTTCATTGTATATATATATATACTGCCACGTGCTTCGGGGCGTCAGGAGAAGGAAGAAGAGGCTGGAGAGAAGAAGAGGAAACAGAGGCTGGTGTGCACTGTGCGGACTCGCAGTTCCCTTTTCCTTGACCGTGTTCCTGTTCTCGTGAACTCGTGCACGCACCTTCGTTGGACGAGCGGAACCGGCAGCTTACGGATGTCATGTTAACGCAAGTATTTATGGGAAAAACAAGCTGAGGGCAGCTGGACTGTTGTGGACTTTCGTCTCCTGCAGTAGAGTCAGCTCTGGTGGCTTGGGTGCTGCCTCTGATGAGTCATGGATGGCTCATGTAAGCAGACAGCTCCGCCGAACCAGATTTGTGCTGAGGACGCTTCATGTGATCAAGAACCATCGTTGAACCAGAACTCTGCGGTGGGGAACTCGGGTGGACAGACAGCCTTACCAAACCAGAACTCTACCGGAGACTACTCACGTAGGCAGATGGAATTGAGGGACCACAACACAGCAGAGGAGTTTTCGTTTGAACGGGCAGCATCGCCAAACCAGAACATTGCCAAGAATGACTTGTGCGGGCACACAGCATTACTGGACCACAACTATGCCAGAAGCGATTCCTGTGGGCAGAGCGTGCCACAAAACCAGAAATGTGCCGGGAGTGATTTCTTTCCTTTCTGACGTCACATCCCTCCACCTCCATTCTGGTTCATGCCTGGGCTCCAGCTGCATCCCTACAGCGGTGGTCTTACATGGCCATCGTACGAACCCTATCAGCTGTATGGCTACTATGGCTGCCCTATAGGGTGTATATGTGCCCCAAGACACAAAAACGTTTCAGTCATTGCTCAGTGACGGAAAAAGCACTCTCAGGACAAGAGCCTACCAGTGGTGCAAATGGGAGCCATGGTGCTACTCCAATGGATGCATCGCTTAGCAGCGGTTTCATTGCCCAGTATACACCCCGAAGCACGTGACAATATGCATATACAACGAATTGTTATTATACGTGATGTGTAAATAATCGCAGGCGCAGCTTGCGCACAGTCGTTTGTGGGCAGTGCTTGGACACATGCGCGCGAGTAACGGGAACTTGTTCGTGCTTTGCATTTTGTAAATAATGTACGATATTCCCCCTGTCCTTTCTAACTAACGCTCACCTGTGTATACCTAGCTGTCCTCTTCCTACTATCTATTTCCCAACGGCAGCAGCTCGGCTGCATTTCCTTCCCTTTTGTTTATTGCTCTAATAAAATTCTACACTTACTTTTCCAATTCTAAAGGTGAAATTCGGGCGCTATTTTTCAACTTCATTATAGTGAAGAAATCGGGTTTTTCGTAGAAACATTTCTAAATTCGAATCTTTCGGGTTAAATTTACAAGCTGCAATAACTTATTCGAACTTGTTTACGGTTATGTTATGTTATGTTACGGTTATGTTTCAGGCTGGAAAGTGGGGAAAATTGGTGTACTCAAGGAAATCTTTCGGACTTCGTATTTCTTTAGTAAATAATAATTACTGGCAGTAAAGAGCCTGGACTAAATTTGGGGTTTGAAATCGGCCCCTCCATGACGAATCGAGCCCTGCTCGAACGTGTTGCTGGCGAATTGTTCGGGTCTCCCCCTCCGTGACGAATAACAAAGGTTGTGACGAGAGGCTTCTTCACGGAGGAGGAGACCCTTCAAGTCGCCCGTTTGAGGGCGCCGTTCTCTGGGTTCTTGTAGGGAGCCTCGATGCAAAGGGCGTTTTTATGGAGGCTCCCTAGGTTCTTGTAAGTTTTTGCGACGCGACTTCAAGTCCAATCCGCGGCGCTGCAGGACGTGATGTTTTTTTATTTACACCTCTTTCCTATGGCGGGAAAAAGGGTTGGTTTGGGTTGTGGGGTTTAACGTCCCAAAGCCTATGAGAGACGCCGCAATGGAGGACTCCGGAAATTTCGACCACCTGGGACAGCACACGGTCGCCTTGCTTTTCGCCTCCATTGAAAAGCGGCCGCCGAGGCCGGGATTCGATCCCGCGTCCTTGGGAACAGTAGTCGAGTGCCCTAACCACTGCGCCACCCCGAGGGGCTATGGCGGGAAAAAACAAGTGATCATGTTCACATGTGCACGACTTGCTGCGCACACAGCTGTTTGGCTCACACGTCAAAGATCTCTGTGAGAATGAAGCTATACTCACTCGAGGTGGTACGCGTATTCTTTGACTAAGTACTGACGAATGAAATAAATAAACATAATGAATTAAAAATAGCTCAAACCGCTAAAATGTGGAGAGTCATTGCACCGTGGTCCGTCTGAGCTAAAAAGGAAGATGAAGCAAACAAACGCACGCTATTGCGTGTGGTGTTTCGGCGAAGCTTAAGCTTCCTCCAATTTTTCTCTACTCTCTTATCACGGTTACGCTATTATCCCCCCCCCCACACACACACACATACACACATACGCGCGCGCGCACGCACGCACACAATTAATATGATTTCCTTTGTGTCAATGGCGGCTGGCTCCCTTCTCAGGTACCTTTATTTCTTACTGGAAGCCTTTTTAAAGTGTTCCCTGAAACATCTGATATAACTGTGCTTCGGAGATGACGGACAGTATGAAAATGTGCCAGTTGAAACAGGTTTCTTATTAATCGTTAAACACATTAGAAAACGGGTTAGATGGGCAGCAGAAATTTAACTGCAGCAACGGAAGTGCCGGGTGGCGTCACTAAAAAATAAAACACAACAAAAAGGAAGTCAATAAAGCTATATGCATTTTTTTAGTATACATTGCCGTGCATAAACTAAAGTGGATACACAATATAGTTTGCTGTATTAAAATTGCTTGCAGTGATCCTCTGATCATGCCAGTTGCATCAGACGCGCCGTCTTTAGTACGTTTAATCAAAACGGATAAGAGCGCATTTAGAGACGGCACTACCCGTCGCTTCTGTGGCGCAATGGTAAAAACCGCAACATCATCGGCGGACGCCAGCAGCTTCACTTCCACGGCTTGCAGACTCAAACCAGTAATATTTTCATTTTTCAAGATATTTAAGCAAATGGTTTCAATGTAAATACAGAATAAAAGAGGGCTGAGGGGGCAGCCCTAACGGTTAACCAGGAGGGTATAACCGAAGTTGTTGATTCTGTAAAAACCTTTAGCGAAGTTACAGGCAGTAGGGTAAACTGGTCTGAGTCCCTGGGACTCTGGCATGGTAGATGGCAAAGTGCTCCTGATAATTTTGCAAACGTGTCCTGAGTGACGACTCCGCCAAAGTACCTTGGCGTGTCACCAGAATGCTATCGTGATAGCGAGACATATTGGAGAGCATGCACAGATGACATGCGGGAAAGAGCAGATAAGTGGAAAGGAACTGGCTTATCAATTTTTGCCAGAGCCACAGTGGTGCAACCTCTTCTTCGTTTCTAGACTGTGGTATGTTATGCAAGTTTTACACTGTGCAAGGTTGAGTGTGCAGAAGCCGCAGAAGAAATGCAGCCGCAGGAATTTATTCAGAAGTGTCAAGGATGGCGGCGTGGGCTTAGGACATCTTTTTTTGCGGGAGATTGTCAGCAGATTTCTGTTCCTGCGTGACGTTCATGATCCATTTTTGTTCACTGTCTGCCAAATTATGCTTGGACGTGCACTGCCAGATTTTGTTGTGCCAACCGAATGTTACACGGGAGGTATTTTTGGTCACTTTAGAGAAGTTCAAAGTGTGCGATTTCCTTCTGCAAGATTTTCAAAAGAATATTTATCAACTGTGAAAAAGAAAAAGTTGTGCAAAGATTTGTGCGATGTTTTTCTTCCGGAGCCCATCTATATAGGGTCATATATACAGGGGAGGCCCTGGCAGGAATGTACTGAAGAGGGTAGAGAGAATGAAAGTGCCGGCAGCGGCTAAAACTTTCTTTTTTAAGTGCACACTGGAACATCCAGTAAAAGTGTTTTTGCAAGAAAAAGGTTTATTTCTTCCGTGTGGAGCAGATTGCTTAATTTGTGAACAGCCAGAAACGATAGATCATGTATTTCTTCACTGTTGGGAAGGGGTTTATTTTTGGGACGTACTTCAAAGAATCATAAAGAAATATTTACCTATTAATCCTTACGGAATACGGTACTTACCCACGCAAAATGAGGAGGGGGTTCCATGTGATTCAGTCATGCTAATGGGCCTCCACAGTATAGGTCGTTCACGCATGGCAGGATATCACTGTGAGCCTGATGCGCGTCCTGCACAAATTTTTTTCCGCGAGGCTCTCCATTGGTTTATCGAGATTGTGAAGTTTGTTGATGATAATCCTAAGCGGTTGCCAAGGAACCTTTGGTGGATCTAAATGAATTTTAGAACGACGAAGCCAGCCCCTGGCAGGCTTATTATATCAATGTCTTGTGTGTGTTTGTGTTGTCTTGCAAAAGTCAGGCAATAGAGATAAAAAAAAACAGGGCGCGAAAAAAAAAAAGCTTCTGTGGCGCAATGGATAACCACTGCGTACCTGATTGTAATACATGTGTTCGATTCGTGTAGGTACAATTTTTTATTTTTAAAAATTCACAACCTTCAAATATATATGTTTCCCTTTAGTCCAATCACTGGGGCACAAGAGATGACTCGGTGTGCCGCCCACTGCCGAAGATGGTGCTCGAACCTCCTCCCACATCTTTCGGTGGTTAGGGCAAACTTTTCCGATGGCGATGACGATCTTGTGCTGGTGGTAGAGAGCCTGCACCAAGGCGAAACCAAGTCGCCCGCTAGCGGAGGTCACCCGCCGGCTTCGAGAATTCGGAAAGTGGGGTCAATGCTGCCCGGTGACGCGGCTCTGGTCCATTCAACACAAGGACAGGTTCCCTGCTGTCGCCGCGATGGCCCGAAAGGCATCCCATCTCCGTCGCGAAGGGGGGAGACGGGGAGAGTTGGCCGCCGCAGCAGTAGACAAAAGCACGACCTACTGGACAAAAGGGTCACTTCCCCGCCGTCGCCGCCGCTTCGTTGCATTTGGCAGCGGTCGTACGCCCGCGTCCGCTAGAGCCGTTTCTGTCTTCAGCTGCTGGAGAAACTGCACGAACTTTCGGCCGGAGCCCCAGTAACAACAGCGCTCAGTTTCAGTTGCGTGCGGAAAAAAGCGTCGGATTTCTTCCCACTGCAGGGCTGTAGAAAATGCGTTTTTCTTCGTTTCAAAAACTGATATAGCTTTGTTTCGTTAATGACATGAATCTTTACATTGAACTAACACCCAATGATTAAAAAGTTATTTAGTGGGTTTTTGTAAATTGGATGAATAATTGAGAACGTTTGCAGAATATTATGTGGGCTAGGGCAGAAAGTGTGTTTACGGAAATATTTCGTTTCTATTGTGCACTAAGTATTTTTTAAAATTACTTGAAGTCTTCGCTGAAACACACTGAAACACTACGCCGACGGATTGCGCAGTTGGAAGCCCAGATAAGTGCCACCTTTGGTGTAACCTCTCCTTCCCAACCCACCATCTCCACACTGCCCACCACAGCTGACGCACCAAATGACCCCCCTTCACTCATTAGTGCTCTTAGCCCATCTGTGTGCTCTGATTCTGCTTGCATGGAAACCGAAATAGATTCACCACAATCTCACTGTTCGGTTAAAACCAGCTCGCCTAAACTCTTCTTTAACTGAAGCTGACTTGCAAATCCTTGTTGAAAAGTTAGAAGTTACCATAACAGAGAGGCTAGAAAGAAAGATAATCGAACGGTTTGAAATCAAGCTGGTAGAACGCTTAGAAGCTGTCTTATTCCAACGCATGGAGGGCATGCTAACACATCAATGAATTCAGCAGGCGCCTCGACGCTACAGAAGAACAAACAACGCGAAGCTTTAGGAATCTAGAGGATCGTATTACTACCATCGACAGTCGCCAGTACAGACGTCAAAAGGCAAACGCTCCGCAGCCTCACAACACACCTCCCACTCCTGCTGCACAAGAACACCTCATTCCCACTCAAGACATACTCCATATTCCCACTGTAGAGGATCCTCCTCCTCCCGTTGCAGGTTCCATTATGCCTATAATCCATGATGGCGAAACCTAGTTCAATGATAACTGTCTGGAAGTGGAACTGCCGGGGTTTTGGCCAAAAACGCAAAGTACATCAACAACTTCTTCATTACGCAACCGGCCCTGACGTCCTGGCTCTGCAGGAACCCACCAATCCTATAACCCTCCCAGGTTATGTATCATTACTTCCTCAATCAGCCACGCTATCCAAAGTTGCCTTTCCAATTAGACGCTCACTCCCTACTATAAATCATACGCTAGCCATACCAGACCTCGACCACCTCCCCCTGGAATTGGTCCCTCAGCATACACAGGCCAAGAGCCTTTTCATTCTCAATGTATATAGTCACCCAAAACATCTACATACCAACTTCGAGCGTCTCTTTACGCTGGCCAAAAGAACTGCCAACAAGTGTCCTTTCCTGATTGTGGGTGATTTTAACGCACCGCATACAGCATGGGGATACTCAAGTGATTCTTCAAAAGGCCGCAGAGTATGGCTCGCTGCGCAACAGGCAGGGCTCTCTCTCATCACTGATCCGACGTATCCCACACGTATCGGCAATAGTGCGTGTAAAGACACCACAACAGATCTTACCTTCACTTACCGGCTCCCAGCAGCTACTTGGTACAACACCGAAGAGTGCTTAGGCAGTGATCACTGCATCCTTGAAATCCTTCTTAACACTCGCCTTCCTCACCGTCTGCCTACGGTATCCACTCTCACCAAGTAGGATTCATTTCGGAAATGCAGATCTACCAGGACAGCTGCTCCAATCACCGACATCACTGCTTGGACTATACAATTACAAAAGGATGTCCAGGCAGTCACACGAAAACTTCCGATTCCCTGCCCCAGTGACACTGTTGATGATCGCCTCCTACATCTCTGAGAAGCTAAAGCCAGTCTTTAAAGACGCTGACAATGTCAAAGATGGAACAGGATTCTCCGCCGCAGGCTGGGCCGACTAAACAAAGACATAGAAACACACGAAGCTACGCTTTCGAGGCAAAACTGGGAATCCCTATGCAATCGTCTTGATGGTAACATGAGCCTATTTCAAACATGGAACCTCTTCCGATATCTCATAGACCCACCTCAGTCTATGACACCACAGAGACACAACCTCACAAAACTGATTTACACTTCCCCCACACCGCCACCACGGCTACTTGAGGACCTGAAGTATACATACTTTAAACCTTACCAGCCAATGTTCCATCCGGAATATAAAGGGCTCCCTAATGATCTTTTAAGTCTGTCTATCACTGAAGCAGAAGTAATGGCAGAACTTCAGAACCTAAATACCTCCTCAGCTCCCGGGTTAGACGGTATAACCAATAAAACTTTGCGCAACTTAAACACCCCCTCCATAACCGCCTTAACCAATTACTTTAATGAATGCTGGCAACAAGGCACTTTGCCGGCCGAGTGAAAGGAGGCAAAAGTGGTATTTATACCAAATCCAGGCAAACCGCTTCTCCCCGCCAATCTTCGACCTATTTCCCTCACTTCTTGTGTCGGAAAATTAATGGAGCATGTCATTCATACACGACTAAGCAGCTTTCTGGAGGAACGAGAGCTCCTGCCTAACCATATGTTTGGCTTCCGTCCGGGCCGGGCCACTCAAGATGTCTTTCTACAGCTAAAGCACAATATCCTTGATTCAAAAACTCGCGATACACGCGCCATTCTTGGAGTGGACCTCACCAAAGCATTTGATAATGTAACACACTCTGCCATTCTTAATAATCTACAAATGCTATAAGTAGGCAGCCACATGTATAACTACATAAGGGCCTTCCTCAGCAACCGAACAGCGACTCTCACACTGGGCTCTACCACGCTTCCAAACATCAAGCTCGGTGCTCGGGGAACACCTCAAGGAGCGGTCCTTTCACCGTCACTCTTTAACATTGCCCTTATTCATCTCCCAAAAACACTTTCTGAGATTTCAGACATACATTTCGCCATTTATGCGGATGACATTACTGTCTGGACATGTCGAGGCAATGATGCCACGATAGAGACTCACCTCCAAACAGCCCTCACCACTATTGACAACTACGTGAAGGAGAGAGGCCAATCATGCTCACTGTCTAAATCTCAACTCTTCCTTTACCGACCCAAATCCACACATATTGATAGCCCACATATCACTCTGACACTCGGAACACAACCGATTCTCGTAGCAACTCAAATCGGAGTACTAGGAATGACCCTCTACTCCCATGGAGCACATGGAGATGTAATCAAAGCAGTCCAGACTCATGATCATCAAACTACTCGACTCATCCGTCGTGTAGCACCTCGGAAAACAGGCCTTCATGAGAGAAATATACTTCGCCTCACACAAGCATACGTAACCAGCAGAGTCGCATACGCTCTTTCATACTTACCCCTCACTAGCAAGGAACTTGATCAAGTGAACGCTTTACTCCGCAGTTGTCCAAAAACAGCCCTGCGCCTTCCTCCCAGCACCTCAACACTCCGCTTACTCAAACTTGGGGCCCATATAACACGTATGAAGAACTCCGTGAAGCCACGCTGACAGCCCAGACAGCCCGCCTTTCGCGTACATCAGCAGGTCGCGCACTGCTTTCTTCTCTACACATATCGCCAATAGGACTCCCATCTAAAGGCACCCGATCACCTCCTGCAATTCGTTCCAAAATTTTGGTACCCCCCTTCCCAAAAATATGAACCTAGAACGGGGTGGGAAACGTAGAACAGCCAGGGCGCAAGCCATACAGATAATATGGAGAAGACCCCAGTGTAGCATATGTAGATGCAGCCACCTATGCGAACACCCATCCTAAGGTACTAGCAATCACTAACAATCATGCAAAACTTCTGTCTGCTTGCTTAATTCTCACCGATTCTACAACAGAGGCTGAAGAGGCAGCCATTGCGCTAGCCATGACATCCACACCGGCTGCGAAAATAATTTCGGATCCCAAAACAGCTATCCTTAACTTTGCCAATGGTTTAGTGTCATCCAACACCCACCGGCTTTTGCGTTCTGTCACCTTTATTTGGACACCCGCGCATGCGCGAGTTCGCGGTAATGAGGAGGCTCACTCCCTGGCCCGAGGTCTCACTTTCCAGGCTGGGGAGGAACAGTCTTCCTCAGATGCCGGGGAGTGGCCGCTGTCCTTTCGTGACATCCTTACCTACCACCGCAAAAATAGAAGGACTTACGCACCCCCTGCCCCGAATCTTACAATAACACAAGCTGCACATTGGCGCAAGCTACAAACGCGCACAGCCCCATACCCCATCCTTCTCCACGCCCGCTTTCCTGACCAGTTTTCTTCTTCTTTCAAGCTCTGTGACAAACCTGGCGACTTTCTACACATATTACTCACCTGCCCCTAATTCCCTCATCCTCCTTCACCAGAGGTTGCCTTAGATTACTGGGAAAAGCTACTCACTAGTACCTCCTATAAGGACCAGCGCAAGATCATTACATGCGCTCTCACTCGGATAGGCCTCCAAGGGCTTTCTTTTGCTTTGTAGAGGGCCCTGCGTACATGGAGGGGGCTCTCAAATGCCATGTAGGTGGCAACGCCCCCACCCTCTGTAATATTGGCAGGAAATGTCTCTACCACCACCACCACCACTGTATATATATATTGTCACGTGCTTCGGGGCGTCAGAGGAAGGAAGAAGAGGCTGGAGAGAAGAAGAAGAAACAGAGGTTGGTCTTGTCTGCCTTGCGGACTCGCTGTTCCCTGTTTCTGGACCGTATTCCTGTTCTCGCGGAATCGTGCACGCACCCTCGTTGGACAAGCGGAACCGGCAGTTGCGGACGTCATGTTACCGCAAGTATTTATGTGAAAAACAGGTTGAGGGCAGCTAGACTGTTGTGGGCTTTCGTCTCCTGCAGTAGAGTCAGCTCTGGTGGCTTGGGTGCTGTCTCTGATGAGTCATGGACGCCTCATGGAAGCAGACAGCACCGCCGAACCAGATTTGTGCTCAGGACGCTTCATGTGATCAAGAACCATCATTGAACCAGAACTCTGCGGTGGGGAACTCTGGTGGACATACAGCCTTACCAAACCAGAACTCTACCGGAGACTACTCACGTAGGCAGATGGAATTGCGGGACCACAACACTGCAGAGGAGTTTTCGTTTGAAAGGGCAGCATCGCCAAACCAGAACATTGCCAAGAATGACTTGTGCGGGCAGACAGCATTGCTGGACCACAACTATGCCAGAAACGATTCCTGTGGGCAGAGCGTGCCACAAAACCAGAAATGTACCGGGAGTGATTTCTTTCCTTTCTGACGTCACATATCCATCCACCTCCACTATCGTTCGTGCCCGGGCTCCAGCTATATCCCTACAGCGGTGGTCTTACATGGCCATCATACGAACCCTATCAGCTGTATGGCTACTATGGTTGCCCTATAGGGTATATATAAGCCCCAAGACACAAAAACGTTTCAGTCATTGTTCAGTGACGAAAAAAGCACCCTCAGGACAAGAGCCTACCAGTGGTGCAAATGGGAGCCATGGTGCTAATCCAATGGATGCATCGCTTAGCAGCGGTTTCATTGCCCAGTATATTCCCCGAAGCACGTGAAAATATGCATACGCAACATATTGTTACTATACGTGATGTGTAAATAATCGCAGGCGCCGCTCGCGCACTGTCGTTTGTGGGCAGTGCTTGGACACATGCGCGCGAGCGATGCGAACTTGTTCGTGTTTTGCATTTTGTAAATGATGTACAAAATTCCCACTGTCCTTTCTAACTAACGCTCACCTGTGTACTCCTGGCTATCCTCTTCCTATTCTCTTTACTTCCCACCGGCAGCAGCTCGGCTGCATTGCCTTCCCTTTTGTTTATTGCTCTAATAAAATTCTACACTTACTACTTTTCCAATTCTGAAGGTGAAATTCGGGCGCTATTTTTCAACTTTATTATAGGGAAGAAATCGGGTTTTTCGTAGAAACATTTTTAAATTCGGATCTTTCGGGTTAAATTTACAAGCTACAATAATTTTTTCGAATTTGATTTTTAATCGGAGGGTAATAATTTAGGGCAATGTTTCAGGCTGGTAAGGGGGGAAAATTGGTATTCTCAAGAAAATCTTTCGGACTTCCGTGTTTCTTTAGTAAGTAATGATTACTAGCAGTAAAGAGCCTGAACCAAATTTGGGGTATGAAATCGGCCCCTCCTCGATTAATCGAGTCCGCTGAAACGGGTTGACGGCAAGTTGTTCGGGTCTCCCCCTCTGCGACGAATAGAGTCAAGAAGGTTGTGGCGACAGGATTCGTCACGGAGGAGGAGACCCTTCAAGTCGCCAGCGGCCCGTTTGAGGGAGCCGTTCGCTGAGTTCTTGTATGCTCTTGCGTCGCGACTTCAAGTCCAAACCGCGGCGCTGCAGGACGTGACGTTTTGCTACTTCCGCCTCCTTCCTATGGCGGGAAAAATCAAGAAATAATGTTCAAATGTGCACGACTTGCTGCGCACACATCAGTTGGACACACACGTCAAAGATCTCTGTGAGAATGAAGCATACTCACCTGGTCGTTAAACATTGGCCAGCGCTTTGAAGAAGTGCGTGCCAAAGTATGCTGCGTCATTGCGGAGGCACTCCACTTTTAAATCTCCTAAAAAAAATTAGCTGTGGCTTAGCTCTGGTTAAGCTTGAGTGATTGCGAAAGCAATACCTCCCTGGCTGCGCTTGGCTCTGCTGGTGGTTTGGCATGTCTTCGACCTTTTGTGCAACTAAAGGATTTACTGTGGACACAACATGGTTTCTACTTCACGAAACTACTCTCGCTCATTGAACTTGTAGAACGCCGCCGGGCTCGCCATTCTGCAGCATAGGCGCGTTGCTTAGCCAATCGCTCTTGCCTTCCTTCATCCTGTTCAAGGAAATCATGTGATCAAAGGGGTCAAGGGAATCATGGGATCAGTTCGCAACACGACTGCAAAATTATTTTACCTATTATTGCAACAGCTACAACATAACTTCCCTTGAACAGCTTCGAGAGCTTGTAGTAGCAGATAATCTAAAGGAAGTGTTAAGTCCAGATGCCCGTGCCTTTGTCATCCAAAATGAGACTAGCGGAAAAGCAATGCACCTGGATGAAGTGGCCAACCTTGCGGAACAATTTGAAGAAAGTCAAATTGCTAAAGATGTCAAAAGGAACGCAGGAAAGTCGGTAAGGAGAGAAGGAAAAACAATTGACTCGGCTAGGGCGTAGTATGACGATGCCGGACGGTCGGCTCCTTGTGCCAGGGCGCGTAGGCTGTGCTACGAGTGTGGCCTTCCTGATCATCTTGCCCGCGATTGTCCGAAACGGCGGTCAGAACAGGCGAACCTCGTGCAAACGACAACAGATGACGGAGCTTGCTGGCGCGTGTTGCGGGAACTTCGGGAATGCAAACGTAAATGGTGGAAAACGCCTGTACCGCGCCCTCAAAACGATCGCACTCTGTTGTGGAAAGGCCAAATTCGTGGGGCACTTGGATTCGGGAGCGCAGGTCAGTGTCATCAGACGATCAATTCTGGGAGACCATGTGTCACCGGTCCAAGCATAAAATTATCTGGTGCGTTTGGAGAGCAAGTGCTGGTAAAATTGGTATACGTCCCTTTGAAACTGTTGGCTACTCCTAAAGACGTCGGTGCAGCCACGGTTGGCACAGGAGTTTTCTGTGCTTTGACAGACAGGTTAGCCCTAGGGATAGACGCACTTATCAGCCCGGACCCGCACGCGCAGTTGCTGGGAGAAACCACAGTGACAACGCATCAGACCACGCCAGCGGGCAGCAGTGGTGATGAATTTTAAGAAGTCGTGGCGGCGACCGGGGCTATTACTACGACCAGCGAGCCACATGGTGCTGCTGAACGTGAGGTTTTTCGTCGCGCTGGCATGGAGGACTCAATGTTTAGAGACGTACGGAAGCAGGTCGGAGCGGTTGGCCACGGCGCCGTAAAAGAAGGGTGAATTGAAGGGAACTGATTCAGACGTGTTAGACACTGCAAGTATCTGTGCAGTGACGGCTAAGCAGGCATCCAAGGTTGATGCGATCTCTGATAATGATACACAATCGGAGCGGTTAAAAGGTGCAACCGTAGCATCAGTAGGGCAGACCGCACTAAGTGGGGAGGATGACAACAGAGAGGAGAGCGTAGACGCAGCTGGAACTGTAACGGTCAGCACCAAGGCTGGTGACGACAGTAGCCTTGTATACATGAGCCCGACGCAAGCGGGTCGGGTAGGGGGGAGCCGGTTGTCGAGCTAAGCCAGCCCGACCCGTCCGGGTTTACATGAGCTCGTTTCTATCGGGCAAAGATCGCTGCTACACCGTGCGTCGAGCAAGAGAACCAGGCGCAGGCAGGAGAGGAGGAAAAGGAGGAATGCTCAGACGAACAGCTCACGGTCCCGTCCCCGAACAGCAAGGAGGCAAGAGAGGAGGTGCCTGCCCGACGCGTCAGAGTATACATGCCCCTCGCCCATCGGGTAGGGTCGAGCCAACCCACCCCCTGCAGTCGGGCTGGCGGGACCCGACGCGACGGTCCTTTAGCTCGACCCCCTAGCGTATACATGAGCCCGATAGCCGGTTTTTAGCCCGACAGGCCTCCCCGACCCGACTTTGTCGGTCTCATGTAAACCCCCTGAGTGCCGTTGTTGAGAGTAGGAGGCGAAAGGGAGAATGAATGCCCCTTGGTCGTCTTTTTCTGTTATTTGTGTTTTGTGTGTCCGCCTTGTTTGCGGTGCCATGGTGCGCTGAATATGGAGCCACGAGACATCTACCCTGTTTGAGTGATGCGCGACCGGTGCTGAAGTGTGCTGCATTCCTAGAAGTCATGCATCACAGTGGCAATGGGGGTGTCGTGCACGCTGTGTGTTGCCCCGAGCACCGCGAGAACGAACGAAGCGTTGGCGGACTAAACCATAAAGGAGGCTATGACTAAACACATTCTCGAACAGCGAAGCGCCGGTGGGGACTGGAAAATCGGCGCCGGGAGGACGGCAAGGAGGAAACATTTACGGGCTCCCGCAGGGCGCACTGCCCGTGTAATCCGAGCTGGCCGCTGCACGCGGCTGCGAGCGGGTGCCTGCGACGGCCGCCGGCTTCTGGGAAGTGTTCTAACCTCCGAGGTGTTGGAAGCTTGGGACTACGTGAAGACAGCCGTGGACGTGGCGAGGAGGGCTCTCGAAGGGAGAGAGGAGTCGGAGGGACCACGGTGGACGCAGGGACGAGAGAGGACGACAGAGGAGACTGAACTGGAGTGTCGTGCGGAGAGGCCGCCTTCCAAGTGACACGTACGAAATGCGCGCAATTTCTAAATAAATTCATAATAATCAGGAAATGCCAAGGGTGGTCGAGCTTCGTCAGAGAATGCCAGAGGGGCGGAGCAAGAGACCTGCCTGACTGAGCCCATATAAGAAGACGAGATGTAGATGGTAAGGGAGAGATCGGAGGATAGTGTGTGCTTGTCGGGATATACGACCTGTTTCGAAGTTGCCCCGATGGGCTGAGCCGCAGTTACAGGCTAGGGCATTCCCAAACCTAGCAAAGTACCACAAAATCTGGCCCGAAAAAATTCAAAAATAACACATGCACTGTATGCTGTGAAGTCTGGGACATCCTTCACATGATATCAAACTGCAAAGAGCAATCACAGAAATATAAAGCTAGAGCACTCAGCCAAGCGGTGTGGGAGGCAGAGCTCGCCCACACGGGTCTCTCTGAGCAGCGCAGCGTGCTCACCAGGGCCCGGGAGACAGCCCAGGCCAATGGTATCCTGGACTGAAGAAACCACCCACGCTATTCCGCTAAACAATTAAAGTTGACTCTCTCTCTCTCTTTATTTTTGCATTCGCCGCTTCTGCTATGGCTACCCGGAGAACTCGATCTGAGTCGTCATCATGCATTAATTTACTCATTAGGTTGAGCTTCCAGTTTCCTAAAATGTCTGCATATGTGGTGAAGGTGTCCCCCCCCCCCCCCCCAAATAAAAATAAAAATAAATAAATAAAAGAAAAGGTATGTCGGCGTAGCAAGGGGAGTTTGTGCGGTAGTGGCTGTATGCTATCAGACTGTTCTTGCGGTTGCATGTGTAAAAGCGCACATGTTTGTACTTGAAGAGCCTTTTTTTTAGGTGCGCATGTGACAAAGTGCAAGTGTTTCAAATCGCTTCAATGTGTGGAAATGCCGCCTGAGATGAAAGCGTCACGTCGTATCGTGTTAATTGTGCGGATGGCCACGCCAACGCCACTCCGACACTCCACAGCCGAGAAGGTGGACATTGGGATCGTTTATGTCATCGCGGAAATGGACGCGGAGCAGGCATTCAGACTGCATGATGTTCAACATCCTGGTCGTTATGTGCCGAGTCTCCCCCAATTCACATCGATATTTTTTCGACTTAAGACTATTGCATCAGTCTATGTTCAGAAAAAAGTGACGAGGGGGTGGTATTGACGACAATGATGTCTTCGCAATGTTGCTCTCAGGCCGGGAGCAAGAGTCAAGTAAATTGCCAACGGGTACGGAGCCAGCCCGGCTCCACTTAGGTCATTTTCAAGACACAGCTACAAACTATATGTGTGTCTTCAAAGGAATCTGAAACGGAATGGTTTTAGGAAAATTATTGTTTTTTTTTTTTCTTCAAATGGCGCGTAATTAAATGTAGTGAAAACTCGGAGTTTCTGCACAACGGGCTTTGGGAAAGCGGGACCTAAGCAGGGAGTCGAATGTCAGTTTACACAATGCCCATTATTGGCGCCACAAGAACCAACACTGGCTTGTGCTTGAGCGCAAACGTCAAGTAAGATTGTGAGGAAATGTTCGATGTGGCATTTATACCGGCCGTATTGTCCGTCCTGACTTCATCGACGGAAGTACACAGACTGGGTTCTAAACGGCGCCGTCTCTGCTTTTGCCACAGAGCTATCTATCACTGGTCGTCTAGAAAAAAAAATAATGGTTTTAGGCTACAGCATGAGAGCCCCGCCGCATTTTTTTATTCGGCTAAGTAATTCCTGGACCGCACCTTTCCCAACCAATGCATTGGGCTTGGGAGAAAAACAACGTGACCTTCGAAACCGCCCAACTTCTCATCACTGAATACCTTCCTCAACGGATACGTTAAGAACAACATTTTTGACTTGAAAGAAATAACGCTATGCTTGTCCATACACCATCACCGTGGAACGTGCAATGTTCAACCGCAATCTGCCCTCTGTCACTGAAACGTGAGGCGTTCCTTTCGCAAATATAGCGATGAAATTAAAAAGATAAAAAAGCATCTTCCGGAGGTAATCGAACTGGCAGAGCGCCAGGTAAGCGCTTATCAAGGCTCTCAAGATCGGCGTTCGCCGAGGTGACGATGACTATCCTTTTTGTTACGTTGAGCGACGGAGCACACGATAACGGCGGTCGCGGTCTAAGCTAAGCGGCGAGGCTCCCTAGACAGGGAAGTTAGGACACGCGTATTGATTGAATACGAGACGTCACCAGCACACGTTGCGCTTGCGTCATTCTTTCGCCGCTCTTCATGCGCTCAGTTTATGTTACGTGCGGAAAAAAGCGTCGGATGTCTCTCCACTGCAGGGCTCTAGAAAATGAGTTTTTCTTCGTTTCAAAAACTTATATGTATTTGTATCGTTAATGACATCAATCTTTACATTGGGACTTACACCCCAGCTACGATAGGTAATTAAGGACATGGTTACTGGGTTTATGTTAATTGCATTGCATCAACAATGAGAAATCTTTAGCAGAATATTATGTGGGCCATGGCAGAAAGTGTATTTACGGAAATATTCCCTTTGCATCGTACATCGACTATTTTTAAAAATTACTAGGTCTTTGCTGAAACACCCAGTATATATATATATATATATATATATATATATATATATATATATATATATATATATATATATATATATATATATATATATATATATATATATATATATATATATATATATATATGAAGGCAAGAAGGCAACAGTCGGCCAGGCCAAGGAAAGCATTATTGGGGATTGTACTTTGTCTTTTTTTTATTTTTTCCTTCAATAATCACATAAATTAATAATGTAGTCTGTTTAGGGGAAATATAATTAAACATAAAGTAGAAGGAAAAACAATGTGCTGATGGTGAGAAGCGAACCCATGACCTCGCCTTCATTGTATATATATATATTGCCACGTGCTTCGGGGCGTCAGGAGAAGGAAGAAGAGGCTGGAGAGAAGAAGAGGAAACAGAGGCTGGTGTGCACTGTGCGGACTCGCAGTTCCCTTTTCCTTGACCGTGTTCCTGTTCTCGTGAACTCGTGCACGCACCTTCGTTGGACGAGCGGAACCGGCAGCTTACGGATGTCATGTTAACGCAAGTATTTATGGGAAAAACAAGCTGAGGGCAGCTGGACTGTTGTGGACTTTCGTCTCCTGCAGTAGAGTCAGCTCTGGTGGCTTGGGTGCTGCCTCTGATGAGTCATGGATGCCTCATTTAAGCAGACAGCTCCGCCGAACCAGATTTGTGCTGAGGACGCTTCATGTGATCAAGAACCATCGTTGAACCAGAACTCTGCGGTGGGGAACTCGGGTGGACAGACAGCCTTACCAAACCAGAACTCTACCGGAGACTACTCACGTAGGCAGATGGAATTGAGGGACCACAACACTGCAGAGGAGTTTTCGTTTGAACGGGCAGCATCGCCAAACCAGAACATTGCCAAGAATGACTTGTGCGGGCACACAGCATTACTGGACCACAACTATGCCAGAAGCGATTCCTGTGGGCAGAGTGTGCCACAAAACCAGAAATGTGCCGGGAGTGATTTCTTTCCTTTCTGACGTCACATCCCTCCACCTCCATTCTGGTTCGTGCCTGGGCTCCAGCTGTATCCCTACAGCGGTGGTCTTACATGGCCATCGTACGAACCCTATCAGCTGTATGGCTACTATGGCTGCCCTAAAAGGTGTATATGTGCCCCAAGACACAAAAACGTTTCAGTCATTGTTCAGTGACGGAAAAAGCACCCTCAGGACAAGAGCCTACCAGTGGTGCAAATGGGAGCCATGGTGCTACTCCAATGGATGCATCGCTTAGCAGCGGTTTCATTGCCCAGTATACACCCCGAAGCACGTGACAATATGCATATACAACGAATTGTTATTATACGTGATGTGTAAATAATCGCAGGCGCAGCTTGCGCGCAGTCGTTTGTGGGCAGTGCTTGGACACATGAGCGCGAGTAACGGGAACTTGTTCGTGTTTTGCATTTTGTAAATAATGTACGATATTCCCCCTGTCCTTTCTAACTAACGCTCACCTGTGTATACCTGGCTGTCCTCTTCCTATTATCTATTTCCCAACGGCAGCAGCTCGGCTGCATTTCCTTCCCTTTTGTTTATTGCTCTAATAAAATTCTACACTTACTTTTCCAATTCTAGAGGTGAAATTCGGGTGCTATTTTTCAACTTCATTATAGGGAAGAAATCGGGTTTTTCGTAGAAACATTTCTAAATTCGAATCTTTCGGGTTAAATTTACAAGCTGCAATAACTTATTCGAACTTGTTTACGGTTATGTTATGTTATGTTACGGTTATGTTTCAGGCTGGAAAGTGGGGAAAATTGGTGTACTCAAGGAAATCTTTCGGACTTCGTATTTCTTTAGTAAATAATAATTACTGGCAGTAAAGAGCGTGGACTAAATTTGGGGATTGAAATCGGCCCCTCCATGACGAATCGAGCCCTGCTCGAACGTGTTGCTGGCGAATTGTTCGGGTCTCTCCCTCTGTGACGAATAGAGTCACAAAGGTTGTGACGAGAGGCTTCGTCACGGAGGAGGAGACCCGATTGAAGGCGCCGTTCTCCGGGTTCTTGTAGGGAGCCTCGATGCAAAGGGCGTTTTTATGGAGGCTCCCTAGGTTCTTGTAAGTTTTTGCGACGCGACTTCAAGTCCAATCCGCGGCGCTGCAGGACGTGATGTTTTTTTTTATTTACACCTTTTTCCTATGGCGGGAAAAAGGGTTGGGTTGGGTTGTGGGGTTTAACGTCCCAAAGCCTATGAGAGACGCCGCAATGGAGGACTCCTGAAATTTCGACCACCTGGGACAGCACACGGTCGCCTTGCTTTTCGCCTCCATCGAAAAGCGGCCGCCGAGGCCGGGATTCGATCCCGCGTCCTTGGGAACAGTAGTCGAGCGCCCTAACCACTGCGCCACCCCGAGGGGCTATGGCGGGAAAAAACAAGAGATCATGTTCACATGTGCACGACTTGCTGTGCACACAGCTGTTTGGCTCACACGTCAAAGATCTCTGTGAGAATGAAGCTATACTCACTCGAGGTGGTACGCGTATTATTTGACTAAGTACTGACGAATGAAATAAATAAACATAATGAATTAAAAATAGCTCAAACTACTAAAATGTGGAGAGTCATTGCGCCGTGGTCCGTCTGAGCTAAAAAGGAAGATGAAGCAAACAAACGCACGCTATTGCGTGTGGTGTTTCGGCGAAGCTTAAGCTTCCTCCAATTTTTCTCTACTCTCTTATCACGGTTACGCTATTATCCCCCCCCCCACACACATACACACACATACACACATACGCGCGCGCGCACGCACGCACACAAATAATATGATTTCCTTTGTGTCAATGGCGGCTGGCTCCCTTCTCAGGTACCTTTATTTCTTACAGGAAGCCTTTTTAAAGTGTTCCCTGAAACATCTGATATAACTGTGCTTCGGAGATGACGGACAGTATGAAAATGTGCCAGTTGAAACAGGTTTCTTATTAATCGTTAAACACATTAGAAAACGGGTTAGATGGGCAGCTGAAATTTAACTGCAGCAACGGAAGTGCCGGGTGGCGTCACTAAAAAATAAAACACAACAAAAAGGAAGTCAATAAAGCTATATGCATTTTTTTAGTATACATTGCCGTGCATAAACTAAAGTGCATACACAATATAGTTTGCTGTATTAAAATTGCTTGCAGGGATCCTGTGATCATGCCAGTTGCATCCGACGCGCCGTCTTTAGTACGTTTAATCAAAACGAATAAGAGCGCATTTAGAGACGGCACTACCCGTCGCTTCTGTGGCGCAATGGTAAAAACCGCAACATCATCGGCGGACGCCAGCAGCTTCACTTCCACGGCTTGCAGACGAAACCCAGTAATATTCTCATTTTTCAAGATATTTAAGCAAAGGGTTTCAATGTAAATACAGAATAAAAGAGGGCTGAGGGGGCAGCCCTGACGGTTAACCAGGAGGGTATAACCGAAGTTGTTGATTCTGTAAAAACCTTTAGCGAAGTTACAGGCAGTAGGGTAAACTGGTCTAAGTCCCTGGGACTCTGGCATGGTAGATGGCAAAGTGCTCCTGATAATTTTGCAAACGTGTCCTGAGTGACGACTCCGCCAAAGTACCTTGGCGTGTCACTAGAATGCTATCGTGATAGCGAGACATATTGGAGAGCATGCACAGATGACATGCGGGAAAGAGCAGATAAGTGGAAAGGAACTGGCTTAACAATTTTTGCCAGAGCCACAGTGGTGCAACCTTTTCTTCGTTTCTAGACTGTGGCATGTGATGCAAGTTTTACACTGTGCAAGACTGAGTGTGCAGAAGCTGCATAGGATATTCGCGGTTTTTGTGTAGGCTTCAAAACGGGAAAAATGCAGCCGCAGGAATTTATTCAGAAGTGTCAAGGATGGCGGCGTGGGCTTAGGACATCTTTTTTTGCGGGAGATTGTCAGCAGATTTCTGTTCCTGCGTGACGTTCATGATCCATTTTTGTTCACTGTCTGCCAAATTATGCTTGGACGTGCACTGCCAGATTTTGTTGTGCCAACCGAATGTTACACGGGAGGTATTTTTGGTCACTTTAGAGAAGTTCAAAGTGTGCGATTTCCTTCTGCAAGATTTTCAAAAGAATATTTATCAACTGTGAAAAAGAAAAAGTTGTGCAAAGATTTGTGCGATGTTTTTCTTCCGGAGCCCATCTATATAGGGTCATATATACAGGGGAGGCCCAGGCATGAATGTACTGAAGAGGGTAAAGAGAATGAAAGTGCCGGCAGCGGCTAAAACGTTCTTTTTTAAGAGCACACTGGAACATTGCCAGTAAAAGTGTTTTTGCAAGGAAAAGGTTTATTTCTTCTGTGTGGTGCAGATTGCTTAATTTGTGAACAGCCAGAAACGATAGATCATGTATTTCTTCACTGTTGGGAAGGGGTTTATTTTTGGGACGTACTTCAAAGAATCATAAAGAAATATTTACCTATTAATCCTTACGGAATACGGTACTTACCCACGCAAAATGAGGAGGGGGTTCCATGTGATTCAGTCATGCTAATGGGCCTCCACAGTATATGTCGTTCACGCATGGCAGGATATCACTGTGATCCTGATGTGCGTCCTGCACAAATTTTTTTCCGCGAGGCTCTCCATTGGTTTATCGAGATTGTGAAGTTTGTTGATGATAATCCTGAGCGGTTGCCAAGGAACCTTTGTTGGATCTAAAGGAATTTTAGAACGACGAAGCCAGCCCCTGGCAGGCTTATTATATCAATGTCTTGTGTGTGTTTGTGTTGTCTTGCAAAAGTCAGGCAATAAAGATAAAAAAAACAGGGCGCAAAAAAAAAAAAAAAAAAAGCTTCTGTGGCGCAATGGATAACCAGTGCGTACCTGATTGTAATACATGTGTTCGATTCGTGTAGGTACAATTTTTTATTTTTAAAAATTCACAACCTTCAAATATATATGTTCCCCTTTAGTCCAATCACTGGGGCACAGGAGATCACTCGGTGTGCCGCCCACTGCCGAAGATGGTGCTCGAACCTCCTCCCACATCTTTCGGTGGTTAGGGCAAACTTTTCCGATGGCGATGACGATCTTGTGCTGGTGGTAGAGAGCCTGCACCAAGGCGAAACCAAGTCGCCCGCTAGCGGAGGTCACCCGCCGGCTTCGAGAATTCGGAAAGTGGGGTCAATGCTGCCCGGTGACGCGGCTCTGGTCCATTCAACACAAGTACAGGTTCCCTGCTGTCGCCGCGATGGCCCGAAAGGCATCCCATCTCCGTCGCGAAGGGGGGAGACGGGGAGAGTTGGCCGCCGCAGCAGTAGACAAAAGCACCACCTACTGGACAAAAGGGTCACTTCCTCGCCGTCGCCGCCGCTTCGTTGCATTTGGCAGCGGTCGTACGCCCGCGTCCGCTAGACCCGTTTCTGTCTTCAGCTGCTGGAGAAACTGCACGAACTTTCGGCCGGAGCCCCAGTAACAACAGCGCTCAGTTTCAGTTGCGTGCGGAAAAAAGCGTCGGATTTCTTCCCACTGCAGGGCTGTAGAAAATGCGTTTTTCTTCGTTTCAAAAACTGATATAGCTTTGTTTCATTAATGATATGAATCTTTACATTGAACTAACAACCAATGATTAAAAAGTTATTTAGTGGGTTTTTGTAAATTGCATGAATAATTGAGAACGTTTGCAGAATATTATGTGGGCTAGGGCAGAAAGTGTGTTTACGGAAATATTTCGTTTCTATTGTGCACTAAGTATTTTTTAAAATTACTTGAAGTCTTCGCTGAAACACACTGAAACACTACGCCAACGGATTGCGCAGTTGGAAGCCCAGATAAGTGCCACCTTTGGTGTAACCTCTCCTTCCCAACCCACCATCTCCACACTGCCCACCACAGCTTACGCACCAAATGACCCCCCTTCACTCATTAGTGTTCTTAGCCCATCTGTGTGCTCTGATTCTGCTTGCATGGAAACCGAAATAGATTCACCACAATCTCACTGTTCGGTTAAAACCAGCTCGCCCAAACTCTTCTTTAACTGAAGCTGACTTGCAAATCCTTGTTGAAAAGTTAGAAGTTACCATAACAGAGAGGCTAGAACGAAAGATAATCGAACGGTTTGAAATCAAGCTGGTAGAACGCTTAGAAGCTGTCTTATTCCGACGCATGGAGGGCATGCTAACACATCAATGAATTCAGCAGGCGCCGCGACGCTACAGAAGAACAAACAACGCGAAGCTTTAGGAATCTAGAGGATCGTATTACTACCATCGACAGTCGCCAGTACAGACGTCAAAAGGCAAACGCTCCGCAGCCTCACAACACACCTCCCACTCCTGCTGCACAAGAACACCTCATTCCCACTCAAGACATACTCCATATTCCCACTGTAGAGGATCCTCCTCCTCCCGTTGCAGGTTCCATTATGCCTATAATCCATGATGGCGAAACCTAGTTCAATGATAACTGTCTGGAAGTGGAACTGCCGGGGTTTTGGCCAAAAACGCAAAGTACATCAACAACTTCTTCATTACGCAACCGGCCCTGACGTCCTGGCTCTGCAAGAACCCACCAATCCTATAACCCTCCCAGGTTATGTATCATTACTTCCTCAATCAGCCACGCTATCCAAAGTTGCCTTTCCAATTAGACGCTCACTCCCTACTATAAATCATACGCTAGCCATACCAGGGCTCGACCACCTCCTCCTGGAATTGGTCCCTCAGCATACACAGGCCAAGAGCCTTTCCTTCTTAATGTATATAGTCACCCAAAACATCTACATACCAACTTCGAGCCTCTCTTTACGCTGCCCAAAAGAACTGCCAACAAGTGTCCTTTCCTGATTGTGGGTGATTTTAACGCACCGCATACAGCATGGGGATACTCAAGTGATTCTTCAAAAGGCCGCAGAGTATGGCTCGCTGCGCAACAGGCAGGGCTCTCTCTCATCACTGATCCGACGTATCCCACACGTATCGGCAATAGTGTGTGTAAAGACACCACACCAGATCTTACCTTCACTTACCGGCTCCCAGCAGCTACTTGGTACAACACCAAAGAGTGCTTAGGCAGTGATCACTGCATCCTTGAAATCCTTCTTAACACTCGCCTTCCTCACCGTCTGCCTACGGTGGCCACTCTCACCAAGTAGGATTCATTTCGGAAATGCAGATCTACCAGGACAGCTGCTCCAATCACCGACATCACTGCTTGGACTATACAATTACAAAAGGATGTCCAGGCAGTCACACGAAAACTTCCGATTGACTGCCCCAGTGACACTGCTGATGATCGCCTCCTACATCTCTGAGAAGCTAAAGCCAGTCTTTAAAGACGCTGACAATGTCAAAGATGGAACAGGATTCTCCGCCGCAGGCTGGGCTGACTAAACAAAGACATAGAAACACACGAAGCTACGCTTTCGAGGCAAAACTGGGAATCCCTATGCAATCGTCTTGATGGTAACATGAGCCTATTTCAAACATGGAACCTCTTCCGATATCTCATAGACCCACCTCAGTCTATGACACCACAGAGACACAACCTCACAAAACTGATTTACACTTCCCCCACACCGCCACCACGGCTACTTGAGGACCTGAAGTATACATACTTTAAACCTTACCAGCCAATGTTCCATCCGGAATATAAAGGGCTCCCTAATGATCTTTTAAGTCTGCCTATCACTGAAGCAGAAGTAATGGCAGAACTTCAGAACCTAAATACCTCCTCAGCTCCCGGGTTAGACGGTATAACCAATAAAACTTTGCGCAACTTATACACCCCCTCCATAACCGCCTTAACCAATTACTTTAATGAATGCTGGCAACAAGGCACTTTGCCGGCCGAGTGAAAGGAGGCAAAAGTGGTATTTTACCAAATCCAAGCAAACCGCTTCTCCCCGCAAATCTTCGACCTATTTCTCTCACTTCTTGTGTCGGAAAATTAATGGAGCATGTCATTGATACACGACTAAGCAGCTTTCTGGAGGAACGAGAGCTCCTGCCTAACCACATGTTTGGCTTCCGTCCGGGCCTGGCCACTCAAGATGTCTTTCTACAGCTAAAGCACAATATCCTTGATTCAAAAACTCGCGATACACGCGCCATTCTTGGAGTGGACCTCACCAAAGCATTTGATAATGTAACACACTCTGCCATTCTTAATAATCTACAAATGCTATAAGTAGGCAGCCACATGTATAACTACATAAGGGCCTTCCTCAGCAACCGAACAGCGACTCTCACACTGGGCTCTACCACGCTTCCAAACATCAAGCTCGGTGCTCGGGGAACACCTCAAGGAGCGGTCCTTTCACCGTCACTCTTTAACATTGCCCTTATTCATCTCCCAAAAACACTTTCTGAGATTTCAGACATACATTTCGCCATTTATGCGGATGACATTACTGTCTGGACATGTCGAGGCAATGATGCCACCATAGAGACTCACCTCCAAACAGCCCTCACCACTATTGACAACTACGTGAAGGAGAGAGGCCAATCATGCTCACTGTCTAAATCTCAACTCTTCCTTTACCGACCCAAATCCACACATATTGATAGCCCACATATCACTCTGACACTCGGAACACAACCGATTCTCGTAGCAACTCAAATCGGAGTACTAGGAATGACCCTCTACTCTCATGGAGCACATGGAGATGTAATCAAAGCAGTCCAGACTCATGATCATCAAACTACTCGACTCATCCGTCGTGTAGCACCTCGGAAAACAGGCCTTCATGAGAGAAATATACTTCGCCTCACACAAGCATACGTAACCAGCAGAGTCGCATACGCTCTTTCATACTTACCCCTCACTAGCAAGGAACTTGATCAAGTGAACGCTTTACTCCGCAGTTGTCCAAAAACAGCCCTGCGCCTTCCTCCCAGCACCTCAACACTCCGCTTACTCAAACATGGGGCCCATATAACACGTATGAAGAACTCCGTGAAGCCACGCTGACAGCCCAGACGGCCCGCCTTTCGCGTACATCAGCAGGCCGCGCACTGCTCTCTTCTCTACACATATCGCCCATAGGACTCCCATCTAAAGGCACCCGATCACCTCCTGCAATTCGTTCCAAAACTTTGGTACCCCCCCTTCCCAAAAATATGAACCTAGAACGGGGTGGGAAACATAGAACAGCCAGGGCGCAAGCCATACAGATAATATGGAGAAGACCCCAGTGTAGCATATGTAGATGCAGCCATCTATGCGAACACCCATCCTAAGGTACTAGCAATCACTAACAATCATGCAAAACTTCTCTCTGCTTGCTTAATTCTCACCGATTCTACAACAGAGGCTGAAGAGGCAGCCATTGCGCTAGCCATGACATCCACACCGGCTGCGAAAATAATTTAGGATCCCAAAACAGCTATCCTGAACTTTGCCAATGGTTTAGTGTCATCCAACACCCACCGGGTTTTGCGTTCTGTCACCTTTATTTGGACACCCGCGCATGCGCGAGTTCGCGGTAATGAGGAGGCTCACTCCCTGGCCCGAGGTCTCACTTTCCAGGCTGGGGAGGAACAGTCTTCCTCAGATGCCGGGGAGTGGCCGCTGTCCTTTCGTGACATCCTTACCTACCACCGCAAAAATAGAAGGACTTACGCACCCCCTGCCCCGAATCTTACAATAACACAAGCTGCACATTGGCGCAAGCTACAAACGCGCACAGCCCCATACCCCATCCTTCTCCACGCCCGCTTTCCTGACCAGTTTTCTTCTTCCTTCAAGCTCTGTGACAAACCTGGCGACTTTCTACACATATTACTCACCTGCCCCTAATTCAATCATCCTCCTTCACCAGAGGTTGCCTTAGATTACTGGGAAAAGCTACTCACTAGTACCTCCTATAAGGACCAGCGCAAGATCATTACATGCGCTCTCACTCGGATAGGCCTCCAAGGGCTTTCTTTTGCTTTGTAAGAGGGCCCTGCGTACATGGAGGGGGCTCTCAAATGCCATGTAGGTGGCAACGCCCCCACCCTCTGTAATATTGGCAGGAAATGTCTCTACCACCACCACCACCACTGTATATATATTGTCACGTGCTTCGGGGCGTCAGAGGAAGGAAGAAGAGGCTGGAGAGAAGAAGAAGAAACAGAGGTTGGTCTTGTCTGCCTTGCGGACTCGCTGTTCCCAGTTTCTGGACCGTATTCCTGTTCTCGCGGAATCGTGCACGCACCCTCGTTGGACAAGCGGAACCGGCAGTTGCGGACGTCATGTTACCGCAAGTATTTATGTGAAAAACAGGTTGAGGGCAGCTAGACTGTTGTGGGTTTTCGTCTCCTGCAGTAGAGTCAGCTCTGGTGGCTTGGGTGCTGTCTCTGATGAGTCATGGACGCCTCATGGAAGCAGACAGCACCGCCGAACCAGATTTGTGCTGAGGACGCTTCATGTGATCAAGAACCATCATTGAACCAGAACTCTGCGGTGGGGAACTCTGGTGGACATACAGCCTTACCAAACCAGAACTCTACCGGAGACTACTCACGTAGGCAGATGGAATTGCGGGACCACAACACTGCAGAGGAGTTTTCGTTTGAACGGGCAGCATCGCCAAACCAGAACATTGCCAAGAATGACTTGTGCGGGCAGACAGCATTGCTGGACCACAACTATGCCAGAAACGATTCCTGTGGGCAGAGCGTGCCACAAAACCAGAAATGTGCCGGGAGTGATTTCTTTCCTTTCTGACGTCACATATCCATCCACCTCCACTCTCGTTCGTGCCCGGGCTCCAGCTATATCCCTACAGCGGTGGTCTTACATGGCCATCGTACGAACCCTATCAGCTCTATGGCTACTATGGTTGCCCTATAGGGTATATATAAGCCCCAAGACACAAAAACGTTTCAGTCATTGTTCAGTGACGAAAAAAGCACCCTCAGGACAAGAGCCTACCAGTGGTGCAAATGGGAGCCATGGTGCTACTCCAATGGATGCATCGCTTAGCAGCGGTTTCATTGCCCAGTATACTCCCCGAAGCACGTGACAATATGCATACGCAACATATTGTTACTATACGTGATGTGTAAATAATCGCAGGCGCCGCTCGCGCACAGTCGTTTGTGGGCAGTGCTTGGACACATGCGCGCGAGCGATGCGAACTTGTTCGTGTTTTGCATTTTGTAAATGATGTACAAAATTCCCACTGTCCTTTCTAACTAACGCTCACCTGTGTACTCCTGGCTATCCTCTTCCTATTCTCTTTACTTCCCACCGGCAGCAGCTCGGCTGCATTGCCTTCCCTTTTGTTTATTGCTCTAATAAAATTCTACACTTACTACTTTTCCAATTCTGAAGGTGAAATTCGGGCGCTATTTTTCAACTTTATTATAGGGAAGAAATCGGGTTTTTCGTAGAAACATTTTTAAATTCGGATCTTTCGGGTTAAATTTACAAGCTACAATAATTTTTTCGAATTTGATTTTTAATCGGAGGGTAATAATTTAGGGCAATGTTTCAGGCTGGTAAGGGGGGAAAATTGGTATTCTCAAGAAAATCTTTCGGACTTCCGTGTTTCTTTAGTAAGTAATGATTACTAGCAGTAAAGAGCCTGAACCAAATTTGTTGTATGAAATCGGCCCCTCCTCGACTAATCGAGTCCGCTCAAACGGGTTGACAGCAAGTTGTTCGGGTCTCCCCCTCTGCGACGAATAGAGTCAAGAAGGTTGTGGCGACAGGATTCGTCACGGAGGAGGAGACCCTTCAAGTCGCCAGCGGCCCGTTTGAGGGAGCCGTTCGCTGAGTTCTTGTATGCTCTTGCGTCGCGACTTCAAGTCCAAACCGCGGCGCTGCAGGACGTGACGTTTTGCTACTTCCGCCTCCTTCCTATGGCGGGAAAAATCAAGAAATCATGTTCAAATGTGCACGACTTGCTGCGCACACATCAGTTGGACACACACGTCAAAGATCTCTGTGAGAATGAAGCTTACTCACCCGGTCGTTAAACATTGGCCAGCGCTTTGAAGAAGTGTGTGCCAAAGTATGCTGCGTCATTGCGGAGGCACTCCACTTTTAAATCTCCTAAAAAAAATTAGCTGTGGCTTAGCTCTGGTTAAGCTTGAGTGATTGCGAAAGCAATACTTCCCTGGCTGCGCTTGGCTCTGCTGGTGGTTTGGCATGTCTTCGACCTTTTGTGCAACTAAAGGATTTACTGTGGACACAACATGGTTTCTACTTCACGAAACTACTCTCGCTCATTGAACTTGTAGAACGCCGCCGGGCTCGCCATTCTGCGGCATAGGCGCGTTGCTTAGCCAATCGCTCTTGCCTTCCTTCATCCTGTTCAAGGAAATCATGTGATCAAAGGGGTCAAGGGAATCATGGGATCAGTTCGCAACACGACTGGAAAATTGTTTTACCTATTATTGCAACAGCTACAACATAACTTCCCTTGAACAGCTTCGAGAGCTTGTAGTAGCAGATAATCTAAAGGAAGTGTTAAGTCCAGATGCCCGTGCCTTTGTCATCCAAAATGAGACTAGCGGAAAAGCAATGCACCTGGATGAAGTGGCCAACCTTGCGGAACAATTTGAAGAAAGTCAAATTGCTAAAGATGTCAAAAGGAACGCAGGAAAGTCGGTAAGGAGAGAAGGAAAAACAATTGACTCGGCTAGGGCGTGGTATGACGATGCCGGACGGTCGGCTCCTTATGCCAGGGCGCGTAGGCTGTGCTACGAGTGTGGCCTTCCTGATCATCTTGCCCGCGATTGTCCGAAACGGCGGTCAGCACAGGCGAACCTCGTGCAAACGACAACAGATGACGGAGCTTGCTGGCGCGTGTTGCGGGAACTTCGGGAATGCAAACGTAAATGGTGGAAAAAGCCTGTACCGCGCCCTCAAAACGATCGCACTCTGTTGTGGAAAGGCCAAATTAGTGGGGCACTTGGATTCGGGAGCGGAGGTCAGTGTCATCAGACGATCAATTCTGGGAGACCATGTGTCACCGGTCCAAGCATAAAATTATCTGGTGCGTTTGGAGAGCAAGTGCTGGTAAAATTGGTATACGTCCCTATGAAACTGTTGGCTACTCCTAAAGACGTCGGTGCAGCCACGGTTGGCACAGGAGTTTTCTGTGCTTTGACAGACAGGTTAGCCCTAGGGATAGACGCACTTATCAGCCCGGACCCGCACGCGCAGTTGCTGGGAGAAACCACAGTGACAACGCATCAGACCACGCCAGCGGGCAGCAGTGGTGATGAATTTTAAGAAGTCGTGGCGGCGACCGGGGCTATTACTACGACCAGCGAGCCACATGGTGCTGCTGAACGTGAGGTTTTTCGTCGCGCTGGCATGGAGGACTCAATGTTTAGAGACGTACGGAAGCAGGTCGGAGCGGTTGGCCACGGCGCCGTAAAAGAAGGGTGAATTGAAGGGATCTGATTCAGACGTGTTAGACACTGCAAGTATCTGTGCAGTGACGGCTAAGCAGGCATCCAAGGTTGATGCGATCTCTGATAATGATACACAATCGGAGCGGTTAAAAGGTGCAACCGTAGCATCAGTAGGGCAGACCGCACTAAGTGGGGAGGATGACAACAGAGAGGAGAGCGTAGACGCAGCTGGAACTGTAACGGTCAGCACCAAGGCTGGTGACGACAGTGCCGTTGTTGAGAGTAGGAGGCGAAAGGGAGAATGAATGCCCCTTGGTCGTCTTTTTCTGTTATTTGTGTTTTGTGTGTCCGCCTTGTTTGCGGTGCCATGGTGCGCTGAATTGGAGCCACGAGACATCTACCCTGTTTGAGTGATGCGCCACCGGTGCTGAAGTGTGCTGCATTCCTAGAAGTCATGCATCACAGTGGCAATGGGGGTGTCGTGCACGCTGTGTGTTGCCCCGAGCACCGCGAGAACGAACGGTTGGCGTTTGCGTGTTTGTGTATTCCGTGCGTTCCGCGAAGCGTTGGCGGACTAAACCATAAAGGAGGCTATGACTAAACACATTCCCAAAACCAGAGCAGCGAAGCGCCTATAGCCTTGTATACATGGGCTCGACAGCACCGGGTCGAGTAAGTTAGGTCACCATTACTCTACCCGATTGGTGTCTACATGAACTCGCTTTCTAGCGAGTAAGTATCGCAGCGGCGCGTAGCGTCGAGATTTGTAGTTATTGTGCAAGTTTCTTACTCGTATTTAATTCCGTTGCCTTTTACTATTGAGAGGTTCGATTATTCTTTTTTATCGTTGATGAGGGCTAAAAAGCATTCAACTTCGCTGACGCTCCTCGCCGCACCGGTTGCTTTTTAATCCTAGAGTTCGCCATAACTCGACTCGCTGACTCGACAGCGCCATACATGCTTTTAGATAAGCGGGTCAAGCGAGTTAACTTACCCCCTGCAAGCGAGTTAACGCGACCCGCTCCGCGGCTATTTTACTCGACCCGACTGGGTATACATGAACCCGACAGCTGGTTTTTTACTCGACAGGCTTACTCGACCCGACTCTGTCGAGTCCGGGCCACGCGCGGTCTCGAGGGAGAGGGCGCGCGCTTTAAGAGAAGCGCTCTCTCCCTCGAGAACGGCCGTGACAGGGCAAGTGGGGACCGGAGAATCGGCGCCGGGAGGACTGCGAGGAGGAAAGATTTATGGGCTCCCGCAGGGCGCACTGCCCGTGTAATCCGAGCTGGCCGCTGCACGCGGCTGCGAGCGGGTGCCTGCGACGGCCGCCGGCTTCTGGGAAGTGTTCGAACCTCCGAGGAGTTGGAAGCTTGGGACTACGTGAAGACAGCCGTGGACCTGGCGAGGAGGACTCTCGAAGGGAGAGAGGAGTCGGAGGGACCACGGTGGACGCTAGGGACGAGAGAGGACGACAGAGGAGACTGAACTGGAGTGTCGTGCGGAGAGGCCGCGCTCCGAGTGATACGTACGAAATGAGCGCAATTTGTAAATAAATTCTTAATAATCAGGAAATGCCAAGTGTGGTCGAGCTTCGTCGGAGAATGCCAGAGGGGCGGAGCAAGGGACCTGCCTGACTGAGCCCATATGAGAAGACGAGGTGTAGACGGTAAGGGAGAGATCGGAGGATAGTGTGTGCTTGTCGGGATATACGACCTGCTTCGAAGTTGCCCCGATGGGCTGAGCCGCAGTTACAGGCTAGGGCATTCCCAAACCTAGCAAAGTACCACAAAATATGGACCGAAAAATTTCAAAAATAACACATGCACTGCATACGGTGAAGTCTCAGACATCCTTCACATGATATGAAACTGCAAAGAGCAATCACAGAAATATAAAGCTAGAGCACTCAGCCAAGTGGAGTGGGAGGCAGAGCTCGCCCACACGGGTCTCTGAGCAGCGCAGCCTGCTCACCAGGGCCCGGAAGACAGCCCAGGCCAATGGTATCCTGGACTGAAGAAACCACCCACGCTATTCCGTTAAACAATTAAAGTTGACTCTCTCTCTCTCTCTTTATTTTTGCATTCGCCGCTTCTGCTATGGCTACCCGGAGAATTCGATCTGAGTCGTCATCATGCATTAATTTACTCATTAGGTTGAGCTTCCAGTTTCCTAAAATCTCTGCATATATTGTGAAGGTGCCCCCCCCCCCCCCAAATAAAAATAAAAATAAATAAATAAAAGAAAAGGTATGTCCGCGTAGCAAGGGGAGTTTGTGCTGTAGTGGCTGTTTGCTATCAGACTGTTCTTGCGGTTGCATGTGTAAAAGCGCACATGTTTGTACTTGAAGAGCCTTTTTTTTAGGTGCGCATGTGACAAAGTGCAAGTGTTTCAAATCGCTTCAATGTGTGGAAATGTCACCTGAGATGAAAGCGTCACGTCGTATCGTGTTAATTGTGCGGATGGCCACGCCAGCGCCACTGCGACACTCCACAGCCGGGAAGGTAGACGTTGTGATCGTTTATTTGAGCGCAGAAATGGACACGGAGCAGGCATCCAGACTGCATGCTCTCCAACATCTTGGTCGTTATGTGCCGAGTCTTCCGTAATTCATATCGGTATTTTTTCGACTTAAGACCATTGCATCAGTCTATGTTCAGAAAAAAGTGACGAGGGGGTGGTATTGACGACAATGATGTCTTCGCAACGTTGCTCTCAGACCGGGAGCAAGAGTCAAGTAAACTGCCAACGCGTACGGAGCCAGCCCGGCTCCACTTAGGTCATTTTCAAGACACAGCTACAAACCATATGCGTGTCTTCAAAGGAATCTCAAACGGAATGATTTTAGGAAAATTATTGTTTTTTTCTTTTTTTTTTTCAAATGGCGCGTAATTAAATGTAGTAAAAACTCGGAGTTTCTGCACAACGGGCTTTGGGAAAGCGGGACCTAAGCAGGGAGTCGAATGTCAGTTTACACAATGCCCATTATTGGCGCCACAAGAACCAACACTAGCTTGTACTTGAGCGCAAACGTCAAGTAAGATTGTGAGGAAATGTTCGATGTGGCATTTATACCGTCCCGTCCTGACTTCATCGACGGAAGTACACAGACTGGGTTCTAAACGGCGCCGTCTCTGCTTTTGCCGTCTCTGCTTTTGGTCGTCTAGAAAAAAAAAAAAATAATGGTTTTAGGCTACAGCATGAGAGCCCCGCCGCATTTTTTTATTCGGCTATGTAATTCCTGGACCGCACCTTTCCCAACCGATGCATTGGGCTTGGGAGAAAAACAACGTGACCTTCGAAACCGCCCAACTTCTCATCACTGAATACCTTCCTCAACGGATACGTTAAGAACCACATTTTTGACTTGAAAGAAATAACGCTATGCTTGTCCATACACCATCACCGTGGAACGTGCAATGTTCAACAGCAATCTGCCCTCTGTCACTGAAGCGTGAAGCGTTCCTTTCGCAAAGATAGCGATGAAATAAAAAGATAAAAAAGCATCTTCAGGAGGTAATCCAAATGGCAGAGCGCCAGGCTAGCACTTATCAAGGCTCTCAAGATCGGCGTTCGCCGAGGTGACGATGACTATCCTTTTTGTTACGCTGAGCGACGGAGCACACGATAACGCCGGCCGCGGTCTATGCTAAGGGTCGAGGCTCCCTAGACAGGGAAGTTAGGACACGCGTATTGATTGAATACGAGACGTCACCAGCACACGTTGCGCTTGCGTCATTCTTTCGCCGCTCTTCATGCGCTCAGTTTATGTTACGTGCGGAAAAAAGCGTCGGATGTCTCTCCACTGCAGGGCTCTAGAAAATGAGTTTTTCTTCGTTTCAAAAACTGGTATGTATTTGTATCGTTAATGACATCAATCTTTACATTGGGAATAACACCCCAGCTACGATAGGTAATTAAGGACATGGTTACTGGGTTTATGTTAATTGCATTGCATCAACAATGAGAAATCTTTAGCAGAATATTATGTGGGCCATGGCAGAAAGTGTATTTACGGAAATATTCCCTTTGCATCGTACACCGACTATTTTTAAAAATTACTAGGTCTTTGCTGAAACACCCAGTGTATATATATATATATATATATATATATATATATATATATATATTCGCTGCAAGGACACAATCCTCCAGGTTCACAAAGGAGACGTTTATTGAAACGCCATCCTACAGCGGCACACACACACGCACATACACACACACATACTCAGTCACCGTGTCAAGGGAGCGCGCGAGGAGCAAGGCTCCTCTGCGCGCACGAAGTGACACCGAGTGCGCGCCGCAAGTACGCAAGGGCGTGCTGTGATCTCTCTCTCGCAGTGACCGGAGGGTTCCTTTGAGAGAGAGTGGGCAACCACCGCAAGGTACGCCTGTCGCGGATCGTTGGATCACGATCGACAGGCTCGAGCTTCGCTCTTAGGTACGACCCGGAGCAGACGAACTCGAGTACACACTGGTCTGCGCGGACAAAGGCCGGCAGACAAGAACAGTTGCGTACGCACCTTGCGATGTCTCGGAGGGGTCTCTCCTTGGACCCCGTTCCGAGAATCGCGCGAGCGCGGCCGTCGAAGCGGTGCCGTGTTCCCGCCAAAAAGGCACCAATGAGAACAGCCACTGGGACGCCAGGGCGGAGCTGTGGCCCGAACGACAGTGACAAGTCGTCCGAGCCTCTCTCCGCCGCCTCAGGCGGGAGAAAGGGAACGAGGAGAACAACTGGGAAGCGGGCGGCGGCCGCGCAAAGGGCCGCCGCAGCAATCCCGAATCCCATAATATATATATGAAGGCAAGAAGCCAACAGTCGGCCAGGCCAAGGAAAGCATAATTGGGGATTGTACTTTGTCTTTTTTTATTTTTTACTTCAATAATCACATAAATTAGTAATGTAATCTGTTTAGGGGAAATATAATTAAACATAAAGTAGAAGGAAAAACAACGTGCCGATGGTGAGATGCGAACCCATGACCTCCTCTTCATTTATATATATATTGCCACGTGCTTCGGGGCGTCAGGAGAAGGAAGAAGAGGCTGTAGAGAAGAAGAGGAAACAGAGGCTGGTGTGCACTGTGCGGACTCGCAGTTCCCTTTTCGTTGACCGTGTTCCTGTTCTCGTGAACTCGTGCACGCACCTTCGTTGGACGAGCGGAACCGGCAGCTTACGGACGTCATGTTAACGCAAGTATTTATGTGAAAAACAGGTTGACGGCAGCTAGACTGTTGTGTACTTTCGTCTCCTGCAGTAGAGTCAGCTCTGGTGGCTTGGGTGCTGCCTCTGATGAGTCATGGACGCCTCACGTGAGCAGACAGCACCGCCGAATCAGATTTGTGCTGAGGACGCTTCCTGTGACCAAGAACCATCATTGAACCAGAACTCTGCGGCTGGGAACAACTCGGGTGAACAGACAGCCTTACCAAACCAGAACTTTACCGGAGACTACTCACGTAGGCAGATGGAATTGCGGGACCACAACACTGCAGAGGAGTTTTCGTTTGAACGGGCAGCATCGCCAAATCAGAACATTGCCAAGAATGACTTGTCCGGGCAGGCAGCATTACTGGACCACAACTATGCCAGAAACGATTCCTGTGGGCAGAGCGTGCCACAAAACTAGAAATGTGCCGGGAGTGATTTCTTTCCTTTCTGACGTCACATCCCTTCACCTCCACTCTGGTTCGTGCCAGGGCTCCAGCTATATCCCCACTGCGGTGGTCTTACGTGGCCATCGTACGAACCCTATCAGCTGTATGGCTACTATGGTTGCCCTATAGGGTATATATGTGCCCCAAGACAAAAAAATGTTTCAGTCACTGTTCAGTGATGGAAAAGCACCCTCAGGACGAGAGCCTACCAGTGGTGCAAATGGGAGCCATGGTGCTACTCCAATGAATGCATCGCTCAGCAACGGTTTCATTGCCCAGTATACGCCCCGAAGCACGTGACAATATGCATACACAACCTATTGTTACTATACGAGATGTGTAAATAATCGCAGGCGCAGCTTGCGCACAGTCGTTTGTGGGCAGTGCTTGGACACATGCGCGCGAGTAACGCGAACTTGTTCGTGTTTTGCATTTTGTAAATGATGTACAAAATTCCCCCTGTCCTTTCTAACTAACGCTCACCTGTGTACTCCTGGCTATCCTCTTCCTATTCTCTTTACTTCCCACCGGCAGCAGCTCAGCTGCATTTACTTCCCTTTTGTTTATTGCTCTAATAAAATTCTACACTTACTACTTTTCCAATTCTGAAGGTGAAATTCGGGCGCTATTTTTCGACTTCATTATATTGAAGAAATCGGGTTTTTCGTAGAAACATTTCTAAATTCGAATCTTTCGGGTTAAATTTGCAAGCTGCAATAACTTATTCGAACTTGTTTACGATTATGTTATGTTATGTTACGGTTATGTTTCAGGCTAGAAAGTGGGGAAAATTGGTGTACTCAAGAAAATCTTTCGGACTTCCGTATTTCTTTAGTAAATAGTAATTACTGGCAGTAAAGAGCCTGGACTAAATTTGGGGTTTGAAATCGGCCCCTCCATGACGAATCGAGTCCTGCTCGAACGTGTTGCCGGCGGGCTGTCCGGGTCTCCCCCTCTGTGACGAATAGAGTCACAAAGGTTGTGACGAGAGGCTTCGTCACGGAGGAGGAGACCCGATTGAAGGCGCCGTTCTCCGGGTTCTTGTAGGGAGCCTCGATGCAAAGGGCGTTTTTATCGAGGCTCCCTAGGTTCTTGTAAGTTCTTGCGACGCGACTTCAAGTCCAATCCGCGGCGCTGCAGGACGTGATGTTTTTCTACTTCCACCTCATTCCTATGGCGGGAAAAAGGGTAGGGTTGGGTTGTGGGGTTTAATGTCTCAAAGCCTATGAGAGACGCCGCAGTGGAGGACTCCGGAAATTTCGACAACCTGGGACAGCACACGGGCGCCTTGCTTTTCGCCTCCACTGAAAAGCGGCCGTCGAGGCCGGGATTCGATCCCGCGTCCTTGGGAACAGTAGTCGAGCGCCGTAACCACTGCGCCACCCCGAGGGGCTATGGCAGGAAAAAAACAAGAGATCATATTCACATGTGCACGACTTGCTGCGCACACAGCTGTTTGGCTCACACGTCAAAGATCTCTGTGAGATACACTCACTCGAGTTGGTGCGCGTATTCTTTGACTAAGTACTGACGAATGAAATAAATAAACATGATGAATTAAAAATAGTTCGAACCACTAAAATGTGGAGAGTCATTGCGCCGTGGTCCGTCTGAGCTAAAAAGGAAGATGAAGCAAACGAACGCACGCTATTGCGTCTGCTGTTTCGGCGAAGCTTAAGCTTCCTCCAATTTTTCTCTACTTTCTTATCGACTATCTTCACGGTTACGCTACTATATCTCACACACACACACACACACACACACACACACACACACACACACACACACACACACACACACACACACACACACACACACACACACACACACACACACACACACACACACACACACACACACACACACACACACACACACACACACACACACACACACACACACACACACACACACACACACACACACACACACACACACACACACACACACACACACACACACACACACACACACACACACACGCACGCACGCACGCACACACACACACACACACACGCGCGCGCGCGCGCGCGCGCGCGAAATATATATATATATATAGTAAAGATGAAGATGTGCAAGCGAAGATAAAGAAGAAGCTTCCGTGCGCTGTCGCCAGTGGCATCGCTATCGGTGTGTAAGCTGGACCTGTTTGTATGCGAACTGTTCCTGACGTGCTCCTAGATCGCGTCCCAGTACCTCATTAAACCCCCATCCTACATTTGGTGGAGGTGCTGGGTAGATCTATTCTCCTGCCCTGCTGGAACTCCGCAGCCGCACTTTACCACCTCCTGCGATGCCTGAAGAAGCCAACCACCAAGCCGTACAAGTTGGCTCGGCCATCATCTGTCCCGGCTCCCTCCGCCAGCGAGACCCCGCCATCTTCAGCGGCACTGACGACCATGACGTCGAGGACTGGCCCCCATCCTATGAGCGGGTGGGCGCTTACAACAAATGGGATGCGGAAACTAAGCTAGGCACTGTGATTTTCTATTTCACCGGCGAAGCAAATCGATTGTGCTCGCGCTAAAGTTGGATTTTCTGCGCTGCCCGAGCCCGTGTCAGACAACGCTACTCTCAGTCTATGCGCTAAAGCCCTCGTCGCCGAAGACATCGGCATTCCTCCCTCTTCTGCCCTGCTTGTAAATATCACTTGTGACTCTGCGTGCGATGCAACTGTCCTCTTCACGCCAGCACATATATTTCTGCGCCGAAAGTGCCTTCCGTTGCCCTATGCTTCAATCACTATTCCCGCTGGTTCCTCTACGCTCTGGCTCTCTAACCCGTTTAACTACCCCACTGCTTTGCGCCACGGTGAATGTCTCGGGAGCCTACAACCCATCTCTTCTCCGTGAAGAGACTGACGACGCACCGCGCCTCGCCATGACTGCGCTCAGCCCTCCACGTTCTGTACCAGCTTTCTCTTTCACAGACCTGTTCCGCCACTCCAACGACGCCAGTATTCCTCCGCTTCAGCGAGCGCAACTTCTTGCCCTCTTTCAATAGTTCAGCTCCTCCTTCGACTCCCATCAAAATTCTCTGGGCCAAAGCTCAACTGTCACTCATCGGATCGACACTGGAGTACGCACCACTGCGATCGGCCCTACTGTGTCTCAGCAACAGAGCGCCAAATTATTGAAGGGCAATAATAATAATAATAATAATAATAATAATAATAATAATAATAATAATAATAATAATAATAATAATAATAATAATAATAATAATAATAATAATAATAATAATCTTTATTCAGTATAGTGAAATCAGCATACAGAAACGGAAGTGCCGAAGCCACAAGTGGGCTTGTGCGGCGACAACCGGCAGCCGCGGCAATGTACGCGCTACATCCGAACTCCATCGGAGGGAAAAAAAAAAGAAGAAACAAGGGGGGGAAAAAAAACAAGGAAAAAAAAAAAGAATCATTTGGCACAACATATTATCAAAACTGCCCTGATAACATCAGTACATATTAAAGGTTTCCTAACGCTTGAACAGCAACTCTCAGTGTTTTGCCGGTGGTAAAAGAAAATACATCGTCCGGTAGTTCATTAAAGATAGCTGGAACATAATAGCGTCTTGTTGCTTTACCGTAGCGAGTGCGCACGCTCGGTTTAAGATAAAGAGGAACATGTCTCAACGGTACCGGTTTCGTGTTTATGTGCCTGTATGCACTGCTCCAAAAATATTTCAGTACTACAATTTGTTTAAAAATATTGTCAAAAGAAGGCAAACCGGCTGTTCTAAAGACACTGCTGGGCAAATTCTCTTGTGGCATGTAGAGGAAGCTTGTAGCGATGTTTTTCAAGATCCTATTAACTCGACATTTCCATGTCAAAGAGCAGTTAAAAAAACAACACATACCGTATCCTAAAACACTATACCCCAGAGCCTGCAGCGATTAGTTTTCTGATAGAAAAAGGCATGATGGTTTTCAAATTAAACGACAAACACCCAACACGTCTAAGTTTCTTTCATATGTGGGTCAACTGAGTATTCCATGTCAGATTGCTGTCTGTGCACACCAAGATACTTAACCGACGGGACGCTAGCAATAGGTTGACAGAAACACAGAGAGCAATATGGAGGGTGTAAATATATGGAACCTACTACATCTTTGTGCGAGTTACGAAAACAGACAAGTCTGGATTTCGAGCTATTCATTTGCATTAAGTTTGAGGCAAACCAATCACTAACTTTAATACCGTCCTCCTGAAGGTTAGCCAGGGCGCATGAAAACTCAGGGTTGCTTGATACTAGTAAAGTGTCATCAGCGTAATGGAATACGGTGGATGCTTTCACGTTGTCACATATAAGTTGAACAACAAAGGAGATAAAATAGACTCTTGCGGGACACCGCACAACAGACATACCGCGTCTCTCCAAATAGGCCCAAACATGAATACTTGTGAGCGATTTGGAAGATAGTTTTTAATTAGATACGAAAAAGGACCCCTAAATCCACATCAGTGAAGTTTAGAGTTTAAAATTTGATGATTTACTGTGTTGAAAGCTTTTTTTACGTCAAAAAAAAAAAAAAATGCCACCTCATTGTTCTCCAGGCTCTGGTGCAATAAATCAGAGAGATTTTCCAATAGCACCTGTGTTCTTGACAAATCCGTACTGATTCACACTCAGTAGGTCATGTTTAGTAATAAATGCATTCATCACAGAAAGTACGTGTTTTTCTAATATCTGGGATACGGGGGAAAGAACAGATACAGGGCGGTAGTTGGCAATGTCATTCTTTTTCCCACTTTTGTACAGAGGAACAACGAAAGCACTCTTCGGTGATTCTGGCCATGTACAACTTGCAATTATGCCGTTTAAAATAAATAGCACAACATGTTTCAGAGCTGTAATGTTTCTAATAAGATCACTTATGAAAATGTTGCAGATTTATTACGTTTCAGACTAGACAAAACGCTGAAAAGATCAGATTCTGTCATAAAAGGAAGGAAAGCCGATTGCGATACACTTTTTGTAATTTTTGTCGAGCTCAAAGTTTGGACTGCGACCCGTTGCTGAGCAACGGGTCGCAGTGCCAACCCGAAGAAGTTTTGGAACACTATTAAGCCTACACGCCCCCTGCCACGAACGTTACTCGACGAAGACAATAGCCCCATTTCAGAACACGATGTTATTGCACTCTCAACACCTTTTTTTTTTTTTTTGAGTTTTTACTAAAGAACCCGACACCATACTGCCAAACTTCCCTGTATTAGATCACCCAGCCATGCCAGACATTTTGTTCGATGTTAACGGAGTAATGAAATTAACTGAGTCATTGAAAGTCACATCTTCTACTGGTATTGATGGGCTAAACTGAAAGGTCTTAAAAAATACTAAACATGTTGTTGGTGTCTTTTTATGCCACCTTTTCGAACAGCCCTTGTCATCAGTGGTACTTCCGCAAGACTGGAAAATCGGTAAGATTGTCCCAGTCCCCAAAAAAGGTCCATCTTCTTCAGATAAAAACTACTGTCCCATTTCTCTCACAAGTGTCTGCTCGCAGTTAATGAAACATGTCATTTATTCACACATAGTCAAATTTCTTGTTTCGGTCAATTTTTTTCACCCTAACCAGCATGGCTTCATAAAAGGACTTTCCTGTGATTCCCATCTAGCCCTTTTTATTAACGACCTTAGTTCTAACCTTGACCTAAATATTTCTGTTGACGCGCTCTTACTAGACTTTGAAAAGGCTTTTGATAAAGTTCCGCCTAAACGATTACTGCTAAAACTCTCGCGCCTAAACCTTAACCATTTGGTGATGGAATGGCTTCGAAGCTTTTTAACTAACAGAGAACAATTTGTCTATGCTAATAAATACTCGTTCCTTCGTTCTCCAGTCACCTCGGGTGTCCCCCAAGGTACCGTGCTTGGACCCTTGCTCTTCCTCATTTACATTAACGATCTTCCGTCTAACATCACCTCTAACATTCGTTTATTCGCTGACGATTGTGTAATTTGCCGCCCGATTTCTAACCGCGCTGACGCCGACATCCTTCAAAAAGATCTTGTAGAAATAGAAACTTGGTGTAAGGATTGGTTAATGTCTCTTAATATTACTAAAACATGCTGGATTTCTTTTCATCGCAGGCATTCCCACATTCCTCACAAATATGTTCTTTTCCATTCTGAAGTGTCTCCCGTTACCACCTGTAAGTATTTAGGCATTACCCTAAATTGGTCCTTACATATAGTAATATCGCCAATAACACTAATCGCACTCTTGGGTTTTTGCGTCGTAATCTTCGTTTTGCTACCCCTTCTATTAAATTGTTAGCATACCTAACTTTCGTACGGCCTAAATTAGAATTCGCTTCATCAGTATGCGACCCTCATCAAGCTAACCTATCGTTAACACTAGAAAAAATTCAAAATCGCGCTATCCGCTTCAAATATTCAGATTACTCATACCATACTAGCGTGTCTGCTTTAAAAGCACGAGCCTCACTACCTAATCTTGAATCACGGCGAAATATGTTTAGATTGTGCCTTTTTCACAAGTTTTATCATTAATCTCTAGGAGCATCACTCATATCACCAGCTCATCGTCTCTCCAGTCGAATTGACCACCACAAGACCGTCTACTAAAACGTCTGCTCAGCTCCGATCATTTTTTGTGAAATCATCTAGGGACTGGAACGATCTGCCGCCGGAAGCCGTGCACCTTATCAACCACATCCATTTCAAGAAAAAGATCGAAACCATAATTTTTTAACTGTCATGCCCATTCCTCATGTAATGCCTCATAACAGGGGCCTTTTAGGTACAATAAATAAATAAATAATAAATAAATAAATAAATAAATAAATAAATAAATAAATAAATAAATAAATAAATAAATAAATAAATAAATAAATAAATAAATAAATAAATAAATAAATAAATGCTATTGAACTCATTTGCCAAAATAGGCGACACTACACCGAAATTATGTTCCACTGATTGCTGGATGGACAAGCGTATGTTAACGCGTAACTGGTTTATCAGAGACCAAGTGTTCCTTACATCACGACGAGTGTCGTGAAACTGCTGTGCAAAGAACTTCCTCTTTGATAAGCGAATAAGCGCAGTTACCTTGTTTCTGACGCAAACGATATTCTGCTCGAAGTTTGTCGACCAAATAGCGTCCTTTTCTTTGATAGAAGCCAGGATTTCAGCAGTCAGCCACTGGCAGTCAATTTTACGTTTCTTCACAAGCAAAGTTTTTTTGCACACTTGTTTTTTATTTCGCCTAATACCTTGACCAAGCTATCGTACGCAGTGTCGCTAGTGTTATGATGAATAAATGAATCCCAATCATATTCAGTAACATGATTATCGAACTTTTTTTGGTCTAGAATGGTCATAACACACCCCGTAGAGTTGGCGTGCTGCGTAGAATCTGTTTTAATAAGGCGACACGCAATGTAATAGTGATCTGCCAATTTCCGTCTGATTACAGCTCCGGACACTGAGGGAAAGACCAGATGCCCCAGAACGGCGTCATTCAGCCCTCAAACAGCCCTTGGACATCGCCAGTTGTGCTCGTTAAAAAGAAGGATGGTTTCATCAGCTTCTGTGTAGATTACCGCCGACTTAATAAGGTTAGAAGAAAGACGTCTATCCTCTTCGGCGCATAGACGACGCACTGAACTGCTTGCAAGGGGCTGAATTCTTTTTCTCCCTATATATTTACATTCCGGATACTGGCAGATCCCGATGGAAATGGCCGACCGCTTAAAACCGTTTTTTACTCCGGATGGCCTGTACGAAATTACTGTTATGCCTTTCGGCCTTTGCAATGTTCCTGCGATATTTGAGAGAATGATGGACACCATTTTGCGTGGACTGAAATGGAAGACCTGCCTCTGCTATTCCGACGACATTGTCGTCTTTTCTCGTGACTTCGACACTCATCTCTACCGCCTGGAGCACGTTTTGACCTGCCTTTCTGATGCCGGCTTGCAGCTCAATTAAAGAAGTGTCGTTTTGCCGCCCGTCAATTGACCATTTTAGGGCACGATGTCTCCAAGGAAGGCGTGTCTCCAGACCCGGCCAAACTTCGTGCTATCACGGCCTTTCCCAAGCCGAGATCTATCAAATACCTTTGTAGCTTCATAGGCTTGTACTCCTACTTTAGTCGGTTCCATCCTACGATATTATATATACAGGGCTTTACAGGGAAGACCAAAGGTAATTTGAAAAAATAGTGGACTCAAAACATACAAACAATATTTGTAGGAACACACTATTTGCCCCAGCGGACATTAGTTGCTCCACAATGCCTCTAATTATGGGCGTAATTAACAAATTTCACTAATCAACTTTTTAATTATCGTAGTTATGTGGCTAGTTCCAATGAGTAGTTTAATGCCGTGAACGAGACGATGCCAAATCAGCTTTTCAAACGAAGAAAAACTCATTTTCTAGAGCCATACAGCTCAATGAAGTTGGACTTTATTTTCTGCACGCAACCGAAACTGAGCGCACGAGGAGCGCCGGAAGTATAGAGCAAGCGCAACGTCCGCTGATGACGTGTCGTAATGGGTGCAGCGCCCAATTCGAAACACGTGAGCGAATTTCCCGGGCTAGGGATCCATACAGACCAACACCGTGTTTACAAACAAATCGCTCGCGGCACGGCAGCCCACAAATCAGAAGTACAGTCCACATAAGAAACAAATCAGACAGCCGTCGGACGATTAGCACTAGGGGCGCACACGGCAAAACAACAAATGGTGCGGTACAGGGAGATATGGGCTGGGCATCTTTCGAAGTACGGGAAGCTCAGAGTAAAATATTATATGAGGAACGCCTGAGGAAATTGGACAGTAACAGATGAGCACCTATACCTAAAAAGCGTTGACTCACAAAGGAGGAAAAGAACTAGGAAACTAACCAGTAAGTGTACTGGCCAAAAGGACGAAGAAATAAAGAGCGTTAAGCAACAGGTGAAAAACACAGAAGGTAAAAATTGGATAAATTTGATGGAAAAGAAACAGAGAGTCGAATTATACCGAAAGTGGAAAAGGCAGATCTGGAAGGAAGATTTCTTTGATAACTCAAGAGGTAGTGCCTTTCTTTTTGAAGCTAGATCAGGGTGCCTTAGAACGTGCAGCTACAAAAAGAAATTTAACAATGAAGATGACGCATCTGCTGTATGTGGTAACTCCAGTGAAACAATTGACCATATTATACCCGAATGTAATGGTATCCATTCGGAGGTCGATGCAGGCGCAGTCACTCTTCCTGAAACTCTGGGGTTTAGAGATGCCAGTGGCCGGGTGAATAAACCGGCGGTGGAAGCTAGCAAAAAACGACTGGAAGAGTGGTGGCATAAAAGCAGAAAAGTGACATAATGTTAGTAATTAAACAAAAATTCAATAAACAGAATGATGGTATAGTTAACCAATCTAAAGCAATAATTAAGATATAGGGAGAAAAATGAGCATGATAGCTACTGCTACCATCCCCGTTTCAAAGGGGACGCTCCTATATTCCATCCATCCATCCATCCGTCCATCCATCCATCCATCCATCCATCCATCCATCCATCCATCCATCCATCCATCCATCCATCCATCCATCCATCCATCCATCCATCCATCCATCCATCCATCCATCCATCCATCCATCCATCCATCCATCCATCCATCCATCCATCCATCCATCCATCCATCCATCCATCCATCCATCCATCCGTCCGTCCGTCCGTCCGTCCGTCCGTCCGTCCGTCCATCCATCCATCCATCCATCCATCCATCCATCCATCCATCCATCCATCCATCCATCCATCCATCCATCCATCCATCCATCCATCCATCCATCCATCCATCCCACTGAGGGTGAAAACTATATGGTTAGCGCCCATAGGAATACATGAAACCGAAAGATTTCAAAGCGGTTTTCTCTTTTCACGGAGCATCTATGATGTTGTTATTCGGCACAGAGCAACGATGAACACCCTGGAACAGATCTTCAAAATATGAAATCTCACTACCGAGGCGAAGTGTTTTTAAAAGACCGTGAAATGTATGGGGGTGCGCAGAGGTGGGCATTTGACCTCAAAAACCTCGACCTCACCTCAAACTCAAAAAATATTTGGCGACCTCACTCAACCTCAACCTCATCAATTGAGGTTGAGGTCCCCCAGGCGACCTCACCTCACTTTACAGGTGACCATTGGCGACCTCACTCAACCTCACCTCAAACTCAAAATGTGAGGTTGAGGTCGGGCACTCGACCTCAAAAAAAATCATTAAATTAAACCGTAACTTAAAGCAAATATACATTTCTCGGTAATCCTAGGGTATATAGGCTAGCCAGAATTTTGTCGTATGAAGACTGTATTTTACTCCTAATTTTATACAACAAATAATATCCCGGATAAAAGCAGAAAAAATCCGGACACTACATGTCCAACTCTGCACTAAAGTAGCAATCCTCTGCCCCTCCTCGCCTATCCTTTTGTGGTCGGTTTCAATCCAAGGCCTACATGGGTACCACGTTACTACGCATAGGCCCATAATAGAATACCAAGAGTTTATCCCATCTGACCCACGTGAATAAGATTCGTATTAGAAATAAAACAAGCCAGTTCTTACTATAAACTGAAAAGACAAATGCTGTTGACCCTAGTGACGACGACAACAATGACGTTATGCTCTTTTTCTTTTCTTGCCACATAGCGCTAAACAGGCAGGGACACAGCGAGATACACGGGACGGGCACTTTTTTTATCGCCCGTCCCGTATGTCTGGCTGTGTCCCTGTCTGTTTAGCGCTATGAGGCAAGAAAACCGACACCAACTCGCCCAAGCTTCCATCCTTGCTCTTTTTCCTAATTCGAAAGAAAAATTGATGATTGCCGAGCTTTTTTTTAATACACTGTACATTGTTTTGCTACAGAATACATTAAATTAAGAAAAAATAGGAATACAGTCGTGCCTCGTTAGTATGGACGGTTTGGTTTCCGACCAAAACTGTCCATAAAGCGAGTCATCCATAATAATGAGTCATGAATAAAAACAAAAAGTATATAATTAAGAAAATATTTATAATTAAGGACAGCTGTTTTAATTAATTTGGGTATATAAACACCACCGAGATGTCGATGCTACCCTCTCTCCATAAATCCGTCGACCCGAAACGTCATAGCTGAAGTCAGTAACGCCTAGACAGAGCGTAGAATAATATTTCTCAGTAAACATCCGCCTGTTTTACTGAACAAAAATTCCGTAAGTCATCACAGGTAAAACCTATCAAGACGGAGGAGAAGAAGCACCCATAATGTTGCCCAGGCAGCGAGCCGTCTCTTGAAACATTTCGTCGCTCACGACATCACCATTCGCGAGGACATTTCCGAACCACATTAACAAGGCTGACTCCATTTCTTAGAACTGTGCTGGGCGCTGTCGGACTATAGCTTTAGCTGCGATGCCGACGTTGAGCCATTTATCGGAGTCCTGTAGTATATATAGATGGTATACCGTCGACCTGGCGAGGCTGAGGCCTAGTTGAACTTGGGTCCAGTCTTTCACGGCTTGTATTGACTGAGGTGGCTTTTGCCGCTTGTATCCGCTTCGCGTCTAAGTTCAGCTCCATTCTTTTGCGTTTAACTCCCGCCATGCCAAAAGTCAGACTAAAGTTGAGGGTTACAGATTCCTGCTTCTTTGCACTCTTTTTCCCTAGTTAACCTCCCTGACTTTCCGTTCTTCTGATTCTCTTTCTTGCCTTGTACTGTTTCTGTAAGGAAGCGAGGGAGTCAAGTTGGCAGGCTTCTATACAGAGGGCTATCAAACAGCCCTTTCTTGTGCCTTTTGTATGTGTTTCCATGAAACAAACACTGCAAGCTGAAGTACAGTTTAGAACGACGGCTAGCCGACTACGAAGAGCTCAGACCTTGTCAAGGCCGCATCGTTGACTCAAGGCGAAGCCGACATGCGGATCGCTGTGGTGCAAAATGTGGTAGTTCGGCAACGCAACAGTGACAAAAACCAGGAGCATGAGAAGGAAGGGCGCCCAGGACGGGACGCCCGGTCCTGGTTGCGTGCTCGTCGCCTTTCTTTTGTTGGCCTACTTCGTGAGTGTGTCTTAACCCTGACCGAAAAGCGTTAACGGCTTCATGGAACACACTTTGTGTTCTGGGATAGAAAAGCGTAAGAAAGAAATAATAAGAAGAAAGACAAGCGCTTTCTTCTTATTATTTCTTTCTTACGCTTTTACCGGCCTCTCTTCTGTTCACGTTCAGCAAAATTTATTGCGACCACATATGTTGCTATTTTCCCGACTGCGGCCTCAGTTGCGGCGCTGCCGCTGCACCCAGAAATCTCCCGGTTCCCTCCTTCCCTCCTTTCTGGGTCTTTCTTAGTTAGCTGACCCTTGGTTTGCTGTGTACGATCCCTGCCATCCACCCTCCTTTTCTCCTCCTCCTCTCTTCATTTCCGATCTTGCGCCCCCCCCCCCCCCCCCCCCTTCCCTCCTAAAACGACTACACGCCCGCTTTGGTTCTTTCCAACTCCACAGGACTCGTTCAGGCATCCGACCGTATCGGCTGTCGCATAGGTTCCCGGCCTGCGCACCCTTCTTTAACTTGCGTTCGGACTCCCCTGCTTTTTTCAAACGATGTCCATATTGACGAGACAAAAATACATGGGCGGAATAGGCTGTGTGCGTTCATCCCCTGTCCATCGTTCAGAGAGCGAGTTTCTATATTAACGAGGCATAAATACATTGAAAAATCTTCACCTCCAGAAAACTGTCCATAATTCGAGTCCTCCATATAATGGATGTCATATTAACGGGGCACAAATTTTCCATAATAGCCACTCATGAAACGACTTGTGAAGACCAAATCCCCAACAAAACAAACAAAAGAGGAAAAGACAGCAAAACACCAATTAATCATAAAACTCGACCAACGCCGAATAAACCTTCAGAAAATTTCGAATAAGAATGCTGTTTATCTTATGAGGTCCCAACCGGCCACTCCTGGGCGTTTGTTTATATTCTGTGATCCCGTGGCGTATTGCAAGAAATGGCGGAATTGCTTCTTCGAACACCACGCTTACATTAACAAATTACAGGGGTCGGAACTGCTAGGAAAGAGGGTTACATGTAAACAACTTTGCCGTCGCGAACATCGGCTCGCCAGTCAAATTTCGCCGGAGCAAAATGTCCAACTCCCACCCGCCTAAAAAAACGAAAACAAACACACGATATAAATACTTGTACGTCCGAACTGAATACTAGATGCCATTTCGCCAACAATTCTGAGACGAGCTTCTTTGTGGTATTCACTTGTTTTCCTTTGAAGACTGAACTAATAAATTGCACGGTGGTGTCTCCGAAGCTGCTTCGCCGCATGCACCGTACGTGAACCTAGAGAAACCGTTTCCCCGTGTGTCGTATAGTTACAGCACATAAACGTAAAATAAAGACAAGAACAACAGTAAGGAGGCGAGCAAGCAGCCCGGAGGGACCGCGCCCTCCGCTGTGCACGCGCTGCGCTCTTCCCTTCGCCGTCCGTCTGTAGGTATCTGGTTTTGCTCATGCAGTGAATGCCGAACTGTCACCAATACACATCAAAGGCAGTGGAGTATGTGTGCCAGCTCCGCTTTCAGAGACTAGATCGCGCTTTCTAATACTTGCAAAAGAAAAAGAAAAAACTAAATGACCGCGCCGGTAAGTGGAAAGGAGGGTTGTGCTATGGGCCTCTGAAAAGATGCTAAAGAAAGAGCCAAATGTTAGGGAAGAAGCCTGTTCTCTTTTCGGCAGTGTACGAACTTAATTGACATACAAGAAAATATATATAAAGAAATACCCTGTTGACGAAAGTAATAAAACATGTCGCACACTAAAAACAGAAGAGAACTGCGCTTCCCAGAGCGTATAGAAGGTTTGAGATATCGACTTGGTACTGCATTCCTCAGTGCTAGCATGTAATTGTAATATGTAAATTGATTTTTAAAGAAAAAAAAAACAAATTTCTGAAAAAATTATTCCGACATCTGGCCACAAAAATTTTCATCCAATTGATTTGTCCGTCTCGAGCAGACGGGAGCTCAAAAGTGACACGCTCAGTTCGCCCCACCAATTCGTCCGTCTAGACACCAAAATGTCGAGCCTGAAACCATCTCAATACTTTCTAGCTCATAAACACATGTAGGAGAACGCTTTTCTCTTTTTTTTTTTTTTTCTGCGCCTGAATAAGAGACTTCAAGAGAAACCTGATATTATGAAGTTAAGAATCCCTTACTCTCCTCCTTCCTCCTGCATTGCTTGATTTCACTAGAATTTGAGAGAGAAACAAAGGGCCTTAGCGGAGTAAAATCATTTTTTTTTATTGGGCTTTACTGTATGCAAGCCCCATATATTTTTTTGTCTCTTCTATCTTGGCAAATAGTTAACATGCGCAGGCTTCTTTCCTGTATACCAGCTGCGTCTTATAAGCTGTGCCGTCCGTTTCATCCTCTTGCACGTTTTACCGCTACACTAGCACCTTCACCCCATTGCAGTTGTTCGGGGCCTCCTGTGAATCTGTTAGAAGAAACAAGCAGCACAAGAACAAAGAGAGGTTGTTCTGGAGAATACAAGAATATAAATTTACAGGACCGGAATATAGAACGATGACGTACAATTCGAAAGGGAGGACTTCGATAAAATGCTCAGATGATATTGTGCCGGTTTTCCTGGTTTGTTCATGTTTTCCTTTTTTTTTTATCTGTCAGTGTCAGTATCACGTCCTCTAACAATTTCGCTGCACCATTTTCTGTTAAGTTTCCGTGTAATGTACAGCGGGGTCCTTTATCGAATGTAAGGCTGCAGCCGTGACGTTAGCGCCTGGAAACGGGCATGCACACGACAAACAGTTCTGCTCCGCGTCGTCTGCGCAAAGACAATTTGCTTCGCATTTTAGTTTGCTTGTTTCTTTGCGGCATCCGACAAAAGCACCGCGGGTCAACGTGAGTTATGTGCTTTGCGCGCTCCTGGGTGTTTGAGCCTGCGCCAAGCATCGGCACAAACAAGTCATAGGAAACGGGGGTGGCGGGCGGGGGGCATGAGGAGTTCGTGAAGTAAAAAAAAATATCTCCTTCCAAGAAGACCAGAGAGAAGCGTCCTCGGGCTGCGGACATTACGGTGGAATGCCGAAAGATGGGCAGGGGCTGCAGCATCCGGTCGTCCGAAAGGGGGGTAACCAAACACCGAGAGTCGGCGGGCGCACCTCGGCAGCACGCTCGAGCTCCGCGTCAAAAAGGGGGCTCTTCGAAGAAAGCCGCGGCAACAGCAAAAAGCCTGGACCTCACAATTTCGACCTCACACAATGACGACCTCACTCAACCTCAAACTCACGCGTGAGGTTGAGGTCCAATTTCGTGACCTCACTCAAAACATTTTGAGCTGTCACTGACCTCACCTCAACCTCACCTCACTCCGTGAGGTTGAGGTCATTTTGAGGTTGAGGTCGACCTCATGAGGTCGAAACCTCATGAGGTTGCCCACCTCTGGGGGTGCGAGTTTGGAGGGCGACCCATAGAAACACATGTAGACACCGCAACATTTTTCTCGTGTCGCAGGGCACCAGAAATGGTGGCCGGTCGTTAAACATTGGCCAGCGCTTTGAAGAAGTGCGTGCCAAAGTATGCTGCGTCATTGCGGAGGCACTCCACTTTTAAATCTCCTAAAAAAAATTGCTGTGGCTTAGCTCTGGTTAAGCCTGACTGATTGCGAAAGCAATGCCTCCCTGGCTGCGCTTGGCTCTGCTGGTGGTTTGGCATGTCTTCGCCTTTTGTGCAACTAAAGTATTTACTGTGGACACAACATGGTTTCTACTTCATGAAACTACTCTCGCTCATTCAACTTGTAGAACGCCGCCGGGCTCGCCATTCTGCAGCATAGGCGCGTTGCTTAGCCAATCGCTCTTGCCTTCCTTCATCCTGTTCAAGGGAATCATGGGATCAAAGGGGTCAAGGGAATCATGGGATCAGTTCGCAACACGACTGCAAAATCATTTTACCTATTATTGCAACAGCTACAACATAACTTCCCTTGAACAGCTTCGAGAGCTTGTAGTAGCAGATAAACTAAAGGAAGTGTTAAGTCCAGACGCCCGTGCTTTTGTCATCCAAAATGAGACTAACGGAAAAGCAATGCACCTGGATGAAGTGGCCAACCTTGCGGAACAATTTAACGAAAGTCAAATTGCTAAAGATATCAAAAGGAACGCAGGAAAGTCGGTAAGGAGAGAAGGAAAAACAATTGACTCGGCTAGGGCGTGGTATGACGATGCCGGACGGTCGGCTCCTTATGCCAGGGCGCGTAGGCTGTGCTACGAGTGTGGCCTTCCTGATCATCTTGCCCGCGATTGTCCGAAACGGCGGTCAGCACAGGCGAACCTCGTGCAAACGACAACAGATGACGGAGGCTTTCTGGCGCGTGTTGCGGGAACTAACTTCGGGAATGCAAACGCAAATGGTGGAAAACGCTTGTTCCGGGCCCTCAAAACGATCGCACTCTGTTGTGGAAAGGCCAAATTCGTGGGGCACTTGGATTCGGGAGCAGAGGTCAGTGTCATCAGACGATCAATTCAGGGAGACCATGTGTCACCGGTTCAAGCATAAAATTAACTGATGCGTTTGGAGAGCAAGTGCTGGCAAAATTGGTATACGTCCCTTTGAAAGTGTTGGCTACTCCTAAAGACGTCGGTGCAGCCACGGTTGGCACAGGAGTTTTCTGTGCTTTGACAGACAGGTTAGCCCTAGGGATAGACGCACTTATCAGCCCGGACCCGCACGCGCAGTTGCTGGGAGAAACCACAGTGACAACGCATCAGACCACGCCAGCGGGCAGCAGTGGTGATGAATTTTAAGAAGTCGTGGCGGCGACCGGGGCTATTACTACGACCAGCGAGCCACATGGTGCTGCTGAACGTGAGGTTATTCGTCGCGCTGGCATGGAGGACTTAATGTTTAGAGACGTACGGAAGCAGGTCGGAGCGGTTGGCCACGGCGCCGTAAAAGAAGGGTGAATTGAAGGGAACTGATTCAGACGTGTTAGACACTGCAAGCATCTGTGCAGTGACGGCTAAGCAGGCATCCAAGGTTGATGCGATATCTGATAATGATACACAATCGGAGCGGTTAAAAGGTGCAACCGTAGCGTCAGTAGGGGAGACCGCACTAAGTGGGGAGGATGACAACAGAGAGGAGAGCGTAGACGCAGCTGGAAGTGTAACGGTCAGCACCAAGGCTGGTGACGACAGTGCCGTTGTTGAGAGTAGGAGGCGAAAGGGAGAACGAATGCCCCTTGGTCGTCTTTTTCTGTTATTTGTGTTTTGTGTGTCCGCCTTGTTTGCGGTGCCATGGTGCGCTGAATTGGAGCCACGAGACATCTACCCTGTTTGAGTGATGCGCGACCGGTGCTGAAGTGTGCTGCATTCCTAGAAGTCATGCATCACAGTGGCAATGGGGGTGTCGTGCACGCTGTGTGTTGCCCCGAGCACCGCGAGAACGAACGGTTGGCGTTTGCGTGTTTGTGTATTCCGTGCGTTCCGCGAAGTGTTGGCGGACTAAACCATAAAGGAGGCTATGACTAAACACATTCCCAAAACCAGAGCAGCGAAGCGCCTATAGCCTTGTATACATGGACTCGACAGCACCGGGTCGAGTAAGTGAGGTCACCATTACTCTACCCGATTGGTGTCTACATAAATCGCTTTCTAGCGAGTAAGTATCGCAGCGGCGCGTAGCGTCGAGATTTGTAGTTATTGTGCAAGTTTCTTACTCGTATTTAATTCCGTTGCCTTTTACTATTGAGAGGTTCGATTATTCTTTTTTATCGTTGATGAGGGCTAAAAAGCATTCAACTTCGCTGACGCTCCTCGCCGCTCCGGTTGCTTTTTAATCCCAGAGTTCGCCATAACTCGACTCGCTGACTCGACAGCGCCATACATGCTTTTAGACAAGCGGGTCAAGCGAGTTAACCTACCCCCTGCAAGCGAGTTAACGCGACCCGCTCCGCGGCTATTTTACTCGACCCGACTGGGTATACATGAACCCGACAGCTGGTTTTTTACTCGACAGGCTTACTCGACCCGACTCTGTCGAGTCCGGGCCACGCGCGGTCTCGAGGGAGAGGGCGCGCGCTTTAAGAGAAGCGCTCTCTCCCTCGAGAACGGCCGTGACAGGGCAAGTGGGGACCGGAGAATCGGCGCCGGGAGGACTGCAAGGAGGAAAGATTTATGGGCTCCCGCAGGGCGCACTGCCCGTGCCGCTGCACGCGGCTGCGAGCGGGTGCCTGCGACGGCCGCCGGCTTCTGGGAAGTGTTCGAACCTCCGAGGAGTTGGAAGCTTGGGACTACGTGAAGACAGCCGTGGACCTGGCGAGGAGGACTCTCGAAGGGAGAGAGGAGTCGGAGGGACCACGGTCAACACCCTCTAGACTATCTAAGGCCTCTCCATATCCTTCTCTCCTTCGTGTCTACGTCATCACACTACGACGGATCGGCCCTCCGCGCTTTCGTGGAGCAGCCGTCGTGCTATGTCGTGCCCCCTCCTGCTTGGCGCTACTGCGCATGTGCGGAGAAGAACAAGCCGAGGTATCGAATCTAAGAAACCATTTTGATATCTTTATTACTGCTTTATTGCAAAAATAAAATATATTATTTTGTAAAAATTCATGTTTTTTGTTGAACAGCGTAAATGTTAGCTAATATTGTTTTGTGCACGTGATTTTTTTTCTTTTTCAGCTTCATACACAGTGCTCGCCTGGAAAATGCGTTCTCACTACGATAAACATCACTTGCACCTCTTCATGAAAAGCCTGAATACGAAATGGACTAACAGAACCCGAAAGCTCAGATTTAAGTACCTAGAGTTTGGAGATACACCGCAGCAAAACAGCAGCATTGAAAAGCAGGTAAAGGAGGCAGAAAGGAAAATGTGGGAGGAAAGAATGCAAGGAAAATCAGCATTGGGTATGTATAGAACTCGAAAACAGGATATAAAGAAAGAAAGTTTATTCGACAACTCACGAGGGAGCTCATTGCTGTTTGAGGCTAGGACAGGGGCCCTCAAAACAAAAACGTACAGGAAAAAATTTCAGGAAGTAGATATATTATGCGCGGCGTGCGGAACTGAGTAGGAAACAACGGAACATGTTGTTCTAAGGTGCCAAAAACTTCGTCCTGCCCTTCCCGCGGAAAAAGCGGCAGATCTGGAGAGAGCGCTGGGATTTGCTGGGGAAGATGGACGAATGGATGAGGAACGCGTTCTGATAACAAAAGAGAGGTTAGAGGATTGGTGGAAAAAGTCAAGAGAATAAAGAGCGGAAAAAAAGGGAGGGGGGCAGATACGGGCGAATTAGAAGCTAAAAATGGGGAAGAGATAAATATATTTCTTTTAATTTTTTTTGGCTAGGCGGCGCAAGCTGCCGCCCGATTCAAAGGGCAGAGCCACTATCATCCATCCATCCAGCCATCCATCCATCCATCCATCCATTTCGATGGTGGTCGCAAGCGGTTGCACGTGTGTCTGAAGTTTTCACCGTTCTGCGTTATTTTTTTTTTTTTTTCGTGCAGCGTGTGTCGTGAAACTGTCAGCGCTGCGTTAGGAGTGAGCACCAGTACAGTAACAACAACGTGAGTGCATCGGTGCTCGAAGGTGCGTGTGAAGTTTGCAGGCGGTGATAATGCCTGGGCATTGCTGTGTACCGCGGTGTCACGGGAACTACGATGGCGGTGAACGTGTGCGTGTCTTCACCTTCCCTTCGGACCCAGTGAGGAGTGCTCAATGGATTAAAGCTATCCACCGTGCGGACTTCACTCCAGGAAAGCGGTCGGTGGTAAGGAAAGAATTCTTCCAACTGTCCGTTTTAAAACAGCGCAACAAAGACAGGACGAGGTAACAGAAGTAACGACGAACACCTCTGTTACCTCGCCTTTCTTTGTAGCGCTGTTTCGAAATGAATACGTACCAACTTGCTCAAATTTCTGCTTTACTTCTTACTGTCGTTGTTGCACCTCCTTCAGTTGCATTGAAAATGCTGTGGGCAGCATGTTGCGAGATAATGCCGTAGTGCTGCCTCTTTTGGACCTGCTAATATGCCATACATATGCTAAGTAGTAACGACATAGTATTGCTGACATTCAGTTCGCACGACGTTTATACGATATTCCCCGCCTTGTACTGCTGCGCTCCTGATGTCTCGTTTGTAAACTTAGGTTCTAAAGCTTTTATTGCCTTTGTTTTTTGTTATCCCAGGTCTGCGAGCGCCACTTTAAACCATCCGACATGGTAACCACAACAAGTTACACGGATACGAAAGTTGCTCAGAAGCGGAAGCTTTCCACTTTGAAACACTGACTGCTTGGACATTTTGTGTGTTGGTTGTTTTGACTTTTTGTGTGCAACACCTATAAAGTTTTCTGAATACTTGTACTCTGTAATAAACATATCCTTTGTACGTTACACAGCTTGTTTTATTATTATTAAATTGAAAGACAACTGCTGAACTCAGATGTCACGGTAGAGCTATAAGCTATTATGAGAGCCATTACTTATGGCAGTGTTTTCACTTGCGGAAGCAAGGTAAGTATTGCGATTGAAGAGCATATGAGTAGTAGCAAGTAGTAGCCAGATTTCTGTTAAACAGTCCCCGGTCTGTGATAGACCACAGGGTTAAATTTTTGCCCCCGAAAATAATTATTCAGACCGCGCCAGTCAACGAGCTATTAAAAAAATAAAGATGTATGTGAAGACACAGCGGAAAATCAATACCCCCCCACGACACAATAAAAAAAGCAAATTTGCGGACTTTCGGGCAATATTAGGTGATAGTAAAAAATACTGAATAGCCATCATTTATTCATAATCCGAAAACTGCTAATTATCAGTTTTCAAACATATTGCCCGCGAACTGTATACCGGAAATTATATTATACATATGCGTCACCATTAAACCATGTGGCCAAAAGTTTCAGAGAATGATTTCACGTAGGGCTGCAGATACACGGGAACGAAAGAGCGCGCAGCAGCCTTCATGAAAAACCCAAGCTCCTGCGCCCGTCGTAGTGTGATGGCGTCAGGGAGGAGCGGAGAGGCCTTAGCTAGTCTAGAGGGTGTTGCCACGGTGGACGCAGGGACGAGAGAGGACGACAGAGGAGACTGAACTGGAGTGTCGTGCGGAGAGGCCGCGCTCCGAGTGATACGTACGAAATGAGCGCAATTTGTAAATAAATTCTTAATAATCAGGAAATGCCAAGTGTGGTCGAGCTTCGTCGGAGAATGCCAGAGGGGCGGAGCAAGGGACCTGCCTGACTGAGCCCATATGAGAAGACGAGGTGTAGACGGTAAGGGAGAGATCGGAGGATAGTGTGTGCTTGTCGGGATATACGACCTGCTTCGAAGTTGCCCCGATGGGCTGAGCCGCAGTTACAGGCTAGGGCATTCCCAAACCTAGCAAAGTACCACAAAATATGGACCGAAAAAATTCAAAAATAACACATGCACTGCATACGGTGAAGTCTCAGACATCCTTCACATGATATGAAACTGCAAAGAGCAATCACAGAAATATAAAGCTAGAGCACTCAGCCAAGCGGAGTGGGAGGCAGAGCTCGCCCACACGGGTCTCTGAGCAACGCAGCCTGCTCACCAGGGCCCGGGAGACAGCCCAGGCCAATGGTATCCTGGACTGAAGAAGCCACCCACGCTATTCCGTTAAACAATTAAAGTTGACTCTCTCTCTCTCTCTCTTTATTTTTGCATTCGCCGCTTCTGCTATGGCTACCCGGAGAATTCGATCTGAGTCGTCATCATGCATTAATTTACTCATTAGGTTGAGCTTCCAGTTTCCTAAAATCTCTGCATATATGGTGAAGGTGCCCCCCCCCCCCCAAATAAAAATAAAAATAAATAAATAAAAGAAAAGGTATGTCCGCGTAGCAAGGGGAGTTTGTGCGGTAGTGGCTGTATGCTATCAGACTGTTCTTGCGGTTGCATGTGTAAAAGCGCACATGTTTGTACTTGAAGAGCCTTTTTTTTTTAGGTGCACATGTGACAAAGTGCAAGTGTTTCAAATCGCTTCAATGTGTGGAAATGCCGCCTGAGATGAAAGCGTCACTTCGTATCGTGGTAATTGTGCGGATGGCCACGCCAGCGCCACTCCGACACTCCACAGCCGGGAAGGTTGTCGTTGTGATCATTTATTTGAGCGCAGAAATGGACGCGGATCTGGCATCCAGACTGCCTGCTCTCCAACATCTTGGTCGTTATGTGCCGAGTCTTCCGTAATTCATATCGGTATTTTTTCGACTTAAGACTATTGCATCAGTCTATGTTCAGAAAAAAGTGACGAGGCGGTGGAATTGACGACAATGATGTCTTCGCAACGTTGCTCTCAGACCGGGAGCAAGAGTCAAGTAAATTGCCAACGCGTACGGAGTCAGCCCGGCTCCAGTTAGTTCATTTTCAATACACAGCTACAAACCATATATGTGTGTCTTCAAATGAATCTGAAACGGAATGGTTTTAAGAAACTTATTTTTTTCAGATGGCGACTAATTAATATAGCAAAAACTCTGAGTTTCTGCACAAAGGGCTTTGGGATAGCGAGACCTAAGCAGGGACTCGAATTTCAGTTTGCACAACGCCCCATATTGGCGCGACAAGAATCCACATTGGCTATATGCGTCAGCACAAGCGTCAAGTAAAATTGTGAGCCAATGTTCGATGTGGCATTTATGACGGCCGTATTGACGGTCCTTACTTCCGCCCAACTTCTCATCACTGAATACCTTCCTCAACGGATACGTTAAGAACCACATTTTTGACTTGGAAGAAATAACGCTATGCTTGTCCATACACCATCACCGTGGAACGTGCAATGTTCAACAGCAATCTGGCCTCTGTCACTGAAGCGTGAGGCTCTCCTTTCGCAAAGATAGCGATGAAATAAAAAGATAAAAAAGCATCTTCAGGAGGTAATCCAAATGGCAGAGCGCCAGGCTAGCACTTATCAAGGCTCTCAAAATCGGCGTTCGCCGAGGTGACGATGACTATCCTTTTTGTTACGCTGAGCGACGGAGCACACGATAACGCCGGCCGCGGTCTAAGCTAAGGGTCGAGGCCCCCTAGACAGGAAAGTTAGGACACGCGTTTCGAATTGGGCGCTGCATTCAATACGAGACGTCACCAGCACACGTTGCGCCGCTCTTCATTCGCTCAGTTTATGTTACATGCGGAAAAAAGCGTCGGATGTCTCTCCACTGCAGGGCTCTAGAAAATGAGTTTTTCTTCGTTTCAAAAACTGATATGTATTTGTATCGTTAATGACATCAATCTTTACTTTGGGACTTACACCCCAGCTACGATAGGTAATAAAGGACATGGTTACTGGGTTTATGTTAATTGCATTGCATCAACAATGAGAAATCTTTAGCAGAATATTATGTGGGCCATGGCAGAAAGTGTATTTACGGAAATATTCCCTTTGCATCGTACACCGACTATTTTTAAAAATTACTAGGTCTTTGCTGAAACACCCAGTATATATATATATATATATATATATATATATATATATATATATATATATATATATGAAGGCAAGAAGGCAACAGTAGGCCAGGCCAAGGAAAGCATTATTGGGGATTGTACTTTGTCTTTTTTTTATTTTTTCCTTCAATAATCACATAAATTAATAATGTAGTCTGTTTAGGGGAAATATAATTAAACATAAAGTAGAAGGAAAAACAATGTGCTGATGGTGAGAAGCGAACCCATGACCTCGTCTTCGTTGTATATATATATATACTGCCACGTGCTTCGGGGCGTCAGGAGAAGGAAGAAGAGGCTGGAGAGAAGAAGAGGAAACAGAGGCTGGTGTGCACTGTGCGGACTCGCAGTTCCCTTTTCCTTGACCGTGTTCCTGTTCTCGTGAACTCGTGCACGCACCTTCGTTGGACGAGCGGAACCGGCAGCTTACGGATGTCATGTTAACGCAAGTATTTATGGGAAAAACAAGCTGAGGGCAGCTGGACTGTTGTGGACTTTCGTCTCCTGCAGTTGAGTCAGCTCTGGTGGCTTGGGTGCTGCCTATGATGAGTCATGGATGCCTCATGTAAGCAGACAGCTCCGCCGAACCAGATTTGTGCTGAGGACGCTTCATGTGATCAAGAACCATCGTTGAACCAGAACTCTGCGGTGGGGAACTCGGGTGGACAGACAGACTTACCAAACCAGAACTCTACCGGAGACTACTCACGTAGGCAGATGGAATTGAGGGACCACAACACTGCAGAGGAGTTTTCGTTTGAACGGGCAGCATCGCCAAACCAGAACATTGCCAAGAATGACTTGTGCGGGCACACAGCATTACTGGACCACAACTATGCCAGAAGCGATTCCTGTGGGCAGAGCGTGCCACAAAACCAGAAATGTGCCGGGAGTGATTTCTTTCCTTTCTGACGTCACATCCCTCCACCTCCATTCTGGTTCGTGCCTGGGCTCCAGCTGTATCCCTACAGCGGTGGTCTTACATGGCCATCGTACGAACCCTATCAGCTGTATGGCTACTATGGCTGCCCTAAAAGGTGTATATGTGCCCCAAGACACAAAAACGTTTCAGTCATTGTTCAGTGACGGAAAAAGCACCCTCAGGACAAGAGCCTACCAGTGGTGCAAATGGGAGCCATGGTGCTACTCCAATGGATGCATCGCTTAGCAGCGGTTTCATTGCCCAGTATACACCCCGAAGCACGTGACAATATGCATATACAACGAATTGTTATTATACGTGATGTGTAAATAATCGCAGGCGCAGCTTGCGCGCAGTCGTTTGTGGGCAGTGCTTGGACACATGAGCGCGAGTAACGGGAACTTGTTCGTGTTTTGCATTTTGTAAATAATGTACGATATTCCCCCTGTCCTTTCTAACTAACGCTCACCTGTGTATACCTGGCTGTCCTCTTCCTATTATCTATTTCCCAACGGCAGCAGCTCGGCTGCATTTCCTTCCCTTTTGTTTATTGCTCTAATAAAATTCTACACTTACTTTTCCAATTCTAGAGGTGAAATTCGGGTGCTATTTTTCAACTTCATTATAGGGAAGAAATCGGGTTTTTCGTAGAAACATTTCTAAATTCGAATCTTTCGGGTTAAATTTACAAGCTGCAATAACTTATTCGAACTTGTTTACGGTCATGTTATGTTATGTTACGGTTATGTTTCTGGTTGGAAAGTGGGGAAAATTGGTGTACTGAAGAAAATCTTTCGGACTTCCGTATTTCGTTAGTAAATAATAATTACTGGCAGTAAAGAGCCTGGACTAAATTTGGGGTTTGAAATCGGCCCCTCCATGACGAATCGAGCCCTGCTCGAACGTGTTGCTGGCGAATTGTTCGGGTCTCCCCCTCTGTGACGAATAGAGTCACAAAGGTTGTGACGAGAGGCTTCTTCACGGAGGAGGAGACCCTTCAAGTCGCCCGTTTGAGGGCGCCGTTCTCTGGGTTCTTGTAGGGAGCCTCGATGCAAAGGGCGTTTTTATGGAGGCTCCCTAGGTTCTTGTAAGTTTTTGCGACGCGACTTCAAGTCCAATCCGCGGCGCTGCAGGACGTGATGTTTTTTTTATTTACACCTCTTTCCTATGGCGGGAAAAAGGGTTGGGTTGGGTTGTGGGGTTTAACGTCCCAAAGCCTATGAGAGACGCCGCAATGGAGGACTCCTGAAATTTCGACCACCTGGGACAGCACACGGTCGCCTTGCTTTTCGCCTCCATCGAAAAGCGGCCGCCGAGGCCGGGATTCGATCCCGCGTCCTTGGGAACAGTAGTCGAGCGCCCTAACCACTGCGCCACCCCGAGGGGCTATGGCGGGAAAAAACAAGAGATCATGTTCACATGTGCACGACTTGCTGCGCACACAGCTGTTTGGCTCACTCGTCAAAGATCTCTGTGAGAATGAAGCTATACTCACTCGAGGTGGTACGCGTATTATTTGACTAAGTACTGACGAATGAAATAAATAAACATAATGAATTAAAAATAGCTCAAACCACTAAAATGTGGAGAGTCATTGCGCCGTGGTCCGTCTGAGCTGAAAAGGAAGATGAAGCAAACAAACGCACGCTATTGCGTGTGGTGTTTCGGCGAAGCTTAAGCTTCCTCCAATTTTTCTCTACTCTCTTATCACGGTTACGCTATTATCCCCCCCCCCACACATACACACACATACACACATACGCGCGCGCGCACGCACGCACACAAATAATATGATTTCCTTTGTGTCAATGGCGGCCGGCTCCCTTCTCAGGTACCTTTATTTCTTACAGGAAGCCTTTTTAAAGTGTTCCCTGAAACATCTGATATAACTGTGCTTCGGAGATGACGGACAGTATGAAAATGTGCCAGTTGAAACAGGTTTCTTATTAATCGTTAAACACATTAGAAAACGGGTTAGATGGGCAGCTGAAATTTAACTGCAGCAACGGAAGTGCCGGGTGGCGTCACTAAAAAATAAAACACAACAAAAAGGAAGTCAATAAAGCTATATGCATTTTTTTAGTATACATTGCCGTGCATAAACTAAAGTGCATACACAATATAGTTTGCTGTATTAAAATTGCTTGCAGTGATCCTGTGATCATGCCAGTTGCATCCGACGCGCCGTTTTTAGTACGTTTAATCAAAACGAATAAGAGCGCATTTAGAGACGGCACTACCCGTCGCTTCTGTGGCGCAATGGTAAAAACCGCAACATCATCGGCGGACGCCAGCAGCTTCACTTCCACGGCTTGCAGACGAAACCCAGTAATATTCTCATTTTTCAAGATATTTAAGCAAAGGGTTTCAATGTAAATACAGAATAAAAGAGGGCTGAGGGGGCAGCCCTGACGGTTAACCAGGAGGGTATAACCGAAGTTGTTGATTCTGTAAAAACCTTTAGCGAAGTTACAGGCAGTAGGGTAAACTGGTCTAAGTCCCTGGGACTCTGGCATGGTAGATGGCAAAGTGCTCCTGATAATTTTGCAAACGTGTCCTGAGTGACGACTCCGCCAAAGTACCTTGGCGTGTCACTAGAATGCTATCGTGATAGCGAGACATATTGGAGAGCATGCACAGATGACATGCGGGAAAGAGCAGATAAGTGGAAAGGAACTGGCTTATCAATTTTTGCCAGAGCCACAGTGGTGCAACCTTTTCTTCGTTTCTAGACTGTGGCATGTGATGCAAGTTTTACACTGTGCAAGACTGAGTGTGCAGAAGCTGCATAGGATATTCGCGGTTTTTGTGTAGGCTTCAAAATGGGAAAAATGCAGCCGCAGGAATTTATTCAGAAGTGTCAAGGATGGCGGCGTGGGCTTAGGACATCTTTTTTTGCGGCAGATTGTCAGCAGATTTCTGTTCCTGCGTGACGTTCATGATCCATTTTTGTTCACTGTCTGCCAAATTATGCTTGGACGTGCACTGCCAGATTTTGTTGTGCCAACCGAATTTACACGGGAGTTATTTTTGGTTACTTTAGAGAAGTTGTTCAAAGTGTGCGATTTCCTTCTGCAAGATTTTCAAAAGAATATTTATCAACTGTGAAAAAGAAAAAGTTGTGCAAAGATTTGTGCGATGTTTTTCTTCCGGAGCCCATCTATATAGGGTCATATATACAGGGGAGGCCTTGGCAGGAATGTACTGAAGAGGGTAGAGAGAATAAAAGTGCCGGCAGCGGCTAAAACTTTCTTTTTTAAGTGCACACTGGAACATCCAGTAAAAGTGTTTTTGCAAGGAAAAGGTTTATTTCTTCCGTGTGGTGCAGATTGCTTAATTTGTGAACAGCCAGAAACGATAGATCATGTATTTCTTCACTGTTGGGAAGGGGTTTATTTTTGGGACGTACTTCAAAGAATCATAAAGATATATTTACCTATTAATCCTTACGGAATACGGTACTTACCCACGCAAAATGAGGAGGGGGTTCCATGTGATTCAGTCATGCTAATGGGCCTCCACAGTATATGTCGTTCACGCATGGCAGGATATCACTGTGATCCTGATGCGCGTCCTGCACAAATTTTTTTCCGCGAGGCTCTCCATTGGTTTATCGAGATTGTGAAGTTTGTTGATGATAATCCTGAGCGGTTGCCAAGGAACCTTTGTTGAATCTAAAGGAATTTTAGAACGACGAAGCCAGCCCCTGGCAGGCTTATTATATCAATGTCTTGTGTGTGTTTGTGTTGTCTTGCAAAAGTCAGGCAATAAAGATAAAAAAAAAACAGGGCGCAAAAAAAAAAAAGCTTCTGTGGCGCAATGGATAACCACTGCGTACCTGATTGTAATACATGTGTTCGATTCGTGTAGGTACAATTTTTTATTTTTAAAAATTCACAACCTTCAAATATATATGTTCCCCTTTAGTCCAATCACTGGGGCACAGGAGATCACTCGGTGTGCCGCCCACTGCCGAAGATGGTGCTCGAACCTCCTCCCACATCTTTCGGTGGTTAGGGCAAACTTTTCCGATGGCGATGACGATCTTGTGCTGGTGGTAGAGAGCCTGCACCAAGGCGAAACCAAGTCGCCCGCTAGCGGAGGTCACCCGCCGGCTTCGAGAATTCGGAAAGTGGGGTCAATGCTGCCCGGTGACGCGGCTCTGGTCCATTCAACACAAGTACAGGTTCCCTGCTGTCGCCGCGATGGCCCGAAAGGCATCCCATCTCCGTCGCGAAGGGGGGAGACGGGGAGAGTTGGCCGCCGCAGCAGTAGACAAAAGCACCACCTACTGGACAAAAGGGTCACTTCCTCGCCGTCGCCGCCGCTTCGTTGCATTTGGCAGCGGTCGTACGCCCGCGTCCGCTAGACCCGTTTCTGTCTTCAGCTGCTGGAGAAACTGCACGAACTTTCGGCCGGAGCCCCAGTAACAACAGCGCTCAGGTTCAGTTGCGTGCGGAAAAAAGCGTCGGATTTCTTCCCACTGCAGGGCTGTAGAAAATGCGTTTTTCTTCGTTTCAAAAACTGATATAGCTTTGTTTCGTTAATGACATGAATCTTTACATTGAACTAACACCCAATGATTAAAAAGTTATTTAGTGGGTTTTTGTAAATTGCATGAATAATTGAGAACGTTTGCAGAATATTATGTGGGCTAGGGCAGAAAGTGTGTTTACGGAAATATTTCGTTTCTATTGTGCACTAACTATTTTTTAAAATTACTTGAAGTCTTCGCTGAAACACACTGAAACACTACGCCGACGGATTGCGCAGTTGGAAGCCCAGATAAGTGCCACCTTTGGTGTAACCTCTCCTTCCCAACCCACCATCTCCACACTGCCCACCACAGCTGACGCACCAAATGACCCCCCTTCACTCATTAGTGCTCTTAGCCCATCTGTGTGCTCTGATTCTGCTTGCATGGAAACCGAAATAGATTCACCACAATCTCACTGTTCGGTTAAAACCAGCTCGCCCAAACTCTTCTTTAACTGAAGCTGACTTGCAAATCCTTGTTGAAAAGTTAGAAGTTACCATAACAGAGAGGCTAGAACGAAAGATAATCGAACGGTTTGAAATCAAGCTGGTAGAACGCTTAGAAGCTGTCTTATTCCGACGCATGGAGGGCATGCTAACACATCAATGAATTCAGCAGGCGCCGCGACGCTACAGAAGAACAAACAACGCGAAGCTTTAGGAATCTAGAGGATCGTATTACTACCATCGACAGTCGCCAGTACAGACGTCAAAAGGCAAACGCTCCGCAGCCTCACAACACACCTCCCACTCCTGCTGCACAAGAACACCTCATTCCCACTCAAGACATACTCCATATTCCCACTGTAGAGGATCCTCCTCCTCCCGTTGCAGGTTCCATTATGCCTATAATCCATGATGGCGAAACCTAGTTCAATGATAACTGTCTGGAAGTGGAACTGCCGGAGTTTTGGCCAAAAACGCAAAGTACATCAACAACTTCTTCATTACGCAACCGGCCCTGACGTCCTGGCTCTGCAAGAACCCACCAATCCTATAACCCTCCCAGGTTATGTATCATTACTTCCTCAATCAGCCACGCTATCCAAAGTTGCCTTTCCAATTAGACGCTCACTCCCTACTATAAATCATACGCTAGGCATACCAGGCCTCGACCACCTCCTCCTGGAATTGGTCCCTCAGCATACACAGGCCAAGAGCCTTTCCTTCTCAATGTATATAGTCACCCAAAACATCTACATACCAACTTCGAGCCTCTCTTTACGCTGGCCAAAAGAACTGCCAACAAGTGTCCTTTCCTGATTGTGGGTGATTTTAACGCACCGCATACAGCATGGGGATACTCAAGTGATTCTTCAAAAGGCCGCAGAGTATGGCTCGCTGCGCAACAGGCAGGGCTCTCTCTCATCACTGATCCGACGTATCCCACACGTATCGGCAATAGTGTGTGTAAAGACACCACACCAGATCTTACCTTCACTTACCGGCTCCCAGCAGCTACTTGGTACAACACCAAAGAGTGCTTAGGCAGTGATCACTGCATCCTTGAAATCCTTCTTAACACTCGCCTTCCTCACCGTCTGCCTACGGTGTCAACTCTCACCAAGTAGGATTCATTTCGGAAATGCAGATCTACCAGGACAGCTGCTCCAATCACCGACATCACTGCTTGGACTATACAATTACAAAAGGATGTCCAGGCAGTCACACGAAAACTTCCGATTGACTGCCCCACTGACACTGCTGATGATCGCCTCCTACATCTCTGAGAAGCTAAAGCCAGTCTTTAAAGACGCTGACAATGTCAAAGATGGAACAGGATTCTCCGCCGCAGGCTGGGCTGACTAAACAAAGACATAGAAACACACGAAGCTACGCTTTCGAGGCAAAACTGGGAATCCCTATGCAATCGTCTTGATGGTAACATGAGCCTATTTCAAACATGGAACCTCTTCCGATATCTCATAGACCCACCTCAGTCTATGACACCACAGAGACACAACCTCACAAAACTGATTTACACTTCCCCCACACCGCCACCACGGCTACTTGAGGACCTGAAGTATACATACTTTAAACCTTACCAGCCAATGTTCCATCCGGAATATAAAGGGCTCCCTAATGATCTTTTAAGTCTGCCTATCACTGAAGCAGAAGTAATGGCAGAACTTCAGAACCTAAATACCTCCTCAGCTCCCGGGTTAGACGGTATAACCAATAAAACTTTGCGCAACTTATACACCCCCTCCATAACCGCCTTAACCAATTACTTTAATGAATGCTGGCAACAAGGCACTTTGCCGGCCGAGTGAAAGGAGGCAAAAGTGGTATTTATACCAAATCCAAGCAAACCGCTTCTGCCCGCAAATCTTCGACCTATTTCTCTCACTTCTTGTGTCGGAAAATTAATGGAGCATGTCATTCATACACGACTAAGCAGCTTTCTGGAGGAACGAGAGCTCCTGCCTAACCACATGTTTGGCTTCCGTCCGGGCCTGGCCACTCAAGATGTCTTTCTACAGCTAAAGCACAATATCCTTGATTCAAAAACTCGCGATACACGCGCCATTCTTGGAGTGGACCTCACCAAAGCATTTGATAATGTAACACACTCTGCCATTCTTAATAATCTACAAATGCTATAAGTAGGCAGCCACATGTATAACTACATAAGGGCCTTCCTCAGCAACCGAACAGCGACTCTCACACTGGGCTCTACCACGCTTCCAAACATCAAGCTCGGTGCTCGGGGAACACCTCAAGGAGCGGTCCTTTCACCGTCACTCTTTAACATTGCCCTTATTCATCTCCCAAAAACACTTTCTGAGATTTCAGACATACATTTCGCCATTTATGCGGATGACATTACTGTCTGGACATGTCGAGGCAATGATGCCACCATAGAGACTCACCTCCAAACAGCCCTCACCACTATTGACAACTACGTGAAGGAGAGAGGCCAATCATGCTCACTGTCTAAATCTCAACTCTTCCTTTACCGACCCAAATCCACACATATTGATAGCCCACATATCACTCTGACACTCGGAACACAACCGATTCTCGTAGCAACTCAAATCGGAGTACTAGGAATGACCCTCTACTCTCATGGAGCACATGGAGATGTAATCAAAGCAGTCCAGACTCATGATCATCAAACTACTCGACTCATCCGTCGTGTAGCACCTCGGAAAACAGGCCTTCATGAGAGAAATATACTTCGCCTCACACAAGCATACGTAACCAGCAGAGTCGCATACGCTCTTTCATACTTACCCCTCACTAGCAAGGAACTTGATCAAGTGAACGCTTTACTCCGCAGTTGTCCAAAAACAGCCCTGCGCCTTCCTCCCAGCACCTCAACACTCCGCTTACTCAAACATGGGGCCCATATAACACGTATGAAGAACTCCGTGAAGCCACGCTGACAGCCCAGACGGCCCGCCTTTCGCGTACATCAGCACGCCGCGCACTGCTCTCTTCTCTACACATATCGCCCATAGGACTCCCATCTAAAGGCACCCGATCACCTCCTGCAATTCGTTCCAAAACTTTGGTACCCCCCTTCCCAAAAATATGAACCTAGAACGGGGTGGGAAACATAGAACAGCCAGGGCGCAAGCCATAAAGATAATATGGAGAAGACCCCAGTGTAGCATATGTAGATGCAGCCACCTATGCGAACACCCATCCTAAGGTACTAGCAATCACTAACAATCATGCAAAGCTTCTCTCTTCTTGCTTAATTCTCACCGATTCTACAACAGAGGCTGAAGAGGCAGCCATTGCACTAGCCATGACATCCACACCGGCTGCGAAAATAATTTAGGATCCCAAAACAGCTATCCTGAACTTTGCCAATGGTTTAGTGTCATCCAACACCCACCGGCTTTTGCGTTCTGTCACCCTTATTTGGACACCCGCGCATGCGCGAGTTCGCGGTAATGAGGGGGCTCACTCCCTGGCCCGAGGTCTCACTTTCCAGGCTGGGGAGGAACAGTCTTCCTCAGATGCCGGGGAGTGGCCGCTGTCCTTTCGTGACATCCTTACCTACCACCGCAAAAATAGAAGGACTTACGCACCCCCTGCCCCGAATCTTACAATAACACAAGCTGCACATTGGCGCAAGATACAAACGCGCACAGCCCCATACCCCATCCTTCTCCACGCCCGCTTTCCTGACCAGTTTTCTTCTTCTTTCAAGCTCTGTGACAAACCTGGCGACTTTCTACACATATTACTCACCTGCCCCTAATTCACTCATCCTCCTTCACCAGAGGTTGCCTTAGATTACTGGGAAAAGCTACTCACTAGTACCTCCTATAAGGACCAGCGCAAGATCATTACATGCGCTCTCACTCGGATAGGCCTCCAAGGGCTTTCTTTTGCTTTGTAAGAGGGCCCTGCGTACATGGAGGGGGCTCTCAAATGCCATGTAGGTGGCAACGCCCCCACCCTCTGTAATATTGGCAGGAAATGTCTCTACCACCACCACCACCACTGTATATATATTGTCACGTGCTTCGGGGCGTCAGAGGAAGGAAGAAGAGGCTGGAGAGAAGAAGAAGAAACAGAGGTTGGTCTTGTCTGCCTTGCGGACTCGCTGTTCCCAGTTTCTGGACCGTATTCCTGTTCTCGCGGAATCGTGCACGCACCCTCGTTGGACAAGCGGAACCGGCAGTTGCGGACGTCATGTTACCGCAAGTATTTATGTGAAAAACAGGTTGAGGGCAGCTAGACTGTTGTGGGTTTTCGTCTCCTGCAGTAGAGTCAGCTCTGGTGGCTTGGGTGCTGTCTCTGATGAGTCATGGACGCCTCATGGAAGCAGACAGCACCGCCGAACCAGATTTGTGCTGAGGACGCTTCATGTGATCAAGAACCATCATTGAACCAGAACTCTGCGGTGGGGAACTCTGGTGGACATACAGCCTTACCAAACCAGAACTCTACCGGAGACTACTCACGTAGGCAGATGGAATTGCGGGACCACAACACTGCAAAGGAGTTTTCGTTTGAACGGGCAGCATCGCCAAACCAGAACATTGCCAAGAATGACTTGTGCGGGCAGACAGCATTGCTGGACCACAACTATGCCAGAAACGATTCCTGTGGGCAGAGCGTGCCACAAAACCAGAAATGTACCGGGAGTGATTTCTTTCCTTTCTGACGTCACATATCCATCCACCTCCACTCTCGTTCGTGCCCGGGCTCCAGCTATATCCCTACAGCGGTGGTCTTACATGGCCATCGTACGAACCCTATCAGCTGTATGGCTACTATGGTTGCCCTATAGGGTATATATAAGCCCCAAGACACAAAAACGTTTCAGTCATTGTTAAGTGACGAAAAAAGCACCCTCAGGACAAGAGCCTACCAGTGGTGCAAATGGGAGCCATGGTGCTACTCCAATGGATGCATCGCTTAGCAGCGGTTTCATTGCCCAGTATACTCCCCGAAGCACGTGACAATATGCATACGCAACATATTGTTACTATACGTGATGTGTAAATAATCGCAGGCGCCGCTCGCGCACAGTCGTTTGTGGGCAGTGCTTGGACACATGCGCGCGAGCGATGCGAACTTGTTCGTGTTTTGCATTTTGTAAATGATGTACAAAATTCCCACTGTCCTTTCTAACTAACGCTCACCTGTGTACTCCTGGCTATCCTCTTCCTATTCTCTTTACTTCCCACCGGCAGCAGCTCGGCTGCATTGCCTTCCCTTTTGTTTATTGCTCTAATAAAATTCTACACTTACTACTTTTCCAATTCTGAAGGTGAAATTCGGGCGCTATTTTTCAACTTTATTATAGGGAAGAAATCGGGTTTTTCGTAGAAACATTTTTAAATTCGGATCTTTCGGGTTAAATTTACAAGCTACAATAATTTTTTCGAATTTGATTTTTAATCGGAGGGTAATAATTTAGGGCAATGTTTCAGGCTGGTAAGGGGGGAAAATTGGTATTCTCAAGAAAATCTTTCGGACTTCCGTGTTTCTTTAGTAAGTAATGATTACTAGCAGTAAAGAGCCTGAACCAAATTTGGGGTATGAAATCGGCCCCTCCTCGACTAATCGAGTCCGCTCAAACGGGTTGACAGCAAGTTGTTCGGGTCTCCCCCTCTGCGACGAATAGAGTCAAGAAGGTTGTGGCGACAGGATTCGTCACGGAGGAGGAGACCCTTCAAGTCGCCAGCGGCCCGTTTGAGGGAGCCGTTCGCTGAGTTCTTGTATGCTCTTGCGTCGCGACTTCAAGTCCAAACCGCGGCGCTGCAGGACGTGACGTTTTGCTACTTCCGCCTCCTTCCTATGGCGGGAAAAATCAAGAAATCATGTTGAAATGTGCACGACTTGCTGCGCACACATCAGTTGGACACACACGTCAAAGATCTCTGTGAGAATGAAGCTTACTCACCCGGTCGTTAAACATTGGCCAGCGCTTTGAAGAAGTGCGTGCCAAAGTATGCTGCGTCATTGCGGAGGCACTCCACTTTCAAATCTCCTAAAAAAAATTAGCTGTGGCTTAGCTCTGGTTAAGCTTGAGTGATTGCGAAAGCAATACCTCCCTGGCTGCGCTTGGCTCTGCTGGTGGTTTGGCATGTCTTCGACCTTTTGTGCAACTAAAGGATTTACTGTGGACACAACATGGTTTCTACTTCACGAAACTACTCTCGCTCATTGAACTTGTAGAACGCCGCCGGGCTCGCCATTCTGCGGCATAGGCGCGTTGCTTAGCCAATCGCTCTTGCCTTCCTTCATCCTGTTCAAGGAAATCATGTGATCAAAGGGGTCAAGGGAATCATGGGATCAGTTCGCAACACGACTGCAAAATTATTTTACCTATTATTGCAACAGCTACAACATAACTTCCCTTGAACAGCTTCGAGAGCTTGTAGTAGCAGATAATCTAAAGGAAGTGTTAAGTCCAGATGCCCGTGGCTTTGTCATCCAAAATGAGACTAGCGGAAAAGCAATGCACCTGGATGAAGTGGCCAACCTTGCGGAACAATTTGAAGAAAGTCAAATTGCTAAAGATGTCAAAAGGAACGCAGGAAAGTCGGTAAGGAGAGAAGGAAAAACAATTGACTCGGCTAGGGCGTAGTATGACGATGCCGGACGGTCGGCTCCTTGTGCCAGGGCGCGTAGGCTGTGCTACGAGTGTGGCCTTCCTGATCATCTTGCCCGCGATTGTCCGAAACGGCGGTCAGAACAGGCGAACCTCGTGCAAACGACAACAGATGACGGAGCTTGCTGGCGCGTGTTGCGGGAACTTCGGGAATGCAAACGTAAATGGTGGAAAACGCCTGTACCGCGCCCTCAAAACGATCGCACTCTGTTGTGGAAAGGCCAAATTCGTGGGGCACTTGGATTCGGGAGCGCAGGTCAGTGTCATCAGACGATCAATTCTGGGAGACCATGTGTCACCGGTCCAAGCATAAAATTATCTGGTGCGTTTGGAGAGCAAGTGCTGGTAAAATTGGTATACGTCCCTTTGAAACTGTTGGCTACTCCTAAAGACGTCGGTGCAGCCACGGTTGGCACAGGAGTTTTCTGTGCTTTGACAGACAGGTTAGCCCTAGGGATAGACGCACTTATCAGCCCGGACCCGCACGCGCAGTTGCTGGGAGAAACCACAGTGACAACGCATCAGACCACGCCAGCGGGCAGCAGTGGTGATGAATTTTAAGAAGTCGTGGCGGCGACCGGGGCTATTACTACGACCAGCGAGCCACATGGTGCTGCTGAACGTGAGGTTTTTCGTCGCGCTGGCATGGAGGACTCAATGTTTAGAGACGTACGGAAGCAGGTCGGAGCGGTTGGCCACGGCGCCGTAAAAGAAGGGTGAATTGAAGGGAACTGATTCAGACGTGTTAGACACTGCAAGTATCTGTGCAGTGACGGCTAAGCAGGCATCCAAGGTTGATGCGATCTCTGATAATGATACACAATCGGAGCGGTTAAAAGGTGCAACCGTAGCATCAGTAGGGCAGACCGCACTAAGTGGGGAGGATGACAACAGAGAGGAGAGCGTAGACGCAGCTGGAACTGTAACGGTCAGCACCAAGGCTGGTGACGACAGTGCCGTTGTTGAGAGTAGGAGGCGAAAGGGAGAATGAATGCCCCTTGGTCGTCTTTTTCTGTTATTTGTGTTTTGTGTGTCCGCCTTGTTTGCGGTGCCATGGTGCGATGAATTGGAGCCACGAGACATCTACCCTGTTTGAGTGATGCGCCACCGGTGCTGAAGTGTGCTGCATTACTAGAAGTCATGCATCAGTGGCAATGGGGGTGTCGTGCACGCTGTGTGTTACCCCGAGCACCGCGAGAACGAACGGTTGGCGTTTGCGTGTTTGTGTATTCCGTGCGTTCCGCGAAGCGTTGGCGGACTAAACCATAAAGGAGGCTATGACTAAACACATTCCCAAAACCAGAGCAGCGAAGCGCCTATAGCCTTGTATACATGGGCTCGACAGCACCGGGTCGAGTAAGTTAGGTCACCATTACTCTACCCGATTGGTGTCTACATGAACTCGCTTTCTAGCGAGCAAGTATCGCAGCGGCGCGTAGCGTCGAGATTTGTAGTTATTGTGCAAGTTTCTTACTCGTATTTAATTCCGCTGCCTTTTACTATTGAGAGGTTCGATTATTCTTTTTTATCGTTGATGAGGGCTAAAAAGCATTCAACTTCGCTGATGCTCCTCGCCGCACCGGTTGCTTTTTAATCCTAAGCCTCGTATACATGAGCCCGACGCAAGCGGGTCGGGTAGGGTGGAGCCGGTTGTCGAGCTAAGCCAGCCCGACCCGTCCGGGTTTACATGAGCTCGTTTCTATCGGGCAAAGATCGCTGCTACACCGTGCGTCGAGCAAGAGAACCAGGCGCAGGCAGGAGAGGAGGAAAAGGAGGAATGCTCAGACGAACAGCTCACGGTCCCGTCCCCGACCAGCAAGGAGGCAAGAGAGGAGGTGCCTGCCCGACGGCGTTGGCCCGACGCGTCAGAGTATACATGCCCCTCGCCCATCGGGTAGGGTCGAGCCAACCCACCCCTTGCAGTCAGGCTGGCGGGACCCGACCCGACGATCCTTTAGCTCGACTCCCTAGCGTATACATGAGCCCGATAGCCGGTTTTTAGCCCGACAGGCCTCCCCGACCCGACTTTGTCGGTCTCATGTAAACCCCCTGCTAGAGTTCGCCATAACTCGACTCGCTGACTCGACAGCGCCATACATGCTTTTAGACAAGCGGGTCAAGCGAGTTAACCTACCCCCTGCAAGCGAGTTAACGCGACCCGCTCCGCGGCTATTTTACTCGACCCGACTGGGTATACATGAACCCGACAGCTGGTTTTTTACTCGACAGGCTTACTCGACCAGACTCTGTCGAGTCCGGGCCACGCGCGGTCTCGAGGGAGAGGGCGCGCGCTTTAAGAGAAGCGCTCTCTCCCTCGAGACCGGCCGTAACAGGGCAAGTGGGGACCGGAGAATCGGCGCCGGGAGGACTGCAAGGAGGAAAGATTTATTGGCTCCCGCAGGGCGCACTGCCCGTGTAATCCGAGCTGGCCGCTGCACGCGGCTGCGAGCGGGTGCCTGCGACGGCCGCCGGCTTCTGGGAAGTGTTCGAACCTCCGAGGAGTTGGAAGCTTGGGACTACGTGAAGACAGCCGTGGACCTGGCGAGGAGGACTTTCGAAGGGAGAGAGGAGTCGGAGGGACCACGGTGGACGCTAGGGACGAGAGAGGACGACAGAGGAGACTGAACTGGAGTGTCGTGCGGAGAGGCCGCGCTCCGAGTGATACGTACGAAATGAGCGCAATTTGTAAATAAATTCTTAATAATCAGGAAATGCCAAGTGTGGTCGAGCTTCGTCGGAGAATGCCAGAGGGGCGGAGCAAGGGACCTGCCTGACTGAGCCCATATGAGAAGACGAGGTGTAGACGGTAAGGGAGAGATCGGAGGATAGTGTGTGCTTGTCGGGATATACGACCTGCTTCGAAGTTTCCCCGATGGGCTGAGCCGCAGTTACAGGCTAGGGCATTCCCAAACCTTACCACAAAATATGGACCGAAAAAATTCAAAAATAACACATGCACTGCATACGGTGAAGTCTCAGACATCCTTCACATGATATGAAACTGCAAAGAGCAATCACAGAAATATAAAGCTAGAGCACTCAGCCAAGCGGAGTGGGAGGCAGAGCTCGCCCACACGGGTCTCTGAGCAGCGCAGCCTGCTCACCAGGGCCCGGGAGACAGCCCAGGCCAATGGTATCCTGGACTGAAGAAACCACCCACGCTATTCCGTTAAACAATTAAAGTTGACTCTCTCTCTCTCTCTCTTTATTTTTGCATTCGCCGCTTCTGCTATGGCTACCCGGAGAATTCGATCTGAGTCGTCATCATGCATTAATTTACTCATTAGGTAGAGCTTCCAGTTTCCTAAAATCTCTGCATATATTGTGAAGGTGCCCCCCCCCCCCAAATAAAAATAAAAATAAAAAATAAAAGAAAAGGTATGTCCGCGTAGCAAGGGGAGTTTGTGCTGTAGTGGCTGTTTGCTATCAGACTGTTCTTGCGGTTGCATGTGTATAAGCGCACATGTTTGTACTTGAAGAGCCTTTTTTTTAGGTGCGCATGTGACAAAGTGCAAGTGTTTCAAATCGCTTCAATGTGTGGAAATGTCACCTGAGATGAAAGCGTCACTTCGTATCGTGGTAATTGTGCGGATGGCCACGCCAGCGCCACTCCGACACTCCACAGCCGGGAAGGTTGTCGTTGTGATCGTTTATTTGAGCGCAGAAATGGACGCGCAGCTGGCATCCAGACAGCATGCTCTCCAACATCTTGGTCGTTATGTGCCGAGTCTTCCGTAATTCATATCGGTATTTTTTCGACTTAAGACTACTGCATCAGTCTATGTTCAGAAAAAAGTGACGAGGCGGTGGAATTGACGACAATGATGTCTTCGCAACGTTGCTCTCAGACCGGGAGCAAGAGTCAAGTAAATTGCCAACGCGTACGGAGTCAGCCCGGCTCCAGTTAGTTCATTTTCAATACACAGCTACAAACCATATGTGTGTCTTCAAATGAATCTGAAACGGAATGGTTTTAAGAAACTTATTTTTTTCAGATGGCGACTAATTAATATAGCAAAAACTCTGAGTTTCTGCACAAAGGGCTTTGGGATAGCGAGACCTAAGCAGGGACTCGAATTTCAGTTTGCACAACGCCCCATATTGGCGCGACAAGAATCCACATTGGCTATATGCGTCAGCACAAGCGTCAAGTAAAATTGTGAGCCAATGTTCGATGTGGCATTTATGACGGCCGTATTGACGGTCCTTACTTCCGCCCAACTTCTCATCACTGAATACCTTCCTCAACGGATACGTTAAGAACCACATTTTTGACTTGGAAGAAATAACGCTATGCTTGTCCATACACCATCACCGTGGAACGTGCAATGTTCAACAGCAATCGGCCCTCTGTCACTGAAGCGTGAAGCGTTCCTTTCGCAAAGATAGCGATGAAATAAAAAGATAAAAAAGCATCTTCAGTCTGCCCCGCCGGGGTGGTGCAGTGGTAAGACGCCCGACTACTGTGCCGGAGTTCCCGGGTTCGAACCCGACCACGGCGGCTGCGTTTCGATGGAGGCGAAACGAAGAGGCGTCGTGTGCTGTGCGATGTCAGCGCACGTTAAAGATCCCCAGGTGGTCGAAATTACTCCGTAGCCCTCCACTACGGCTCCTCTTTCTCTCTTTCCACTTTGATTCCCACCTTCCTCCCTTCCCTTACGGCGCGGTTCGGGTGTCCACAGAGCAAGTGTGACAGTTACTGCGCCTTTCCCTTCCTGTGAACCAATTTAACTTTTAAGGTAATCCAAATGGCAGAGCGCCAGGTCAGCGCTTATCAAGACTCTCAAGATCGGCGTTCGCCGAGGTTACGATGACTATCCTTTTTGTTACGCTGAGCGACGGAGCACACGATAACGCCGGCCGCGGTCTAAGCTAAGGGTCGAGGCCCCCTAGACAGGAAAGTTAGGACACGCGTTTCGAATTGGGCGCTGCATTCAATACGAGACGTCACCAGCACACGTTGCGCCGCTCTTCATTCGCTCAGTTTATGTTACGTGCGGAAAAAAGCGTCGGATTTCTCTCTACTGCAGGGCTCAAGAAAATGAGTTTTTCTTCGTTTCAAAAACTGATATGTATTTGTATCGTTAATGACATCAATCTTTACATTGGGACTTACACCCCAGCTACGATAGGTAATTAAGGACATGGTTACTGGGTTTATGTTAATTGCAATGCATCAACAATGAGAAATCTTTAGCAGAATATTATGTGGGCCATGGCAGAAAGTGTATTTACGGAAATATTCCCTTTGCATCGTACATCGACTATTTTTAAAAATTACTAGGTCTTTGCTGAAACACCCAGTATATATATATATATATATATATATATATGAAGGCAAGAAGGCAACAGTCGGCCAGGCCAAGGAAAGCATTATTGGGGATTGTACTTTGTCTTTTTTTTATTTTTTCCTTCAATAATCACATAAATTAATAATGTAGTCTGTTTACGGGAAATATAATTAAACATAAAGTAGAAGGAAAAACAATGTGCTGATGGTGAGAAGCGAACCCATGACCTCGTCTTCATTGTATATATATATATATATATTGCCACGTGCTTCGGCGCGTCAGGAGAAGGAAGAAGAGGCTGGAGAGAAGAAGAGGAAACAGAGGCTGGTGTGCACTGTGCGGACTCGCAGTTCCCTTTTCCTTGACCGTGTTCCTGTTCTCGTGAACTCGTGCACGCACCTTCGTTGGACGAGCGGAACCGGCAGCTTACGGATGTCATGTTAACGCAAGTATTTATGGGAAAAACAAGCTGAGGGCATCTGGACTGTTGTGGACTTTCGTCTCCTGCAGTAGAGTCAGCTCTGGTGGCTTGGGTGCTGCCTCTGATGAGTCATGGATGCCTCATGTAAGCAGACAGCTCCGCCGAACCAGATTTGTGCTGAGGACGCTTCATGTGATCAAGAACCATCGTTGAACCAGAACTCTGCGGTGGGGAACTCGGGTGGACAGACAGCCTTACCAAACCAGAACTTTACCGGAGACTACTCACGTAGGCAGATGGAATTGAGGGACCACAACACTGCAGAGGAGTTTTCGTTTGAACGGGCAGCATCGCCAAACCAGAACATTGCCAAGAATGACTTGTGCGGGCACACAGCATTACTGGACCACAACTATGCCAGAAGCGATTCCTGTGGGAAGAGCGTGCCACAAAACCAGAAATGTGCCGGGAGTGATTTCTTTCCTTTCTGACGTCACATCCCTCCACCTCCATTCTGGTTCGTGCCTGGGCTCCAGCTGTATCCCTACAGCGGTGGTCTTACATGGCCATCGTACGAACCCTATCAGCTGTATGGCTACTATGGTTGCCCTATAGGGCGTATATGTGCCCCAAGACACAAAAACTTTCCAGTCATTGTTCAGTGACGGAAAAAGCACCCTCAGGACAAGTACCTACCAGTGGTGCAAATGGGAGCCATGGTGCTACTCCAATGGATGCATCGCTTAGCAGCGGTTTCATTGCCCAGTGTACGCCCCGAAGCACGTGACAATGTGCATACACAACATATTGTTACTATACGTGATGTGTAAATAATCGCAGGCGCAGCTTGCGCACAGTCGTTTGTGGGGAGTGCTTGGACACATGCGCGCTAGCGATGCGAACTTGTTCGTGTTTTGCATTTTGTAAATAATGTACGATATTCCCCCTGTCCTTTCTAACTAACGCTCACCTGTGTACACCTGGCTGTCCTCCTCCTATTCTCTATTTCCCAACGGCAGCAGCTCGGCTACATTTCCTTCCCTTTTGTTTATTGCTCTAATAAAATTCTACACTTACTACTTTTCCAATTCTAGAGGTGAAATTCGGGCGCTATTTTTCAACTTCATTATAGGGAAGAAATCGCGTTTTTCGTAGAAACATTTCTAAATTCGAATCTTTCGGGTTAAATTTACAAGCTGCAATAACTTATTCGAACTTCTTTACGGTCATGTTATGTTATGTTACGGTTATGTTTCAGGCTGGAAAGTGGGGAAAATTGGTGTACTCAAGAAAATCTTTCGGACTTCCGTATTTCTTTAGTAAATAATAATTACTGGCAGTAAAGAGCCTGGACTAAATTTGGGGTTTGAAATCGGCCCCTCCATGACGAATCGAGCCCTGCTCGAACGTGTTGCTGGCGAATTGTTCGGGTCTCCCCCTCTGTGACGAATAGAGTCACAAAGGTTGTGACGAGGGGCTTCGTCACGGAGGAGGAGACCCTTCAAGTCGCCCGTTTGAGGGCGCCGTTCTCTGGGTTCTTTTAGGGAGCCTCGATGCAAAGGGCGTTTTTATCGATGCTCCCTAGGTTCTTGTAAGTTCTTGCGACGCGACTTCAAGTCCAATCCGCGGCGCTGCAGGACGTGACGTTTTTCTACTTCCACCTCCTTCCTATGGCGGGAAAAAGGGTTGGGTTGGGTTGTGGGGTTTAACGTCCCAAAGCCTAGGAGAGACGCCGCAGTGGAGGACTCCGGAAATTTCGACCACCTGGGACAGCACACGGGCGCCTTGCTTTTCGCCTCAATTGAAAAGCGGCCGCCGAGGCCGGGATTCGATCCCGCGTCCTTGGGAACAGTAGTCGAGCGCCGTAACCACTGCGCCACCCCGAGGGGCTATGGCGGGAAAAAAACAAGAGATCATGCTCACATGTGCACGACTTGCTGCGCACACATCTGTTTGGCTCACACGTCAAAGATCTCTGTGAGAATGAAGCTATACTCACTCTAGGTGGTACGCGTATTCTTTGACTAAGTACTGACGAATGAAATAAATAAACATAATGAATTAAAAATAGTTCAAACCAGAAAAATGTGGAAAGTCATTGCGCCGTGGTCCGTCTGAGCTAAAAAGGAAGATGAAGCAAACGAACGCACGCTATTGCGTGTGGTGTTTCGGCGAAGCTTAAGCTTCCTCCAATTTTTCTCTACTTTCTTATCACGGTTACGCTACTATTCCCCCCCCCCCCCCCCCCACACACACACAGGCACGCGCGCGCGCACGCACGCACGCACGCACACAAATAATATGATTTCCTTTGTGTCAATGGCGGCTGGCTCCCTTCTCAGATACCTTTATTTCTTACAGGAAGCCTTTTTAAAGTGTTCCCTGAAACATCTGATATAACTGTGCTTCGGAGATGACGGACAGTATGGAAATGTGCCAGTTGAAACAGGTTTCTTATTAATCGTTAAACGCATTAGAAAACGGGTTAGATGGGCAGCTGAAATTTAACTACAGCAACGGAAGTGCCGGGTGGCGTCACTAAAAAATAAAACACAACAAAAAGGAAGTCAATAAAGCTATATGCTTTTTTTTTTAGTATACATTGCCCTGCATAAACTAAAGTGCATACACAATATAGTTTGCTGTATTAAAATTGCTTGCAGTGATCCTCTGATCATGCCAGTTGCATCAGACGCGCCGTCTTTAGTACGTTTAATCAAAACGAGTAAGAGCGCATTTAGAGACGGCACTACCCGTCGCTTCTGTGGCGCAATGGTAAAAACCGCAACATCATCGGCGGACGCCAGCAGCTTCACTTCCACGGCTTGCATACGCAAACCAGTAATATTTTCATTTTTCAAGATATTTAAGCAAAGGGTTTCAATGTAAATGCAGAATAAAAGAGGGCTGAGGGGGCAGCCCTGATGGTTAACCAGGAGGGTATAACCGAAGTCGTTGATTCTGTAAAAAACATTTAGCGAAGTTACAGGCAGTATGGTAAACTGGTCTAAGTCCCTGGGACTCTGGCATGGTAGATGGCAAAGTGCTCCTGATAATTTTGCAAACGTGTCCTGCAGTGACGACTCCGCCAAAGTACCTTGGCGTGTCACTAGAATGCTATCGTGATAGCGAGACATATTGGAGAGCATGCACAGATGACATGCGGGAAAGAGCAGATAAGCGGAAAGGAACTGGCTTATCAATTTTTGCCAGAGCCACAGTGGTGCAACCTTTTCTTCGTTTCTAGACTGTGGCATGTGATGCAAGTTTTACACTGTGCAAGACTGAGTGTGCAGAAGCTGCATAGGATATTCGCGGTTTTTGTGTAGGCTTCAAAATGGGAAAGATGCAGCCGCAGGAATTTATTCAGAAGTGTCAAGGATGGCGGCGTGGGCTTAGTGTGCGATTTTTTTCTGCAAGATTTTCAAAAGAATATTTATCAACTGTGAAAAAGAAAAAGTTGTGCAAAGATTTGTGCGACGTTTTTCTTCCGGAGCCCATCTGTGTAGGGCCATATACAGGGGAGGCCCTGGCAGGAATGTACTGGAGGGTAAAGAGAATGAAAGTGCCGGCAGCGGCTAAAACGTTCTTTTTTAAGTGCACACTGGAACATTGCCAGTAAAAGTGTTGTTGCAAGAAAAAGGTTTATTTCTTCGGTGTGGTGCAGATTGCTTAATTTGTGAACAGCCAGAAACGATAGATCATGTATTTCTTCACTGTTGGGAAGGGGTTTATTTTTGGGACGTACTTCAAAGAATCATAAAGAAATATTTACCTATTAAACCTTACGGAATACGGTACTTACCCACGCAAAATGAGGAGGGGGTTCCATGTGATTCAGTCATGCTAATGGGCCTCCACAGTATATGTCGTTCACGCATGGCAGGATATCACTGTGATCCTGATGCGCGTCCTGCACGAATTTTTTTCCGCGAGGCTCTCCATTGGTTTATCGAGATGGTGAAGTTTGTTGATGATAATCCTGAGCGGTTGCCAAAGGTAGAACCTTTGATGGATCTAAAGGAATTTCAGAACGACGAAGCCAGCCCCTGGCAGGCTTATTATATAAATGTCTTGTGTGTGTTTGTGTTATCTTGCAAAAGTGAGGCAATAAAGATAAAAAAAACAGGGCGCAAAAAAAAAAAAGCTTCTGTGGCGCAATGGATAACCACTGCGTGCCTGATTTAAGACATGTGTTCGATTCGTGTAGGTACAATTTTTTATTTTTAAAAAATTCACAACCTCAAATATATATGTTCCCCTTTAGTCCAATCACTCGGGCACAAGAGATCACTCGGTGCGCCGCCCACTGCCGAAGATGGTGCTCGAACCTCCTCCCACATCTTTCGGTGGTGAGGGCAAACTTTTCCGATGGCGATGACGATCTTGTGCTGGTGGTGGAGAGCCTGCACCAAGGCGAAACCAAGTCGCCCGCTAGCGGAGGTCACCCGCCGGCTTCGAGAATTCGGAAAGTGGGGTCAATGCTGCCCGGTGACGCGGCTCTGGTCCATTCAACACAAGGACAGGTTCCCTGCTGTCGCCGCGATGGACGCCAAGGGGGATTAAGGCCCGAAAGGCATCCCATCTCCGTCGCGAAGGGGGGAGGCGGGGAGAGTTGGCCGCCGCAGCAGTAGACAAAAAGCAGCACGACCTACTGGACAAAAGGGTCACTTCCCCGCCGTCGCCGCCGCTTCGTTGCATTTGGCAGCGGTCGTACGCCCGCGTCCGCTAGACCCGTTTCTGTCTTCAGCTGCTGGAGAAACTGCACGAACTTTCGGCCGGAGCCCCAGTAACAACAGTGCTCAGTTTCAGTTGCGTGCGGAAAAAAGCGTCGGATTTCTTCCCACTGCAGGGCTGTAGAAAATGAGTTTTTCTTCGTTTCATAAACTGATATAGCTTTGTTTCGTTAGTGACAACAATCTTTACATTGAACTAACCCCCAATGATTAAAAAGTTATTTAGTGGGTTTTTGTTAATTGCATGAATAATAGAGGGTTTACAAAAGTACGTTTGGCAACTGTGAGCGGCACGCTGATCCCGCGCTGGCCGCCATATTTTGTTCGCTCCATCCGTTCGCTTCGTGTCCGTCCGTCAGCGCTCGCCGTTCTGTTCGCGTTTTTCACGTTTTAACCTTGTGTGCTGTGCTTAGACCTTTCTTCGGTGCCTGGCGGTTTCTGTTAGCGACGCCCAGAAGCGTATTTTGACAGCCGAACGTGGCGGGGCCCACCGGCCGCGCTGCCGAGCGCAGTTACAAATTGCTCTACGAGTTGTGCATGGGCCCCTCGGCAATCCGCAGCGTCATCCCTATCCAGGTACAGTATCCAGAGTTCTGTAATGTGGATCTTTTTTTGTCTGTGCGCCTTTGCTGTTTACTTAAACGCCTATGAGAGATCATCGCGAGTTTGTTTTCTTGGTTTGCGCAATCACCGTCGCTCATCCCACTGGAAGATACTTGGTTGGTGAAATGATCGAGGATGCATTTTATTTTATGATAAAAGGATCGTGCGTAATTTGACGTAAGTTGGACTGGCGCTTAGCCCTTTCCTTCCCATGCCGTCGACGCAGTAGTTTACATTAGTCTCGGAAATAATCGGGGGCTGCGTAAAAAAAAGTGCCATGGTAATTTGTGCTTCCAGTGATTGAATATTGATTGGTGTGTGATAGGCGATGACGAGTTAATAAAATCTTTGTAATTGATTGATCTACTGATGAAATAAAGACACGAAAAAAAGGAAAAATTGGAAAGTAAGGTTTTAAAAATGTCAGAATGAAAAACCAGTGCTTGGTGATGCTAAGGAATAAAATTTAGAATGTGTAATTGAATAATTGAAATAATTGAAGAATGCGTTCAAAAGTGTCAAATTGCTCAGAATGGAAAGCCGATTGTTGCTGACGCATGCGTATTGGTGTATAAAAATGTAAAACGTCAAATAAAATAAAAATAAATAAAATGATAGAAATATAACATAGCATACATAACATATAACATACTACACTTGTGTATAGTATGTTACTTTTGATGAATTCATGTTTCACTGCATTGCATTCCTTTCGCCCCTCCTGCTAGGGCCCAGTTAGGGCCTGCAGTATTTGGTAAATAAAATAAATAAATAAATAAAAGAGCTAAAATATAACACGTGAAGAAAGAAAACATCGTGCTTGTGTGTATGAGAGAGAAACACTATCGCATTATACCTTTAACGGCGGAGCTTAAGTGACCCCCTAATTTTTATATAACGATATGATATAATATAAATCTGATTTTATGAACACAGCCAGTTGCGCAAAGCACAAACACTTCGCAGTAATATGAGTTGGCTTTTCAAATTTATTTTCGTTTCAGCCGAGTTCCTCCTCCTCCGAGTTCCTCGAAGCTTCCAATGTCAGCGCTTTCATATGAGATTACGGCTTTAAATGTTTACTTTCTGACAGAGGGAATAAACAAGAAATCGACCTATTTAAAAATTCCAGTGAATTTCAGGTAGCTCTGAATTAGCGAACCATCGGGTGACTCGAAAAAACACACAAAAGTGAAGCTCACGCTTCGTTATTTTATCGGCCACGCTGGCAGGTATAAAACCTGAGCTGCGTGCTCTGGACGTGGACCGGTCGAAACGGGCTGCACGTGAGCATGTTACAACACACTAGTGGGATGTCATCTTTTCCTGCTTTTCTAGACGCCGCGAGTTTGGCAGCCGCTTGCTTTTGCAGCGTGAAACACGCACTTTGGGCGCACTAGACAACCGTATTGCTCTCTGCACCAAGCACTACCATTTCGTACGACTGAGAAAAGTAGTTTCGGTAATCATGCCCGTGTCTTAATTCCAATACACAATGGTAAATGCAACCTACGTACAAAATGTTTCAAAGAACGTATTTGCACAATAGCGTTCGTTATACAGGCATTGCTCCTTCTTCCGTGTCCTCCATCGCAGCATAAGCTTATCCTTCAAGTTCACAAAGCTCCATAGCGCGCAAAACAACCTTGCTGTTTTAGGTGATAGCCCATTCTGTGAGCTAGCTCCTAGCCAGAGGGACGTGCAGTAATGATTTGCATGATGCAAGTAACCCTTGTAAAGCCGATTAGGACTGCAAACGAACGTTCGCATACACGCGTATACCTTGATTCCGTGCGCGTCTACGACGGTGCGCTGGCTGCAGAAGGGCACGCAACAACATGCTGGCATCATTCCGAATAGAGCTTGGAGCTAACAGCGACTGCAGTGATGTTAAAAAATGAAACAATCGCTTGTGAGCATTCCAATGCACCTTTCGGTGCATGCACGGGTTCTACGAAGGCGCACGTTGACAGCGTACTCGATGGGAGGCGCGGGCGGACTGAACAAAACATGGCCACCGCGCACAGTTTCTGTTTCTTTCACTAGATGGCGCTAACTTCTGTAAAGCCTCTATTGAGAACGTTTGCCGAATATTATGTTGGCTAGGGCAGAAAGTGTGTTTACGGAAATATTTCGTTTGTATTGTGCACTAACTATTTTTTAAAATTACTTGAAGTCTTCGCTGAAACACACTGAAACACTACGCCAACGGATTGCGCAGTTGGAAGCCCAGATAAGTGCCACCTCTGGTGTAACCTCTCCTTCCCAACCCACCAGCTCCACACTGCCCACCACAGCTGACGCACCAAATGACCCCCCTTCACTCATTAGTGCTCTTAGCCCATCTGTGTGCTCTGATTCTGCTTGCATGGAAACCGAAATAGATTCACCACAATCTCACTGTTCGGTTAAAACCAGCTCGCCCAAACTCATCTTTAACTGAAGCTGACCTGCAAATCCTTGTTGAAAAGTTAGAAGTTACCATAACAGAGAGGCTAGAAAGAAAGATAATCGAACGGTTTGAAACCAAGCTGGCAGAACGCATAGAAGCTGTCTTATTCCAACGCATGGAGGGCATGCTAACACATCAATGAATTCAGCAGGCGCCTAGACGCTACAGAAGAACAAACAACGCGAAGCTTTAAGGATCTAGAGGATCGTATTACTACCATCGACAGTCGCCAGTACAGACGTCAAAAGGCAAACGCTCCGCAGTACCACAACACACCTCCCACTCCTGCTGCACAAGAACACCTCATTCCCACTCAAGACATACTCCATATTCCCACTGTAGAGGATCCTCCTGCTCCCGTTGCAGGTTCCATTATGCCTATAATCCATGATGGCGAAACCTAGTTCAATGATAACTGTCTGGCAGTGGAACTGCCGGGGTTTTGGCCAAAAACGCAAAGTACTTCAACAACTTCTTCATTACGCAACCGGCCCTGACGTCCTGGCTCTGCAGGAACCCACCAATCCTATAACCCTCCCAGGTTATGTCTCATTACTTCCTGAATCAGCCACGCTATCCAAAGTTGCCTTTCAATTAGACGCTCACTCCCTACTATAAATCATACGCTAGCCATACCAGACCTCGACTACCTCCCCCTGGAATTGGTCCCTCAGCATACACAGGCCAAGAGCCTTTTTATTCTCAATGTATATAGTCATCCAAAACATCTACATACCAACTTCGAGCGTCTCTTTACGCTGGCCAAAGAACTGCCAACAAGTGTCCTTTCCTGATTGTGGGTGATTTTAACGCACCGCATACAGCATGGGGATACTCAAGTGATTCTCCAAAAGGCCGCAGAGTATATGGCTCGCTGCGCAACAGGCAGGGCTCTCTCTCATCACTGATCCGACGTACCCCACACGTATCGGGAATAGTGTGTGTAAAGACACCACACCAGATCTTACCTTCACTTACCGGCTCCCAGCAGCTACTTGGTACAACACCAAAGAGTGCTTAGGCAGTGATCACTGCATCCTTGAAATCCTTCTTAACACTCACCTTCCTCACCGTCCGCCTATGGTGTCCACTCTCACCAAGTAGGATTCATTTCGGAAATGCAGATCTACCAGGACAGCTGCTCCAATCACCGACATCACTGCTTGGACTATACAATTACAAAAGGATGTCCAGGCAGTCACACGAAAACTTCCGATTGACTGCCCCAGTGACACTGTTGATGATCGCCTCCTACATCTCTGAGAAGCTAAAGCCAGTCTTGAAAGACGCTGGCAATGTCAAAGATGGAACAGGATTCTCCGCCGCAGGCTGGGCCGACTAAACAAAGACATAGAAACACACGAAGCTACGCTTTCGAGGCAAACTGGGAATCCCTATGGAATCATCTTGATGGTAACATGAGCCTATTTCAAACATGGAACCTCTTCCGATATCTCATAGACCCACCTCAGTCTATGACACCACAGAGACACAACCTCACAAAACTGATTTACACTCCCCCCACACCGCCACCACGGCTACTTGAGGACCTGAAGTATACATACTTTAAACCTTACCAGCCAATGTTCCATCCGGAATATAAAGGGCTCCCTAATGATCTTTTAAGTCTGCCTATCACTGAAGCAGAAGAAATGGCAGAACTTCAGAACCTAAATACCTCCTCAGCTCCCGGGTTAGACGGTATAACCAATAAAACTTTGCGCAACTTATACACCCCTTCCATAACCGCCTCCCCGACACGACTTTGTCGGTCTCATGTAAACCTCCTGCATGCATACAGGGCCACGCGCGGTCTCGAGGGAGAGGGCGCGAGCTTTAAGAGAAGCGCTCTCTCCCTCGAGACCGGCCGTGACAGGGCAAGTGGGGACCGGAGAATCGGCGCCGGGAGGACTGCAAGGAGGAAAGATTTATGGGCTCCCGCAGGGCGCACTGCCCGTGTAATCCGAGCTGGCCGCTGCACGCGGCTGCGAGCGGGTGCCTGCGACACCTGCCGGTCGCCACCGCGCGATCTTGATAAGCTGCGCATGCGCGAAAAGAAAGAAGGTAGGCGAGGAGGATTTGTTTGTAGTCTGGCGGATGTGACGTAATAAATTGCCTATTGTTGTTTTTTGCTTGCGTGTACTCTCGAACCCAGACGCTTTTTTTTTTTATCGCCGCCTCCGCAGCCTTTTTTTTTTTTTTTCTCCCTTTTCAATTTTGGCGCGCAGTGGTACAAGCAGGCGGGAGGCTTGTTCGCGCCGCGTTGTTTCAGAATGACCGGACTAGAATGGATTCTGCAAATTAGATTGGGTGGCACGCATCCCTGCTGCTTTCTCCAAACTTTCGTGAGTACTGTGAAATACAGCCCAAAGCACGTGTTGCATTCCGTACTTACCTCGCCAACCCATTGCACCGCTGCCCTCTCGTTACAAATTGTTTGGAATTTTTTTTCTGCATCGACGCTCTATTGTTTTTTTGTAATCTTGCTATGAGTCTATTTATCAGTGACTTCAAGTGAAGTGTAGAGGAACTAAGGAGCCCTTTTTCGTGCGCTTAAAAGCTGTCCCGGCGGCTCGCACGAAAGGGCTTTCCTTTTGTAGTTCATTTTCGAATACGCCTCCGTTTGGCCCCGGCTAGCCCTGTCCCAGCAAGAGCAACCATTTCTGTTTCCTTTCAGTATGTACCGAAATAATCTTGACGCACGGCGATTGTGAGATCTTGGCTTCGTCGCAGCTTCTGCTCATGGCCTCTCCCGATGGTATGCCTTGTGCCTCATGAAAAGGTGAGTAGCACTTGAGTGCACCCGCTTGTAAAAATATGTGCTGGCAAAAACCGGTTGCTCCACAAGGGTGCTGATATATGTAATCAAACTCACCTTATTTATGAAGATAGTCCACAGCATGACTTTGATGTGGCCAGGGCATGGATTTCGATCAGCACCGCCACAGCCAAAGCAATAAAAAGCGGGGGAGTATCGAAATTAATGGTGGCCCAACAGCGAAAAAAATACAGAGACCAAGAAATAAACGAAACGAGACACACGAATAGCGCTGAACTTACAGCTGATTTTTTTTATTGGGAAGAATCACATCATATATACGCACACAGAGAAACAGCGCACATGCGCAACGTCAACGACGTCAAGTTTTGGTAAAAAGAAAAAAAAGCATTTAAAAGCACGAGTGCATCGGCAGAACTGCTGCCCACTGTGCAGCATATTCATTTCCCGAGGAGATAATGTGACAAAAGGCGTACTCACGCACCCTTTACTTTTTCTGATGTGAAAAGCTTTGGCTACTTCTCTAGTGCACTGGTAAGAATGAACGAACAAAACATCACTGTCATCAAAAAATGATGTGCATTCGCACGTGGATCAGTGCTTCGCTAGGTTAGCTTCTTTCTCTTTCAGCGAATTAGCGTGCTCCATGAGCCGCACTTTAATGCATTGCACAGTCTGGCCTATGTAGGTAAGGCCACAGGACAGAGGGATTTGATATACTATGCCAGTCTTACAAGGAACATATCTATTTTCATGATTTATGTTGCACACATTTCTTCTGCCCCCTCGTGCATTCTTTGAACCGCGGCTCCCACTCTTTCTAGTTTGTTAGGAGAAGGAAACAGAACGTTTACATTATGCTTGCTTCCTACTCTTTTAATTCGGTGCAACAGCGTGTGTACATATGGCATGACTACTACATACCTTTCTTCTTCCTTCCTCCGAACACCTTTCCCGCCCTCACATGCTTGAAGACAACATACCTTTCTTCTTCCTTCCTCCGAACACCTTTCCCGCCCTCACATGCTTGAAGACAATTTTAGCGCGCAGAGGACTTTGTCTGCACTCGAGACGAGAACTGAGTTCAGGAAACCAGCTTCCCTGCATTTGTCCGCCTGAGTTAAGAGACTGGACATCATTTTATGATGACAAGATTTCTTCACTGCCATGCCTAAGCATCCCGTAACAATACTACTTTTTACGAGCTTTGAATGAAAGGACCTGTAATTCAGAAGGGGCTTTTCACTCCTAGGTGAATACTGCCAACAGGCATGGTGGGGTTGGAAAGACAACTTTAAATCGAGAAATTGTAAGGCTGTTTCTTGGGGGACTTCATTCGTGAGCCTTAGTCCCGACCCATTACGTGCAAAAACATCAAGAACATTTGACACAAATTCAGGATTCACAGAGCTAGCTAGCACCAGAAAATCCTCCACGAAACGGAAAATGTGCATGCAACAACTGGCTAAATCATTCTCAACTTTCATATCAACCCTGCTTAGATAAATGTCGCTGAGGATGGGAGCTATCTTGGCACCTATGCACACACCAGATTTTTGCGTATAAAGTCGACCATCTCACTCAAAAAACGTGTTACTCAGGTAGTAAGATAACATTTCCAAAAAGGATCCGGTTAAGGTTCCACACTCATTTTGGAACCAGCATTCATCATTGTCCTCCGTAATACATTGCTGAACATACTGGATGAGTTGAGAGTGTGCAAGAGATTATACAAATCACCCACATCTACGCTAAAACCAGCACTGTATACCAAGCTCTCATTTTGGAGCAAATCAGCAACTGCCTCAGAATTAGGAACGAGAAATGGATCCTTTACTTGAAGTGACGACAAATGTTTGCAAAGATAGTAGACACAACCAACTGCCATGAATTGCGGAATTCATACTTTCATTCATTATACTTTCTGTGTTGTAACAAAATCCTTCACATCTTACCTTTCCCAGGAGTGGGCATTTATTGCATTGTTCTGATTTCCAGGTCCTTCCCTGTCTTTGGTGCGTGTGCTGAAACAGGGATCCTTTGGAGGCAACCTGGGGCTTTCTTCTGTGCTTTTGATTCTGCCTTAGTTTTCATCGGATAGCTGTGGCTGGTACGTGTGGGCAAAGGCGTTTCATATTTGCAGACCAGCAGTGCTTGTCAAGGCAATTTTTTTTGGTACAAAGTGTGATGCTGCTGCAGTTCCACAAAAAAAAAATGTTTTTACAATTTTTAGACAGCTTACCTTCAAGTTCTTCGATTTTGTAATGGTGTATATATGGTATGCTACCACTGTTTTTTTTTTTTTTTCCTGTCATGCTAATGCATCAAGGATAATGCTAGGCTGTTATGGCTAGCATGATCTGCTAAGGTAAAGGTGCCGGTTTCATTCCACACCAACTGATACAGGTTGTGGGCTTGACCATCCTCAATTTGTTTTTAAAAATTCATAGCAAATTGTATTGCTATGAAGAATATTATCCCAGCTTGTTTTTGGCGAAAAAATATTTTCTGCCCGTGACCACCATCTTAAAGGAGTATAGACGCCAAATTTTGGTGGCATTTTTGTTAGACATTCCTGTATACGGATCACCAAGTGGTTTTTGCCTACGACTGCGAAATAATTTTCAGTTCAATTTTCTTTTCTTGCCAATTTCGGTTTCAACAGCTGAGAGATGGTTGTGACATCACAATCAAGTCCAAGCCATGCACAGCATGAAAAAGCCGCAGTATAATCTCCAGCTCTTCGCGATTCCTGTTCTTGAGGAAGGCTGGCTTCAGCGTTGCAGTGAATTTAAACATCACAGGATATCAAAATTTTTTTTCACCCGTCACGTGACCTAGACTTAACTTTGGCGTCACAGCCATCACACGGCTTTTGAAACCGAAACGGATGAGGAAAGAAATTCAATGATAAATTGTTTAGCGGTCATAGGTGGATATCACCTGGTGCTTTCTGTACAGTAATACCTTGCACATCATTACAGCTAATTAAACACGAACCCAAAAATTAGGTGTCTATAGGTCTTCGCCATGTTTAAAACAAACAAAGCAATCAAAGTGGTGTGGCAGTCGTCTATGGCCCCAGAGCAGGCGGAAAGCACGGGAGCGGCACTGTGGTGCCACCCCACTGCTGTGGCCATACTTGCCAAGAGCGTGTTATTGTGATATGCAGGCACCTTTTTGGCAGATAAAATACCCACGCGCTGTGTGAGTACAAAAGCAATACTTGGAAAAACTTCACGTACACAGCATGCATCGCCTTGTCCTGCACACCGTACCAGACCAAGAGCGGGTTCAAAGCGCACGAGCGAAGTTGTTGCTGCCTTGAAATTGAGTAGCGTAGATTGATATCTATTTGCTATTTGCCCAGCACATTAGCCGCGGAATGCGTCGAGAATTGCAAAGCTTTGGGTGCATACAACAACTTTCAGTCGGGTAAGTGGAATGTGATTTTTCTCGCTCGTAAACAGCACACGCAAACCAGGTAGGAAGTATTCCGCTCAAAACATCATTGCATTCTCGGATGATTCTTCATACCGAGCATCAAATGAGCGTTGTTGGTAAGCATGGCAACAGTAGCAAGGGCACTGTGCCTTGGCACCGTACAGGTTTGCTTATCCTTGCATTATTCCTTTAAATCACCACGCTGCACGCCTATCTGTTCTGTTCGTGGAAGGTTATTGGCGTCAGCGTTTATAATTTCTTCATGGGTATTCAAGCTTTTAGCTTGCATTACAAGCTGCAGCGTCCACATGCTGGTTCCGTAGTTAGGGCTACCCAGTTCGGTCCCGGCCGCCGTGACCACGTTTCTATGTAGGATAAACTCTGAATGCGACAGTGTGCTACGTAGTTGATGTAAAGATCCTCAAAATCTGAAACAGGGGCCCATATGTCACTCGGGACGCTCAACCCGACAACTCGCATTCAAAATTAGCTGCAGTGAATACCACTCAAACCCCTCGGTATAATAAAATTCATCTCCAATTGAGCAAATCAGTGGCTGTCAGCACACGCACATTTCATCACAAAATTTAAAATAATTTGAGGTGAACAAAGCTAATGTTAGCCATACAATATAACCACGGAGGAGTGCAATACTGATCGCATGCGCAGCAGCTCACTATGCACATAATACATACAACTAGAAAGTGAAAAAAAAATTTGCTTCAGGAATTGCTTACATTATAAACAGGTCTACGCATTAATATACTGGCTGCCTCGTCAACATTTTACGTGCACTCACAAAATACCATTACGCGTCATAAAGAAGGCCAAACTCGAGTTATTCATGGCCTTTGAGCCCATAGCCGCTCTGGCGTAAAGGTGTCTGTATCCAGCCTTCGCGCCACACTGCGATGGCCCACTGTTTACGGCGACCTTCGCCCATAAGAAACCTGTGCAAGCTTACTAAACTTTGCGTTCTTTGCCTTCCAGCACATGCCACGGTGATGCAACTAGTCAGCATGGTGCTTTGTTTTTTATTTTTTCGGCTGCAGCAAACCATCGCACAATCACAATAGGCGAAAGCAACTGAAGCATTGTTTTTCCTACCACGCGAAAGTCTGTAATTACGACAGCGCCACCGCATCTTCATGACATAGCCAGAGTGAAGGTGGTCTATACTCCTTTAAGCTTGCAAGTAATAGCAAAACCTAGTCACACAGATAAATTTGTAAAAAAATTAACTTTTTGATGCATCACTATAAACAAAAATTTTCATATTAATAAAATGCATTGTTCTTTTGATGTGCAGGAAATAAACAAACTCTGCCTTATATTTGTTCAAATATAAATCATAAAATATGGTACAAAAAGCTGAAATTTTGAAATGTTTGTCAAATTTTATATTCTTATGGTCTAGGCACTAGACTAGAGTGCCTGGGTTCGAATCTCACTGCCGGCAGCTGCGTTTCGATGGATGCAAAGCGGAGAGGCATCTGTGTGCTGTGCGATGTCAATGCATGTTAAAGATCCCCAGGTGGTCAAAATTACTCCGTAGCCCTCCACTATGGGGCCTCTCTCTTTCCGCTTTCGCTCCCATCTTCCTTCCCTTGTAGCGTGATTCAGGTGTCCACGGGAAAACTTTTCCTTTCCTGTAAACCAATTATTACTATTATAGTACTCAATCTATTTCTCCAACTTTTTTAGAAGACAAAAAGCCTATAAAAGAGATCAAACAACTTAAGCTGCACCTGCAAAAACATTATAAAAGAGATCAAACAATGTAAGGTGCACCTGCAAAAGTATTCTAAATCAGAGAAAATTACCTTATTGAGGTTTGAGGTTTATTCCTCCGTCAGTTATGTAATGAAGTGGCCCTATTAAAGATATGAAAAATACTAGTTTACACAGAGCCATTCATTGCCATTTAATACTGAAAGTTTAATCAGGGTGCTTTTAAGTGAGAAAATAATTTCTCAAGTTGAGCCTTTGCAGGCAACCACGGTGTTGCTCTGTGCCTGCTCATCGCAGCAGCCCACTTTCTGCTGGCTGCGAACTAGCAGTCCACTGCTTGAGTGCAATGGTGCTTTAGGCCTGGGCACTGTCAGCTTTAAATGTGCAAATTTTTTGCAGTTATATATGTGTATTGTAAAGAAGAAGTTCTGATTAAGCGGACAGATAGCCGAGAAGGAGGAAGAGGAAGTGCTTTTGCGGACCAGCTGACTCAAAAGTTAAGCCACCACTGCTCCGGTTCTTCTCGCTACCAGTGCCCGCTACCAGTGCCTGGATCCCCACTTAACACTTGGTGGAGGTGCGGGGTAATATATATATATATATATATATATATATATATATTGCATGACACAGTACCATTCAATGGCATTTATTTTTTAGAGCTTAATCTAATTTGTGCTTTAGATGAAAAAAAAAACATTTCCATTCAGCGATCGCTTTGAACCCTGGCGTTGCTCTGTGCTTGCTCTTCACTGCAATGGATGCTGGAGCTGACGTCAAGGAGACATGTAACAACACCTTGTGGGGGTTCTCACGGGACTCGGGCTCTGTGCTCAGAACGGAACGCCCCGCCGCTAGCTCTGACCACATCCGTGGCAGGGAAGAACGAAACACTGAGGCAGAGCCACCGGGCTGGGCTGTTTATTGGGAGTGCCCAATTTTTATCCTTGGTCATAGCAGCATCCACGGGCTCTGGCGTCGCGGCGTCGTCTCCCCCCGATGAGATGCTGTGCATCAATATTAGAGGGTAGGGGGAAGGAGGGGCCGCCCGGCACGCTACGCCAGGTCTCTCGCCCCTGCCCTCTCCGCCACTGCTTCAGGGGAAGGAGAGAGATGAGGTATCCCCGTGAGGCAGACAGAGCCGTGTCGTGCAAGCGTGGGTAATCTTAAATTCCCACACCCTCCTCCCTTAATCATGACCTCTACCTGGGTGCCGTTTTCCCCTTGGGAGTCGCACGGCTGGTCCTTCAGCAGGCCCATGTAATACAGGAAGCAGGGCAGGGGTCGGGACTTGGGTTGTTGGGCTCTGCTCCTGGTGCCGCTGCCAAAGTGAGGCAGGCCACCCTCTATGCCGAACGGGCCCCGCATGCAGGCCGTACATCCGACTCGTTCTGTTGAAATCCCCGTCGCCGCAGTCACGAGGAAACACAAGGGGGCGAATTATCATGGCTCGCTTACCGGTCATGGGCCGCCAGTACGCCCGTGGTGCGCTGCTCGCCCACGGCTGCGCCGACTTCCCGTAGGTCGTAAATCGGTATCAGACTCCATCCCGATAGGAGCTCCATACTGTTTTTGTTGAATGCCAGTCTCTGTGCTCGACCTCAAACCGAATATGGCACCTGCATTTGATAGCCCTCCTCGCAGCTGCGGGCAAAGAACAGTCTTCTTTGCAGCTTTTTGATCCGCATCTCAAATTACTTTGCGGGGAATTCTGATCCCTCTGCTGTACTACAGCTTCATTTAAATTTTTCTTTGTGTCCGTGGCCTTCAGCAGATTCCTTTATTGTCGAAGCTGGCAGTGCCCAAGCCTAAAGCAGCATTGTATTGAAGCAGTGGAGTGCTGGTTCTGTGTATATTTGCAGCCGGCAGGAAGTGTCCTGCAGTGAAGAGCATGTAAGGAATTTACGGCGTTGCAGCGGAGCACCAGAACAAGAGGACCAGCGTGGCAGGCTTCTCGAACCGAGCAGCCTGTGCCGTGCTTGCTGGCTGTGAACGCCGATCTTAGCGCCTCTGCTTTACAGCGGCGCTGTGCGCTACAGGGCCCCCCGACCAAACGGAGCGGCGAAATGTACGCGCCAACGGGGCAGGGATGAGGGTGCCTCAGCGGCAGGCATGTCGACAGATAAGCCAGCAACATCCGAGGGGAGCTCCTGGGGAGGTGTCTCCATATATTTGGGTTTAAGGCAATCCAGGGAGACTACCTCTCACGACCATCCAGCAGGATAGTCGCCGACTTTGTAGTCTTGTTGAGGACATGGTACGGGCCATCATAGGGGGGGCTAAGAGGCGCCTTTACAGTGTCTCGCCTTAGAAAAACATGCCTCGAGGACGCAAGATCTGGGTGCACAAAGATCTGACGGTCAGATGATAGAGGTGGGACTGGGTTTAGGTGTTGAATGCAGTCCCAAAGGCGTTAAAGGTACTGCAGGGGCTGGGACGAGGAAGCCGAAGGAACGAACAAGTCTCCGAGATGACTTCGGCCACCAAACAGCCAAGGTCGCGACGAAAAACGGTGCGTAGGCCAAGAAACACCATAGGAAGGTGACCAGCCCAGTGCTCGCGATCTAGGCGAGCAATGAGGGCAGTCTTGAGCTGACGATGGAGCTTCTCAACCATGCCGTTAGCACAAGGATGGTATGCTGTGGTGCGGCAGTGTTTAGTGCCGAGCAGACTGGTAAGGGAAGTGAAGAGGATGCATTCAAACTGGCGGCCACGGTCCGTGGTAACAGCCAAAGTGGGAAATCCATGCTGAAACGAAGGCTTTGGCAACTGTTTGCGCAGTAATGTCCAGAGTGGGCACTGCTTCGAGCTAACGAGTGAAGCGGTCAGTCATCATCAGAATGTGCCGGCAGCCATTAGATGGAGGTGGTGGTCCAACCAAGTCAAGGTGAATGTGGTCAAAGCAACAACCAGATGGCAGGAAAGACTGGGGAGGAGTCTTTGTATAGTGAGTCATTTTGACGGACTGGCAAGCAAAACACGAGCGGGCCCACTGGCGAACGTCTAATGTTTGGCCAGACGTACCGCTGGGTAATGAGGCACTATGTGGCTCTGATGCTGAGATGGCAGATGTCGTGAAGTGAATGAAAAATGGCAGGATGAAAGACCTCTGGGATGGATGGACGAGGTAGAGCCGATGACCCTAATCACAAAAAGCGCACTGTTATTAACCCTTTCACTGCCAAGTTTTTTTTTTTTTTTTGTGACTGCTCCTCACTTCCTTCCAGGTTCTTTTTTCATCTGTGTTACTTCCATCTCATTCGGTTTGGTTTGGTCAGGAATTCAGGAACAGTTGATTCAGAATTCATCAACATTTTCTGAATTCTTTCATCTATCATAGCATGGATGAACCTCGCACACTGACTCGCCATGACTCGCTGCTGAAGCAATAAAGTGACATGGTGATGATAATGATGCAGGTCTAAAAATACCTAATCTATTTGAAGGCCCCGCCTTCTAAAGAATGGGTCCGCGAGTCAGGGCCTCGCCCGACTACTAGTCACAAATTCACATGAATTCCATTCTGCTCCAAAATACCAATTGGTGAAATATGAGAGAGGCCTTCACCCTGCAGTGGGTATAGTCTGGCTGATGATGATGATGATAAAAATGCGTTTATTTCCGGGTCAGCAGAGAAGCACTTTGCAAAGATACAACACTGCACGCTGCTTCAATGCGAAGCATGTGGTCGAGACTCGTGACAGGACAATGCTTTGCTACAAAAGTAAGGGGCCAGTGCTTTTACATGGCAAGACAAAACATAGTGGGGTGTAAAGATGGCCTATGTGACATGGCAAAAGGGGCTCCGAGCAGTACTAAATACATTGCTCCTCGTCTGGCTGCAGCTCAAGCAAAAAACCCAGCTCAGGAGGCATCGCTTCCGTCTTCATCCTGGTATTGCTCTGCTCCACAGTCCATTACATCGGGATGCTTCGGGCTGCTCGCCAACAGCTAACAACGTGATCGCTCCCCAAGCAGGGCTCCCGCCAGACTCCCCCGATTCTTCCATTCTGTCCCTTTATCTACACTTTCTGCCGCGTCAAGCACAAGTCTCGCGCCGCGATAACCTTTGCACATGCACAGTTCAGCTGCCCCTCCACGTGCTCAGACAGAGAGAAAAGAGCACGTGCAGTTTAATTAAAAGACGAATTGAGGCGTTGGAGCCGCACATATATTTACGCTAAATGTTTTATGAATTTGTGAAGCCTCTTCGTAGACAATACGACTTGTCAGCAATATTTCTTTTTAGTGGCAGGGAGTTACGAGTATACTCAAGAGGAGAGATGAAATGCTGGTGTCACCGTTGGCGACAGATTTCTCAAGTGAAATGTATATGTCAGTATTGATTTTGCGAGTGCAGGTCCCAAAAGTTATGCTGCTCGGCCATTAATTTCAGAGTGGCGGCAAACTGGCCATTTTAATGAGGTCATTGCAAGTCTGGTTCAACTGGTGGGAAGATTTTTTTTTAATTCAGTTTTTTATGTGATAAAGGAGCCCTTTGTTGCCATACGGTTTTTCTTTGTCCATAGCTCATCATCATTATCATCGTTAGCTGGACTATACCCACTGCAGAACGAAGGCTTCTCTCATAATCCTTCAGTTAACCCGGTCTTGTGCTAGCTGCACCCACTTGACCCCTGAAAACTTACTAACCTCGTCCACCCACCTGACTTTCTGCCGCCCCCTGCCACGCTTGCCTTCACTTGGAATTCAATTTGTTGCTCTTAGCGACCATTGGTTATCCTCTCTTTGCAATACATGTCCTGCTTGTGACCATTTCTTCTTGATTTCGACTAGAATGCCATTATTTAGAGTTGATTTCTTGGACCCACTCTGCATACTTCCCATCTCTAGACTACACTTAACATTTTCCATTCCTCAGCTCTATGCATCTACCTCAACTTAAGTATAACCCCTTTAATTAGCCTTCACATTTGAGCCCCATAGATGAGTACTCGTAAGATGCAACTGTTGTTTACCGTTTTCCTGAGGTATACCGGTAAGCTGCTAGTCATGGCCTGCAAGAACTTGCCAAATGCGCTCCATCCTAGACTTGTTCTACAGGTTTTCCTTCTGAATTTAATCCTAGTGCCAGCGGAAATAATGTGAGCGCCAACTGATACAATCTGCGCACCGTGTAATTTAATTTTAGTGCCAAGCATTTAATAAAAGCGGCAGTGTATTTAATCTGAACACCAACTCGAATGATGACAGCGCCAAACAATTGAATCAGACTGCCAACGCAATTAATACAAGCGCCAGCGGATTTAATTCATATGTGGAAAATAAATGCGGTAGAGGGCTCTAAAGCACGAAGCATGAATTCCAGAAATAAATCGAAATTGAGATCACTTCGCAGACCATGCGACGCTTAAGCGTCACATCTGCATGCACTATTTTGCTTTGTTCTTGTATCTTGCAAAAACCAAGGACCACGCGCAGCTGAAAAACTGCAGTTTATGACACGCCTCTTGCAGCTTTTAGTTTAGACGCATGACAAGTGAATAAATATGACTGTCACCTTCTAATTGGCTGGTTAAGCACTGTTTATTATGGGTTGTCATATGCACTGAATCTGCATGCTGATGGCATTTCGGCCTTCACACAACAGCCTGCTGTTTTTGTGAAATGGCAACCGGTGCAGAAATGTTTTTGTGTTTCTAATAATGATTCAACACTACTAGCAGAAAAGAAGGGTTAGTGTAAAGCAGAGTTGGTTCAGGCGAGAAGACATGGAGCCAGAGAAACATATCTCATTTTACCGCTTTCTCAATTTTACACGGCCACTACCACGGAAAGAGAGAGCGCGCGCCGTTGCATTTAGTCTGGCTATGGCATGGCAAAGTGGCTGAAACTATGTACAGCAGAGCTTTTAACCCAAACAGCAGTGCTTAATTTGCCTGGGCTGTAATTGTAGCGGCGTAGGAAACTACAGGCTTGTAAAAGCACGGAAGCGGCCGTCTTTAAAATGCAGTTTTATTTTCTGGGAGACATTAGGTTTAAAACACTTGCATCAAGGCAATGTTTGTCATAATACTGATGAAGGCTATCCTATACCTTGACACTTTGCTGATTCGGCGCATTGTCTGAAAGATGATCTCAATTTTGATTTATTTCTGGAATTCATGTTTCGTGCTTTGGAGCCCTCTATTGCATTCATTTTCCACATATGGATTAAATTGGTTGGCACACGGATTAAATTTGCCAGCACTTGTATTAATTGCTTTGGCACTCAAATTAAATTAGTTGGTGCTGGCATTATTTGAGCTCGCACTCGAAATAGATATGCTGGCGCTTTAATTAAATGCTTGGCACTCGAATTAAATTACATGGCACGCAGATTATATCAGTCAGCGCTCAGATTATTTGCACTAGCACTAGGATTAAATTCGGAGGGAAAACCTGTAGTTATCGCTCTTTCATGGTCCGGATCTGCGGTTGCTACCTGTCCTAAGCAGACACATTTGCCAACAACATCCAGAGCTTTGTTACCTGCAGGGTGGAAGTACTGCTCCATTCACTCCGTTTGCTTTATTCTGCTCCAAACTGCTTTGCCTGCGCCATCCTGCCCCAAAACACAATATTGTTCCAAAACTCCAAAACTTGATGTTTTGCCATGATGTTTTGATGCCTTGGTATTTTGCCATAAAATTTAGCGAAACATGATTTTTGCTTAACATTAATTGTATTGGGCCATTAATTGCGCCAGGTACAAGAAATGCGGTTCGATGCAATTTGGTTAGGTGACTGTGAGAAGTGCAGCAGGGCAGTGGCATGTTGTGCTATAGACCTTTTCACGAGCCTCGGCGAAACCGGTTTGACTGAGCTGTGGGGCGGCTTTGGGAGAGATAATTCTCAACTTTTCTTATGCTAGCAGCACAGCCCAGTATTCAATATGGCAGCGCCCACGACCACTTTTCGAAAAGGTCTATAGACCAGAACAAGGAGGGTAAATTGAACACTGCCATTTTGAGAGCGTTCTAGCACCATCTATAGTTGCCGCAGTGAAACTATGCCTCTGGATTGTCAAACGAGGCAGCCGTGGGTGTCTAGCTCTTGCACTTTTATGTTTCTTTTTGAAGTTTTCACAACTGGTTGCTGATAAAATTGTCAAAAGTTAATTTCTGCCTCACAGCAAGACTATTCTTTACATCTTGCGAGGGCAGAGGCAAGTACAGTGTCCACAAGTGAAGTGAGTGGTTCCTATAAGCGCATGGTACCATTGCATGCAGGCTTGCTATGGCTGTGACTTTTCTGATTTGATTTGCACCCCCAAGTAATGTCCCATGTACCAGCAAAACCTTTGCAGTCTGCTATATGTTTTACCTTTGCGTGGTGACTGCAAAAAATCTGCCGCAGCCCACACCTCACAAAACAGACCGCATGCCGCTACTGCGAGCGAATGCTTCTCATTGGCGATGATTCCCCGGTGTCTCTTTTGTTTTTATTCCTTTCCAGCAGGGTTGAAGAATGAATCAGCAGCACACCAACCAAACAGGAGATATCAAGGTCTTATTTTTGTGACTGGTTGGCGTTGCTTATCACGGCTGTTAAAAAAAAAAAGGCACTTCCTTGCTGAAATGCAAACGGAGACATCAGGTTTACTCGCACTTGTGGCATGCCACCTGTTTGTGCGGTGCGGACTGCAACAAATTTTTGCAGACACCACGCGAGGGTAAGAAATGTCGCAACCGTAGTATTTTTCGCATAGAAAGGTACCATGCACTTAACCGAACCACTCGCTCCACTTGTGGACGCTGTGCTTGCCTCTGCCATTGCGAGATGTGTAGAACAGCCTTGCCATGAGGCAGAAATGCAATTTTGACGATTTTGTGAGCAGCAAGTTGTGAAAACTTCAAAGAAACGTAAAGGCGTAAGCGCTATGAATAGCCATGGCCACCTCGTTTGGTAGTGCAGAGCAGTCATTTCGCTGCAGCACCTCTAGGTAGCCTTATAGCGCCCTCAATATGGCAGCGATCAATTTACCCTCCGTATTCTGGTCTATAAGGGTCGTCATAGTTTAAACGATGGCAGCACACTAGTGGTGGAGGAACAATGCACCTTGGCTGGGCCTAGCTAACACATATAAAATTTTAATAAACTAGAAAAGCGAGCATAAGAAATATTTTGATCTCAAGTTATTCTAAAACGAGTCACAAACGACTGGGAGGAATTAATTGCGAGAAAAATGTTTTGTGCGCATGACAGCAACTTCTCCCAGCCTTTTGAATCGCCGGTGGTGAGAGAAGTGAGGGCAAGGAGCGAAGCAATTGCCACAGACTACCACGAGCTGTTGAGGAAACTTTTCTGGTTACAAAGAACTACACGAGTTGTTCCAACAGTTCTGCTGTGAAAATGAGTGTGTACTTCACTATAGAATCGTTGTTAACAACAAACCTGTCCAGTCTGCATCAGACAAAAGCATACTTGCATTATGGGGGTGATGCCAGGACGGTGTTAATTGCAAGAAATGCTTTCAAGAGTGTTGGAAAGGCATAATAGAAAGCCTGTTGCTGACGTGTAGCCCCAGTGTTATTTAAAAGAAAACATGAGTCACTGGGAGACAACCATGAAGTAAAGAAGCTTAAGGAAGAAAAGGCTACCCTTCAGTGCCATCTATCCTTCCTGAAGGTACTACTGAGCAGTGCCCAGGAATTTATCAGCACAGCTGCGGAATCAAAAAGTGGCGATGTGCAGCTTGTTTATTTTAATTCCAAGGTAGTGGTGGTGCTTGAGCGTGGACATGTCTAAAGCTGTCAAGTCAGAATAGGCAAAAGCTTTTATTCAGCTGTGTTACTTTAAACATCTTTACATGTTGAGATATGCGTGCATAGGTAGTACAGCATTGAATCTTGAATAAAAAGTAATCAAATTGGATTTTTTTGTATATCAGAAAAAAAATTGTAGTTATTAAAAGTGCTTGACCCTAGAAACATGTTCCAAAGCATAATTTGAGTGCTTCAAAACACTCGTTTTACTGCTCCAAAGTGGCATTACCACTGCTCCCTGAGCTGTTCCAAAATGCTCGAGCCTGCTTCCACCCGTGTACCTATTAAGGCGAAAGCCTTCAATGGCTCATACTGTTGCTGTTTGTTCGTCCGGTCAGACATAGCTATCAATCCTATGACGTCATCACCCAAAACCGAAAGTAACGTCATCAGGAAAATGAACTTCAGTAGAGTAAGTTGTTGGGCTAGTTGGTATTCTATATTTAAGGACATAGTTTTCAGCGCAAAGGCACGTGACCAAAGAAAAAAAAAAAAAAGCAAGACTATAGGGACAAACACTGCGCTGTGTTCGTCCCTATAGTCTTCCTTCTTCTTCTTTCCTTTGGCCGCATGCCTTTGCGCTGAAAACTTTGTCCTTAAATCTAGAAAAATGAAAGTCCGATCTCCACCGGGAATCGAGCCTCCATACCTCGGATCCCCTGCCGAGCGCTTTAACCTACTGCGCCATGCCCCCCCCCCCCCCCCCCCCTCCCTTTTTTTTTCTTTATTGCCGACTTGGACATTCAAAACAAGACGATGAACAATAAAACGTGCCAGCATACTTTCGCGTGACACGGCGGGTTAAAACGTTTTCAGTTCTACCAAACTGAAGCCATGCCCGGAATTGTGAAACACATCATAATTCTTCTTGTCTACAGTGAGGATGATAGTAGCGATAACAATAATGCTGCAATTAGTGATAATGACAGTGATGGAATTAACAATGACGATGCAATTAGTTGGTAATGATAATGAGAGCAAATGTGATGCACCTTGTGCACCAACAACACTCAGGCTGTCGCATTTCTGCAGTGTAGATTCCACAGTGCTCTCGGAATTTTTGTAAACTGCTGCTCTTATCCGAGGCTATTGACCATTACCGTAGGCTTCCACATATTAATTTTTAGGCCTATGTTTTTGCTTTGCTTGCCTAGGTCATTAAGCATTCTTTGTAATTTGTCCACTGAGTTAATTAACAAGGCAATGTATTAAATCAGCCCTTATTCATAATTGTTCCCACTCCAGGTTTCTGGATACTTCCTCTAAGCAAGTGGCAAATAGTACTGGGGAGATCGTGTCTGCTCTCCTACTGCCTTTCCTTATGGGAATTTTATTACTTTCTGTATGGAGGACTATAGTTGCTATGCGGCCACTATTGATATCTTCCAATACTTTCACATACGGCTCATATACACCCTTAGGCAATGACTGCTGACGTTTCGACTGAGTCAAATGCTTATTCTAATCAACGAATGCTATTTATAAAGGCTGGTTATATCCCGAACATCCTTCTATCACCTCGTTGATAGCATGATGAATATGATCGATGGTAGAGTACCCTTTCCGAAAACCTGCCTGATCATTTGGTTGGTTAAAGTCTAAGGTTGTCCTGATTCTGTATTTGATCCCGGATGTATCAAATGCACATATATCATTTTCCTATATCGAACTCTCAAAATATCCCCCTGAAAATCCCACATTAAAGTTTAGCAGCGTTGTTCATGTCCATCGAATTGCGCGTCGTGCCCTGCAAAGGATTGTTTTAACAGCTCACCGGCAATCATTTTTCATGCATAGAGCCGGGTTGTGCAGTCATGGCGGCTGCTGCCTGCCAAGATTTCTGGCGCCTGCGAAGTGGCATTTGGAAGTGTTCCCAATGTACTCTCCTTTTCGACACTAGGTGGCAGGTGACATTCAGTGCATGTGTACACCTTGCAGGTCATCGCCGCACCCTTGGTGAGCAGTGTGTTGCCGGCAGGCAACGCACCACTGCCATACATGTACCATATTCATGCTTCTGGGTTATAGAGAGCCTCATCTGTTGGTTTGCCTTATATATGAAATTGCCTATGTATCTAACTATTCCCTGATCCACTTCGAGTTCAATATATATATAACTGTAGTAGCAATGACTTAGTAAATTCCGTATACGCAACAGGTAGTATGTTGATTGGTCTGTAATTTTTCAAGTCCTTAGCATCCCCTTTCTTAAGGATTAAAATAATGTCAGCATTCTTCCAAAACTCCGGTGACGATGTCCAGACATTGCATGTGCTGGGTGGCCATTTTTCAAGCACAATATCCCCACCGTCCTTCAACAAATCTGCAGTTACCTGAGCCTCCCCAGCTGCTTTCCCCCTTTTCATAGCTTCTAAAGCTTTCTTAACCTCTTCCTTTGTCACTGACGGAACGTCTGATTGCTCTTCACTATTGCTGATCTCATTATCAGCCTGGTTAAGTGTAGAACTCCTCGGCTACCTTGGTATGCATACATCGGATTTTCACCTACTTAATTTCCCCTTCACCTCTTTCAGGCTAGCATTGTATTTTAGAGCATGCTCGATTCTCTCCGTAATATACTCCCTTGCGTCGAACAAATTACGTGAGTACCTTTAACATCTCTGCCAGTTCTATCCTGACCCATCGGAGGGAGGTTTTCACGCCTTGCCATTTCATAATCAGATATTTCGTCTGCTTAGATAGTTTACTGGTAGCCTGTCTAATTGTCCTACTGCCTACCTCTGCCATGCACTCATTATCAATGGCTCTGAAATTATCGCTCATTGCTTCTAGACTAAGATCGCCTTCGTCGCTTAAGCTGAATATCTGTTCTGTTCAGAGATCCTGAATTCATGCACCGTCCCTCATGTGGCAAACCTTATTCGTTCCCTCCCAAGTGTAGCTTGCTGCCGGGCTAGTTGATGATTCATGAAGTCAAGAATTTAGCGCAAAAATAAAGAGCGGACGAAGAAGGACATATAAAATGATTGACCAGCGCTAGTCAATCGCCTTATGTGTTCTTCTTCGTCCATTGTTCTTTATTTTTGTGCTACATTCTTGACTTCGTGTAGCAAGGGGCAGCAGAAAATGAAGTGTGCGAATGAGATGAAGTTTTCAAGGATTAGGTCGCCACAGCTGGCTAAACATTAAGATAGGTATGTAGGGACCTTGATGTCGATAGTGGGACCCGGCCATTTTCACTGGGTTCAATGACCAAGATACATAGGATTGGCTTACCTCTTACAAGCGGTTAAGCGTCCACAACCAGGGAGACGACGCTGTGAAGCTGACCGACATGGTGTTTTACGTGACAGGCATTGCCAGTTTGTAGAGCAGAAACCGCAAAGCAAACTTCACCACTTCACCGTTTCTTGGGCTAGTTGGTTCATATTTGTACTGTGAAAAACTGCGCCGAAATAAACACACCACAAGAAAGAAGACGGGACAAAGGCGCTTTTGTCGCCTTTGTCCCGTCTTTTTTCTTGTGGAGTGTTTATTTCGCCGCAGTTTTTCACAGTACAAACTTCACCACCTAGTCTGCTTTTAAACGCGCCTTTTCTTAGATCTTTGGCTGCCCTTGCATACAAAAGCTGTGTTCCAAACAGTACTTGTGAGCCTAAACCCAGCTGCAAGGATCCTTCACCAGTTATACTGAAGACATTGTGAACCTGTGTACACATCTAGAAGTCTCCAGCCAGAGATGGATCAGATAAAGCACATTCTCAAAAACATTGAGGCTGACGCAGTTGTCCTAAACCCTATCACTGTTGCCAATAAATTCATGCTTTGGCAGGAGCGAAGCAGCGCATTCTGGTTCAGCCACCTTCTGTGCACTTTGAATCACTTTCCAGCTTAGTTCCGTCAGCAGCTTGCTGCTGGACCAGTTTAAAGACTGCGATTGGGGAGGTGACATAACAGCTACTCCTAATTGAGGACATTTGGGGATCTCCATCTAGCCTGGCCATGACCCTTCAGGCTGATTTGTGAGCTAGTGTCTGAAGTGCTGCCATTCATTCATCTGCAGGTTCCTGCTGCAATAACGCTCATGTATGGCAACGTCAGATCTGGTCAGACATGTTTATCCCGTTCCGCCTTCCACTGTAGCCTGCCACCTTCATTCCTACGTAACTGTCCCCTCTTTGTGTGGACTCCTGGTGCATATAGGACAACCTTCTTATTTGTTATGCGTGCAGAGTTTCTGGTCACATTGTGAGTCATTGTCGCCACCTGCAGATGTGCCTGCCTTTACGCGCCCCTGAGCCTTGGCCACGTCTGTCCTGCAGACAACTTTGACACCTCCACTCACCATAATGCCACTCGGTTTCTTTGCTGCATCTCTGCCCCAGGAAAACTAGTTACTGCCTGAGGCAAGAACTGCGAATACGTCAACAAATGTAGGGCCATTCCTTGTTGATACTGGGGCTACTGTATTTGTGATGTGTAGGAAACTGCACTTGCTAATAAAAGTGTGGACAACATTATCTGATCTTTCGCTTCTCACATCGTAATGCGCAGTGTCTTTCGCCTTTGACTGCCTGCACAGCCAGGGCCACCATTCACAGCTCATTATGTACCATAGAATTTGTTCTCTCGTCGTGCTGCTGTGGCACCATTTCAGGTTTTGACTTTCTCTCTGACCATGGCACCATCATCATCATCATCTGCGTTAATGGCTAATTAGAACTTCTCCCATGCAGTTTGATGATTTGTCTCCCACTTTGAGCAAACTGGCTGTGGCTGCCGACATTGAGCTTCCTGCATGCTCATCTTCCTCCTTACAAGAGAATTAAAGGAGACTTTTATCCTGCAGTCAGGCTGGTTAGGATGATGATGAGGAACCTGTTCGGCTATGCTCTTGCCATTTTTTTTTTCTTTACTGTTGCACACTATCGCATCCTCTTCACCTAAAAAAAAAAGTGCAAGACACCCCTACATAAAAACGTACACAATATCCATGGAAACCTACTTGTGAGATGCTAGTCATTGTTGCATGGTTAGTGTTTTGTACTTTCCTATGTGCAGAAAGTGCCGAGCATTATTTTCATCGAGTCACACTAGCCTCATTTTTTATTTATCGATTTATACATACTATCGATCCAACCTGGACGAAGATAGGAGTGGACACAATGTCAAACTTGGAATAGCGCAGCCATTTCATATCTAAAAAAGAAAAACAACTTTACCAAAAAAATTAAAGTGGACACTGCTCAGTTCTATGGCGCAGCTAGGAAGTGTTGTATGGTGCTTCATTTCTTTCTTTTCTGACATGATGGGAAGTTTTACTGAAGAGCCAAGATTTTGTTGGGGAAGCAGTTTCAGATAACAGAAATAAGCAGTTGGTCATATATGTGCTTGGTAGAAGAACATAGCTGCTATTCTGCAAGCATGAAACTGTGCGGCTTGTGTGAGTTCCTAACATTTTTTAGTTGCCCCAGTTTTTGTGAAATAGGGGCTTGTTTCTAACTAGACACGCAAGTATTTAGACATTTGTTGACAGATGAACATAACGCATGTCTGCAAGACCTGAAAGGCACTGTGTTTTGTTGTGCCTGAGTGCATATTTAGCAAATATGTTAAGTGCAGCACATTTTGGAGATTTAAATTCAGGGGCTAACCGGATGGGTAGTAAGGATCTTGTAATAGTTGAAAACGTGGTGAGTACACTGAATTCTCATTTGAGGTGGAAAAAGATTGCTAGATCAAAGCAGTGCATCTTACTGTTGCATTTCATATTGCTTCCCCACAGTGGCGGCAAGTTTTAGATGCATAGCTGCGGATGTCCTGCTGATGACAGGAAAGGTGCTTGCATTACAGAACATATTTTATAAGCGTTGTGTTCATCCAGAAAAAAAAAGAAGGATTGTAGTATAAGATTATTTCAATTTGAGAGTTTCTATAGGCTCTTCAAGAGCATTATGTGCCTTTGTTTGGACAAATGCTGCATCATTGGTCATTCCTCGTTCATATCCATACAGGTGCATAACCTGCAGGATTTTCATCCTCCTAGTGTGTGGGCGCTCGTGCATGAAGGAAAAAATAAGAGTGCGAGACAAAACAAACTATCGCTTGTTTGTATGCTTGGGCCGCTTTGTTTAGTGCATTTATAAAATATCTGTATAGCATGAGTCACTGTAAAAAGTAAAAAAAAAAAAAATCGTCAAGGGTGAGTTGTGCTCTAGTTGATGCCACTAGTTAGGCTGCTTGCTGTCAGTTCAGCACATCAACAAAACTGCCAGGCTCAAATCAGCCACTTGTAATCCAGTTGGATTCGTAATGGGACTGCTCAGCGTCAGTGTATTCTTCCTTTTGGGCTCGGCAAAGTATTTTCATAGTCACTTCTATTTGTGCTTGGAATATTGCTTGCGAGAAGAAAAAGGAGCAAGGGGATATCTTCACATTTGCACTGGTTCCTCACAGGTCTGCGCGGATGTGCCTTGCGATCACTGCTACATGTCGTGCGTCAAATGCTTCGATGGAGCAAAGCGGCCCTTGCGAGGTCTATCTGCACAAACATGCGCTCGTTTAAAATAATTATTTCAAATAGGGCGCCGAACCTGCATTTGCGAGCGGTGCAGATGGCGGCACTTAACAGTCATTTTTTTTTTCTCTCTTTAGGATGCAACATACTCAGCTTTCTCATCAAGAATACAGTTCTAAATGTTGAAGTCATGTCGTTAGATGTCATTCAGAAGGGAACTTTTTTCTGTTACTAATATTTTCCATGAAGTTGCAATTGTAATTTCCAGTAGTGGCGCTGCATTCGCTTTTGCATTTTTCTTCATGGTGCCGTGCTTGAAGCATTTAACGTACGGCGTTAGAGGCAGAAATATGCGCTGTTATTATGCTGTTACATTTCCTCTTTACCGCTGTGGTTGTCATATGCTTTCGCAGTTTTTATAAGTCTGCAACCAGACCCTTAAACGCTGTGCTAAAACATTGTTGTCGTACACTTGCAACGTCGGCGAACCGAGACCACCGACCGATACGCGCAATTCACCTAATCTTGGTAAGTTCGCTCCTATTTAAAAAATGTCCGTGCATCGGAAACGAGCTTAGGAGAGTACAATGATTTCAGCGGCTTCTGCGAGGTTAAAATGGTTCAGTGCCATTTATAATGTCAATGCGTGGGGGCAAGTACAGAACTTGGGCGAGCGCACTAAAAACATGTTCGGAATGTATCGGCAGGAAGAAAGTAATTTATTGTTTCCGATGTAAAAAGTGCCAGTTATTCTCTGAAAAACGACAGGACTGTACAGAAACGTGCACGCAAGATTTGAAGTGATCGATGGTGTGATCAGCTTTAACAGCGCTTAGTTTTCTTTAGTTCGCGTTCTTTGACACGTCGCTCTTTGCACTACATTGCCGGAGTGAAATAGATTGTTTACTAGGTGCAGGGTTTTTGCTGTGGCAGAAGCCTATTTCATTTACTTCACATACTTTACCACAAGAATCAATCTATTTTGCAGCCTTATCTTTCTTGTACTGCTTCAGCCTTGAAAAGAACAAAGTACATAAAAAAAAAAGTTCTGTTGGCAGATAAAGATATGTATTCTGCGGCAAGTTCATGAACAAAAATAAAATGGTAATACACCCCAAGAAACTGAAGCTCCTCCTTGGCTAGAAGCAGCTGTGTCTGTAAAACCTTTCAATGAACTGCCATAATCGACATTACTAGAATAAACTCTTTTGTTCTAGAAATGCCTTGATACAAGACTTCGTGTGGAGATTGTGGCCCATGCAGCTCTCACTTCAGGAGCCTTGCTCTTTGCAGATCACAAGAACACTGGTGGAAGGATGGATGCCATTCACTTGTAGCTGTTATCAGTCGGAACCGTTTCAACTCATCTTGTGGTGAGTATACAGTTCAAAATCTACAAAATGTTTCATGCATGGTAAGCAAATGATAGTAGCTTACTGATTGAAATAATAAAGATAATTTTGTTTCAAAGTGTGTTGTCCACTAATTATTTTAATTGATGAAATGCTCCGACCAGAAAACGGTTGGTTTGCTCAACTGAGGAGAACATTCTGGCTGAGCTACATGCGTAACAGCAATATGATTAGCAGCAGGTGCACTGCTCATCTCAGGCAGAGTGCTGAATTATGCGATGTGTATCAAAGAAAGCAGTACCACGCATTGGCTGCTAGATCAGTCAAATGTATACTTAGTGGAAACAAGATAAAGTAGACTTCAAATAGAGGCTACTTACTCATTAGCACCCATATAAGTGCAGCCATACAGCTAAAAAGAAAAGCTATATAAGTTTTCCAGAAGCTTCAGTAGTGAAAAATTTGACGTGGTCCATGAACCCTGGACTGTTACTCATGTGGGGCAGTTTGTCTACCAAGTCATCTAACCAGGACAACCAGTGGATGGTGGGGCTAGGCTGAATTTATCAACAATGCACAGGACTATAACTTATGTTTCGATCCCATGGACACCAAAAAGGCCTTCCAGAACTGGCCCTTTATGTCTGATAGTGCACAGCTACACGGTACTATTGCTGCACAATTGTTACTAAGGGCCTTGCACTTGAATGTGCCCATTGGACCTGTAAAGGGACAAAACATGGACCAAAATGTAACAATATGTATTAAATTAGATTATGGTGTAAAAAAAAATGTCTGATTTAGTATAGATCGAGCACTACAATATCCAAGAATTGAGGATTTATTTTAATTTGGCACTGAAATTGCATAAAAATGACTGAAGGAATATCTTGCGGTGAAACACTGTCATCATCCCTGTAACCACGTAACGTCTCGGGAAAAAGTCTACGACTTTTTTAATTGCACGTGCTCTCTGTTCTTTAACAAGCGCTCACCTTGTTTTATTGCATTGTTACATACATGATCTCACTAGTGACATAACAATATTTTGAGTGCTGTCCAGTGTGCCTGTCAATAAACTGAATCCAGCTTCAGCAGAGAGTGGCCTGGACTAAATTTGAAAGTCACCATCATGCTTGACATAGCTGAATTAGCCTGAACGTCGGTTTTGGTCCAAATCGGACAAAGTCAAATTTTGAGGGTGGTTTGGACCAAATTTGAGGATCATCATTGTGTTCGCCGTTGCCAAATTTTGTCAGTGGGACAGCTCAATAAAAGCTTTGTCAGAGTTGGCTGACAGTGGCGGTGGCTGCTCACTTTGAAACAGTGGGCGTGTATGCTTCATTGATTCGAAAAAAAAAAAAGAAAAAAAAAAGACGGGCTTTCCGGATTTTCAGTGTGGGCGGAAGCCACATACTCATGAAGAGGATTCTGTCATTTTTCATGCAAGATAAAACCTGAATTCGGATAATTCAAACTTTAGCAAAGCAAGACCGTAGTCATGTGGTATTTTCTTTTCCTTTCATATTTGTGCACTTTGTTTTAATGCTGGAAAAAACAATCGTGCAGGAAGTATGTTAGTAGAAAAAACTGGCTCATTTGTACTTGAACCCCCTCTAAAACTTAAGGGTACTTGAGCCTAAACTGAATATAAAAAAAAATAGAATAATTAATCTCAACTAATTAACCAATTAGATAAAATATAAGGAATACTCCAAACAGAACTACACGAAGACGAATAATATGTCGTCGGTTTCAGTAAGCTGCAGTGCTCAGCCTTTTTTTTTTTTAATCCTTGGTTTACATTACATAAAACTGTGCGTGCACGTTTGGTCTATTCACCAACATCACAGTGGCCACCAATTTGCTGTTCATGGAGCGTTGCAAAAAACTGCTATGCATGCCTCATCGGCTCACCACAATTTACTCCGGATTTCTTAGCAAAAGCTATCTTCTGGGCAATAAAACGGCACGTGTGAGGTCATGTAAATACCCCTCTGTAAGCTTGTCATGAATAGCCAACAAAAGAATAAAAAACACAAATTATGAATAACCAAATTTATTGCTATACACAGCAGCACTTGCAGTCTTAAAATGTGAAAGTGCTCAGAAAGACAAGGAAAAACGCTTTTGTCTCGTCCACTTCTCTTGTCCTTGTCTTTCCAAGCACTTTCAAATTTTAGGATGCTATACTAGTTAACCCAGCAAACAACTTTGTTAAGCACATGCAATGTAGCTCTGCTATAGACCTTTTTCCAGTCGCGCCTCTTCTTGCAGATGTCAGGCAAGGTATGTTTGGCAGGGCGGGTTACCGAGGCTCCCTCACATATTTTCTGCAGAAATTCTTTCACAATAGTAGGGTAGGTTTATTTTCCAAGCGGCACTTGATCTCTTAGAAGGCAAACCTGGCAGCGTCTTTTCGTTTGTTGCAATAGCAGGCAGGGAAAATGTATGTGGTCCTGAGGGCCAAGTACATGCTAGCAATGCATGTAATTATTGCGCAACAGTTTGTCGCGTCAATGACCCAGCAGACATCTTTCATGGTTTTCACACACGCAGTGAACTGCTGCCCTACTATGTAGAAATAGAGAAGAAGGCTTCGCACATGTGCAGTAGCATTACTGAAAATAAGTCAATTGGACCTTTTTCCATTTTATCCTGTCTCCTGCAGCCACCAATATCCTGTGCAGCCACCACTTTGCAGCTATGAACTAGGGTCACTCAGGATTGGAGTGCCTACTGAAGAGATCAGAAGTGAATGGCCCACATACTAGGGGCAATGCCTGACACCCCTGAGTGCTGGGAACGGTTCATAAAGAGCATTTTCATAGGAAGTTTTGTTGTAGGAAAAACAAATTTAAGGACGGTTAGTTCGACTGACTGCAGACGAAATTCACTCACCAATGTATTACTACTCTCATTGTGCACTGTGGTGGCTTGGTCATTGGGTGCTTGACTACAGAGCCTGGAAACCCGGCTTCGACCCTTGCCATGTTACAATAGAGACAAAATGCAACGTGCCCACGTGCTGTGAGATTTCAGAGTACATACATTCAAGAACCTCACTTCGTCATAATTATCTGCATCCCTCCACTACAGCGTCCCTCATAGCCAGTCAATTTGGAACGTTTCAACCAATCCAATTTTAATTCCATCGTTTTTTCACTCTCCAATTATTCCAATCCCGATTATATTCTATTTCTATTCGTCGTGGCTTTTGGTTCAACTTTGCTAAATCTTTCGTGTCCAAATATCTCCCTCCTCTCCCATAAATGGAGGGCGGGAAATACCTCTTAACACCACCTGCCACAGTTAGTAGGCGAAGGCTTCGCATGGACGCTGACGCCGAATGCCTGACATTCTTCTCGGTCAGCAAATGCTGTCGCATCAGTACTCGTATAGTTCATTGCATTAGGCGGACGGGAGCAGAGATGCCAAGTAGTAAGGAGCAGTGCAGTAGCATGCCAAGAGAGGGTGTGCATGTTCTGCCCCTTGAACGATCACCACCGCTAGCCAGACCGCAGTATTGTGACTGGCATGATTGTAAATGAAATGCTAACCTACATTTCTTCAACTTCTCACGGCTAAGACATTGAAGTTGAGCCCATGTCCTCTGTGGCAACAGAGGCACCATGTGTCAAATAGGTATGACTGCACAGGGCAGTAATGCTTTGTCACTGCCATTTTAATGTGTCAGCATTATGTAGGTATGTCGGCAGTTTCATGTCACCAGAATTGTCATCACAATTACATGTGAACGAAACAAGTTATAAGAAAAAGAATGGGCCAAAAAATCTTGCTGGGTAAATAATTTGATGCATGTGGGTTAACTAGGTAATTAATTAGAGGGGTAATGGCAACATCCAAACGGGTCACGTGGTACTAACTTCCAGTGGCGGGAAATTTGAAATGTTTGAAACGTGAACAAGCGGGAAAGGGCGTGATTTGCGTGCACAAATGGTAGGAATGGTTAGAAAGTGTGTAAAGAGAGGTAATCAGCCAATTGCAATCTGAAAAATTCCGAGAGCGCTGCAGGATCTGCAGTGGAGAAATGCGAAAGCCTGAAGAACGGAAATCTGAGCTAGTTGGTGCATTGCAAGATCAAAAAACAGCGCGGCTACTTGGGACAAACAGAGAGGAGAATAACGGACAAGCGCTTGTCCGTTATTCTCCTCTCTGTTTGTCCCAAGTAGCCGCGCTGTTTTTTGATCTTGCGAAAGCCTGAGCATTGCTGCTGCACACGGTACATCGCATGCCTCTTGTTGAACACAACCAGTGTTCCATTGAACGCATCACAGTTCACCACCCTTCTATAATTGGTTTACAGGAAAGGAAAGGCGCAGTATCTGTTACTCGCGGAATCCCGCTGACACATCTTGCGGACAACACAGCAATGAGCATGCTTACGCATTTGTCCAGTGCAGATCCTGCAGTGTTCTCGAAAATGTTCTGCTAAAAGGAGTGAAACAGCAATTATGCAGTGTTTTTGATGTCAGGCGACGTCCTTCAAACTTGTGTTTGAAGTGCAGCCTGGACTGCCCTTGACTGTTCTTGGTGCTAAGAAACTGCACTAGTTCTATCGCTGGATGAAAGTGTTCCAACCCTAGTTCTCCCATTCAGCACCATTAAAGGCTTCGTCCCCCAGAAAAGCCATTGTCCGCATTATGAGCAAAAAATCATGGGCATGGCTCTGGCAAGTGGTAGCTGGCAGACGGCATGGTCATGCATGGCTAGTCATTGAGTTGTGTGATGGCATGAGACGTGGCATGGCCGAATTGGCAGGCGCTGCCAACACAGGTGTGATATGGAAGGGTGAAATCGGAATCCAGCCCTTCAGGACCCCTAGGTCACGAAGATACCTTTGTGTGGCTTGGTTAAAATGGTGCTTTAGATCTTTGTCGCGGTGGTTTTATAATGTGGTATCTTGCGACTATGTATGGGATAATGCAGCCGCAAGTTAAAAGCTTCTGAACAAGTGAGTGGCAAAGTGTGTCTACACGAAGGTCCACAAGGAAAACCGGCAACTGGCGCCATTAACGCTGGCATGCCATGACCTTAAAGGAAGAGTTTAAGCCCCCCCCCCCCCCCCCTTCCCCCAATATTTTTATGAGCTCAGTATTCATTTGCAAGTTAGCGCTTTGCCCTGTGTTTCTTTCACGTCACTGTCTGTTTTGCACTTCAGACCTCACCAAAATGAGTAAACCCTACTAACTAGTCCAAGAAACAGCCCTGAAGAGTTATGTATTCATTTCCTTTTTTTTTATATAAATTTGTCTTGTTCATGCAGAGAATACAGAACTGTAATAAAAGAATTTGTTGAATGCTGCGACAGTTATAGTACTCTCCGCTGAGTTCAAGAAATTTCACAGAGTACAGAAGCTCAACATAAAATATCAGAAAAAATAAACTGGAACAATTGGTTAGAAAAGCTACCCTTGCAGCATCCTTCTTTGGCTGTGCCTTAAGCGCGGCTGCACAAGAGGAGGACAACAAAGAATGTACTGGGCCGGAGGCACGTGCTGCCACAGCTCAGTAGTTCGGTTATGCCTTAAAATGTGTGGGAAGCTTATATTTCCCTGCGACCTAGAGCACCACATCTACAACTGATTGCCTAGGACTGGAGGATGACTGAAGCCGGCACCTGCTCTACAGAGCCGCCCTTACTCTCGCAGAACGTTTCATCATTGCAACTTTGCCTTTCACCCTTCTGACCCCAGAACCCGCAAAGGTGGTTTCTCCAGATTGAGGCGCAACTCGGCCCTTACCGTTAGAGGTGTGCGAAGGCTCGGTTTACCCAAAAGCTCGTACTCTGGCCGCTCAGAAGCTCTGTGCCTCAAGCTTGGGCGGGGCCAGGCCGGACACACCAATCCAGAGTATTCACAACTTTTTTAAAGGCACGAATATGGTTGTGGTGTGCTAGGCGTCACAATACAGCAGTATTTTGCAGCATCCTTCCCACACAAGAGTGTGTGAATTCTCTATACAGATTTTTATGCACCTTTACAACACACACCCCTGGCATGAACAGATCTTTGCTAGCTGTCAACGACCAAGCAGAAGGGCTGCTTGTGGGCTATCGAATTTTGACTTTTGTCTCTTCCTCTTCGGCAGATGTTTAGGTATCAGTTTCCAGATTCGCGGTATGCTGTCAGCTCTTCCACATCTGTTGTGCCAGGCCTCAACAAGCCTCAGTAGAAATGGGCCGTAGCACCTAGTCAAAGCATCTGCGGTCCACGACCTTGTCGATGCCATGAAAGACACGCAGTGAGCAAGATAAGCTTACCGAGTACTTGGCCATAGAATCAACCCCTTGCTCAGAGGCCGAGTGTTTTTGGTGAAGTGAGAAAACCATGTACCTAAATCTTTCCTTTCTTGCTAAGAACACATTATTCATTGCAGCCACAAGTTACAGCAGTAAAAAGAACTTCAGCGTTGCTGGATTCACAATCCAGGAGTGCCACAAATGTCTTAAGCATTCATCAATGCATAAATTGTTCTTGCGTAATAATATAAAAAAATTAATATAATTCTATGTTGTGCTGTGCCTCTATATATTCTACAAATTTCTACAAAATTCTACAAAAACTGAGCATTTCAAGGTCAACTCATTATTTGGAAATTATTTCTTTCTGTATCATTCTGGGCCAGACCAGGGCCTTAAAGGGCCATTAAACAATATTTGCTCTAATATTCTAGTGAAAGAAATTTATAGAGATGGTCTTTGTGAGTGAGTCAAATTTAAACACTTTGTGTGGAGACAATTGACAACTCATTTTTAAAAAGTGCTCCTGGTTAAAGCTCTCAACTGATTAGGGCGACATGTTCCCCCGCGCAAACCTCCATCGGGGCTTGCTGGTTGTGCCCGCTCACTGAATGCTCCCAGGTGACCCGGGCAGAATGGAACGTGGTGGGGTGCCGTCTCAGCTTTTCTTTTTTTTTTTCTTCCGTGGCGGCGTGCGTCAGGTTAAGCGTGCAGAGGACGAGCGCCATTTCAGTCGCCAATATTTTCGGTATTACTGACACTAGCATAAAAATTTGTGTGTTGCAAAGAGGACTGATAGGATACCTATATCTAGAGTGCGTTTTCTAGTTTTCGTAAACAGCTCTTCGTGGGCCCTTTAAGTCTGAACACGTTGCCATGCCAGACTCTGGTCTGTAACACAGATTCCAAGCTAGCTCGGGCTCAGAATTTCGGCCCGTGCACATCTCTACTGACTGCATCACCTCACAAGGTGATTTAGTACAATCATGTCGTATCTGCGCTCTCTCCTGACATGATCAGTGACCTGCAGGATATTCTTATAAACTCATGGGAGATGCCCTCATCAGCACCTCAAGACCAAAGTACCCGAGAGAACTATGGCGTAAGAACGCTCTCACCTACAGCAGCTCCTTACTGGTGGACCTTGACGACTGTCGCCTTTCACAACTGCTTCACCGGATTTGGCAGCTCCTCGGTGAGGACTCACCACCCATGTTCCGCTGCTTCGAGAGCTCTTCTTCAGCTCTTGCTGATGCCCAAGCATCTGCATCTTGCCTTCCCAGCGGCCAGTGACACAACCATGGAGCTGACCAACCAGGTTCATGAGGTGGCCTTCCAGCAAGCCACAGCTGTCTCACCACTGGCAGACTCGGCAATTTCCTGCCTCGAGGCCTGTACTGATGAGCTTACTACCTCAGTTGACACACTCAGGAGCCTGTCCCAAGAGACCATTCACCATATTCTAGTCACCACTTTCCATCGCGCACAAAGAGCCATAACTTAACACTGCTGGTATGACTGGCAATTCCTACATCCTGCCACTAAGTGCATGTCTCGTGGTTGGGAAAAACCCCTCAAGACCATTAATGGCAACTTGTGGCTCCCCAATGCGGCCACCTTTCGTGGTTTGGTTTGTGGGGTTTAACGTCCCAAAGCAACTCAGGCTATGAGAGACGCCGTAATGGAGGACTCCGGAAATTTCGACCACCTGGGGTTCTTTAACGTGCACTGACATCGCACAGCACACGGGCGCCTTCCTTTTCGCCTCGATCGAAAAGCGGCCGCCGAGGCCGGGAGTCGATCCCGCGTCCTTGGGAACAGTAGTCGAGTGCCGTAACCACTGCGCCACCCCGGCGGGGTCCTTTTGTGGTAATTGACAAGACCTGTCATAATCCGTTCCTTGTCAACAATGGTGCAGAGGTCAGCGTGATCCTTAAAAAAAAAAGGCCATCTTGCCTAGCTGGCGGGGCAATCGCAACGGGCTGCCATCCCTTCGACCATAGTGACATATAGACTTCGCTCCCTCACCCTCAACTTGGTACCCTGCCACACATTTTGATGAGTGTTCGTCATCGTTGATGTTGACCCAATCATCAGCGCATATTTCTTATCGTACTTTAACTTGGGCTTCATTCAGCATGCAGCCCGACAGACAGCTTCACTCGGCTATCTATATCTTGCGTCGAGTCTAACCTTGTCCCCACTGGCATCGGCATGCTGATACCATCACCTCCTTTGAGAACATCCCGGTGTGATTTCAGTAACTGACAAAGCGTTTAAATCTCACCCAGCCACCAAAGCATATGGTGTGACCACCACCACCAGCACGATCACACCTCTTGTTTGGTGGTCACCTGCTAAACGGGAGTTCAATCATGATGCAACTCGACATTATACACCCATCATCCAGCGCATGGGCTTCATTCCATCTCATATCTAAAAAAAGATCCAAGTGACTGGCGTCCGTGCGGTGACTATAAGTGTTGAATGCCAAGACTGTCCACGACAGCTATCCACTGCTTCACATCACATCTGAATGGCTGCACCATTTTTAACAAAGTGGACCTGGTTAGGCACATCACCAGATACCCACTGTGTTTGCCAGCATACCTAAAGCAGCCATCACAACTGCGTTTGGGCTGTTAGAGTATGTGTGGATGCCCTTTGGACTTCAGAACCCAACTCAAACCTTTCAGCAGTTCATTGCTAAGGTCACAAGAGGCCTCCCAGCTGTGTTCGCATACATCGATCATTGATGTATGCGAACACAGTCAGCAATATGTCTATAGATAACGAGAACTACCTGCGTGCAGTTTACAGCACCTCCAACAGCACGGCCTGGTTGTGAATTCTGACAAGTGCATATTCGCCGTTTTCATGCTCACTTTTTGAGCCATCACAACTTATAGCTGAATTGCCAGTTGCTAATATTTACTTATTTGTCAACTTTTGCAAGAGTGAAATTCTCGCGGGAACAAAAAAAAAAAAAAATTCCTTTGCAGGGTTCGACTGCATGTGCTCCACATTGACGGTTGAAAATGAAACTTTCAGTGCTCCGCAACCATTATGATCTGCTGAAGTGGACTAAAGCATAAGTCAATGCAATGGGTGCCAGAGGTTTATATGTGAAATACCCCATTTTTACTTTCAAATGAGGAAGTGCTTACTGAGGAGTTCGAGGAAGAGAGAGATGCGTGCAGACTGTTCTGGGCTTTGGGCCGTTTGCAAGCAGCCTTCATTATTCAAACGTTGACCTGTATTAAACCTATTTCATCCGCTACATTTGGTGGAGGTGCTGGGTAAAACATCCTGGGAATCCAGCCAGTGCCTCGTCGCAGCCGCCATGTGGCAGGTGTTTGCCACCTTTATCTTCTCAAGAGTGCCTTCCAATAGCTACCATCCAAGCGACGCAGACTCGGGAACAGTGAGCTGAAGAGACGACGACCTAGAGATCAGCAAAGCGGCTCAGAACGGCTCAGCTTACTGAAGTGAGCCGGCTCATTTGAACGGTTCACCGGCTCACTTAAGCCTGGGTCGCTCAGGAGCGAACAGTGGTCTATTGGAGAGAGAGAGAAAGCCAACTCTGCCTCTCTCTCGTTCACTGATACGCACCCATTCGACCTCCCGAAACTTAACGAAAGCGTGGAAATATTTGTGTGTCCATCCTGTCTCCCCTAATGGTGACTACAAAATCTCAGTAAACAGCAACATCCATATTTTTTTAGGCTCGATTCTTACTCTTTATGTCCAGTTTATGTCCACGAAGTCCAAGAGAGGACTTCGTTCTTTTGGTACCCTATCGTTTCAAAATTATCTGAATAACATTGGCCATCATTAAACACACTGAGAATTATCCTTAATAAATACTTTGGGCCATCAATCTCTAGCCCAAAATCTCTTGTGGACTGACTGTTAATAAATACTGATAGTGACAATGTAGACAGATATAGATAGTGAATTATAAATATAGAGAAAGCAGATTACCTGATTCGAGGTCCCTCTTATATTCCCGGAGACAGTGAACTCAAGAGGAGCCTGAAGTATAAATGCATCATTTTTTTTAATGCAGTGTGCGCTTTGTAGCTTGAGTCCGCGTTAGTCCTTTTTCACTTTCTAAATCCCCCCTCCCCCCACATGCTTTCTCTAGCTGATTCGTTTTTCGTATATTCCTATAACCCTGTTCAACTTTGCGACAGTTTTTCTCAATGCCCACAGCTCTCAGCGCCCCGGCTTCTCCCACTGCTTCCTTTATTCCTGGCAACAGGTTTCTGGCCCAGTACCCTAACCCAAACTTGTTCAACCTTCCTGTTTTTGCCGCCACATACATACACCGACCGTATTTAATTCATTCATTCATTCATTTTGTATCTACTTCAAGCCGAATCGCTCGCCATTCATGCTGTGAAGTGTGGTTTTAATTTTCATAAAGCATCTGTTCCCGTTTTGAGCACACGACGCGCTGCAGTCAGTGCTGTTCATGACTGAACCAGATATCTTTTTTCTGCTGGGCTGGCTGCGGAAGGGGCCATGCATTCCACATTCGCCCTGTTGTAATGCAGCTTGAGAAAACTATACATAGCAATTATTGAAAGCAAAACAAAAGACGCACAAAAACAGCGGCGACCACCCGAAGCATACACACATTGCGGCTACCAGGTCGCCGGCGCGGAGCCTCGACACGGCGCCGAAGCAGCCGACCAACTACGTGCGAAGGATTGTGCAGACAGCACACTTTTTTCTTTTCTTTATATGCCGGCCCAATCCACCTGTGCCTGACCACTGGAGTTGCTTTCTCGTACTGCTAATAGATGGCGCTAAAGTAGCAGCAAACAGAAGACCTAACTCTGGCAGATCGGTTCCTAACAGCACTCCAAAAGAAACGCTGCTCACGGTTCCCGATGGCTCACTGAACCAGCGGCTCTCCAAAAGAACCACTGCTCACTAAGCGACTGCTCTCCAAAAGAGTGGCCGCTCAGTGAGTCACCACTCATTCTCGCTCTTTTAAAAAAGCGGCTCGGTCAAAAGACAGTCGAAGGCGAGGAGATGTTTGCGAGGAAAGGCGGGAAGCATGGCCTCAGAGATCACCCCCGCAAGCGTGGAGATGATCTCGGAGGCAATATGGGACAGCAGACACTTTCTCACAACACTAATAAATGGCGCCGAATTCAGAGGATAGGGAGCCTACATGTTGCGCCGCGGCGCCCGGCTTAGGGTGGTGACATCTCATGCTAGGGTTCCCTATTTTGGCTAAAAACGGCAGTCAGGCTTGGTGGGCCGCCATGTTGGTTCCCAGTTAGTGCGGAAGCACTTAAGCAGGTATGACAACGATACATCTATAAAGGATGATCATGCACAATGAAGAAAAAATACAGGACTCCGTCGCGCCGCAAAGGAGTCCTTTGTTTCCCTTACTTTTTCTTTCTTGTCAGTGTCGAGACTTCCCAGAGTATTTGGTTTCTAGTATTTGGTTTCAGTATTTAATTTCTAGGGAGCTTCGCAGGACAAAGGCTATCGATCGAACGGAGCTTCAAAGCAGTGGAGAGACTGCTAGAGGTTTTGGAGGATATGCAGGAGGTGCGCCTGCCAAAGACACCCTAAATCTGCGTACCAGGCTATTAATGGAAGGCTGAAAAGAGTGGGCATACTGAATAGGGTTAATAAAATCTGTCGTGCTCCAAGCAGTTAAAAAGGCAAAGACACCAGACCTCTCCCAGGCCTCAAAGAGCAGAAGCGGCTTGGTGGCTGAATATCCAAGAATGATGAGCGGACAGCACACAGGGGTGCAACAGCTGCACCAATTGCATATTTTAATACGGCTACATATTTCTGCACCAAGCTGTGCATTAAGCGTGAAATTTGCGCCATGCTGTGCCAAAATGCCCCGACTATCCACAAAAGTTTGCCATACTCAGTGACAACTTTCTGCGGCCGTGATATAACCAATCACGATGCTTCAGACACTGTAGCATGCGTCACTGGCATTTTAGTTTTATTTTGAGATGGCGTCATGGCATTCCAATGGCTACTCATATTTTCTTTGCTTCCATGTGCTTTCACCGCTTTCCAGTTCAGTCACTGTCTATGCGCTGAAGGAACCCTATAACGCAAGTGGGCTGTTTGTGACAAGGCACCACTGCTATTGCTTCCGTGGTGGGCCGTAGTGGTACTTGTGATTTTGGAGCAATACTTCAACCCTGCATTTTAAGTGCTGCATGTTTTTATTGGATGTATCTTAGTTTTTTATGCGGCTCATGGAAGTTTTCGATATCCTGTTGGTTCATTCATGTACACTAAGGTTATTTTTATACTGTCTTGTCGATAGACTCACTTTCCCATCATCAGATAGTGTAGGAGGTGGCTTCTGTGTTTCATCATCAGCCTGACTATACCCACTGCAAGGCGAAGGCCTCTCCCATCCACTTGACCCCTGCGAACTTCTCAACCTCATCCGCTTGAGTTATTTCTCTGACCCACTCTGCACGCTTCCCATCTCTTAATGTTACCCCTACCATTTTTCGTTCCATAGCCCTCTGAGTTATCCTCAACTTAAGTAGAACCCTCTTGGTTAGCCTCCACGTTTCAGCCCCATAGGTGAGTACAGGTAAGATGCAACTGTTGCATACTTTCCTCTTGAGTGATACCAATAAGCTGCTAGTTATAATCTGCGAGTGCTTGCCAAATGCGCTCCATCCCAATCTTATTCTTGTTATTTCCTTTCCATGGTCCGGGTCTGCGGTTACTACCTGTCCTATGTAGACATATTCGCCTACTACTTCCAGTGCTTCGCTACCTAACATAAACTGCTGTTCCTTGGCTGTTGAACATTACCTTAGTCTTCTGCATATTGATTTTTAAGCCCACCTTTCTACTTTTCCTGTCTAAGTCATCAATCATCATTTGCAGTTCATCCCCCGAGTTACTTAGCAAGGCAATGTCATCAGCAAATTGCAGATTACTGAGGTATTCTCCATCTACCCTGATCCCTAACTGCTCCCATTCCAAGTCTCTGAATACTTCCTCTAAGCAAGCTGTGAATAGTACTGGGGAGAGCGTGTCTCCTTGTCTAACACCTTTCTGTATGGGAATTTTGTTACTTTTTTATGCAGAACTATGATTGCTGTGCACCCACTAAATATATCTTGCAGCACTTTCACGTACGACTCGTCTACCCCCTGATTTCGCAATGCCTGCATCACCGCCGAAGTTCGTGCTAATACAACTGGAGGTGGAACATGTGAAATCTATTTCGAACATCAGAAGGTCGAGAAACGCACAGCAGCCTAGCTATTGAATTCCATAATGCCGTAGTGGAGCCCAAGACTGCCAAAATTAACATTTATGCATGCTGCAACATTGAAGTACTATAAGGTATGCATTGTGCATGAAATGCATAACCTAATAATCGTCCACCTCTCCTTTATCAAAATATTGTGTCAAAGCCACCGCCAGGCCACAAGAAGTATAATTTACAAGCCGAAGATGTGCTCGCTCGTCGGTTTTCTTTGCTTAAAACTTGCTTTCGGCATTTGCCATTTCGCCTTTTGGTCGGCGTTTCTTTTTGTCTGTTTCTGTATTTGCTTTTTAATCAACATTTTGTCTTTGCACTGCGCTCGCTTCTGGACACAGGCTGATCGCAGTCACTGCTTCAAATTAAGCTCTTTCGAAGCTGCCCTCGCACAACACGAGCTGTGGATTTCGCAGAGAGTAAAACAATGTTTTTTGAGCCTTGCAAGCAACATGAAGTCCCATGATTAAGGTTGTCAAACCGTGCTAAATGAAAAAAAAAAAAAAAAAAAGCATATTCTCTAGCTTTTTTTATTTAGCCTCTTCAATTTTATGATTCACATTTTTGTGTGTGTGATAGCATGCCTAGCAGTACAAAAAGCTTATTTACAAAAATAAATAGTACAAGCAGCATCGGTGATAGGTGGCCTTTGCTAGATTTCCTTTGGATCGCATTCATACAGTCCGATATTCACACCTCTTCATTCTTTAGTGCCGAAAGTAAAGTTTCTTCCCTGTTTAACAGCTCTAAAATTTGAATTAATTTTTTTTTTCTTGTGAGCTGATCCAAATATGAATTTTATTGCTCTAAAACAAAGATTTTGCTGCTCCAAAAATCGCTACAAATCTTATTTGAGCTCTTGCACCCCTGAGTACATCCTTTTAATGAACCACAATGTGAGTAATCAGTAGTCTTTCTTGAATGGTTAGTAATTGGGCTGGCTCACTATTTCCTTATCTCAGCATCATTCCACATTACAGCAATGTGGTGGGTTCGAGTTCCACTCACAATTTTCTCAAATGTGTACCAGCTATGGCCCAGCCTGGTGCTTGGCTTACCAGGGAGTATGGCTTAGGAAAGGAGGAAAAAGGAACTGCATATGGGCTTCTGCTGCACGAAGCGGACTTAGGGTTGTCTAATGGTGGAACGAATCGTGAATTTTGGTTCATGACCCTTTTCCTGAAGTGAACTAGAATACCTTTCCCAAGCATCTTATCCCAGAAGAGTCCAGAATCAGGCCGGGAGAAATCTTGTACCCACCAGCACCAGGATCGAAACTGGTACCTCCTGAATGTGAGGCAGATTCTGTCACAAGGCCATCATGTCTTGGTGGGGTAGTAGCCCTTGCTCGGGTTCTCGTTCTAATGGTGCTCAACGTGGCTTTGGAAGATCTTAAAAAAGCTTAATGATCGTTCATGAATTCAGAAAGGCCTTGGTCACAGGTGCGCTGGTGTATGCAGTACATTTTCGTCTTTTTTTTTTTTTTTTTTTACAGAGCACTTGGGGTGGATTCACACACCAGATCCGTGTCATTCCGTGATGATTATGGTTAAAGGATAATACTAAGTTTGTTCTTGAAAGAACTGACCAAGCTAGAAAAAATTTCATTGCAAGAAGACATCAGTGCTCAGCATACTCACCAATGTTCTTAAAAAAAAATAATATACACTGGGACGAGCTGTCTGAAAATTTTCAGGAACCTCATAGCTGTGCTTTTTATTTCTGAAACTTAGGCATTGTCAAATATGTTAAACTAGCATGTAGAACAATGTTTCTGTAACACTGATAGTCTTTACCTGAACACACTCACACACACACAAAAACTGGATCGGTGAAATTTTGTGTTTAGCTCTGCACAAATTTAGTTAAGCGGCAACAAATTTCATGGATATATATTTTATAGACAAACAATGCCATGAAAACTAAAAGAACAGTGGGCAATTAGATTATGTACTGACCAAAAATATTTTGTCATTTTTGTTTTCTTGGGGTATTGTACTAAACTTAAATCTAACATATTGGACCAGCCAAAGACACGGGAACACAAGAAAAAGAAATGCTGCGCATTCAGAAGGTACCAGGTTTGATTCCAGGTGCCGCCAGGTACTCAACAGTTTTCCAACTGGTACAGGACTTCCCCTGACCTGATGCTTGGCTCTTTTGGGGTGAAATGCTTTGGAAATGGGTCTCAGACCAAACAGTGTTGTCCCATGTACTTCTTTGTATTGAGTTCCCATGTCCTTGGCTTCCCATGTCCATGTCCAGCAAGTTAGGTTTGCACCAACTGGTCTGCATGGCCACTATGTAAAAAAATATATATCAGGAAGCACTACAGATATGTTGCAATAATACTAGCTGTGCCCCCCCCCCCCCCCCCAACAGGGTAGGCACCTAAATTCACCCCTGCTACCGTGGTAAATATGCTCTCAATGACCTCATTGGATTTTCTCCCTGTCCATTGCCCGGACAGACTGTTTCCTAATTGGGACATAGATACATGCTTTAGTGAAGGCCTCCAGAAATTTCAATAACCTTGTCTTTAAATGTGTGCCAACATCGCACAGTTCACGGCATTGCTTTTCACCTCCATTGTAAAGGGACTGCCGCAACCAGGATTTCATCCTGTGTCCTTGGGTTTAACAATTGAGCACCCTAATCCTGTGCCACCGCAGTGGCTATTACCTATGTGGGGACGGAATCAAGATGATGAACAAAAGCTGCAAATCGCCTCCAAGGGATTCCTGTTTCAGCACACGCACCAAACAGGAAAGGGCCTGGAAATCGGAACAATGCAATAAATGCCGGCTCCTGGGAAAGGTAAGACATGAATGATCCCGCTGCAACACAGAATGAAAGTATAATGCTAGTAGCTGTCACATGGCACTCACATGGAAACATTTAATGTTCTATCAGTAAAATAAATTGGCCTCAACCAAAAAGAGCAAATAAAATTTGCCCCTAGTGTCAGCAGTGCATTTGCTGTTTGCAAGATAACATATAGGAAAGCGTGAATATGATTTGGCAGTGTAAACCAAAGAAACACGGAGATGAAGAAATGATAAAACAAACTTGGCATTTCCATGTGCGTTCCTTTCCTCCTTGGCCTGTTCGCACAGCCAAACCACACTGCAGTGGTGTGCCAGCTAGCCCATCAAAGCATGCTACTGGAAAGCTCTTCGAGCAATTATACAATTCTATTTCCTACCATGACAGGCCTACGTGGGCACTAGTATCTCTATATGGAACAGACTGGTTCAGCCTAGTCCCACCTTGTGCACCTGAATGCCCTCTCACTGTATTTGACAGCTACTGGAAAATATGCACCAGCATTTATTTTGTTAATGCGCTACAGCTGAAAGAAGCGATTTCACCAGCTCTAGTCAGGAATACAAAAAGGATCTATACAATGGCCACAGAAATAGCACTGTCACTGAGTAGATTTGCTGGTGAACATTGAAAAACATTTTTTTTTACCGTGCCCATGAACAGCAATTACCTTGTATGGTGCACAAGACAATATACAGTCATAACTAGAAACAGAATTTGAATTCGCCTGGAGTTGATGCAAAAATGTCATTAATATTATCACGCTTAGCTAAAATGTAGTCGTATGACCGGGTTAGTCCCATCTAGTGGTCAGAACAGTCCGGCAGATATGTACTGGCACCCCCACCCCCCTCACCCTTTTCTACTGCCTTGGCTGCGACGGTGCTGACCGAAATGCATGCCCAGTGCCAGCTTCATAAATAAGGTAACTTCTATTTCATATAGTAGCGCTCTTGTGGAGCAACCTGTTTTTGCCAGCACACATTTTGTACCCACCTTTCATGAGGCACAAGGCATTCATGGTGCAGGAGAGCCCAAGAGCAGAAGCTGCGACGTAGCCAAGATCCCAAAATCGCTGTGCAGCAAGAGTATTTCGGCACACACTGAAACAAAAAATAGAAATGGTTGCTCTTGCTAAGACAGGGCTATTCGGGAGCAAAACGGAGGCGCACTCGAAAATGAGCAGCCGGCGACCGATCGAAGCATGGATATTGAAGGGACTGCCTCCTGGCGCACGGAAAAGAGCTTCGTAGATCCTCCACGCTTTACTTGAAGCCACCGACTCACAGCAAGATGCCGCAAAAAGAATTGAGATCACTTAGCAATAACGCATCGATGCAGACAAGCTGTATCGTGAGAAGAGCGGCGCCATGAGCTCTCCTAAGTTGGCGAGGAAAGTACGGGATGCCACCGTAAGTGTTTTGCGCTGCATTTTCGCTGTACTTACGAAAGTCTGAAGAAACTTGCAAGGATAGGTGTCACCCAGTCTATTTTGCAGAATACATTCCAGTCTGGTCAATCTGAAACACGGCGCGAACAAGCCTCCCGCTTGCTTGTACCACTGCGCGCCAAAATTGAAAAGGAAAAAAAAGAAGGCGGAGACTGATGACACGCACCGTGGCACCAGTAAAATACTGCTGCCACGCACAAAATACGTCACTCTACGTCATCATAAACTAAGCAAAAGAAAAAATGTGCGCAACAGCAAGTGAAACCTTTATAATACTAATTTATAACTTAAAATTGTGGCTTAAAATAAGTTATTGTTCATTTTCTTAATAATTTTAACTTATGTGTATCGGCGGCGTTGGCATGGCGTTGGCGCGTTGGTCGCGCACTTGTACTCATGGGTTATTTCCATGCCTATTTCAGTCGAAGCGTTTCGCGTACTCGTATATCAAATAGTCCTTGCTAATCTCCTTGCTAATCTCTGGGTTAGCAAGAAGGATTTGAGAAATCCGCGCTTGGTTGCTACAATCAAGCGCGGAGTTTGGACGCGCTTGATTGTGACGTACAGTTGCAGACGAAGTTTTTCTCGTGTAGTGCAATTTCTAGCTTCGCTCTGGGCTTCGGGTTCGGCTGTGCATTGTGCGCTTCATTCGACGCAAGGGAATTAGGCTCCCCGTGGGCTGCTTATCTCGTTGTTCTGCCGAAGGTATTCCGCCTTCAAATACGCAGTTGGTGCAGTGTTCTGTTCCATAGCTCTAAGGCTGTACGTTATGGCATTGCATTTATTTACCTCCGAATTCCTTTTTGCGGTCAGCTAGGCTACGCGTTCGCAATTAATAATTCAGTGTTTAATGTATCTGATAGAGACAGGAAATACAGGCTGTATGGCCGGTTAGTATCGCTTGTCAGAAAGAAACTGCAGGCAGCAACAGCTGGTGAATATTCGAGGTTGCTTTGGTTGCCTTTGGTACTTATATGAAACTTGTATATGTATGACCGCGAACTGGGTTTGCATTATGGCTCAGCAGTGTGGCTGATCAATCTGTAAGTCAGAAAAAATGGTACATAATGCAAACTCCTGTTTTTGGAAGGTTCAGTTGTACTGAGTGTGCCCTGTATCTGAATTAACTCAGCAGTTTTCGTGGAGCCTCCCTGCCCATACTTCTATAGTTTCCATCTTTCAGAGATTTGTTCAAGTCAGTGCAGTGGCATCGTCTTTTGACTTGTTATTATGTGAAAGTTGCGATATGGGCAGTATGGTATGTTTTTCATCGAGACACTGGCCCAGTCAAGAAAAAAAATTATGATTGTCAATTGAGGTTTGCAATTGCAAAATTTCTAAATATGCTTTTGGCACAGACTCGAAGCACCACTTTGAATAAATTGAACATTCCAATTAGGCAGTTCAGCTAAGGCTTCCAGTTTTAATGCTTATTTTGCTGGCACTGACTTGAAATGGCAGCTCCAAGCGGGCGACAGGCAAGCATGCATTCATATGACACATAGACCATAGGAACACTATATATACCCGAAGAGTTGACACGATCTTTTCTTTGTTGGGGTTTAGCCTCGCACATTGGACCCTCCTCTTGCATTCAGTGGCAGATCTTCAGGAGTCAGAGTTACTTCGTTTAATCACAACTTATGTGGTTATAGAAATTATGCAAACTACACAGCAGTTTAAGTTGTAACATTTTTTTATTGAATGTTCAACAGGGCCTTCCAATTGAATGTTTCGAAGTAAGTGCCAATCAGAAGTAGAGAAACCATTTGAGCTACCTGATTACATTCACAAATCTAGCTGGCATGTCTTAATCTATTTCATTCCTAATAGACACTTGGTGTCTTTTATCCTGGGGTAAATTGGCAGCACACTTGGCAAAGTTACTGTTCAAAAGCAATTAAATTACATTACCAATTACTTGCTAAGCCTTAAAAATATAATGAAATTGCTAAATACTGCTCCCAAAAAGTAATAACATTACAATTACTTCCGCAGAGCAAATTCCTTCTCATTAATTACTGTCTGGATTTCATCTGTATATAAACTAACTAAAGCTTGTGAACAAAACCTCTCCAAACACTAGAGCACATTCTTTCATCTTCCTGCCAAATTCTATCCAGTAAGACTATTTCCTCCCCTTTTCCTACAGAACAGGCTATTAAAAATATAAGACAATGGCAACAAAAACAGTCGTGGTCAAACACGCCGTGAACATTTCCGCCTGTCTCTTCCCCCAAACCCCTTGTTTGCCCGTGATGGCAAGTGTAACCAGGCGCCACTGCATGCAACAGTGAGTGCTACTGCACACTTTCAAATAGTTTTGACCTTCTACCATTTTGGACCATCTGTCACTTCGATGGACCCTCAACGCCTTACATGTATGCCTTCTGCTTAGAGAATGGTTGTGATCCGGAGACACAGGGCAGGTCTGAGGCCTTGAACATGTAGTTCTATCAATTCTGTCTTTTTTTGCTTATCCATCACTGTGGGACAGGCTTGCTGCATGTCATTACTGCTTTCTTGGCATCGTACCGGGAGTACATAGTATGAAGTATAGAAACAGCAGTGAGTCACTTTAGTAAAAGTAATTTTGAAATGAATGACTTACTTTCAGTGCTTAAAGTCTGGCTCTATCAGAGAGACACTAGAAATTTGAGCGCAATTGTTGAGGAGGAACTAAGAGGGTGAGAGAAAGGGCTGGCGGCCTTTGCACATGTTTCTATTTAAATGGGAGAAATTATATATATATATATATATATATATATATATATATATATATATATATATATTAAGGAGGCTTTTGTGATCATTTTATGACATGCACCTGAAAAAGTGATCCCTGCACTCTGCCAGCATGATCGATGATCTGTGATGTAAAGCAGCTTATAGCGAAACAACAAAGTGTCAGCACTTGTAACATATGCAATATTTCTTTAAAGCACTTTATATAGAAAGTACAATCTTAATTGCACGTTAAATGTAAAATCAACTAAGTAAACAATATATATGCTATAATTTTTACACTTCAAGTGAACGCAATGAAAATTAGCAAAAAATATTGTAAGAGCTACCAGCTTGGTTTGTCTGGTGACAAGTACATCATCTGAATAATATTGCGTGAGCATATTGACAATTTGCTCAGCTAGTACCAAAACACAGTGCGAACCGGCAAAACCGAAGAGATGGCATGTGAAAATACCTTAATTAGTTCCAGCCTCTGTGTAAAAGACTAACTTTTGTTTTCTTCATCACAGGTTTTAGAAAATTCTAATTCTTACTAAATTTAAGTAATAATTCTTACAAAAACTTGCTGCAAAATTTTCTAACAATCATAAGCATTCTCTGATTGCCACTGAAAAGAATAAAATTCGAGGACACTTTGGCGACTAAAGTGATGAAAGGCGTAAGCCTGAGTGCTGCATTCTGCTACGCGACTGTTGCGCATGTAGCGATGAGTGCTGCTACAAGTAAAGCGAGTGACTACTCTTTCACATTCTGCAAGTGCATTTATTCAGTGCATTCTGCTTGGCAGTGCAGTGACAAGATCGCGCTCCTTGTATCTTTGCAGTTGTTCTACATTTACTGTTGTGTGGTTGATTTTACCAGGTGTGTGGCATTAATTAATAATTATGAATGAATTAGCATTAATGTGTAATTAGTAATGAAATAAATAATAAGTCATTTATTTGCAGTTAGCCATTAATTGATTAGTAAACAGTCATTGATTGCCATATGGCCATATAAGCCACGCATTCGCGCATACTGTGGTGGTGCTCTGCGATTGGTGGAGACCTCCATGACGTCATCCTGTCTCGACCGAGTGATACTTTGGCTGACGACAACGATGAGGCAATATAAAGGCCTTTGCCAAACGGATGCACCTGCTTCATATTCGTGCAGTGCTGGACACCGGATATATTCAAGTGCGGGGGGTCTCAGACCTCTCGTAAAAACTGATGAGGGTTCTCAGACACAATGACACCCCCTTGACTTTAAGTGATAATCTTTTCATGTATCTAAAATAATAATGTGGGCTATTGTGAATTGCACCTTTATTGTAATGCTAGTGTAGTGCATCTGGCAAGTATATTCCCACTGAAATCAGGGCTAGCAGCTGGTAATCGATATGCCTCCAAGAGTATATGATACCTATATGATACCTTGCTTGTGACTATTGATGAGATAGAAACTTCAAAAAGGCTTGAAATTGAATCTAAGACAGCAGCAAAGGTAGGAAGAGAGCCTAGTGGATTAGTGAACCAGCAGGAGCTCAAAGGCAAGATATCCAGATGTAAAGGAATGAATTCCAGGAAAAGATATATGTAACAAGGGGACCCAGATAGCCAGGTGGGCTGGTGAAGTAGATAGCTTGTAGGGATAAAGCAGTTTACACTGGAGAGGGTTAGTTGGAGAAAAACTATAGATGCCTTTGTCCGAGCTGTATAGTGAATGCGATTATGCTAATGATATGTAACTTGAAACTTACATGCCCTGGAGAGGCATGCTGTGTTGAACATTTGCATGCCTAAGAGAAACTGAGATATTTAATGTTTAAAACATCTGCATTGTACCGTCATATATTTAATACAAGCTGTTTTCATAGGCAGCTGAATTTGACACACATTTAAGATGGCGCACATATCAAGCACATTAATTTGAGTGTACTAAAATTGCCCTTAGTAACTAGGTCTAGGTCGGTTATCCCCCATGAAAATAGACATCTAGTAGACTTTGTTCAAACGTACCCATTTCAGCTGGAAAAGCACATTTCCAGCTGAATTTCTAGCTGGACGGCCATATTTTCCAGCTGGAAAAAAAATGATATTCCAGATAGAGGCTTGACTGGAGGTGTAAATTTTCCAGCTGGAAATCTCAAAATTCCAGCTGGGCATGCATGATTTCTGGTTCCATAATCTAGCAGGAAATAGATGTCAGTCCAGCTGGAATTGCTTTTTCCCAGCCGGAAATCGCAGTTTTCCAGTTGGATAATTTCGGTACACGGTTCCATAATCCAGCAGTAAATGAGTGTTTTTTTTTCGTCTGGGATGAGCTTTAACATCCTAGAGCGGCTCAAGTTATGCGACATGCTGTAGTGGAGGGCTTCATAAATTTTTACCACTTGTGCACTGACATCCCATAGCACATGGGCACCTGCAAGCAGTCTCCACAGCCGTGAATCGATCCCATATTCTTCAATAGAGCAGTCGAGCACCCAATCACTGAGCCATCAGGTTGCAGCGCTATTTAAATACTTATACTTACTATGTGGATTGTATATAGACATATGCACATCAAATGAAAAAAAAAAAAAAAACTGAAGTTATCTATAGGCGGCAAAATGGAACTGCAGTTTCACTTCACTAGCTGTACCATGCATGTTCTGCAGCATACAGTTTTACTGATTCTGACAGAATGTATATGATAATATCGATAGTATTAATTGGTAACTCATGGATGCATTTAGAAACACTGAGCTTTGTTCACCACTTGATGCAGCATATAACTACAGTAGAACCCCGTTGTAATAAACTCGGATATAGTAAAGTGAAACTGAAGTCCCAGTCCATCTTCCATAGACAGCTGTACTTCTTCCCCCCTTTATGTAAAGATAATTTTGGTAAAAATCGGTTATAGTAAAGTGGGCCTGGCCGCGGCGACGACTCCCAAGATATGACATCGCCGCCCGCGTACTACCCTTTTAAGTGACTTTACCATCAGACTTAGCAGTATTCAGAAGAAGCCTACTTTACAAAGGCCCTGGAGCCGTGAGGGAAAGCACGCAGCGCGTAGGATAAAAAAGGAAAAAGCTGTCTACAAACATGGAAAGGAAGCGGCGTTCAGAGAGTAAAGGAGAGTAAAAGTGTACCAAGAAATAGTTAAGGAGAAGAAACGGGCGAACATTCCCAGCACTGTGCAGCAGAAAGCATGAGGCAGCGGTGGCAAGAAGTGAAGGTGCAGCGTGTGTAGTTTTGCAGCGTTTTATATGTTCTGTATGTTGATGATAAAAGCTTTTTCTTACTGATTCGTCCATATATAAGTAACCTATTAAAAAGAGGAAACTTTGTTCTTCAGTCACGGTTAAGATCGAATGGACTTGTTAAAATTGTCAATAGTAAGACATCTCTTTTGACTTTTAAACTTTAAAGCAACTTTATCAATGCCCATTTTATTTACCTTAAAAATTAATAACAGATAGAAATTATCTACAGCTTTAAATCGTTGGGCATCATTTTTGATGCACATACAGAAGGAACAGAACAGATTACATAAAAAGAGTGCCACAGTCTGTTGGTGTCCTTTGCAGATGTCTCAGAATTTTCTCCAAATCTAAAGTTGATAATCTACAACACAATATTTGAATCTTATCTTAACTATTGCCATTTGGTCTGGGCCGCTACATCAAGCACTAATATTAATAAGTTACTAATGCTTCAAAAGAAAGTAATTAGATTAATTGTCGGGGACAGTTATACAGCTCATAACAGCAGATTTGTCTTCTTAAATATAAGATTATTTGCATTAATGTCCTCTCTAAATACCAACTAGTATATTATCTGAGGTTCTCTTCTCCCACAGCAGCTGCTTTTCTTGTGTCCCTCGCTAAATTAAAACCAAAAGAGAAATATATCTTCACCCGATGCACTGATAAATTGGTTCTGCCACCCTTGAGAATAAATTATGCAAGACACTGCAGGCACTAAAGTAGTTCTCATTGCCTCATTTAATTGGTAAATAAATATACTTCCAGGGTAAATGATTTCTTTTCCCATCTCTGAGGGAACTAAAGTTGCATTTTGTCGTGAGTATGGTTGATGTACACTAACATTATTATTCCATTATATATATATATATACATATTGCCGTGCAATTCGTTAGCTTTGTTTGCAAGCTCCCTTGTATGCCATTTCGTTGTTTATGTTGCTTTTGCACTGAGTCACTCACTTTCAAGCTACAGAGTGGTAGCTTTTTCGTCTGCGGTCGCTGACTCACAACCATTCTCCGAGCAGAATTTAAGGTACGTGTGGCGTCGAGGGTCCGTCGAAGGGACAGATGGTGCAAGGTGGTTGAAATTCAAAACTAGTTGAAAGTGCTCAGCAGCACTCACTGTTGTGTCAGCTATAGGCACAGTGGTGCCTTGCACTTGCCGTCACGGGCGAAAAGGGGGGGAGGGGGAGGGGAGACAGGTGGAAATGTTTATGGCGTGAACATTACCAACTGCAAGCTGCTGTGGTCAAGGGTAAAATATATAATGTTCATTCATTCATTCATTCATTCATTCATTCATTCATTCATTCATTCATTCATTCATTCATTCATTCATTTTATGAATAAGGAGACATGAAGCAGTAATATCTACTGCTTTTGAGTACTGCAATTACTTTATTTATATTTGCAGTCTTCTGAAAGTGAAGCTTCCAGTACAGCACTTGGAAAATATTATTTAAAATATCTTCATCTTGAAAATAAACTGACATCTGATGTACAGACCAATTATGGCTAGCCAATTGAACTGAATTGAGCATAGAACTTGCTACAGCAAACAGCTCACGGTTACATTTAAAGAAAACTCAAGTCCCAGTTCGTCTTCCGCAGACAGCTGTAATTTTTTCACTTTTATAGTAAATACATTTTTGACAAAAATTTGAAGTGCGTCTGGCTGCGTCGACGTACTTCCCATGAAATAAAATATACCTATAGAATCGCAAAAGCAAAGCTTTTTAAACTCTTTACCACTAGGATCAGCAGCTCTGATAAGCAGATATAGTAAAGAAATTTGCTGGTCCGAGTGACTTTACTATAAAGGGGTTCTAGTACTAGTACTTAATCAACCTGAATCAATGCTTTCAGGGCCTGCATTATACGAGCTCAGTCAAAAAAGACCAATTGGATATTTTCAACTGTAACCATTTAATTTTCCAACTGGAACCAATGGTGTTTTTTGACACTTAACCCATTGCAGCTAATGGGTGAGACCAATTGCACTCAGTTGGTCCAAAGGGATGTGCCAATGGTATGTATAAACAATGGGTCACACTCATTGCATACAATGGGTCCAACGGAACATACCGAATGGGACAAAAGGTAGACTGACTTACAATTTGCATGGAAACATACTTGATGGATATCAAGGAGTACAGGCAAGCATACGTCTCGCATAAGAAATGCAATACTGTACAGTTTCACAGATGCATTATATAACACAAGATTCCATACACCCAGCAAACATACTTCTTAATTCCTACTCTCATGCTGGGGTCAGTCTTGCCATTCGAGTGTAGCTATTTCATTTAATTTTGTAGGTGCAGCGATAGTAAGAGGAAGAATTGTGTTTTACAGGTTAAGCTACTGATAGTCATATATCCAAACTAATTCGTCCGGTTTTGTGTCTTCCAGAAGTTTACTGCTGATCGTTGTTATTTTGAATATTGTGTTTGTTTTCTTTGTGAAATATGGAAATGTTCCCATGGATACACCCAGCGCAGTTGGCCAGACCAATTGTACTCAGATGGTAATTGTCTCACTGTGTGCAATGGGTTTGATAAAGTGGGCTAACCAGTTGGTAAAGATTCATTTAACCGAGTAATCATTTGGAACATATATGATCTGATTAATACTATAGTTATGCAAAGATGGCACTCTATAGACTACTTTGCACAAGTAGTTGCAGGATCCAAGTGACCTCAAATTGGAACCTACTGGAATGAGATTTTCAAATGGAATCAAGTGTTCCAAGTAGACTTTCCAGTGGGTTCCTATGAATTCCAACTGGAACCCATTGAGCCCAATTGGGCTGCCTACTTGAAAGGAAAATTCCAATTGCAAAAAAATTGAGTGCATCAGTACAATTGACATTCCAGGGGGTTCCAATGTTTTGTTTTTTTTTTTTTTGTTTTTTTTTTTACTGGGGCCACTTTAACTCCCTCTTTGCCATCGCACAGATGAATCGTAAGTGTATCATACTTTCTTGTGGTACACTAGCTTCGACGTTGACATTTGTTAGCACTACATGTTTACAGAATTTTCAACCTCTAGTTGCTTATTTCATCTGGAAGTTTTCTAAATGACATGAAATAAGGAAAAGTTTTGGTCATATATAAAAGACGAAAGAATATTTTCCAAGGGCCTTGAAAAGGTTATTCTAAGCCACCTCGACATAGTCAAGCACAATATTTTATCAAAATCTTGGCATGGCTTTCGAAAGGGCAGGTCGATCCGCCCTTCTATGGTTACAACATTAAGGCTGACATATTCACTTTTGGCATTTTTGTTTTATTTATTATGCCATGTGACTCTTAATAAATTAGATTGTTATAGTGTCCATGCTCTTTTGCAATCATATCTAACCGGCTGAACTCGGTACATTCACATCAATGGCTATCATTCTAATTTGCTATGCCAGGTGAAAACCTTAACTGGTCTAACTGGTTTAAGGAACAAATTTCCAGTTAATCGCAGTTGAATTACAGTTGGGGATGCATTGTTATCCAACTGGGATGAACTAGAAATTTGTTCCTTAAGCCAGTTAGAGGGATTTGCACCTATGTTCCACAAGTCAGCATTCTTGGGCTGTTCTTAAATCTAATTTATACATAAATGATCTCATGCATCAACTTAAGTTTGTTTTTTAGCTCAACTAATAAACTTGATATGTTTGAAATGGCTAACGGCTAGTGCACTGTAAAAACTACTTGAACTACCAAATAAACAGCCTAAAAATTGATGAAACTAAAATCGAAGGAATTTTATTTGCTCCTAAAAACAAACATGTTTCCCCAAGCCTCAATTTAAAATTAAGAAGTCATGAAATAAACGTTGTGATACAGCATAAAATCCTAGGTGTATATTCTCAAGTCAGCTGACATGGGATAGTCATATTGAGCAGGTATCCAAAAAACTCCTGTTGTAGGTATGCCCTCTTTCAGACCCAGAATCAAGTTTACCATGTCATATTCTGTTCCCACCTTAACTATTGCATGCTGGTATGGAAGGCAACTACTAAAAAAAAAGACATCAGTGCACTTCTGCCTCTAGAAAAAAAAAAAAGCCGTTTGTTTCATAAACAATTACTGTCAAGCTTCAACAGAGCTAACCATTCAGCATCAAATTGTCTATCTATATTATTTCTTTATAATTTATTATTACCATCTTTTTATCATTTGCACTTTGATGATGAAAAATGTCAGCAATTTAATAACCCAATCAGGAGCAACACTGTTTTAATAATTTGTACCTGTGAAAAAGGGATGATAATTGACATTGCCAAACTAATTACCTCCTTCAGTCTTTTAACTTGTACAGTTCTAGTTCTACTAAATAAACTGTATTTTTCCAATATCAACCTTGTGAGTGACAAAGTTTTGTGTTTAATATTTCTAGAGGGGCCTGTGTTTTCTATTTTACTGTGCATTGCATGGTACCTTGTTCACTGAACCTATAAATGTGAATTTTGTGTGCATTTTGCTATGTTATTTTAGGAATAGTAATGTTGCATATTGTCGGTACTTTGGTTCATCTTTCATTAAATGCATGCACTCAGAAAAGGCTGAATTTCTTCATTAGAAACTTCTTGTTTGAACTTTTGATAATTCTGTCACTGCAGCCTCCCTTACCTCGTCTTAAACTGTCTTTGCAGTTTTTTGTCCGAGAGTTCATAAATCAAATGTTCAGCATAAATTAGATGAATTGAATTAAAATAATTTGAATTACAGCTGGGCTTTTGAACGGGAAATCACTTCTTTCCAGCTGGAAACCATATATATTCCTGCCAGAATGAGTTTTCAGGCTGGATTATTGAACTACCTATCCATCTGAAAAGTATTTTTGTTTCCAGATGGAAAATTTACATCTCCAGTCAAACAGCTAAACAATTTTTAGCTAGAGTGACTCCAACAAGTCATATAGTGACATATATATGATCCTGCACAACACTAAACAACATATACAACTCGGTGCACTCGCGTCGATATCATGCATGGAGCCAAGCATATAATAACCAGGCCATAATTAAGAGGTGCTATATAGTACTTGGTTTTATATGCTAGTGTACTGACTGTGTTTGTGTGATATTATGTAGATATGTTAACGTAATGCTTAATGTGAGACCAGGTGATTCATATGAGTGGGTGAAAATGAGTAGCCAGAGCCCTCTGCTTTATTGTTTATGTAAATAGAAAAAAAAAGGGTGCCCCACGGGGTAGTGATGAATGGGTAGTAAGCAAACCTTTCTAACAAAATACTATATCTGTGCATACGCTCTGTTGCAGGCAGAATTTAAGAGATTTAGTTGCAAAGTACTGTTAGTTAAAGATGTCTTCGCGGTAAGAGACAGGGAGAAAATTCTGCAACCCACTGCTTCAAGTATATTTTTATTATGTTGTTTTACAGTTATTATTGAAAAAGTGCATAACGATGTAGAGAAGACTATATCAAAGGGATTTTGCTTTGTAATGTTAAATAATGTTTATAATACAACATAATGATATTCTTTGATAATTTATAACAACATAATAATTATAACATTGAAAAGATCAGATAATTACTTATGTAACACAAACAATAATACAACTTACACAATAGTTTTATTATTCTAAAGTTGCTACCAGCTGAAGAATTATTTGGCAATTGCTGATTTGCTTCTTGTTCATTGTTTATTGGCATAGATGAAGCATGTATCTATGAGCGGAAACAGGTCTTGTCATCACCTTTGCATGCGGTTCGCTCTGCGGAGCAAGCACTTTACATTAACATGACCAATATATGTGCAGCAATCCCGTCCTTTGAGCTAAATTGTAGAATATATATTTGTAGCAAAAGTTATAAATTTTCAACATGGATCTTTTTTATTACATTAACCAATTCCTATCACTGCTTTGCCGGCTTCCGCCCACTATGCAGCATTACAGCCAGTGAAGAGGATATCGGGTACTTTTTTGTAAAAAAATATCATAATGGGTGGGCTTTACAGCAACATAAGTTGACATGCAGAGAAGCCCCCTGTTTGTATTCTGAAGACGTCCTTGCATTTCATCATTCTACAGTGTTCCTTTTTCTTTTCTCTTTCAAAAACAGCGTACCTGGAAAATCATTGAGAAGGGGCAGTAAGTAAATATTTTCCAGCGCTGAAAAATTCGGCAGATATAATATGTGCCGCGTGACTATAGTTCAACCCGCATGCATTAAATAAAGATTTTAGTTTTTTATTATTATTTTGCATGATCACCACAGCTCGTTTCGTAATATATTCAACCAGCTGTTACGCCCAAATGCGAGCACCCTGTTCTTTCTGTGGTACATATGTCTCACTTGTAATATATGTGGCACATATGATAACAGGCCGCGCGCACTACCGCGACCCTAGTGTGATTCGCATTTCATATAACCTAGAATTGCTTACACGGAAGCTCTACTGATAATATATAGCTACGCTTCGGCGTCGTTAGGTCGGATGTCCTGTTCACTGCAATTCTCTGAGACACTCGAAGTTGTATACTAACATGGTGTTCTCGTGTCTCCCAGGCCGCGTCGTCTGCCATCTCAGCTGCAGCCATGGATGGTATAACAGAATTGACAGGCGAAAACTAAAACAAACCATCTATGCGGACCTTTATAGAGCGTGAAATTTAATTTTTAAGTGCAATATTTCATTTGCGGTTGCTTTCTTTTTCTTTTTTTGTCAACAAATGGTACAGTACGGCACTGCTGCAAGCTAGTACTTTCACTGCGGGACGTATTACAAATGGCGGCGCACTGTAGCTATAGTATAGTTATAGAGGATATTCTAGGCACTATATAGAGGCTAGTCAAATGTGCTAGCCTCTATAGTGTCATGTCTCTTTCCAGGGACCATTACCACATTGAGAACACTTCCCGCATTGACTGTTTTGGTAAGGCTCTCTTAGCATTACTGAAAGTTATATAAAAAGAATTCACAGTGGATTTATTGCATCAGTCATTTATCGTAAAATTTGCGCGTAGATACTTCAATCATTTGTGCTCCCGGTTTCTTCACGTCGTTGGGATACAAGCGGGACAGTGTGTGTACTTGCGAGGTTTGTGTACAGTGCGAGTTGCTTACAGCCCCTTCGGTCACGTCTTCTCCAAGTGTGCAGTGCTGTACTTAAAGTAGTACGTAGTACATGTTAATTTGGTGCGGATACTGCAACAGCTACTCGCTGTTGCAGTATTTTTTTTTTTATGTTGCTTTCCCGAGAACTGGCCTTCATATGTAAGTGCATCGTTGTTGCTTTCAGCTGTCTTAGGCACAGCCTGCCTGTATGCTAGCACACCGTTTGTTGTGTATGCTTCGCCCTTCTGTACTTGTGCACTGCAGAGAAGCACCAGGGCAGATGATCATCACTGTTCATGTCATGGGCTGCCGGGACTTCATGTACTGCCTTGTTGTACATGCTTACATTTTAGTTAACTGTTAATTCGTAAAATATAAACAAAGGTTAACTTTTCTCATATAGCTGTAAATATTTCGTCATACTGTCTAGGATGCCAAATGAGTTGTTGAAATGTCAGGATGATGCTAGAAATATATTGATCCTTGTTTACCCTTTTGTGCTGTGCTACTACCACAAATTCTGAACAGAACCAGTCAATTCATTTTCTATTGCTGTCCAAAAGAACTTCAGTATACTTTCTTCATCAGTTTAAAAGCACTTCTGCTTGTGTTGCCTCATATATGTTCTGTTTTCACCCAGAACACCTCCACCTTCCCCAGTACTTCAAGAAATAAAAGTAGTCACTGAGCCGAGCTTAATTGTCCTTTGCTACTTTCACTAGAAAAACATCACCCTGCTCGTCCATGTCATGGGCACGGTTAATGCAGACTTTGCAGAGCATGCTTTTCTTGTCTGCAATATTTGGGCATTTTCAAAACATATTCATCATTGCTCGTAGCAGGCATGCCCATGTGGACTAAAATACTGACTCTTCTAGAAATGAGCCCCACCTTGGCTTATGTGTCATGACATCAACTGTAGTTGATGTTGGGACTTGAGTCACAGGTGCTGACTCTGTAACTACAAAAGGCCTCAATTCAACCGGGAAGGGCATTCTTACACATCTCTTGACTGTGGACCAGTGCACTTGTGCTATTTCGAAAACATGAAAAAATACAGATCAAAACAGGATTGGTGTGCTGGGTGTTTAAATGTACAGCAGTGGACAGTAGGTGCAGCAATTTCACAAGAGTCCATGTGCCTGGTACGTTGTCACAAGAATGCACACAAAGAGACATATATATTACTTTGGTTGCTTTTATTCTAAAAGTCTTGTGAGCTTGAAAAATTCCTTTATGCCGACAAAAGTATGTTCTCTGTGCGAGTTCAAGGTGTTGTGGTGGTGCCTGCTGGCCACAAGGTCAAAAGAGTTGCATAGAGAGAGAGAGACCCTTTAATGAAGAACAGAGATTTTAGCCGTTTAAATTTCTCTGACATGCTACTCTGTGTAGGAAGGGGAATTCGGGAGGTAACGATGGAAAAAGAATCCTGAGGAGATTAAAAGAAATGAAGAGAGAGATAAAATGCAGCCATTAAGTGCGTTCTAAGGTGCATCGTGGAGTCATGGTATAAAATGAAATGATGAAATGCATAGTCCGATAAATGTGCTTATAGAGTTCACAGCGTGAAAAATGCCACAGTGCGACATTCAAGGTGAACTTAGTTTGTCTAAAAGTCCAATGTCTTTCAAATACGTAAATAAAAAGTTTGTTGCGAGTCTCTGTTGCCTAGGGCAGGCTGAGAGACCTAAAACAATGCCCATTGTTAAAGGCACTGGGGAGAGCTTTTCTATGCTATGTTCGTAGTATGCACGCTCGTCAGCATATGCAGGACACTCAAAAGACATGCACATGTTTATTCAAAGCTTTAGGCACTAAAAAAAAATTATTACTGCTTAGAAGTGTGCTTCCTGTCATAGCAGTATGTGTACACATGCATGTCCTTTTAAGAACCAGCTGGCAGTAAATTTACTACCAGTAGATTATTATACCTACAGCTGTATGCACTCACATTTTCTGTGATTCAGTTAACTTTCTCTTCAGCCGTATAATGTGCTACTCCTGTGTGGGTAAAGAAAGATCACTTGGGGTTTACTTCTTTAGTTAATGGGTTTAACGTCTCAAAGCATAGTAGAATGGTCCAGAAATTTCAACCACCTGGGTTTTATAACGTGCACTGACATCGCACAACCCAAGGGCGCCTTGGTTTACCCATCACAAAAGGGGTCGCTGCGGCATGGAACTTAGGGTCTACCTCAGTCTTTTTGTGAGCCCAAGTATTCAATGTAAGTGTAGTTAATGCAAAAATGATCATACTTAGATCTGTACTGTAACGAAGAAATGCTGCTCTTTTGCTGTTATACACACCTGAAAAAAATTTTTAATGTGGGAAATTTAATAAAGCAAGCAAGAACACTAGTTTGGCGTAGTTTATTTTGATATACGTGATATAAGGTGTATGTAGATGACTTTGTATCTTCTTGCCTGCTGTTCCTTGTATCGCTTAGCGCAAGTTTCTCGGCATTTGACAACTGCCACAAAGGACCAGGCCTGCTATTTTAAAGCAGATTGAAGATCAGGACAGTTTACATGGTTAAACCACATGAGAACATATGTCGCTGCTGATGTCACACGCACATTTAATGCAAGCAAACACAAAGGCAGGTAAATTTAAGACAGATGATGTCACAGAAACAGCCGAAAAGTGGCCAGCCATGCCACCTGCCAGAGGCATGCTGTGAGGTGGGCCGTAATGTGTGCTGCTCAAGCTGCCGGGAGTGACATAGATATAAAGCCCAACTTTAACCAAGCCATATGAATGTGCTTGTGTGACCTAGGGTAGCATGTCTAGCCTGGGACTCTCACCCTCCCATCTCAATGGCGAAGCTAAAGTTAGCAGCACTTGCCGATTCCACCGTGACGTGCGGTCTTGTGACGTCACAGGAGTCACCTGTTCATGTCACCTGCCAACTGCAAGAGGCATCCTCAAATAGTTGAAGACAAAGGCCACGGCATCAGACATACCTCACATCTTTATTTACCCCATGCTTTTGCAGTAAATTTGAATTCGGCATAATTTTTTTGCTTTATCTTGGTTATTGAAAAGTCCTACCTTTGTTAAGAAACGAAGGTGCCATTTAAAAGCACTTTATGAAGCAGAATGTATATAATAGGTCACAATCTTTTGACTCTTTTATGAGGCACAAATAGCCCAAAGCTCAAGATGTATGTAAGGTGAGGATGGTCTTGTCTGCTTCCCTGAGAAACTTTAGCAGCTTCACAAGTTCCCCATTGTGCAGCTTAACTGCACACCCCAAGGCATGGGGTCCTTTGACCAACCATGCAGGTAACCTGCATGCAACAAGTGTGCTACGAAAGCTTTAGTAAAAGTTCACGAGGAATCTGTGCTTGGCTTACTGACTACTGCTGTCAAACCTTATAGGCCACAATGTCATGCAAAAGGTGCTGTCACAGATACCAAAGCCAAGGGAGTAAGTAGACGGGGCATTGCGACAAAAGCAAGCATTTCTGAAGAGTAACAAAATCATAGGAAGTGCCAGGCAACTCTACTCTTTGTTCTTGCAGAGAATCAGGGTCTGCCATTATGGTACTCTCGGTGGAGTGGCACAAAGAAAAAAATGGGGGAGAGTACTGCTCTTCATAAACATAATTCAAAAGAAAAAAAAAAAAAACAATTGTAACAATGAGAGCTTCACATGCTTACCAGGAAGGAGGCATTATATGAAAGTGTTCTTTCTGTCAGGGCCCGAAAAGGGCTATCGGATAGCTTTGTAGATGGTGCCCGCCAGCCACCGTCTCTCGCCTTCCTTCGCCATAGTCATTGCATATAGTGCATTAGGAGTGCACAGTAACTGTTCAAGCTTTGCAACCTGTCACCAAAGTTGCAAGATCACTTGACTGGGTGGCAGCAGTGCCCTCAGCACTGCATGGGCTAAGATGGCCTTAGAGCTTGGGTTTAAAGTTGCGGCTCCATACGCAGAATTCTATATGGGGTTTTATGGCGCATAAGCAACTGTGGCTATCACAAATGTCTTGGCTTTTGATTCATTATTGTCAAGTGAAGTAAACTTAGGGTGTTACAGCAGAGACATGGATGAAACAAACTATGGTGTGTGCAAAGAAAAAAGTCAGGGCTTATATACCTATTTTTTTACTTTTACCCCGCCACAGTGGCTCGGTGGTTAAGATGCTCAACCACTGAACCAGGGTACAGTGGTTTGAGCCGTGGCAGCCGTGTTTGAATTGATGCAGAAAGCATAGCACCCGTGTACTGTGCACAGTCAGTACCTGTTAAAGAAGTTAAAGGTGATCGAAATGATCCAGAGCCCTCCCCTACAGTGTCTTCATAGCCCAAGTTGGTCTGGAATGTATACAGCTGTTGTGCTTTTCGTTCGGTTCGATCATGAATTCAACCCATAAAGCTATTGATTAAAAAATGTAATTCCATTGGCTGCAAGGATGTTTTAATATTTAGACATAGTAGGTCAAAAAATATGACTGAACAAACATGTTTACTAAATGCTAAGTAATTTAACTGCATGTGTATGCAACATTCCCCATTTAGGCTCTTGGAACGTCCGATCACTGTTAAAAAGGGAGCTGATCAGTGTAGCGCCTTAACAAAGGAGCACTATTTAATTATTTTCATGGAAACCTGAAGTAAAAGCAGATAACCTTATTGGTGGAAAGTAGTCCTAATAAATAGCGTCGCAGGTCAGTTCCAGCCCAAAATGGGGAGACTCGACTATTCCTCCAGTAGGTGCGCTGAATAGAGCGCCTCTGCAACTCCAGCCAAGGAACATGGTTCCCTCACCACCTTGGATACACAATGCAGTGCCTGCCTATAACGATCGTTTGTGTGTAGAAGTTGAGTGGTCTGGCTTACATTAGCTGTGTACTTGTTCTGGTCTCACAGGAGAATGGCGAAGAAAGCGATTTACGCCAAAGGCTCGCTCTCGACAATGGCGTAAGCTAACCGGTCAAGTGAATTGGTAAATGAGAACATAGATGTCATTTGCCCCGTGCAAACATCTTCAGCTATTTCTGTCTGCTCGTACAAAATCGTGACTGCGACATGATGAAAAATATTGGTCAACGTAATTCACTGTCCTAGTCACCATGCAGCCACCACACGACACTATTTGAAGGTTAGCAAAATTAAGGAACATCCCTTTATCTTGCGCGCGACAATATGCACAAAAGGCCAGAAGGGCTGTGTAATATATGCAAAAGACTAGCTCATTCCTACCAAATGCCTATACCTGAATTGAGCAACACTTTACATAACCAACTACTGTTCTGAAGCTCCCGGGTTCGAACCAAAGAAACATAATGCAACTTGTAGCGTAGACAAGACAGCAGCAATGCAGCAATTGACTACTCTCCAGCCACTCTATATTTCACTTCCTAGTTTTCTTGCATACACATGTGCAACAACACCGTCTTCATCACATTTCCACCGCACTTAAAAAAAAAAACAAAAAAACCTTGCTGGCAAATGGCTAAATATCCTCTAATACATCATAGTCTTTTAAACCTTGTGGGAAGCTTCTTTTCACATTTACTTCTGCGGGGAGAAGGAAGAGGAGTAGTAGTTGCTGCTGTTGAGGCACACTTTGGTTGAGGGGGGTCTGTCAGTTCTGTGTCGGGCAAAGCCAGGAATGAGGAAGTTCCCGGGCTAACACCTGCGTTATTGGGGTTATGCGAGGTTGGACTCTGGTCTGCGTTTCTGGTAGTGGACTGGTCGACACTCGGGTGCAGTCAGTGGGCAACAAAATGTTAGCGGGGAGAGCCATCAGAGCTGAGGGCGGAGGTTGGCGCTGAACAACTGCTTTTCTAACAGCTCATAATTTGGACGAGTGCCACACTCGCCCATCATCCAGCAGGTGTGAGACTGGTCCAATTCGCTCAACAACTCTTCGAGGCTCTGAAACCGAGCAGCCAGCTTGCCTCACACAATCGGCTTGCAAACTCGCACATAGTCGCCAATCTGAAAGTCATAGTGCTTGGTTCCACTTCGCTGGTCTGCATAAAGCTTATATTTGGCTTGCTTCTGCTCTAGCCACTGGCAATAGAGCTTCAGCGCTCTTGTACGATCAGTCGAGAAGCACTGATCCGGGCAGGCACACAACGTTAAGTCTTATGCGAGGCATCTGGCCATGAACTGGGATGGCTAGTGCGATTCCTGTCGTGGAATGTGGCGCACAGTGGTAGACAGTTATAATAGCGGTACATAGGTCACGTCGCTCGCAAAGAGCCATCTGAGCATATGCCCTGAAAACCCTATTAAACTGTCCTACAAGTCCATTGGCTTAAGGGTCATAAACTGAGGAGTAGCAGTTACGTATACCCCGAGGATGAAAATTGTGGTCCGTGATCCGACACTATTTATTCAGGGTAATCCTCGTGAACAAATGTACCTAGAAGCAATTCTTGAACTGTGGCAGTTGTGAAAGAAGCCTCCGGCCATTTACTGTAATAGTCAATGAGTGTTATTGCAAAGCGACAGTTACTAGGAGCTTGGTCGAAACGGCCCACGATGTCAATAGCAGGCTTATCCCAAAGCTTGCCTGGCAAAGCAACAGGTTGCAGAGGAACAGTAGAGACCTGAATAATAGCAGCACTGCTGAAAGAATCATCTTCGACTTTCTGCACTTCACTAGAACGATCAGACGACTTGCAGACAGATGCCAAATAGCCCACTTCGCCGCACCGACGACACTTTCGTTTGCGAGCTTGCCATGTGGAGTCGTTCGCCAAGTGGGCAGGAGAACCGCAGCGATAGCACGAACACTCCGGAAGTGCAGATGAAGATTTACATACGTGGCAACTGCATTTGATGCAAGGGACCTGAAGGACCCGTTCTGATGTGCACTCGCATCCCACGCGTTCTACTGGAGCGACCTCTTCTGACAGCTCCTTTGCTTCACAGGAAGCTTGCTGGCACTGTCTAGCGCGACAGAGTCATGAAGGAGATGGCGGTTACTGAAATAGTGACTAATGGTCTTCACCAGCTGGTCCCTGATGTCCGCGAAGCTCCCAAAACCGCAGTCGCCGACAAGGCTGCGAAGGGCAGCGATGTACTCATATGCTATCTCTCCGGCAGTTTGTACTCGGCAGTGAAAACGGTGGCGTGCGGCGATCACATTTACGGAATATTTGTAATGCGTCGCCAGTATAAAGATAGCATCGTCACAGGAGTGTGAGGCAGCAGCGGTAGGCGCTGAAGTGGACGACGGCGACAATGTGTAGAAAATTCGCTGGCAGGATAGCCCTCTCCGGTTAGCAGAAGTGTGGAGGTTAGTGGAGGCACCAGACGACAGCATGTAGTTGTGGAACGCCAGCCACCATTACTCCCACGGAAGGGCGGAGGCGGCTGAAGACCTGAAAAGCTCATGATAGACGGCCAGCAGTCCACGCCGAGGTTTAAGCTAACATCCTCGTCACCAAAATATGTAGTATCTTACACGAGACAGGAACGCAGCAATTGACTGTTCTTCTCGCTGCGCGCGTGCAACACTTCGCCTTTAACGCACAACTCACAACACAAAATAGCTCATGCGTACCAATAGCAATAATTAACACCGCCGCAACAAAATTAACACCTTTAAAGCTATGACGAGCAAATATCACACAGATGAAACGCTACCATTTTAAACGGAAGCGCGCATCCACTGACGTCATCATAAGCGGGTCACATGAGTGTGACGTATTTCCGTGCGTGGCAGCAGGAGAAACGTGTGTGGGGGCGGATGCTGCCACGGGCGTGGCTCCAGCCTCGGCCAAAAAAGAAAGCGGCTGCGGAGGCGACGATAAAAAAGCGTCTGGGTGCGAGCGTACACGCAAGCAAAAAACAAAAATAAGCAATTTATTACGTCACATCCGCCAGATTACAAACAGATCCTCCTCGCCTACCTTCTTTCTTCTCGCGCATGCGCAGCTTACCAAGATCGCGCGGTGGCGACCGGCAGGTCCTGCGACGGCCGCCGGCTTCTGGGAAGTGTTCGAACCTCCGAGGAGTTGGAAGCTTGGGACTACGTGAAGACAGCCGTGGACCTGGCGAGGAGGACTCTCGAAGGGAGAGAGGAGTCGGAGGGACCACGGTGGACGCAGGGACGAGAGAGGACGACAGAGGAGACTGAACTGGAGTGTCGTGCGGAGAGGCCGCGCTCCAAGTGACACGTACGAAATGCGCGCAATTTCTAAATAAATTCATAATAATCAGGAAATGCCAAGGGTGGTCGAGCTTCGTCGGAGAATGCCAGAGGGGCGGTGCAAGGGACCTGCCTGACTGAGCCCATATGAGAAGACGAGGTGTAGACGGTAAGGGAGAGATCGGAGGATAGTGTGTGCTTGTCGGGATATACGACCTGCTTCGAAGTTGCCCCGATGGGCTGAGCCGCAGTTACAGGCTAGGGCATTCCCAAACCTAGAAAAGTACCACAAAATATGGACCGAAAAAATTCAAAAATAACACATGCACTGCATACGGTGAAGTCTCAGACATCCTTCACATGATATGAAACTGCAAAGAGCAATCACAGAAATATAAAGCTAGAGCACTCAGCCAAGCGGAGTGGGAGGCAGAGCTCGCCCACACGGGTCTCTGAGCAGCGCAGCCTGCTCACCAGGGCCCGGGAGACAGCCCAGGCCAATGGTATCCTGGACTGAAGAAACCACCCACGCTATTCCGTTAAACAATTAAAGTTGACTCTCTCTCTCTTTATTTTTGCATTCGCCGCTTCTGCTATGGCTACCCGGAGAATTCGATCTGAGTCGTCATCATGCATTAATTTACTCATTAGGTTGAGCTTCCAGTTTCCTAAAATCTCTGCATATATGGTGAAGGTGCCCCCCCCCCCCCCCCCAAATAAAAATAAAAATAAATAAATAAAAGAAAAGGTATGTCCGCGTAGCAAGGGGAGTTTGTGCTGTAGTGTCTGTGTGCTATCAGACTGTTCTTGCGGTTGCATGTGTAAAAGCGCACATGTTTGTACTTGAAGAGCCTTTTTTTTTTAGGTGCACATGTGACAAAGTGCAAGTGTTTCAAATCGCTTCAATGTGTGGAAATGTCACCTGAGATGAAAGCGTCACGTCGTATCGTGTTAATTGTGCGGATGGCCACGCCAGCGCCACTGCGACACTCCACAGCCGGGAAGGTTGACGTTGTGATCGTTTATTTGAGCGCAGAAATGGACGCGGAGCTGGCATCCAGACTGCATGCTCTCCAACATCTTGGTCGTTATGTGCCGAGTCTTCCGTAATTCATATCGGTATTTTTTCGACTTAAGACTATTGCATCAGTCTATGTTCAGAAAAAAGTGACGAGGGGGTGGTATTGACGACAATGATGTCTTCGCAACGTTGCTCTCAGGCCGGGAGCAAGAGTCAAGTAAACTGCCAACGCGTACGGAGCCAGCCCGGCTCCACTTAGGTCATTTTCAAGACACAGCTACAAACCATATGCGTGTCTTCAAAGGAATCTCAAACGGAATGATTTTAGGAAAATTATTGTTTTTTTTTTTTTTTTTTTTTTTTCAAATGGCGCGTAATTAAATGTAGTAAAAACTCGGAGTTTCTGCACAACGGGCTTTGGGAAAGCGGGACCTAAGCAGGGAGTCGAATGTCAGTTTACACAATGCCCATTATTGGCGCCACAAGAACCAACACTAGCTTGTACTTGAGCGCAAACGTCAAGTAAGATTGTGAGGAAATGTTCGATGTGGCATTTATACCGTCCCGTCCTGACTTCATCGACGGAAGTACACAGACTGGGTTCTAAACGGCGCCGTCTCTGCTTTTGCCGTCTCTGCTTTTGGTCGTCTAGAAAAAAAAAATAATGGTTTTAGGCTACAGCATGAGAGCCCCGCCGCATTTTTTTATTCGGCTATGTAATTCCTGGACCGCACCTTTCCCAACCGATGCATTGGGCTTGGGAGAAAAACAACGTGACCTTCGAAACCGCCCAACTTCTCATCACTGAATACCTTCCTCAACGGATACGTTAAGAACCACATTTTTGACTTGAAAGAAATAACGCTATGCTTGTCCATACACCATCACCGTGGAACGTGCAATGTTCAACCGCAATCTGCCCTCTGTCACTGAAGCGTGAAGCGTTCCTTTCGCAAAGATAGCGATGAAATAAAAAGATAAAAAAGCATCTTCAGGAGGTAATCCAAATGGCAGAGCGCCAGGCTAGCACTTATCAAGGCTCTCAAAATCGGCGTTCCCATAGGTGACGATGACTATCCTTTTTGTTACGCTGAGCGACGGAGCACACGATAACGCCGGCCGCGGTCTAAGCTAAGGGTCGAGGCCCCCTAGACAGGAAAGTTAGGACACGCGTTTCGAATTGGGCGCTGCATTCAATACGAGACGTCACCAGCACACGTTGCGCCGCTCTTCATTCGCTCAGTTTATGTTACGTGCGGAAAAAAGCGTCGGATTTCTCTCTACTGCAGGGCTCTAGAAAATGAGTTTTTCTTCGTTTCAAAAACTGATATGTATTTGTATCGTTAATGACATCAATCTTTACATTGGGACTTACACCCCAACTACGATAGGTAATTAAGGACATGGTTACTGGGTTTATGTTAATTGCATTGCATGAATAATGAGAAATCTTTTGCAGAATATTATGTGGGCCATGGCAGAAAGTGTATTTACGGAAATATTCCCTTTGCATCGTACACCGACTATTTTTAAAAATTACTAGGTCTTTGCTGAAACACCCAGTGTATATATATATATATATATATATATATATATATATATATACATATATATATATATATATATATATATATATATATATATATATATATATTTATATATATATATATATATATATATATATATATATATATATATATATATATATATATATATATATATATATATATATATATATGAAGGAAAGAAGCCAACAGTCGGCGATGCCAAGGAAAGCGTTGGGGATGGTATTTTATGTATGTTTCTTTTTTTTTTTTTTTTAATGTTTACTTGGATAATCACTGAAATTAGTATTGTAATATGCTTAGGAGAAAGATAATTAAACGCAAAGTAGAAGAAAAAACAACGTGCCGATGGTGGGGACCGAACCTACGACCTCCGAATATCGCGTCCGGTGCTCTTCCAACTGAGCTACATCGGCCGCTGTCCCCCCTGCTACTTGCTTGGGTATTTATGTTGTCTGTATACGAACCTTGAGAGTGTTCACCAGCGCCACCCTCAACCAAGGCGGCGGACGTGGAACGTCCTTTTGTTACCGCCAGCGTCACGTAGAACGTGATCAAGAGCGAGGGCGAAAGCTGTGCTAGAACCCTCTTACGCTACCTATGGCTTCAAGACTGCCATAGTCCGGTGCTCAGTTGGAAGAGCACCGGACGCGATATTCGGAGGTCGTGGGTTCGGTCCCCACCATCGGCACGTTGTTTTTTCTTCTACTTTGCGTTTAATTATCTTTCTCCTAAGCATATTACAATACTAATTTCAGTGATTATCCAAGTAAACATTAAAAAAAAAAAAAGAAACATACATAAAATACCATCCCCAACGCTTTCCTTGGCATCGCCGACTGTTGGCTTCTTTCCTTCATGTATTATAACGAGTACCCTCATTTCCCTTAATTGATCTGCTTATATATATATATATATATATATATTCGCTGCAAGGACACAATCCTCCAGGTTCACAAAGGAGACGTTTATTGAAACGCCATCCTACAGCGGCACACACACATACACACACGCACATACACACACACATACTCAGTCACCGTGTCAAGGGAGCGCGCGAGGAGCAAGGCTCCTCTGCGCGCACGAAGTGACACCGAGTGCGCGCCGCAAGCACGCAAGGGCGTGCTGTGATCTCTCTCTCGCAGTGACCGGAGGGTTCCTTTGAGAGAGAGTGGGCAACCACCGCAAGGTACGCCTGTCGCGGATCGTTGGATCACGATCGACAGGCTCAAGCTTCGCTCTCAGGTACGACCCGGAGCAGACGAACTCGAGTACACACTGGTCTGCGCGGACAAAGGCCGGCAGACAAGAACAGTAGCGTACGCACCTTGCGATGTCTCGGAGGGGTCTCTCTCTCGGCCCCACTCGGACGGTCGCGCAAGCGCGGTCGTCGAAGCGGTGCCATGTTCCCGCCAAAAGGCGCCAATGGGAACAGCCACTGGGATGCCAGGGCGGAGCTGTGGCCCGAACGACAGTGACAAGTCGTCCGAGCCTCTCTCCGCCGCCTCAGGCGGGAGAAAGGGAACGAGGAGAACAACTGGGAAGCGGGCGGCGGCCGCGCAAAGGGCCGCCGCAGCAATCCCGAATCCCATAATATATATATGAAGGCAAGAAGCCAACAGTCGGCCAGGCCAAGGAAAGCATTATTGGGGATTGTACTTTGTCTTTTTTTATTTTTTACTTCAATAATCACATAAATTAGTAATGTAATCTGTTTAGGGGAAATATAATTAAACATAAAGTAGAAGGAAAAACAACGTGCCGATGGTGAGATGCGAACCCATGACCTCCTCTTCATTTATATATATATTGCCACGTGCTTCGGGGCGTCAGGAGAAGGAAGAAGAGGCTGTAGAGAAGAAGAGGAAACAGAGGCTGGTGTGCACTGTGCGGACTCGCAGTTCCCTTTTCGTTGACCGTGTTCCTGTTCTCGTGAACTCGTGCACGCACCTTCGTTGGACGAGCGGAACCGGCAGCTTACGGACGTCATGTTAACGCAAGTATTTATGTGAAAAACAGGTTGACGGCAGCTAGACTGTTGTGTACTTTCGTCTCCTGCAGTAGAGTCAGCTCTGGTGGCTTGGGTGCTGCCTCTGATGAGTCATGGACGCCTCACGTGAGCAGACAGCACCGCCGAATCAGATTTGTGCTGAGGACGCTTCCTGTGACCAAGAACCATCATTGAACCAGAACTCTGCGGCTGGGAACAACTCGGGTGAACAGACAGCCTTACCAAACCAGAACTTTACCGGAGACTACTCACGTAGGCAGATGGAATTGCGGGACCACAACACTGCAGAGGAGTTTTCGTTTGAACGGGCAGCATCGCCAAATCAGAACATTGCCAAGAATGACTTGTCCGGGCAGGCAGCATTACTGGGCCACAACTATGCCAGAAACGATTCCTGTGGGCAGAGCGTGCCACAAAACTAGAAATGTGCCGGGAGTGATTTCTTTCCTTTCTGACGTCACATCCCTTCACCTCCACTCTGGTTCGTGCCAGGGCTCCAGCTATATCCCCACTGCGGTGGTCTTACGTGGCCATCGTACGAACCCTAGCAGCTGTATGGCTACTATGGTTGCCCTATAGGGTATATATGTGCCCCAAGACAAAAAAATGTTTCATTCACTGTTCAGTGATGGAAAAGCACCCTCAGGACGAGAGCCTACCAGTGGTGCAAATGGGAGCCATGGTGCTACTCCAATGAATGCATCGCTCAGCAACGGTTTCATTGCCCAGTATACGCCCCGAAGCACGTGACAATATGCATACACAACCTATTGTTACTATACGAGATGTGTAAACAATCGCAGGCGCAGCTTGCGCACAGTCGTTTGTGGGCAGTGCTTGGACACATGCGCGCGAGTAACGCGAACTTGTTCGTGTTTTGCATTTTGTAAATGATGTACAAAATTCCCCCTGTCCTTTCTAACTAACGCTCACCTGTGTACTCCTGGCTATCCTCTTCCTATTCTCTTTACTTCCCACCGGCAGCAGCTCAGCTGCATTTACTTCCCTTTTGTTTATTGCTCTAATAAAATTCTACACTTACTACTTTTCCAATTCTGAAGGTGAAATTCGGGCGCTATTTTTCGACTTCATTATATTGAAGAAATCGGGTTTTTCGTAGAAACATTTCTAAATTCGAATCTTTCGGGTTAAATTTGCAAGCTGCAATAACTTATTCGAACTTGTTTACGATTATGTTATGTTATGTTACGGTTATGTTTCAGGCTAGAAAGTGGGGAAAATTGGTGTACTCAAGAAAATCTTTCAGACTTCCGTATTTTTTTAGTAAATAGTAATTACTGGCAGTAAAGAGCCTGGACTAAATTTGGGGTTTGAAATCGGCCCCTCCATGACGAATCGAGTCCTGCTCGAACGTGTTGCCGGCGGGCTGTTCGGGTCTCCCCCTCTGTGACGAATAGAGTCACAAAGGTTGTGACGAGAGGCTTCGTCACGGAGGAGGAGACCCGATTGAAGGCGCCGTTCTCCGGGTTCTTGTAGGGAGCCTCGATGCAAAGGGCGTTTTTATCGAGGCTCCCTAGGTTCTTGTAAGTTCTTGCGACGCGACTTCAAGTCCAATCCGCGGCGCTGCAGGACGTGATGTTTTTCTACTTCCACCTCATTCCTATGGCGGGTAAAAGGGTAGGGTTGGGTTGTGGGGTTTAACGTCTCAAAGCCTATGAGAGACGCCGCAGTGGAGGACTCCGGAAATTTCGACAACCTGGGACAGCACACGGGCGCCTTGCTTTTCGCCTCCACTGAAAAGCGGCCGTCGAGGCCGGGATTCGATCCCGCGCCCTTGGGAACAGTAGTCGAGCGCCGTAACCACTGCGCCACCCCGAGGGGCTATGGCAGGAAAAAAACAAGAGATCATATTCACATGTGCACGACTTGCTGCGCACACAGCTGTTTGGCTCACACGTCAAAGATCTCTGTGAGATACACTCACTCGAGTTGGTGCGCGTATTCTTTGACTAAGTACTGACGAATGAAATAAATAAACATGATGAATTAAAAATAGTTCAAACCACTAAAATGTGGAGAGTCATTGCGCCGTGGTCCGTCTGAGCTAAAAAGGAAGATGAAGCAAACGAACGCACGCTATTGCGTCTGCTGTTTCGGCGAAGCTTAAGCTTCCTCCAATTTTTCTCTACTTTCTTATCGACTATCTTCACGGTTACGCTACTATATCACACACACACACACACACACACACACACACACACACACACACACACACACACACACACACACACACACACACACACACACACACACACACACACACACACACACACACACACACACACACACACACACACACACACACACACACACACACACACACACACACACACACACACACACACACACACACACACGCACGCACGCACGCACGCACACACACACACACACACACACACACACACGCGCGCGCGCGCGCGAAATATATATGTATATATATAGTAAAGATGAAGATGTGCAAGCGAAGATAAAGAAGAAGCTTCCGTGCGCTGTCGCCAGTGGCATCGCTATCGGTGTGTAAGCTGGACCTGTTTGTATGCGAACTGTTCCTGACGTGCTCCTAGATCGCGTCCCAGTACCTCATTAAACCCCCATCCTACATTTGGTGGAGGTGCTGGGTAGATCTATTCTCCTGCCCTGCTGGAACTCCGCAGCCGCACTTTACCACCTCCTGCGATGCCTGAAGAAGCCAACCACCAAGCCGTACAAGTTGGCTCGGCCATCATCTGTCCCGGCTCCCTCCGCCAGCGAGACCCCGCCATCATCAGCGGCACTGACGACCATGACGTCGAGGACTGGCCCCCATCCTATGAGCGGGTGGGCGCTTACAACAAATGGGATGCGGAAACTAAGCTAGGCACTGTGATTTTCTATTTCACCGGCGAAGCAAATCGATTGTGCTCGCGCTAAAGTTGGATTTTCTGCGCTGTCCGAGCCCGTGTCAGACAACGCTACTCTCAGTCTCGCTAAAGCCCTCGTCGCCGAAGACATCGGCATTCCTCCCTCTTCTGCCCTGCTTGTAAATATCACTTGTGACTCTGCGTGCGATGCAACTGTCCTCTTCACGCCAGCACATATATTTCTGCGCCGAAAGTGCCTTCCGTTGCCCTATGCTTCACTCACTATTCCCGCTGGTTCCTCTACGCTCTGGCTCTCTAACCCGTTTAACTACCCCACTGCTTTGCGCCACGGCGAATGTCTCGGGAGCCTACAACCCATCTCTTCTCCGTGAAGAGACTGACGACGCACCGCGCCTCGCCATGACTGCGCTCAGCCCTCCACGTTCTGTATCACCTCCCTCTTCCACAGACCTATTCTGCCACTACATCGACGCCAGTATTCCTCCGCTTCAGCGAGCGCAACTTCTTGCCCTCTTTCAGCTCCTCCTTCGACTCCCATCAAAATTCTCTGGGCCAAAGCTCAACTGTCATTCATCGGATCGACACTGGAGTACGCACCACTGCGATCGGCCCTACTGTGTCTCAGCAACAGAGCGCCAAATTATTGAAGGGCAATAATAATAATAATAATAATAATAATAATAATAATAATAATAATAATAATAATAATAATAATAATAATAATAATAATAATAATAATAATAATAATAATAATAATAATAATAATAATAATCTTTATTCAGTATAGTGAAATCAGCATACAGAAACGGAAGTGCCGAAGCCACAAGTGGGCTTGTGCGGCGACAACCGGCAGCCGCGGCAATGTACGCGCTACATCCGAACTCCATCGGAGGGAAAAAAAAAAGAAGAAACAAGGGGGAAAAAAAAACAAGGAAAAAAAAAGAATCATTTGGCACAACATATTATCAAAACTGCCCTGATAACATCAGTACATATTAAAGGTTTCCTAACGCTTGAACAGCAACTCTCAGTGTTTTGCTGGTGGTAAAAGAAAATACATGGTCCGGTAGTTCATTAAAGATAGCTGGAACATAATAGCGTCTTGTTGCTTTACCGTAGCGAGTGCGCACTCTCGGTTTAAGATAATGAGGAACATGTCTCAACGGTACCGGTTTCGTGTTTATGTGCCTGTATGCACTGCTCCAAAAATATTTCAGTACTACAATTTGTTTAAAAAGATTGTCAAAAGAAGGCAAACCGGCTGTTCTAAAGACACTGCTGGGCAAATTCTCTTGTGGCATGTAGAGGAAGCTTGTAGCGATGTTTTTCAAGATCCTATTAACTCGACATTTCCATGTGAAAGAGCAGTTAAAAAAACAACACATACCGTATCCTAAAACACTATACCCCAGAGCCTGCAGCGATTAGTTTTCTGATAGAAAAAGGCATGATGGTTTTCAAATTAAACGACAAACACCCAACACGTCTAAGTTTCTTTCATATGTGGGTCAACTGAGTATTCCATGTCAGATTGCTGTCTGTGCACACCAAGATACTTAACCGACGGGACGCTAGCAATAGGTTGACAGAAACACAGAGAGCAATATGGAGGGTGTAAATATATGGAACCTACTACATCTTTGTGCGAGTTACGAAAACAGACAAGTCTGGATTTCGAGCTATTCATTTGCATTAAGTTTGAGGCAAACCAATCACTAACTTTAATACCGTCCTCCTGAAGGTTAGCCAGGGCGCATGAAAACTCAGGGTTGCTTGATACTAGTAAAGTGTCATCAGCGTAATGGAATACGGTGGATGCTTTCACGTTGTCACATATAAGTTGAACAACAAAGGAGATAAAATAGACTCTTGCGGGACACCGCACAACAGACATACCGCGTCTCTCCAAATAGGCCCAAACATGAATACTTGTGAGCGATTTGGAAGATAGTTTTTAATTAGATACGAAAAAGGACCCCTAAATCCACATCAGTGAAGTTTAGAGTTTAAAATTTGATGATTTACTGTGTTGAAAGCTTTTTTTACGTCAAAAAAAAAAAAATGCCACCTCATTGTTCTCCAGTCTCTGGTGCAATAAATCAGAGAGATTTTCCAATAGCACCTGTGTTCTTGACAAATCCGTACTGATTCACACTCAGTAGGTCATGTTTAGTAATAAATACATTCATCACAGAAAGTACGTGTTTTTCTAATATCTGGGATACGGGGGAAAGAACAGATACAGGGCGGTAGTTGGCAATGTCATTCTTTTTCCCACTTTTGTACAGAGGAACAACGAAAGCACTCTTCGGTGATTCTGGCCATGTACAACTTGCAATTATGCCGTTTAAAATAAATAGCACAACATGTTTCAGAGCTGTAATGTTTCTAATAAGATCACTTATGAAAATGTTGCAGATTTATTACGTTTCAGACTAGACAAAACGCTGAAAAGATCAGATTCTGTCATAAAAGGAAGGAAAGCCGATTGCGATACACTTTTTGTAATTTTTGTCGAGCTCAAAGTTTGGACTGCGACCCGCCCCCTGCCACTAACGTTACTCGACGAAGACAATAGCCCCATTTCAGAACACGATGTTATTGCACTCTCAACACCTTTTTTTTTTTGTTGAGTTTTTACTAAAGAACCCGACACCATACTGCCAAACTTCCCTGTATTAGATCACCCAGTCATGCCAGACATTTTGTTCGATGTTAACGGAGTAATGAAATTAACTGAGTCATTGAAAGTCACATCTTCTACTGGTATTGATGGGCTAAACTGAAAGGTCTTAAAAAATACTAAACATGTTGTTGGTGTCTTTTTATGCCACCTTTTCGAACAGCCCTTGTCATCAGTGGTACTTCCGCAAGACTGGAAAATCGGTAAGATTGTCCCAGTCCCCAAAAAAGGTCCATCTTCATATAAAAACTACCGTCCCATTTCTCTCACAAGTGTCTGCTCGCAGTTAATGAAACATGTCATTTATTCACACATAGTCAAATTTCTTGTTTCGGTCAATTTTTTTCACCCTAACCAGCATGGCTTCATAAAAGGACTTTCCTGTGATTCCCATCTAGCCCTTTTTATTAACGACCTTATTTCTAACCTTGACCTAAATATTTCTGTTGACGCGCTCTTACTAGACTTTGAAAAGGCTTTTGATAAAGTTCCGCATAAACGATTACTGCTAAAACTCTCGCGCCTAAACCTTAACCATTTGGTGATGGAATGGCTTCGAAGCTTTTTAACTAACAGAGGACAATTTGTCTATGCTAATAAATACTCGTTCCTTCGTTCTCCAGTCACCTCGGGTGTCCCCCAAGGTACCGTGCTTGGACCCTTGCTCTTCCTCATTTACATTAACGATCTTCCGTCTAACATCACCTCTAACATTCGTTTATTCGCTGACGATTGTGTAATTTGCCGCCCGATTTCTAACCGCGCTGACGCCGACATCCTTCAAAAAGATCTTGTAGAAATAGCAACTTGGTGTAAGGATTGGTTAATGTCTCTTAATATTACTAAAACATGCTGGATTTCTTTTCATCGCAGGCATTCCCACATTCCTCACAAATATGTTCTTTTCCATTCTGAAGTGTCTCCCGTTACCACCTGTAAGTATTTAGGCATTACCCTAAATTGGTTCTTACATATAGTAATATCGCTAATAACACTAATCGCACTCTTGGGTTTTTGCGTCGTAATCTTTGTTTTGCTACCCCTTCTATTAAATTGTTAGCATACCTAACTTTCGTACGGCCTAAATTAGAATTCGCTTCATCAGTATGGGACCCTCATCAAGCTAACCTATCGTTAACACTAGAAAAAATTCAAAATCGCGCTATCCGCTTCAAATATTCAGATTACTCATACCATACTAGCGTGTCTGCTTTAAAAGCACGAGGCTCACTACCTAATCTTGAATCACGGCGAAATATGTTTAGATTGTGCCTTTTTCACAAGTTTTATCATTAATCTCTAGGAGCATCACTCATATCACCAGCTCATCGTTTCTCCAGTCGAATTGACCACCACAAGACCGTCTACTAAAACGTCTGCTCATCTCCGATCATTTTTTGTGAAATCATCTAGGGACTGGAACGATCTGCCGCCGGAAGCCGTGCACCTTATCAACCACATCCATTTCAAGAAAAAGATCGAAACCATAATTTTTTAACTGTCATGCCCATTCCTCATGTAATGCCCCATAACAGGGGCCTTTTAGGTACAATAAATAAATAAATAAATAAATAAATAAATAAATAAATAAATAAATAAATAAATAAATAAATAAATAAATAAATAAATAAATAAATAAATAAATAAATAAATAAATAAATAAATAAATGCTATTGAACTCATTTGCCAAAATAGGCGACACTACACCGAAATTATGTTCCACTGATTGCTGGATGGACAAGCGTATGTTAACGCGTAACTGGTTTATCAGAGACAAAGTGTTCCTTACATCACGACGAGTGTTGTGAAACTGCTGTGCAAAGAACTTCCTCTTTGATAAGCGAATAAGCGCAGTTACCTTGTTTCTGACGCAAACGATATTCTGCTCGAAGTTTGTCGACCAAATAGCGTCCTTTTCTTTGATAGAAGCCAGGATTTCAGCAGTCAGCCACTGGCAGTCAATTTTACGTTTCTTCACAAGCAAAGTTTTTTTGCACACTTGTTTTTTATTTCGCCTAATACCTTGACCAAGCTATCGTACGCAGTGTCGCTAGTGTTATGATGAATAAATGAATCCCAATCATATTCAGTAACATGATTATCGAACTTTTTTTGGTCTAGAATGGTAATAACCCACCCCGTAGAGTTGGCGTGCTGCGTAGAATCTGTTTTAATAAGGCGACACGCAATGTAATAGTGATCTGCCAATTTCCGTCTGATTACAGCTCCGGACACTGAGGGAAAGACCAGATGCCCCAGAACGGCGTCATTCAGCCCTCAAACAGCCCTTGGACTTCGCCAGTTGTGCTCGTTAAAAAGAAGGATGGTTTCATCAGCTTCTGTGTAGATTACCGCCGACTTAATAAGGTTAGAAGAAAGACGTCTATCCTCTTCGACGCATAGACGACGCACTGAACTGCTTGCAAGGGGCTGAATTCTTTTTCTCCCTATATATTTACATTCCGGATACTGGCAGATCCCGATGGAAATGGCCGACCGCTTAAAACCGTTTTTTACTCCGGATGGCCTGTACGAAATTACTGTTATGCCTTTCGGCCTTTGCAATGCTCCTGCGATATTTGAGAGAATGATGGACACCATTTTGCGTGGACTGAAATGGAAGACCTGCCTCTGCTATTCCGACGACATTGTCGTCTTTTCTCGTGACTTCGACACTCATCTCTACCGCCTGGAGCACGTTTTGACCTGCCTTTCTGATGCCGGCTTGCAGCTCAATTAAAGAAGTGTCGTTTTGCCGCCCGCCAATTGACCATTTTAGGGCACGATGTCTCCAAGGAAGGCGTGTCTCCAGACCCGGCCAAACTTCGTGCTATCACGGCCTTTCCCAAGCCGAGATCTATCAAATACCTTTGTAGCTTCATAGGCTTGTACTCCTACTTTAGTCGGTTCCATCCTACGATATTATATATACAGGGCTTTACAGGGAAGACCCAAGGTAATTTGAAAAAATAGTGGACTCAAAACATGCAAACAATATTTGTAGGAACACACTATTTGCCCCAGCGGACATTAGTTGCTCCACAATGCCTCTAATTATGGGTGTAATTAACAAATTTCACTAATCAACTTTTTAATTATCGTAGTTATGTGGCTAGTTCCAATGAGTAGTTTAATGCCGTGAACGAGACGATGCCAAATCAGCTTTTCAAACGAAGAAAAACTCATTTTCTAGAGCCATACAGCTCAATGAAGTTGGACTTTATTTTCTGCACGCAACCGAAACTGAGCGCACGAGGAGCGCCGGAAGTATAGAGCAAGCGCAACGTCCGCTGATGACGTGTCGTAATGGGTGCAGCGCCCAATTCGAAACGCGTGAGCGAATTTCCCGGGCTAGGGATCCATACAGACCAACACCGTGTTTACAAACAAATCGCTCGCGGCACGGCAGCCCACAAATCAGAAGTACAGTCCACATAAGAAACAAATCAGACAGCCGTCGGACGATTAGCACTAGGGGCGCACACGGCAAAACAACAAATGGTGCGGTACAGGGAGATATGGGCTGGGCATCTTTCGAAGTACGGGAAGCTCAGAGTAAAATATTATATGAGGAACGCCTGAGGAAATTGGACAGTAACAGATGAGCACCTATACCTAAAAAGCGTTGACTCACAAAGGAGGAAAAGAACTAGGAAACTAACCAGTAAGTGTACTGGCCAAAAGGACGAAGAAATAAAGAGCGTTAAGCAACAGGTGAAAAACACAGAAGGTAAAAATTGGATAAATTTGATGGAAAAGAAACAGAGAGTCGAATTATACCGAAAGTGGAAAAGGCAGATCTGGAAGGAAGATTTCTTTGATAACTCAAGAGGTAGTGCCTTTCTTTTTGAAGCTAGATCAGGGTGCCTTAGAACGTGCAGCTACAAAAAGAAATTTAACAATGAAGATGACGCATCTGCTGTATGTGGTAACTCCAGTGAAACAATTGACCATATTATACACGAATGTAATGGTATCCATTCGGAGGTCGATGCAGGCGCAGTCACTCTTCCTGAAACTCTGGGGTTTAGAGATGCCAGTGGCCGGGTGAATAAACCGGCGGTGGAAGCTAGCAGAAAACGACTGGAAGAGTGGTGGCATAAAAGCAGAAAAGTGACATAATGTTAGTAATTAAACAAAAATTCAATAAACAGAATGATGGTATAGTTAACCAATCTAAAGCAATAATTAAGATATAGGGAGAAAAATGAGCATGATAGCTACTGCTACCATCCCCGTTTCAAAGGGGACGCTCCTATATTCCATCCATCCATCCATCCATCCATCCATCCATCCATCCATCCATCCATCCATCCATCCATCCATCCATCCATCCATCCATCCATCCATCCATCCATCCATCCATCCATCCATCCATCCATCCATCCATCCATCCATCCATCCATCCATCCATCCATCCATCCATCCATCCATCCATCCATCCATCCATCCATCCATCCATCCATCCATCCATCCATCCATCCATCCATCCATCCATCCATCCATCCATCCATCCATCCATCCATCCATCCATCCATCCATCCATCCATCCATCCATCCATCCATCCATCCATCCATCCATCCATCCATCCATCCATCCATCCATCCATCCATCCATCCATCCATCCATCCATCCATCCATCCATCCATCCATCCATCCATCCATCCATCCATCCATCCATCCATCCATCCATCCATCCATCCATCCATCCATCCATCCATCCATCCATCCATCCATCCATCCATCCATCCATCCATCCATCCATCCATCCATCCATCCATCCATCCATCCATCCATCCATCCATCCATCCATCCATCCATCCATCCATCCATCCATCCATCCATCCATCCATCCATCCATCCATCCATCCATCCATCCATCCATCCATCCATCCATCTATCCATCCATCCATCCCACTGAGGGTGAAAACTATATGGTTAGCGCCCATAGGAATACATGGAACCGAAAGATTTCAAAGCGGTTTTCTCTTTTCACGGAGCATCTATGATGTTGTTATTCGGCACAGAGCAACCCTGAACACCCTGGAACAGATCGTCAAAATATGAAATCTCACTACCCAGGCGAAGTGTTTTTAAAACACCGTGAAATGTATGGGGGTGCGAGTTTGGAGGGCGACCCATAGAAACACATGTAGACACAACTTACCGCAACATTTTTTTCGTGTCACAGGGCACCAGAAGTGGTGGCCGGTCGTTAAACATTGGCCAGCGCTTTGAAGAAGTGCGTGCCAAAGTATGCTGCGTCATTGCGGAGGCACTCCACTTTTAAATCTCCTAAAAAAAAATTAGCTGTGGCTTAGCTCTGGTTAAGCCTGAGTGATTGCGAAAGCAATACATCCCTGGCTGCGCTTGGCTCTGCTGGTGGTTTGGCATGTCTTCGCCTTTTGTGCAACTAAAGTATTTACTGTGGACACAACATGGTTTCTACTTCATGAAACTACTCTCGCTCATTCAACTTGTAGAACGCCGCCGGGCTCGCCATTCTGCAGCATAGGCGCGTTGCTTAGCCAATCGCTCTTGCCTTCCTTCATCCTGTTCAAGGGAATCATGGGATCAAAGGGGCCAAGGGAATCATGGGATCAGTTCGCAACACGACTGCAAAATCATTTTACCTATTATTGCAACAGCTACAACATAACTTCCCTTGAACAGCTTCGAGAGCTTGTAGTAGCAGATAAACTAAAGGAAGTGTTAAGTCCAGACGCCCGTGCTTTTGTCATCCAAAATGAGACTAACGGAAAAGCAATGCACCTGGATGAAGTGGCCAACCTTGCGGAACAATTTAACGAAAGTCAAATTGCTAAAGATATCAAAAGGAACGCAGGAAAGTCGGTAAGGAGAGAAGGAAAAACAATTGACTCGGCTAGGGCGTGGTATGACGATGCCGGACGGTCGGCTCCTTATGCCAGGGCGCGTAGGCTGTGCTACGAGTGTGGCCTTCCTGATCATCTTGCCCGCGATTGTCCGAAACGGCGGTCAGCACAGGCGAACCTCGTGCAAACGACAACAGATGACGGAGGCTTTCTGGCGCGTGTTGCGGGAACTAACTTCGGGAATGCAAACGCAAATGGTGGAAAACGCTTGTTCCGGGCCCTCAAAACGATCGCACTCTGTTGTGGAAAGGCCAAATTCGTGGGGCACTTGGATTCGGGAGCGGAGGTCAGTGTCATCAGACGATCAATTCTGGGAGACCATGTGTCACCGGTTCAAGCATAAAATTAACTGATGCGTTTGGAGAGCAAGTGCTGGCAAAATTGGTATACGTCCCTTTGAAACTGTTGGCTACTCCTAAAGACGTCGGTGCAGCCACGGTTGGCACAGGAGTTTTCTGTGCTTTGACAGACAGGTTAGCCCTAGGGATAGACGCACTTATCAGCCCGGACCCGCACGCGCAGTTGCTGGGAGAAACCACAGTGACAACGCATCAGACCACGCCAGCGGGCAGCAGTGGTGATGAATTTTAAGAAGTCGTGGCGGCGACCGGGGCTATTACTACGACCAGCGAGCCACATGGTGCTGCTGAACGTGAGGTTTTTCGTCGCGCTGGCATGGAGGACTCAATGTTTAGAGACGTACGGAAGCAGGTCGGAGCGGTTGGCCACGGCGCCGTAAAAGAAGGGTGAATTGAAGGGAACTGATTCAGACGTGTTAGACACTGCAAGTATCTGTGCAGTGACGGCTAAGCAGGCATCCAAGGTTGATGCGATCTCTGATAATGATACACAATCGGAGCGGTTAAAAGGTGCAACCGTAGCATCAGTAGGGCAGACCGCACTAAGTGGGGAGGATGACAACAGAGAGGAGAGCGTAGACGCAGCTGGAAGTGTAACGGTTAGCACCAAGGCTGGTGACGACAGTGCCGTTGTTGAGAGTAGGAGGCGAAAGGGAGAACGAATGCCCCTTGGTCGTCTTTTTCTGTTATTTGTGTTTTGTGTGTCCGCCTTGTTTGCGGTGCCATGGTGCGCTGAATTGGAGCCACGAGACATCTACCCTGTTTGAGTGATGCGCGACCGGTGCTGAAGTGTGCTGCATTCCTAGAAGTCATGCATCACAGTGGCAATGGGGGTGTCGTGCACGCTGTGTGTTGCCCCGAGCACCGCGAGAACGAACGGTTGGCGTTTGCGTGTTTGTGTATTCCGTGCGTTCCGCGAAGTGTTGGCGGACTAAACCATAAAGGAGGCTATGACTAAACACATTCCCAAAACCAGAGCTGCGAAGCGCCTATAGCCTTGTATACATGGACTCGACAGCACCGGGTCGAGTAAGTGAGGTCACCATTACTCTACCCGATTGGTGTCTACATGACTCGCTTTCTAGCGAGTAAGTATCGCAGCGGCGCGTAGCGTCGAGATTTGTAGTTATTGTGCAAGTTTCTTACTCGTATTTAATTCCGTTGCCTTTTACTATTGAGAGGTTCGATTATTCTTTTTTATCGTTGATGAGGGCTAAAAAGCATTCAACTTCGCTGACGCTCCTCGCCGCTCCGGTTGCTTTTTAATCCCAGAGTTCGCCATAACTCGACTCGCTGACTCGACAGCGCCATACATGCTTTTAGACAAGCGGGTCAAGCGAGTTAACCTACCTCCTGCAAGCGAGTTAACGCGACCCGCTCCGCGGCTATTTCACTCGACCCAACTGGGTATACATGAACCCGACAGCTGGATTTTTACTCGACAGGCTTACTCGACCCGACTCTGTCGAGTCCATAGCCTTGTATACATGAGCCCGACGCAAGCGGGTCGGGTAGGGGGGAGCCGGTTGTCGAGCTGAGCCAGCCCGACCCGTCCGGGTTTACACAGAGCCACCCTCTAGACTATCTAAGGCCTCTCCATATCCTTCTCTCCTTCGTGTCTACGTCATCACACTACGACGGATCGGCCCTCCGCGCTTTCGTGGAGCAGCCGTCGTGCTATGTCGTGCCCCCTCCTGCTTGGCGCTACTGCGCATGTGCGGAGAAGAACAAGCCGAGGTATCGAATCTAAGAAACCATTTTGATATCTTTATTACTGCTTTATTGCAAAAATAAAATATATTATTTTGTAAAAATTCATGTTTTTTGTTGAACAGCGTAATTTGTGAGCTAATATTGTTTTGTGCACGTGATTTTTTTTTCTTTTTCAGCTTCATACACAGTGCTCGCCTGGAAAATGCGTTCTCACTACGATAACCATCACTTGCACCTCTTCATGAAAAGCCTGAATACGAAATGGACTAACAGAACCCGAAAGCTCAGATTTAAGTACCTAGAGTTTGGAGATACACCGCAGCAAAACAGCAGCATTGAAAAGCAGGTAAAGGAGGCAGAAAGGAAAATGTGGGAGGAAAGAATGCAAGGAAAATCAGCATTGGGTATGTATAGAACTCGAAAACAGGATATAAAGAAAGAAAGTTTATTCGACAACTCACGAGGGAGCTCATTGCTGTTTGAGGCTAGGACAGGGGCCCTCAAAACAAAAACGTACAGGAAAAAATTTCAGGAAGTAGATATATTATGCGCGGCGTGCGGAACTGAGGAGGAAACAACGGAACATGTTGTTCTAAGGTGCCAAAAACTTCGTCCTGCCCTTCCCGCGGTAAAAGCGGCAGATCTGGAGAGAGCGCTGGGATTTGCTGGGGAAGATGGACGAATGGATGAGGAACGCGTTCTGATAACAAAAGAGATAACAAAAGCGGAAAAAAAGGGAGGGGGGCAGATACGGGCGAATTAGAAGCTAAAAATGGGGAAGAGATAAATATATTTCTTTTAATTTTTTTGGCTAGGCGGCGCAAGCTGCCGTCCGATTCAAAGGGCAGAGCCACTATCATCCATCCATCCATCCATCCATTTCGATGGTGGTCGCAAGCGGTTGCACGTGTGTCTGAAGTTTTCACCGTTCTGCGTTATTTTTTTTTTTTTCGTGCAGCGTGTGTCGTGAAACTGTCAACGCTGCGTTAGGAGTGAGCACCAGTACAGTAACAACAACGTGAGTGCATCGGTGCTCGAAGGTGCGTGTGAAGTTTGCAGGCGGTGATAATGCCTGGGCATTGCTGTGTACCGCGGTGTCACGGGAACTACGATGGCGGTGAACGTGTGCGTGTCTTCACCTTCCCTTCGGACCCAGTGAGGAGTGCTCAATGGATTAAAGCTATCCACCGTGCGGACTTCACTCCAGGAAAGCGGTAGGTGGTAAGGAAAGAATTCTTCCAACTGTCCGTTTTAAAACAGCGCAACAAAGACAGGACAAGGTAACAGAAGTAACGACGAACACCTCTGTTACCTCGCCTTTCTTTGTAGCGCTGTTTCGAAATGAATACGTACCAACTTGCTCAAATTTCTGCTTTACTTCTTACTGTCGTTGTTGCACCTCCTTCAGTTGCATTGAAAATGCTGTGGGCAGCATGTTGCGAGATAATGCCGTAGTGCTGCCTCTTTTGGACCTGCTAATATGCCATACATATGCTAAGTAGTAACGACATAGTATTGCTGACATTCAGTTCGCACGACGTTTATACGATATTCCCCGCCTTGTACTGCTGCGCTCCTGATGTCTCGTTTGTAAACTTAGGTTCTAAAGCTTTTATTGCCTTTGTTTTTTGTTATCCCAGGTCTGCGAGCGCCACTTTAAACCATCCGACATGGTAACCACAACAAGTTACACGGATACGAAAGTTGCTCAGAAGCGGAAGCTTTCCACTTTGAAACACTGACTGCTTGGACATTTTGTGTGTTGGTTGTTTTGACTTTTTGTGTGCAACCCCTTATAAAGTTTTCTGAATACTTGTACTCTGTAATAAACATATCCTTTGTACGTTACACAGCTTGTTTTATTATTATTAAATTGAAAGACAACTGCTGAACTCAGATGTCACTGTAGAGCTATAAGCTATTATGAGAGCCATTACTTATGGCAGTGTTTTCACTTGCGGAAGCAAGGTAAGTATTGTGATTGAAGAGCATATGAGTAGTAGCAAGTAGTAGCCAGATTTCTGTTAAACAGTCCCCGGTCTGTGATAGACCACAGGGTTAAATTTTTGCCCCCGAAAATAATTATTCAGACCGCGCCAGTCAACGAGCTATTAAAAAAATAAAGATGTATGTGAAGACACAGCGGAAAATCAATACCCCCCCACGACACAATAAAAAAAGCAAATTTGCGGACTTTCGGGCAATATTAGGTGATAGTAAAAAATACTGAATAGCCAACATTTATTCATAATCCGAAAACTGCTAATTATCAGTTTTCAAACATATTGCCCGCGAACTGTATACCGGAAATTATATTATACATATGCGTCACCATTAAACCATGTGGCCAAAAGTTTCAGAGAATGATTTCACGTAGGGCTGCAGATACACGGGAACGAAAGAGCGCGCAGCAGCCTTCATGAAAAACCCAAGCTCCTGCGCCCGTCGTAGTGTGATGGCGTCAGGGAGGAGCGGAGAGGCCTTAGCTAGTCTAGAGGGTGTTGCCACGGTGGACGCAGGGACGAGAGAGGACGACAGAGGAGACTGAACTGGAGTGTCGTGCGGAGAGGCCGCGCTCCGAGTGATACGTACGAAATGAGCGCAATTTGTAAATAAATTCTTAATAATCAGGAAATGCCAAGTGTGGTCGAGCTTCGTCGGAGAATGCCAGAGGGGCGGAGCAAGGGACCTGCCTGACTGAGCCCATATGAGAAGACGAGGTGTAGACGGTAAGGGAGAGATCGGAGGATAGTGTGTGCTTGTCGGGATATACGACCTGCTTCGAAGTTGCCCCGATGGGCTGAGCCGCAGTTACAGGCTAGGGCATTCCCAAACCTAGCAAAGTACCACAAAATATGGACCGAAAAAATTCAAAAATAACACATGCACTGCATACGGTGAAGTCTCAGACATCCTTCACATGATATGAAACTGCAAAGAGCAATCACAGAAATATAAAGCTAGAGCACTCAGCCAAGCGGAGTGGGAGGCAGAGCTCGCCCACACGGGTCTCTGAGCAGCGCAGCCTGCTCACCAGGGCCCGGGAGACAGCCCAGGCCAATGGTATCCTGGACTGAAGAAACCACCCACGCTATTCCGTTAAACAATTAAAGTTGACTCTCTCTCTCTTTATTTTTGCATTCGCCGCTTCTGCTATGGCTACCCGGAGAATTCGATCTGAGTCGTCATCATGCATTAATTTACTCATTAGGTTGAGCTTCCAGTTTCCTAAAATCTCTGCATATATGGTGAAGGTGCCCCCCCCCCCCCCCAAATAAAAATAAAAATAAATAAATAAAAGAAAAGGTATGTCCGCGTAGCAAGGGGAGTTTGTGCGGTAGTGGCTGTATGCTATCAGACTGTTCTTGCGGTTGCATGTGTAAAAGCGCACATGTTTGTACTTGAAGAGCCTTTTTTTTTTAGGTGCACATGTGACAAAGTGCAAGTGTTTCAAATCGCTTCAATGTGTGGAAATGCCGCCTGAGATGAAAGCGTCACTTCGTATCGTGGTAATTGTGCGGATGGCCACGCCAGCGCCACTCCGACACTCCACAGCCGGGAAGGTTGTCGTTGTGATCGTTTATTTGAGCGCAGAAATGGACGCGGAGCTGGCATCCAGACTGCATGCTCTCCAACATCTTGGTCGTTATGTGCCGAGTCTTCCGTAATTCATATCGGTATTTTTTCGACTTAAGACTATTGCATCAGTCTATGTTCAGAAAAAAGTGACGAAGCGGTGGAATTGACGACAATGATGTCTTCGCAACGTTGCTCTCAGACCGGGAACAAGAGTCAAGTAAATTGCCAACGCGTACGGAGTCAGCCCGGCTCCAGTTAGTTCATTTTCAATACACAGCTACAAACCATATGTGTGTCTTCAAATGAATCTGAAACGGAATGGTTTTAAGAAACTTATAATTTTTTTTTTTTTTTTCAGATGGCGACTAATTAATATAGCAAAAACTCGGAGTTTCTGCACAAAGGGCTTTGGGATAGCGAGACCTAAGCAGGGACTCGAATTTCAGTTTGCACAACGCCCCATATTGGCGCGACAAGAATCCACATTGGCTATATGCGTCAGCGCAAGCGTCAAGTCAAATTGTGAGCCAATGTTCGATGTGGCATTTATGACGGCCGTATTGACGGTCCTTACTTCCGCCCAACTTCTCATCACTGAATACCTTCCTCAACGGATACGTTAAGAACCACATTTTTGACTTGAAAGAAATAACGCTATGCTTGTCCATACACCATCACCGTGGAACGTGCAATGTTCAACAGCAATCGGCCCTCTGTCACTGAAGCGTGAAGCGTTCCTTTCGCAAAGATAGCGATGAAATAAAAAGATAAAAAAGCATCTTCAGGAGGTAATCCAAATGGCAGAGCGCCAGGCTAGCACTTATCAAGGCTCTCAAAATCGGCGTTCGCCGAGGTGACGATGACTATCCTTTTTGTTACGTTGAGCGACGGAGCACACGATAACGGCGGCCGCGGTCTATGCCAAGCGGCGAGACTCCCTAGCCAGGAAAGTTAGGACACGCGTTTCGAATTGGGCGCTGCATTCAATACGAGACGTCACCAGCACACGTTGCGCCGCTCTTCATGCGCTCAGTTTATGTTACGTGCGGAAAAAAGCGTCGGATTTCTCTCCACTGCAGGGCTCAAGAAAATGAGTTTTTCTTCGTTTCAAAAACTGATATGTATTTGTATCGTTAATGACATCAATCTTTACATTGGGACTTACACCCCAGCTACGATAGGTAATTAAGGACATGGTTACTGGGTTTATGTTAATTGCATTGCATGAATAATGAGAAATCTTTTGCAGAATATTAAGTGGGCCATGGCAGAAAGTGTATTTACGGAAATATGCCCTTTGCATCGTACACCGACTGTTTTTAAAAATTACTAGGTCTTTGCTGAAACACCCAGTATATATATATATATATATATATATATATATATATATATATATATATATATATATATATATATATATATATATATATATATGAAGGCAAGAAGGCAACAGTCGGCCAGGCCAAGGAAAGCATTATTGGGGATTGTACTTTGTCTTTTTTTTTATTTTTTCCTTCAATAATCACATAAATTAATAATGTAGTCTGTTTAGGGGAAATATAATTAAGCATAAAGTAGAAGGAAAAACAATGTGCTGATGGTGAGAAGCGAACCCATGACCTCGTCTTCATTGTATATATATATATATATACTGCCACGTGCTTCGGGGCGTCAGGAGAAGGAAGAAGAGGCTGGAGAGAAGAAGAGGAAACAGAGGCTGGTGTGCACTGTGCGGACTCGCAGTTCCCTTTTCCTTGACCGTGTTCCTGTTCTCGTGAACTCGTGCACGCACCTTCGTTGGACGAGCGGAACCGGCAGCTTACGGATGTCATGTTAACGCAAGTATTTATGGGAAAAACAAGCTGAGGGCAGCTGGACTGTTGTGGACTTTCGTCTCCTGCAGTAGAGTCAGCTCTGGTGGCTTGGGTGCTGCCTCTGATGAGTCATGGATGCCTCATGTAAGCAGACAGCTCCGCCGAACCAGATTTGTGCTGAGGACGCTTCATGTGATCAAGAACCATCGTTGAACCAGAACTCTGCGGTGGGGAACTCGGGTGGACAGACAGCCTTACCAAACCAGAACTCTACCGGAGACTACTCACGTAGGCAGATGGAATTGAGGGACCACAACACTGCAGAGGAGTTTTCGTTTGAACGGGCAGCATCGCCAAACCAGAACATTGCCAAGAATGACTTGTGCGGGCACACAGCATTACTGGACCACAACTATGCCAGAAGCGATTCCTGTGGGCAGAGCGTGCCACAAAACCAGAAATGTGCCGGGAGTGATTTCTTTCCTTTCTGACGTCACATCCCTCCACCTCCATTCTGGTTCGTGCCTGGGCTCCAGCTGCATCCCTACAGCGGTGGTCTTACATGGCCATCGTACGAACCCTATCAGCTGTATGGCTACTATGGCTGCCCTATAGGGTGTATATGTGCCCCAAGACACAAAAACGTTTCAGTCATTGTTCAGTGACGGAAAAAGCACTCTCAGGACAAGAGCCTACCAATGGTGCAAATGGGAGCCATGGTGCTACTCCAATGGATGCATCGCTTAGCAGCGGTTTCATTGCCCAGCATACACCCCGAAGCACGTGACAATATGCATATACAACGAATTGTTATTATACGTGATGTGTAAATAATCGCAGGCGCAGCTTGCGCACAGTCGTTTGTGGGCAGTGCTTGGACACATGCGCGCGAGTAACGGGAACTTGTTCGTGTTTTGCATTTTGTAAATAATGTACGATATTCCCCCTGTCCTTTCTAACTAACGCTCACCTCTGTATACCTAGCTGTCCTCTTCCTATTATCTATTTCCCAACGGCAGCAGCTCGGCTGCATTTCCTTCCCTTTTGTTTATTGCTCTAATAAAATTCTACACTTACTTTTCCAATTCTAGAGGTGAAATTCTGGCGCTATTTTTCAACTTCATTATAGTGAAGAAATCGGGTTTTTCGTAGAAACATTTCTAAATTCGAATCTTTCGGGTTAAATTTACAAGCTGCAATAACTTATTCGAACTTGTTTACGGTTATGTTATGTTATGTTATGTTACGGTTATGTTTCAGGCTGGAAAGTGGGGAAAATTGGTGTACTCAAGGAAATCTTTCGGACTTCGTATTTCTTTAGTAAATAATAATTACTGGCAGTAAAGAGCCTGGACTAAATTTGGGGTTTGAAATCGGCCCCTCCATGACGAATCGAGCCCTGCTCGAACGTGTTGCTGGCGAATTGTTCGGGTCTCCCCCTCTGTGACGAATAGAGTCACAAAGGTTGTGACGAGAGGCTTCTTCACGGAGGAGGAGACGCTTCAAGTCGCCTGTTTGAGGGCGCCGTTCTCTGGGTTCTTGTAGGGAGCCTCGATGCAAAGGGCGTTTTTATGGAGGCTCCCTAGGTTCTTGTAAGTTTTTGCGACGCGACTTCAAGTCCAATCCGCGGCGCTGCAGGACGTGATGTTTTTTTATTTACATCTCTTTCCTATGGCGGGAAAAAGGGTTGGGTTGGGTTGTGGGGTTTAACGTCCCAAAGCCTATGAGAGACGCCGCAATGGAGGACTCCGGAAATTTCGACCACCTGGGACAGCACACGGTCGCCTTGCTTTTCGCCTCCATTGAAAAGCGGCCGCCGAGGCCGGGATTCGATCCCGCGTCCTTGGGAACAGTAGTCGAGCGCCCTAACCACTGCGCCACCCCGAGGGGCTATGGCGGGAAAAAACAAGAGATCATGTTCACATGTGCACGACTTGCTGCGCACACAGCTGTTTGGCTCACACGTCAAAGATATCTGTGAGAATGAAGCTATACTCACTCGAGGTGGTATGCGTATTCTTTGACTAAGTACTGACGAATGAAATAAATAAACATAATGAATTAAAAATAGCTCAAACCGCTAAAATGTGGAGAGTCATTGCACCGTGGTCCGTCTGAGCTAAAAAGGAAGATGAAGCAAACAAACGCACGCTATTGCGTGTGGTGTTTCGGCGAAGCTTAAGCTTCCTCCAATTTTTCTCTACTCTCTTATTACGGTTACGCTATTATCCCCCCCCCCCCCACACACACATACGCGCGCGCGCACGCACGCACACAAATAATATGATTTCCTTTGTGTCAATGGCGGCTGGCTCCCTTCTCAGGTACCTTTATTTCTTACAGGAAGCCTTTTTAAAGTGTTCCCTGAAACATCTGATATAACTGTGCTTCGGAGATGACGGACAGTATGAAAATGTGCCAGTTGAAACAGGTTTCTTATTAATCGTTAAACACATTAGAAAACGGGTTAGATGGGCAGCTGAAATTTAACTGCAGCAACGGAAGTGCCGGGTGGCGTCACTAAAAAATAAAACACAACAAAAAGGAAGTCAATAAAGCTATATGCATTTTTTTAGTATACATTGCCGTGCATAAACTGTGGGCGATTCCTCTACCCGAGGCATGCGCACGACAAAACACACAGTGGGCCGTGTAACAAACATTCTTTATCTCACGTTACGCGCGGGGGTCGTCGAGGCCGTCCGGGGTCGTCGTCCGGGTGGCTGCGGGTCGTTCTCGTGGAGAGAGCCAGGGGAGAAGCGGGAGCGACGAGCCAGGAACCAAGAAGAGGGCGAGGCGGCGGCGCGTGCCTTCTTTTATAGCCCCCTCGCGCGGGACCGGTTATCCCCGCGCGAGCGGGGAGAAGGAAACAGGCACGCGCGCAGGGAGCATTGGGAAGTGGCGCGGCCTTCGAAAGCGCGGCGCGCCACGAGCCCTACATCTTCCCCCCCCCCTCAGCGTCCGACCCGGGCTCCGCCAACAGCCGGGCCATGTCCATGTCCGAGCCCGGGTCGGCGTAAAATATGAAGCCTTGTCGCCAGGCTCTGGCGGGATGCCATGCCATCTCAGCTGGTCCGTGGAAGCAGCAGGCATGGCGGGACTGTTCCGGCTGGTCCCTCTCCGGCAGCGGCCACATCCTCGGGGTCACAGCGCAGCTGGGCTCGGCCACGGATACGCCTGGCAGCGGCCCTGAGCTGCTATTCTACATCGCTGACCCCTCTCCACGTGGCGCCTTGCTGGATGTACATTGCAGCAGGCGTTTCCGCCACGGGCACACCTGGCTTCCTGAGGCCTGTACTCCAGGCCTGGGCAGCGGGCTCCAATCCAACTCGTTGAAGACGGCCAGCATGGCCGCGCTGGTCACGATGATGGGCCACCAACCACTACAAACTAGGGGGGTACCCCCTGTTTAAGTGGCCCCTCCTTGAACCATGCGCTGGGTGCGGTTTCCCGCCCCAGCGACGGTAGTTCATCTGGCTGCTGCAAAATCTTATCAGAATGCATTCTGAAAGAAGCAAAGACGTTAGACAAAGTAGTGCACTACCTTGGCCTTAGGTTATAGCGTCGGTTGCGAACCGGGTTGCTACCTGTACGCCTTACTTTGGGGGAGATCGCTGCATCACTTTGAGCTTCCCCCGCTTCGCAGTTATCGTCCTTGCGAAGGTGGTAAGCTTTCAAGTCTGCGACGTGCACCGGACCAGCGGTTTCACCGCTCGCCAACAACCGCAGCTGGTAGGTGAGTGGCGTAGTCCGTGCCGTAACTTCGAACGGTCCAACCCACTTGTGCGCTAGCGACGCGGCGAAACCACGCGCTGCGTTACTAAGCGGGTGCGTTCTTTTCAGTACCAAGTCGCCCGTGTTGAAAACGACGTGACGACGACCTTTGTTGTACTGATCCGCTTGCTCCATGCGCGCGACATCGAGGTTTTCACGAGCCGCGCGCTGCGCTGCCTCAAGGCGCTCGCGGAGCTTTGCCGCGTACTGTGTAAGCGGAGGGGGCGCGGGCCCCGCCGCGTCAAGTAGGGCGTTCTCTAGCGGAAAAGCGATCTCTTTCCCAAAATTCAAGTAAGCAGGTGTCATACCTACCGACCTGTTCACGGTTGTTCTAGTGGCGAAAGCCAGTTCGGACAGCCGTGCGTCCCAATCTCTGTGCTGCTCGGTCGTCGCGACCAGCATACTCTTAACATTCCGATTCACTCTCTCGGTTATGTTGCTCTGAGCGTGGTAGGGACTCGTTTTCCTGTGGCGGATTTGAAGCGCCCGACAGGAATCAGCAAAGACTTTGCTTGTGAAATACGAAGCATTGTCTGTAATGAGGTCGGAAGGGAAACCGAAACGAGTGAATGTCTCCAACAGTTTCTCCCAAATCCGTTCTGACACAAGCTTCCTAAGGGGGAAAACCTCAACCCACTTGGAATAGTGGTCCGTTATTACCAGGATATATTGGTGTCCGCGCGCGGAGCGAGGGAGGGGTCCCATGATATCGCACGCGACCACTTGCCACGGATAGTTGCTAACTACCGGCTTCATCATGCCAGCGGGTTTCCCCGCCCGAGGCTTGGCTACCTGGCAAACAGGACATGTACGGGCGTAACCCAGCACATCCTTTCTCATACCTGGCCAGGTCGCGACACGGCATAACTTATCGTAAGTCTTACTGCCGCTGCCATGGCCTGCCAGCGCTGAGTCATGGAAGTACTGGAGGAATCGTTTCCGCAACTTCCTCGGGACCACGACTCGGAAGGGGGATGCAATCGCCTCTTCCTCGTCAAGTTGGGGGATGTAGCGGAGCAGTAAGCCATCCTCGCCCAGCAGATACGCGTCGTACTTGCCCTCAGCGTTCCCGGTGCAAGCTGCACTACTCGCAAGCTCTGTCAGCACCCGCTGGCATAGACCATCTGCTTTCTGGGCCTCAATTAGCTCTTCCCTACTGACCACTACTCCCCAAGACAGATTTCTCTCTGCCTCACTTCTTGGCAGGCGAGTAGTCGCCGCCACCAGCTGCTGCGCCTTCTCTCTCTCGCAGCACCGCGCGGCAACTCTGTCCGCCTCCTTTCTCTTTTTACCTACGCAGGGCGCGACACTCGCGTCCGCCCTCTCCTCCTCTCCACTGGCGGCGACGCCGCTTTCAGCAATGCTGGTCTGCGCCTCTTCTGCGCATCTGCCTGCCTTCAACGGTGCGCGCGATAAAGCATCGGCCACCTTATTCATGCTGCCCCGGCGGTACTCAATGGCGTACGCGTAACGTTGCAACGTCAGCGCCCATCTCGCGAGTCTGCCTGCGGGGTTTTTCAGCCTCTTTAACCACGAAAGTGCCTGGTGATCTGTCTGCACGGTGAAAACCGCTCCGTCTAGGTACATGTCGAACTTTGACAATGCGAACATTATCGCCAGGCATTCCTTTTCGGTCACGGAGTAATTCCGCTCCGCCGATGTGAGCGTGCGGCTAGCGAACGCGACAGGGCGCAGTTTGCCCTCGTGTTCCTGCAACAAAACAGCTCCTACACCGGCATCACTAGCATCTGTCTGCAAGACAAATGGCTTGTTCAGGTCGGGGAGGCGCAAACTAGCGGTGTTCGCTATCGCGCGAGCCAAGGCAACAAAAGCGTCGTTCTGTTCTTTGCCCCAGACCCACTTCGAGCCTTTCCGCAACAGCTGGTTCAACGGCCTAGCGAGCTCTGAACAACTAGGGATGAATTGTCTGTAGAAGGCAACCATTCCCAAAAACCTCTGCAAGCTTTTCACGTCCGTCGGGCAGGGGTAGTTCAGAATTGCCTGCAGTTTGTCATCGTTCGGTCTCAAAGTGCCATCATCAACCACAAATCCCAAGAGGTTCACTCTCTTTGATGCCAACTGCACTTTCTTTGGGTTGATCGTTATACCCGCACGTCTCATTCTATCAAGAACGGAATTCAGGTGAATGAGATGCTCTTCGAACGACTGTGAGAATATCACGACGTCGTCGAGGTACGCCATCGCGTAGTTGAACCTTGCATCGCCTAGCACGATGTCCATCAATCGCATGAACGTGCTCGGTGCATTAGACAAGCCAAACGGGAGTCGAGTAAATTCGAAGAGCCCGCGGTGACAGGTGAATGCGGTTTTCTGAATGTCACCTTCCGCCACCTCAATCTGCAGGTACCCTCTGCTTGCATCCAGGACTGTGAAGAACCTTGCGTTCCCTAACGCGTACATCACAGCCTCGATCGACTGGAAAGGGTACGCAACCGTAGGCGTCAGTGAGTTGAGCTTTCGATAATCAACACACAGCCTGACCGAACCATCTTTCTTTGGCGCTAGAACCACTGGGGACGCCCAGGGACTTTGTGAGGGTCTCACCGCGCCGGTATCTATCATCTCGTCAAGGGCGCTGTCGAGAAGCTGTCTCTTATGCGCGCTTAACGGCCGCGGGTTACATCTGAAAGGGCGCGCATCACCCGTTTCGATCTCGTGCTGAAGCAAGTCGGTCCTGCCTGGTTTCTCTGTGAAACAATCCGAAAACGGGAGTAAAGTTTCTACGAGCCTTCGGCGCTGACTACCGGTTCCCGAGAAGGACGCGATAATTGCTTCTAATGGGCTACCATTCAGTGTCGCGGGGGAGCCCTCTGCGACAAAAGCGTGAACGCTCGCTCGCTCAGCGACGCATTCCTGTTTGGGCGCGCTAACAAAGGGAATGAGAGGGGTGAAGGGGCTGTATCGATAGCCGTTCTCTCCCATGTCAAGCACAATGCCTTCGCTCGAAAGAAAATCTCTTCCCAGAATAACTGGTATGGCTAAGCCGGGCAGATAGACGAAGCGATGCCTCCGCTTCCTGCCGTCAAAACGCAGGACCAGACGCACCGCTCCTTCTGCTTTTGTTGTCCCTGCTGCTAAGCTCAAAGTGGTTTCTGCTGGCCTTACACGGATGTTACATCTACGGCAGGCTTCGAAAACATCATCACCGACCAATGACAGAGTTGAGCCCGTGTCAACGAGTGCCGAGTAGCTTTGACCAACTAACCGCACTAGCATAAAAGGGCTCGAGCGCGACAACATTCCTTGCGCTCTACAGGCGAGGGGGACAAAAGCCTCTGCGCCCCCGGGGCGGTCGCCCGGTGACGCGGCGTGGGAGTACATTTCCCATTTTCCGCCGTGGTTACCACCAAATTCTCCCGCCGACGGCGACAGGCTGGTGTTACCAATTATGGCCGCCGGCGGTCCGCGTTTCCCTGCGTACGCCTTGCTTGACACTCTCGTGCCACGTGGCCCGGCTGGTTGCAATTCCAGCAAAGCCGATCGTTCACCTGCCGCGCGGTCGGGGGATGCCGCGTTCCACGAAGCGGTTGGGGACGTATTTCCCCTCTCTCCGCGCCTATGCGGACGTCGCTGGCGAGCCCAGCTCGACGCCGCTGCTCGAACGCGTACGGGTCAAGAGCGCGAGGAATATCGGAGCCTTCCGCTGGCCTTTCCTGCCCAATCGTCATTACGTCTGCGCCCCTGGCGCGCGGCGCGGAGTCTTGGCCTCCGGCCCAGGCGCATCGCGGCTCTAGCGATTCGGCTGGCCTGGGGGGTGGCTGGTAGCGCAATTCAGCGAGTAAATCCGCCTGTACTACCTTCGCTTCCTGTGCTAGGGCCTCGAGGTTTGCAAAACCACGTCCCCGCAAATACGGCTTGAAGCGCGGATGGCATTGCCTCATCACGCGCGCGACCTGTTCAAGATCGGTTGCCGTGGGATCTGCCCTCTTGTAGAGCTCCTGCATTGCGCGTACATACTCGAGGAGGCTCTCCTCTGGGTGCTGTGTGCGCAACGCTAGCTCCTCAAGCATCCGGCGTTCGTAATCGGGCGGCAAGAACTCGGCGCGGAAGCGATCTGTGAAGTCTGCCATCGACTGGAAGGCCGGCTGGCAGCGTCTCCACCGCGCCGCGCTCTCAACAAGTGCCACGGGGATTACCTGCGCTAGCACCACGTCGTCTGGGGAACCCAGTGCCGTCTGATAATCCTCGAGTTCTTGCAAGAACTCGTGGACTGACTTCACGTCCGTGTAGCCGGAAAAGGAGGGAACCTCTACATTTATCCGCGGACGCGAGACTGCCGCCGCAGCTGTGGCTTGGTTGGCGCTAGCCACCGAACCGAGCTGAAGGGCGAACACCGACAACACCTCGTTCATCTGCCTCATCAAGGCGGCCGCATCGGTAACCTGCACAGACTCTACCGCGTCCTTTACCTCACTTCCGGACGCACTGGCGTCCGAAGCGGCGGCCCTATCTGGCACGTCTTTTCTCGGAGGCATTTCACTCAACAACTAAGGCCGGTCGGGAGCCTAAACGCGCACGACTACCACCTAGCCCTCATCAAGAGGCTAGTCACAAAGGCTAAACACTTCATAAAACTAACATATGCACAAAAAAAAATTAAAACACAAACCGCCCGACACTAACAAACACGCACATAACCCAAAACAAAATAAAACACTGTACAAACACTACTATACTACACTCCGTGTCATCTGTACACACGATAGCCCTAAACTCAAAATGGCGTCGCGCCTAACATACAAAGGACCGGCCCGTCGTGTTGCCGTGCGCTGCCACGTTGGCAGAAAAATCGTCCACATGGGTGCTAATTCAGCCCCAGTTGGGTGCCAGTTGTGGGCGATTCCTCTACCCGAGGCATGCGCACGACAAAACACACAGTGGGCCGTGTAACAAACATTCTTTATCTCACGTTACGCGCGGGGGTCGTCGAGGCCGTCCGGGGTCGTCGTCCGGGTGGCTGCGGGTCGTTCTCGTGGAGAGAGCCAGGGGAGAAGCGGGAGCGACGAGCCAGGAACCAAGAAGAGGGCGAGGCGGCGGCGCGTGCCTTCTTTTATAGCCCCCTCGCGCGGGACCGGCGCCCAACGTGGGGCGTGTAACAAACATTCTTTATCTCACGTTACGCGCGGGGGTCGTCGAGGCCGTCCGGGGTCGTCGTCCGGGTGGCTGCGGGTCGTTCTCGTGGAGAGAGCCAGGGGAGAAGCGGGAGCGACTAGCCAGGAACCAAGAAGAGGGCGAGGCGGCGGCGCGTGCCTTCTTTTATAGCCCCCTCGCGCGGGACCGGTTATCCCCGCGCGAGCGGGGAGAAGGAAACAGGCACGCGCGCAGGGAGCATTGGGAAGTGGCGCGGCCTTCGAAAGCGCGGCGCGCCACGAGCCCTACAAAACTAAAGTGCATACACAATATAGTTTGCTGTATTAAAATTGCTTGCAGTGATCCTCTGATCATGCCAGTTGCATCAGACGCGCCGTCTTTAGTACGTTTAATCAAAACGAGTAAGAGCGCATTTAGAGACGGCACTACCCGTCGCTTCTGTGGCGCAATGGTAAAAACCGCAACATCATCGGCGGACGCCAGCAGCTTCACTTCCACGGCTTGCATACGCAAACCAGTAATATTTTCATTTTTCAAGATATTTAAGCAAAGGGTTTCAATGTAAATGCAGAATAAAAGAGGGCTGAGGGGGCAGCCCTGATGGTTAACCAGGAGGGTATAACCGAAGTCGTTGATTCTGTAAAAAACATTTAGCGAAGTTACAGGCAGTATGGTAAACTGGTCTAAGTCCCTGGGACTCTGGCATGGTAGATGGCAAAGTGCTCCTGATAATTTTGCAAACGTGTCCTGCAGTGACGACTCCGCCAAAGTACATATTGGAGAGCATGCACAGATGACATGCGGGAAAGGCAGATAAGTGGAAAGGAACTGGCTTATCAATTTTTGCCAGAGCCACAGTGGTGCAACCTCTTCTTCGTTTCTAGAGTGTGGTATGTGATGCAAGTTTTACACTGTGCAAGGTTGAGTGTGCAGAAGCTGCATAGGATATTCGCGGTTTTTGTGTAGGCTTCAATATGGGAAAAATGCAGCCGCAGGAATTTATTCAGAAGTGTCAAGGATGGCGGCGTGGGCTTAGGACATCTTTTTTTGCGGCAGATTGTCAGCAGATTTCTGTTCCTGCGTGACGTTCATGATCCATTTTTGTTCACTGTCTGCCAAATTATGCTTGGACGTGCACTGCCAGATTTTGTTGTGCCAACCGAATGTTACACGGGAGGTATTTTTGGTTACTTTAGAGAAGTTGTTCAAAGTGTGCGATTTCTTTCTGCAAGATTTTCAAAAGAATATTTATCAACTGTGAAAAAGAAAAAGTTGTGCAAAGATTTGTGCGATGTTTTTCTTCCGGAGCCCATCTATATAGGGTCATATATACAGGGGAGGCCCTGGCAGGAATGTACTGAAGAGGGTAGAGAGAATGAAAGTGCCGGCAGCGGCTAAAACTTTCTTTTTTAAGTGCACACTGGAACATCCAGTAAAAGTGTTTTTGCAAGAAAAAGGTTTATTTCTTCCGTGTGGTGCAGATTGCTTAATTTGTGAACAGCCAGAAACGATAGATCATGTATTTCTTCACTGTTGGGAAGGGGTTTATTTTTGGGACGTACTTCAAAGAATCATAAAGAAATATTTACCTATTAATCCTTACGGAATACGGTACTTACCCACGCAAAATGAGGAGGGGGTTCCATGTGATTCAGTCATGCTAATGGGCCTCCACAGTATAGGTCGTTCACGCATGGCAGGATATCACTGTGATCCTGATGCGCGTCCTGCACAAATTTTTTCCGCGAGGCTCTCCATTGGTTTATCGAGATTGTGAAGTTTGTTGATGATAATCCTGAGCGGTTGCCAAGGAACCTTTGGTGGATCTAAGGGAATTTTAGAACGACGAAGCCAGCCCCTGGCAGGCTTATTATATCAATGTCTTGTGTGTGTTTGTGTTGTCTTGCAAAAGTCAGGCAATAAAGATAAAAAAAACAGGGCGCAAAAAAAAAAAAGCTTCCGTGGCGCAATGGATAACCACTGCGTACCTGATTGTAATACATGTGTTCGATTCGTGTAGGTACAATTTTTTATTTTTAAAAATTCACAACCTTCAAATATATATGTTCCCCTTTAGTCCAATCACTGGGGCACAAGAGATCACTCGGTGTGCCGCCCACTGCCGAAGATGGTGCTCGAACCTCCTCCCACATCTTTCGGTGGTTAGGGCAAACTTTTCCGATGGCGATGACGATCTTGTGCTGGTGGTAGAGAGCCTGCACCAAGGCGAAACCAAGTCGCCCGCTAGCGGAGGTCACCCGCCGGCTTCGAGAATTCAGAAAGTGGGGCCAATGCTGCCCGGTGACGCGGCTCTGGTCCATTCAACACAAGGACAGGTTGCCTGCTGTCGCCGCGATGGCCCGAAAGGCATCCCATCTCCGTCGCGAAGGGGGGAGACGGGGAGAGTTGGCCGCCGCAGCAGTAGACAAAAGCACGACCTACTGGACAAAAGGGTCACTTCCCCGCTGTCGCCGCCGCTTCGTTCCATTTGGCAGCGGTCGTACGCCCGCGTCCGCTAGAGCCGTTTCTGTCTTCAGCTGCTGGAGAAACTGCACGAACTTTCGGCCGGAGCCCCAGTAACAACAGCGCTCAGTTTCAGTTGCGTGCGGAAAAAAGCGTCGGATTTCTTCCCACTGCAGGGCTGTAGAAAATGCGTTTTTCTTCGTTTCAAAAACTGATATAGCTTTGTTTCGTTAATGACATGAATCTTTACATTGAACTAACACCCAATGATTAAAAAGTTATTTAGTGGGTTTTTGTAAATTGCATGAATAATTGAGAACGTTTGCAGAATAATATGTGGGCTAGGGCAGAAAGTGTGTTTACGGAAATATTTCGTTTCTATTGTGCACTAACTATTTTTTAAAATTACTTGAAGTCTTCGCTGAAACACACTGAAACACTACGCCAACGGATTGCGCAGTTGGAAGCCCAGATAAGTGCCACCTTTGGTGTAACCTCTCCTTCCCAACCCACCATCTCCACACTGCCCACCACAGCTGACGCACCAAATGACCCCCCTTCACTCATTAGTGCTCTTAGCCCATCTGTGTGCTCTGATTCTGCTTGCATGGAAACCGAAATAGATTCACCACAATCTCACTGTTCGGTTAAAACCAGCTCGCCCAAACTCTTCTTTAACTGAAGCTGACTTGCAAATCCTTGTTGAAAAGTTAGAAGTTACCATAACAGAGAGGCTAGAAAGAAAGATAATCGAACGGTTTGAAATCAAGCTGGTAGAACGCATAGAAGCTGTCTTATTCCGACGCATGGAGGGCATGCTAGCACATCAATGAATTCAGCAGGCGCCGCGACGCTACAGAAGAACAAACAACGCGAAGCTTTGGGAATCTAGAGGATCGTATTACTACCATCGACAGTCGCCAGTACAGACGTCAAAAGGCAAACGCTCCGCAGCCTCACAACACACCTCCCACTCCTGCTGCACAAGAACACCTCATTCCCACTCAAGACATACTCCATATTCCCACTGTAGAGGATCCTCCTCCTCCCGTTGCAGGTTCCATTATGCCTATAATCCATGATGGCGAAACCTAGTTCAATGATAACTGTCTGGAAGTGGAACTGCCGGGGGTTTGGCCAAAAACGCAAAGCACATCAACAACTTCTTCATTACGCAACCGGCCCTGACGTCCTGGCTCTGCAGGAACCCACCAATCCTATAACCCTCCCAGGTTATGTATCATTACTTCCTCAATCAGCCACGCTATCCAAAGTTGCCTTTCCAATTAGACGCTCACTCCCTACTATAAATCATACGCTAGCCATACCAGACCTCGACCACCTCCCCCTGGAATTGGTCCCTCAGCATACACAGGCCAAGATCCTTTTCATTCTCAATGTATATAGTCACCCAAAACATCTAAATACCAACTTCGAGCGTCTCTTTACGCTGGCCAAAAGAACTGCCAACAAGTGGCCTTTACTGATTGTGGGTGATTTTAACGCACCGCATACAGCATGGGGATACTCAAGTGATTCTTCAAAAGGCCGCAGAGTATGGCTCGCTGCGCAACAGGCAGGGCTCTCTCTCATCACTGATCCGACGTATCCCACACGTATCGGCAATAGTGTGTGTAAAGACACCACACCAGATCTTACCTTCACTTACCGGCTCCCAGCAGCTACTTGGTACAACACCAAAGAGTGCTTAGGCAGTGATCACTGCATCCTTGAAATCCTTCTTAACACTCGCCTTCCTCACCGTCCGCCTACGGTATCCACTCTCACCAAGTAGGATTCATTTCGGAAATGCAGATCTACCAGGACAGCTGCTCCAATCACCGACATCACTGCTTGGACTATACAATTACAAAAGGATGTCCAGGCAGTCACACGAAAACTTCCGATTCACTGCCCCAGTGACACTGTTGATGATCGCCTCCTACATCTCTGAGAAGCTAAAGCCAGTCTTTAAAGACGCTGACAATGTCAAAGATGGAACAGGATTCTCCGCCGCAGGCTGGGCCGACTAAACAAAGACATAGAAACACACGAAGCTACGCTTTCGAGGCAAAACTGGGAATCCCTATGCAATCGTCTTGATGGTAACATGAGCCTATTTCAAACATGGAACCTCTTCCGATATCTCATAGACCCACCTCAGTCTATGACACCACAGAGACACAACCTCACAAAACTGATTTACACTTCCCCCACACCGCCACCACGGCTACTTGAGGACCTGAAGTATACATACTTTAAACCTTACCAGCCAATGTTCCATCCGGAATATAAAGGGCTCCCTAATGATCTTTTAAGTCTGCCTATCACTGAAGCAGAAGTAATGGCAGAACTTCAGAACCTAAATACCTCCTCAGCTCCCGGGTTAGACGGTATAACCAATAAAACTTTGCGCAACTTATACACCCCCTCCATAACCGCCTTAACCAATTACTTTAATGAATGCTGGCAACAAGGCACTTTGCCGGCCGAGTGAAAGGAGGCAAAAGTGGTATTTATACCAAATCCAAGCAAACCGCTTCTCCCCGCCAATCTTCGACCTATTTCCCTCACTTCTTGTGTCGGAAAATTATTGGAGCATGTCATTCATACACGACTAAGCAGCTTTCTGGAGGAACGAGAGCTCCTGCCTAACCACATGTTTGGCTTCCGTCGGGGCCGGGCCACTCAAGATGTCTTTCTACAGCTAAAGCACAATATCCTTGATTCAAAAACTCGCGATACACGCGCCATTCTTGGAGTGGACCTCACCAAAGCATTTGATAATGTAACACACTCTGCCATTCTTAATAATCTACAAATGCTATAAGTAGGCAGCCACATGTATAACTACATAAGGGCCTTCCTCAGCAACCGAACAGCGACTCTCACACTGGGCTCTACCACGCTTCCAAACATCAAGCTCGGTGCTCGGGGAACACCTCAAGGAGCGGTCCTTTCACCGTCACTCTTTAACATTGCCCTTATTCATCTCCCAAAAACACTTTCTGAGATTTCAGACATGCATTTCGCCATTTATGCGGATGACATTACTGTCTGGACATGTCGAGGCAATGATGCCACCATAGAGACTCACCTCCAAACAGCCCTCACCACTATTGACAACTACGTGAAGGAGAGAGGCCAATCATGCTCACTGTCTAAATCTCAACTCTTCCTTTACCGACCCAAATCCACACATATTGATAGCCCACATATCACTCTGACACTCGGAACACAACCGATTCTCGTAGCAACTCAAATCGGAGTACTAGGAATGACCCTCTACTCCCATGGAGCACATGGAGATGTAATCAAAGCAGTCCAGACTCATGATCATCAAACTACTCGACTCATCCGTCGTGTAGCACCTCGGAAAACAGGCCTTCATGAGAGAAATATACTTCGCCTCACACAAGCATACGTAACCAGCAGAGTCGCATACGCTCTTTCATACTTACCCCCCACTAGCAAGGAACTTGATCAAGTGAACGCTTTACTCCGCAGTTGTCCAAAAACAGCCCTGCGCCTTCCTCCCAGCACCTCAACACTCCGCTTACTCAAACTTGGGGCCCATATAACACGTATGAAGAACTCCGTGAAGCCACGCTGACAGCCCAGACGGCCCGCCTTTCGCGTACATCAGCAGGTCGCGCACTGCTCTCTTCTCTACACATATCGCCCATAGGACTCCCATCTAAAGGCACCCGATCACCTCCTGCAATTCGTTCCAAAACTTTGGTACCCCCCTTCCCAAAAATATGAACCTAGAACGGGGTGGGAAACATAGAACAGCCAGGGCGCAAGCCATACAGATAATATGGAGAAGACCCCAGTGTAGCATATGTAGATGCAGCCATCTATGCGAACACCCATCCTAAGGTACTAGCAATCACTAACAATCATGCAAAACTTCTCTCTGCTTGCTTAATTCTCACCGATTCTACAACAGAGGCTGAAGAGGCAGCCATTGCGCTAGCCATGACATCCACACCGGCTGCGAAAATAATTTAGGATCCCAAAACAGCTATCCTGAACTTTGCCAATGGTTTAGTGTCATCCAACACCCACCGGGTTTTGCGTTCTGTCACCCTTATTTGGACACCCGCGCATGCGCGAGTTCGCGGTAATGAGGAGGCTCACTCCCTGGCCCGAGGTCTCACTTTCCAGGCTGGGGAGGAACAGTCTTCCTCAGATGCCGGGGAGTGGCCGCTGTCCTTTCGTGACATCCTTACCTACCACCGCAAAAATAGAAGGACTTACGCACCCCCTGCCCCGAATCTTACAATAACACAAACTACCCATTGGCGCAAGCTACAAACGCGCACAGCCCCATACCCCATCCTTCTCTACGCCCGCTTTCCTGACCAGTTTTCTTCTTCCTGCAAGCTCTGTGACAAACCTGGCGACTTTCTACACATATTACTCACCTGCCCCTAATTCCCTCATCCTCCTTCACCAGAGGTTGCCTTAGATTACTGGGAAAAGCTACTCACTAGTACCTCCTATAAGGACCAGCGCATGATCATTACATGCGCTCTCACTCGGATAGGCCTCCAAGGGCTTTCTTTTGCTTTGTAAGAGGGCCCTGCGTACATGGAGGGGGCTCTCAAATGCCATGTAGGTGGCAACGCCCCCACCCTCTGTAATATTGGCAGGAAATGTCTCTACCACCACCACCACCACTGTATATATATTGTCACGTGCTTCGGGGCGTCAGAGGAAGGAAGAAGAGGCTGGAGAGAAGAAGAAGAAACAGAGGTTGGTCTTGTCTGCCTTGCGGACTCGCTGTTCCCTGTTCCTGAACCGTATTCCTGTTCTCGCGGAATCGTGCACGCACCCTCGTTGGACAAGCGGAACCGGCAGTTGCGGACATCATGTTACCGCAAGTATTTATGTGAAAAACAGGTTGAGGGCAGCTGGACTGTTGTGGACTTTCTCCTGCAGTAGAGTCAGCTCCGGTGGCTTGGGTGCTGTCTCTGATGAGTCATGGACGCCTCATGTAAGCAGACAGCACCGCCGAACCAGATTTGTGCTGAGGACGCTTCATGTGATCAAGAACCATCATTGAACCAGAACTCTGCGGTGGGAAACTCGGTTGGACAGACAGCCTTACCAAACCAGAGCTCTACCGGAGACTACTCACGTAGGCAGATGGAATTGCGGGACCACAACACTGCAGAGGAGTTTTCGTTTGAACGGGCAGCATCGCCAAACCAGAACATTGCCAAGAATGACTTGTGCGGGCACACAGCATTACTGGACCACAACTATGCCAGAAACGATTCCTGTGGGCAGAGCGTGCCACAAAACCAGAAATGTACCGGGAGTGATTTCTTTCCTTTCTGACGTCACATAACCATCCACCTCCACTCTCGTTCGCGCCCGGGCTCCAGCTATATCCCTACACCGGTGGTCTTACATGGCCATCGTACGAAACCTATCAGCTGTATGGCTACTATGGTTGCCCTATAGGGTATATATAAGCCCCAAGACACAAAAACGTTTCAGACATTGTTCAGTGACGAAAAAAGCACCCTCAGGTCAAGAGCCTACCAGTGGTGCAAATGGGAGCCATGGTGCTACTCCAATGGATGCATCGCTTAGCAGCGGTTTCATTGCCCAGTTTACGCCCCGAAGCACGTGACAATATGCATACGCAACATATTGTTACTATACGTGATGTGTAAATAATCGCAGGCGCCGCTCGCGCACAGTCGTTTGTGGGCAGTGCTTGGACACATGCGCGCGAGCGATGCGAACTTGTTCGTGTTTTGCATTTTGTAAATGATGTACAAAATTCCCACTGTCCTTTCTAACTAACGCTCACCTGTGTACTCCTGGCTATCCTCTTCCTATTCTCTTTACTTCCCACCGGCAGCAGCTCGGCTGCATTGCCTTCCCTTTTGTTTATTGCTCTAATAAAATTCTACGCTTACTACTTTTCTAATTCTGAAGGCGAAATTCGGGCGCTATTTTTCAACTTTATTATAGGGAAGAAATCGGGTTTTTCGTAGAAACATTTTTAAATTCGGATCTTTCGGGTTAAATTTACAAGCTACAATAATTTTTTCGAATTTGATTTTTAATCGGAGGGTAATAATTTAGGGCAATGTTTCAGGCTGGTAAGGGGGGAAAATTGGTATTCTCAAGAAAATCTTTCGGACTTCCGTGTTTCTTTAGTAAGTAATGATTACTAGCAGTAAAGAGCCTGGACCAAATTTGGGGTATGAAATCGGCCCCTCCTCGACTAATCGAGTCCGCTCAAACGGGTTGACGGCAAGTTGTTCGGGTCTCCCCCTCTGCGACGAATAGAGTCAAGAAGGTTGTGGCGACAGGATTCGTCACGGAGGAGGAGACCCTTCAAGTCGCGAGCGGCCCGTTTGAGGGAGCCGTTCGCTGAGTTCTTGTATGCTCTTGCGTCGCGACTTCAAGTCCAAAGCGCGGCGCTGCAGGACGTGACGTTTTGCTACTTCCGCCTCCTTCCTATGGCGGGAAAATTCAAGAGATCATGTTCAAATGCGCACGACTTGCTGCGCACACATCAGCTGGACACACACGTCAAAGATCTCCGTGAGAATGAAGCTTACTCACCCGGTCGTTAAACATTGGCCAGCGCTTTGAAGAAGTGCGTGCCAAAGTATGCTGCGTCATTGCGGAGGCACTCCACTTTTAAATCTCCTAAAAAAATTAGCTGTGGCTTAGCTCTGGTTAAGCTTGAGTGATTGCGAAAGCAATACCTCCCTGGCTGCGCTTGGCTCTGCTGGTGGTTTGGCATGTCTTCGACCTTTTGTGCAACTAAAGGATTTACTGTGGACACAACATGGTTTCTACTTCACGAAACTACTCTCGCTCATTGAACTTGTAGAACGCCGCCGGGCTCGCCATTCTGCGGCATAGGCGCGTTGCTTAGCCAATCGCTCTTGCCTTCCTTCATCCTGTTCAAGGAAATCATGTGATCAAAGGGGTCAAGGGAATCATGGGATCAGTTCGCAACACGACTGCAAAATTATTTTACCTATTATTGCAACAGCTACAACATAACTTCCCTTGAACAGCTTCGAGAGCTTGTAGTAGCAGATAATCTAAAGGAAGTGTTAAGTCCAGATGCCCGTGCCTTTGTCATCCAAAATGAGACTAGCGGAAAAGCAATGCACCTGGATGAAGTGGCCAACCTTGCGGAACAATTTGAAGAAAGTCAAATTGCTAAAGATGTCAAAAGGAACGCAGGAAAGTCGGTAAGGAGAGAAGGAAAAACAATTGACTCGGCTAGGGCGTAGTATGACGATGCCGGACGGTCGGCTCCTTGTGCCAGGGCGCGTAGGCTGTGCTACGAGTGTGGCCTTCCTGATCATCTTGCCCGCGATTGTCCGAAACGGCGGTCAGAACAGGCGAACCTCGTGCAAACGACAACAGATGACGGAGCTTGCTGGCGCGTGTTGCGGGAACTTCGGGAATGCAAACGTAAATGGTGGAAAACGCCTGTACCGCGCCCTCAAAACGATCGCTCTCTGTTGTGGAAAGGCCAAATTCGTGGGGCACTTGGATTCGGGAGCGGAGGTCAGTGTCATCAGACGATCAATTCTGGGAGACCATGTGTCACCGGTCCAAGCATAAAATTATCTGGTGCGTTTGGAGAGCAAATGCTGGTAAAATTGGTATACGTCCCTTTGAAACTGTTGGCTACTCCTAAAGACGTCGGTGCAGCCACGGTTGGCACAGGAGTTTTCTGTGCTTTGACAGACAGGTTAGCCCTAGGGATAGACGCACTTATCAGCCCGGACCCGCACGCGCAGTTGCTGGGAGAAACCACAGTGACAACGCATCAGACCACGCCAGCGGGCAGCAGTGGTGATGAATTTTAAGAAGTCGTGGCGGCGACCGGGGCTATTACTACGACCAGCGAGCCACATGGTGCTGCTGAACGTGAGGTTTTTCGTCGCGCTGGCATGGAGGACTCAATGTTTAGAGACGTACGGAAGCAGGTCGGAGCGGTTGGCCACGGCGCCGTAAAAGAAGGGTGAATTGAAGGGAACTGATTCAGACGTGTTAGACACTGCAAGTATCTGTGCAGTGACGGCTAAGCAGGCATCCAAGGTTGATGCGATCTCTGATAATGATACACAATCGGAGCGGTTAAAAGGTGCAACCGTAGCATCAGTAGGGCAGACCGCACTAAGTGGGGAGGATGACAACAGAGAGGAGAGCGTAGACGCAGCTAGAAGTGTAACGGTCAGCACCAAGGCTGGTGACGACAGTGCCGTTGTTGAGAGTAGGAGGCGAAAGGGAGAACGAATGCCCCTTGGTCGTCTTTTTCTGTTATTTGTGTTTTGTGTGTCCGCCTTGTTTGCGGTGCCATGGTGCGCTGAATTGGAGCCACGAGACATCTACCCTGTTTGAGTGATGCGCGACCGGTGCTGAAGTGTGCTGCATTCCTAGAAGTCATGCATCACAGTGGCAATGGGGGTGTCGTGCACGCTGTGTGTTGCCCCGAGCACCGCCAGAACGAACGGTTGGCGTTTGCGTGTTTGTGTATTCCGTGCGTTCCGCGAAGCGTTGGCGGACTAAACCATAAAGGAGGCTATGACTAAACACATTCCCAAAACCAGAGCAGCGAAGCGCCTATAGCCTTGTATACATGGGCTCGACAGCACCGGGTCGAGTAAGTGAGGTCACCATTACTCTACCCGATTGGTGTCTACATGAACTCGCTTTCTAGCGAGTAAGTATCGCAGCGGCGCGTAGCGTCGAGATTTGTAGTTATTGTGCAAGTTTCTTACTCGTATTTAATTCCGTTGCCTTTTACTATTGAGAGGTTCGATTATTCTTTTTTATCGTTGATGAGGGCTAAAAGGCACTCAACTTCGCTGACGCTCCTCGCCGCACCGGTTGCTTTTTAATCCTAGAGTTCGCCATAACTCGACTCGCTGACTCGACAGCGCCATACATGCTTTTAGACAAGCGGGTGAAGCGAGTTAACCTACCCCCTGCAAGCGAGTTAACGCGACCCGCGCCGCGACTATTTTACTCGACCCGACTGGGTGTACATGAACCCGACAGCTGGTTTTTTACTCGACAGGCTTACTCGACCCGACTCTGTCGAGTCCATAGCCTTGTATACATGAGCCCGACGCAAGCGGGTCGGGTAGGGGGGAGCCGGTTGTCGAGCTGAGCCAGCCCGACCCGTCCGGGTTTACATGAGCTCGTTTCTGTCGGGCAAAGATCGCTGCTACACCGTGCGTCGAGCAAGAGAACCAGGCGCAGGCAGGAGAGGAGGAAAAGGAGGAATGCTCAGACGAACAGCTCACGGTCCCGTCCCCGACCAGCAAGGAGGCAAGAGAGGAGGTGCCTGCCCGACGCGTCAGAGTATACATGCCCCTCGCCCATCGGGTAGGGTCGAGCCAACCCACCCCTTGCAGTCGGGCTGGCGGGACCCGACCCGACGATCCTTTAGCTCGACCCCCTAGCGTATACATGAGCCCGATAGCCAGTTTTTAGCCCGACAGGCCTCCCCGACACGACTTTAGCCTTGTATACATGAGCCCGACGCAAGCGGGTCGGGTAGGGGGGAGCCGGTTGTCGAGTGAGGAAGCCCGACCCGTCCGGGTTTACATGAGCTCGTTTCTGTCGGGCAAAGATCGCTGCTACACCGTGCGTCGAGCAAGAGAACCAGGCGCAGGCAGGAGAGGAGGAAAAGGAGGAATGCTCAGACGAACAGCTCACGGTCCCGTCCCCGACCAGCAAGGAGGCAAGAGAGGAGGTACCTGCCCGACGCGTCAGAGTATACATGCCCCTCGCCCATCGGGTAGGGTCGAGCCAACCCTCCCCCTGCAGTCGGGCTGGCGGGATCCGACCCGACGGTCCTTTAGCTCGACCCCCTAGCGTATACATGAGCCCGATAGCCGGTTTTTAGCCCGACATGCCTCCCCGACCCGACTTTGTCGGTCTCATGTAAACCCCCTGCATGTATACAGGGCCACGCGCGGTCTCGAGGGAGAGGGCGCGCGCTCTCTCCCTCGAGACCGGCCGTGACAGGGCAAGTGGGGACCGGAGAATCGGCGCCGGGAGGACTGCAAGGAGGAAAGATTTATGGGCTCCCGCAGGGCGCACTGCCCGTGTAATCCGAGCTGGCCGCTGCACGCGGCTGCGAGCGGGTGCCTGCGACGGCCGCCGGCTTCTGGGAAGTGTTCGAACCTCCGAGGAGTTGGAAGCTTGGGACTACGTGAAGACAGCCGTGGACCTGGCGAGGAGGACTCTCGAAGGGAGAGAGGAGTCGGAGGGACCACGGTGGACGCTAGGGACGAGAGAGGACGACAGAGGAGACTGAACTGGAGTGTCGTGCGGAGAGGCCGCGCTCCGAGTGATACGTACGAAATGAGCGCAATTTGTAAATAAATTCTTAATAATCAGGAAATGCCAAGTGTGGTCGAGCTTCGTCGGAGAATGCCAGAGGGGCGGAGCAAGGGACCTGCCTGACTGAGCCCATATGAGAAGACGAGGTGTAGACGGTAAGGGAGAGATCGGAGGATAGTGTGTGCTTGTCGGGATATACGACCTGCTTCGAAGTTGCCCCGATGGGCTGAGCCGCAGTTACAGGCTAGGGCATTCCCAAACCTAGCAAGGTACCACAAAATATGGACCGAAAAAATTCAAAAATAACACATGCACTGCATACGGTGAAGTCTCAGACATCCTTCACATGATATGAAACTGCAAAGAGCAATCACAGAAATATAAAGCTAGAGCACTCAGCCAAGCGGAGTGGGAGGCAGAGCTCGCCCACACGGGTCTCTGAGCAACGCAGCCTGCTCACCAGGGCCCGGGAGACAGCCCAGGCCAATGGTATCCTGGACTGAAGAAACCACCCACGCTATTCCGTTAAACAATTAAAGTTGACTCTCTCTCTCTCTCTTTATTTTTGCATTCGCCGCTTCTGCTATGGCTACCCGGAGAATTCGATCTGAGTCGTCATCATGCATTAATTTACTCATTAGGTTGAACTTCCAGTTTCCTAAAATCTCTGCATATATGGTGAAGGTGCCCCCCCCCCCCCCGAAATAAAAATAAAAATAAATAAATAAAAGAAAAGGTATGTCCGCGTAGCAAGGGGAATTTGTGCGGTAGTGGCTGTATGCTATCAGACTTCTTGCGGTTGCATGTGTAAAAGCGCACATGTTTGTACTTGAAGAGCCTTTTTTTTTTGGGTGCACATGTGACAAAGTGCAAGTGTTTCAAATCGCTTCAATGTGTGGAAATGCCGCCTGAGATGAAAGCGTCACTTCGTATCGTGGTAATTGTGCGGATGGCCACGCCAGCGCCACTGCGACACTCCACAGCCGGGAAGGTTGTCGTTGTGATCGTTTATTTGAGCGCAGAAATGGACGCGGAGCTGGCATCCAGACTGCATGCTCTCCAACATCTTGGTCGTTATGTGCCGAGTCTTCCGTAATTCATATCGGTATTTTTTCGACTTAAGACTATTGCATCAGTCTATGTTCAGAAAAAAGTGACGAGGCGGTGGAATTGACGACAATGATGTCTTCGCAACGTTGCTCTCAGACCGGGAGCAAGAGTCAAGTAAATTGCCAACGCGTACGGAGTCAGCCCGGCTCCAGTTAGTTCATTTTCAATACACAGCTACAAACCATATGTGTGTCTTCAAATGAATCTGAAACGGAATGGTTTTAAGAAACTTATTTTTTTTTTCAGATGGCGACTAATTAATATAGCAAAAACTCGGAGTTTCTGCACAAAGGGCTTTGGGATAGCGAGACCTAAGCAGGGACTCGAATTTCAGTTTGCACAACGCCCCATATTGGCGCGACAAGAACCCACACTGGCTATAAGCCAGCACAAGCGTCAAGTAAAATTGTGAGCCAATGTTCGATGTGGCATTTATGACGGCCGTATTGACGGTCCTTACTTCCGCCCAACTTCTCATCACTGAATACCTTCCTCAACGGATACGTTAAGAACCACATTTTTGACTTGGAAGAAATAACGCTATGCTTGTCCATACACCATCACCGTGGAACGTGCAATGTTCAACAGCAATCTGCCCTCTGTCACTGAAGCGTGAAGCGTTCCTTTCGCAAAGATAGCGATGAAATAAAAAGATAAAAAAGCATCTTCAGTCTGCCCCGCCGGGGTGGTGCAGTGGTAAGACGCCCGACTACTGTGCCGGAGTTCCCGGGTTTGAACCCGACCACGGCGGCTGCGTTTCGATGGAGGCGAAACGAAGAGGCGTCGTGTGCTGTGCGATGTCAGCGCACGTTAAAGATACCCAGGTGGTCGAAATTACTCCGTAGCCCTCCACTACGGCTCCTCTTTCTCTCTTTCCACTTTCATTCCCACCTTCCTCCCTTCCCTTACGGCGCGGTTCGGGTGTCCACAGAGCAAGTGTGACAGTTACTGCGCCTTTCCCTTCCTGTGAACCAATTTAACTTTTAAGGTAATCCAAATGGCAGAGCGCCAGGTCAGCGCTTATCAAGGCTCTCAAGATCGGCGTTCGCCGAGGTGACGATGACTATCCTTTTTGTTACGCTGAGCGACGGAGCACACGATAACGGCGGCCGCGGTCTAAGCTAAGGGTCGAGGCTCCCTAGCCAGGAAAGTTGGGACACGCGTTTTGAATTGGGCGCTGCATTCAATACGAGACGTCACCAGCACACGTTGCGCCGCTCTTCATGCGCTCAGTTTATGTTAAGTGCGGAAAAAAGCGTCGGATGTCTCTCCACTGCAGGGCTCTAGAAAATGAGTTTTTCTTCGTTTCAAAAACTGATATGTATTTGTATCGTTAATGACATCAATCTTTACATTGGGACTTACACCCCAGCTACGATAGCTAATTAAGGACATGGTTACTGGGTTTATGTTAATTGCATTGCATGAATAATGAGAAATCTTTTGCAGAATATTATGTGGGCCATGGCAGAAAGTGTATTTACGGAAATATTCCCTTTGCATCGTACACCGACTATTTTTAAAAATTACTAGGTCTTTGCTGAAACACCCAGTATATATATATATATATATATATATATATATATATATATATATATATATATGAAGGCAAGAAGGCAACAGTCGGCCAGGCCAAGGAAAGCATTATTGGGGATTGTACTTTGTCTTTCTTTTTATTTTTTCCTTCAATAATCACATAAATTAATAATGTAGTCTGTTTAGGGGAAATATAATTAAACATAAAGTAGAAGGAAAAACAATGTGCTGATGGTGAGAAGCGAACCCATGACCTCGTCTTCATTGTATATATATATATATATATATATATATATATATATATATATATATATATATATATATATATATATATATATATTGCCACGTGCTTCGGGACGTCAGGAGAAGGAAGAAGAGGCTGGAGAGAAGAAGAGGAAACAGAGGCTGGTGTGCACTGTGCGGACTCGCAGTTCCCTTTTCCTTGACCGTGTTCCTGTTCTCGTGAACTCGTGCACGCACCTTCGTTGGACGAGCGGAACCGGCAGCTTACGGATGTCATGTTAACGCAAGTATTTATGGGAAAAACAAGCTGAGGGCAGCTGGACTGTTGTGGACTTTCGTCTCCTGCAGTAGAGTCAGCTCTGGTGGCTTCGGTGCTGCCTCTGATCAGTCATGGATGCCTCATGTAAGCAGACAGCTCCGCCGAACCAGATTTGTGCTGAGGACGCTTCATGTGATCAAGAACCATCGTTGAACCAGAACTCTGTGGTGGGGAACTCGGGTGGACAGACAGCCTTACCAAACCAGAACTCTACAGGAGACTACTCACGTAGGCAGATGGAATTGAGGGACCACAACATTGCAGAGGAGTTTTCGTTTGAACGGGCAGCATCGCCAAACCAGAACATTGCCAAGAATGACTTGTGCGGGCACACAGCATTACTGGACCACAACTATGCCAGAAGCGATTCCTGTGGGCAGAGCGTGCCACAAAACCAGAAATGTGCCGGGAGTGATTTCTTTCCTTTCTGACGTCACATCCCTCCACCTCCATTCTGGTTCGTGCCTGGGCTCCAGCTGTATCCCTACAGCGGTGGTCTTACATGGCCATCGTACGAACCCTATCAGCTGTATGGCTACTATGGTTGCCCTATAGGGCGTATATGTGCCCCAAGACACAAAAACTTTCCAGTCATTGTTCAGTGACGGAAAAAGCACCCTCAGGACAAGAACCTACCAGTGGTGCAAATGGGAGCCATGGTGCTACTCCAATGGATGCATCGCTTAGCAGCGGTTTCATTGCCCAGTATACGCCCCGAAGCACGTGACAATGTGCATACACAACATATTGTTACTATACGTGATGTGTAAATAATCGCAGGCGCAGCTTGCGCACAGTCGTTTGTGGGGAGTGCTTGGACACATGCGCGCGAGCGATGCGAACTTGTTCGTGTTTTGCATTTTGTTAATAATGTACGAAATTCCCCCTGTCCTTTCTAACTAACGCTCACCTGTGTACACCTGGCTGTCCTCCTCCTATTCTCTATTTCCCAACGGCAGCAGCTCGGCTACATTACCTTCCCTTTTGTTTATTGCTCTAATAAAATTCTACACTTACTACTTTTCCAATTCTAGAGGTGAAATTCGGGCGCTATTTTTCAACTTCATTATAGGGAAGAAATCGGGTTTTTCGTAGAAACATTTCTAAATTCGAATCTTTCGGGTTAAATTTACAAGCTGCAATAACTTATTCGAACTTGTTTACGGTCATGTTATGTTATGTTACGGTTATGTTTCAGGCTGGAAAGTGGGGAAAATTGGTGTACTGAAGAAAATCTTTCGGACTTCCGTATTTCTTTAGTAAATAATAATTACTGGCAGTAAAGAGCCTGGACTAAATTTGGGGTTTGAAATCGGCCCCTCCATGACGAATCGAGCCCTGCTCGAACGTGTTGCTGGCGAATTGTTCGGCTCTCCCCCTCTGTGACGAATAGAGTCACAAAGGTTGTGACGAGAGGCTTCGTCACGGAGGAGGAGACCCTTCAAGTCGCCCGTTTGAGGGCGCCGTTCTCTGGGTTCTTTTAGGGAGCCTCGATGCAAAGGGCGTTTTTATCGATGCTCCCTAGGTTCTTGTAAGTTCTTGCGACGCGACTTCAAGTCCAATCCGCGGCGCTGCAGGGCGTGACGTTTTTCTACTTCCACCTCCTTCCTATGGCGGGAAAAAGGGTTGGGTTGGGTTGTGGGGTTTAAAGGGACACTAAAGACACCCAAGTATGCTATCAAAATCTAATAAACGGAATTTGGTGACACTGTCGCCGCATATCCGGCAACAAAAAATCGAATTATTGCTGAGATATTGCAATAAGAAGTTGAGGTTTTTTTGTTCCCGCCGGTCGAATTCAAACTGTTTTCTCCTACTACGTAGTAGGGTAGGATGACGCACACTATGACGCAAGAGGAGACTCCGTGACTGCTGGCGCGCGGGGAGCGGAGAATACTTCGCAGGTGCGTGCCGAGTTATAATCTTCATTCGATACGGACTTAGGGTAGGCGCATCTGCTGCTCTGAGCTCGTATTTCACGCACTGCAGGCCCAAACCAAACTATCCGAGCACGCGCGAATTGCCTGAGCCGGAACATAGCTGAGAGACTAGCGGCATCTACCGAAAAGCGAACGAAATGAGCATATTTTTATATTTGCCTTGCAACATTTACGTTGTCTATTCATCTTTTCGCCGTCGTTTGCGTGGGATAAAAGCATGTTATCATATTCGAGACAAAATCGACTACCGCATTCAAACGGTCAACGTAATTCGCATTTGTCAGCCTCCGGGATTCCTTGCGCGTCACGTGATTTGTAGTTGCGAGCCTCGGCCATTTCGGCTGTGGCGGCGATAACTGTATTCCTGTTCTTCCTCTTTACTACCTTATAACAGCTCTGTTTTCAGTAAAAGTGGCTTTTTTGTAACCGGGAACTGGCATTCTATCGATGCAAGCCCACTTCATTTTCCTCTTTAGTGTCTCTTTAACGTCCCAAAGCCTAGGAGAGAAAAGCGGCCGCCGAGGCCGGGATTCGATCCCGCGTCCTTGGGAACAGTAGTCGAGCGCCGTAACCACTGCGCCACCCCGAGGGGCTATGGCGGGAAAAAAACAAGAGATCATGCTCACATGTGCACGACTTGCTGCGCACACATCTGTTTGGCTCACACGTCAAAGATCTCTGTGAGAATGAAGCTATACTCACTCTAGGTGGCACGCGTATTCTTTGACTAAGTACTGACGAATGAAATAAATAAACATAATGAATTAAAAATAGTTCAAACCAGAAAAATGTGGAAAGTCATTGCGCCGTGGTCCGTCTGAGCTAAAAAGGAAGATGAAGCAAACGAACGCACGCTATTGCGTGTGGTGTTTCGGCGAAGCTTAAGCTTCCTCCAATTTTTCTCTACTTTCTTATCACTGTTACGCTACTATTCCCCCCCCCCCCCCCCCCCCACACACACACAGGCACGCGCGCGCGCGCGCACGCACGCACGCACACAAATAATATGATTTCCTTTGTGTCAATGGCGGCTGGCTCCCTTCTCAGATACCTTTATTTCTTACAGGAAGCCTTTTTAAAGTGTTCCCTGAAACATCTGATATAACTGTGCTTCGGAGATGACGGACAGTATGGAAATGTGCCAGTTGAAACAGGTTTCTTATTAATCGTTAAACGCATTAGAAAACGGGTTAGATGGGCAGCTGAAATTTAACTACAGCAACGGAAGTGCCGGGTGGCGTCACTAAAAAATAAAACACAACAAAAAGGAAGTCAATAAAGCTATATGCTTTTTTTTTTAGTATACATTGCCCTGCATAAACTAAAGTGCATACACAATATAGTTTGCTGTATTAAAATTGCTTGCAGTGATCCTCTGATCATGCCAGTTGCATCAGACGCGCCGTCTTTAGTACGTTTAATCAAAACGAGTAAGAGCGCATTTAGAGACGGCACTACCCGTCGCTTCTGTGGCGCAATGGTAAAAACCGCAACATCATCGGCGGACGCCAGCAGCTTCACTTCCACGGCTTGCATACGCAAACCAGTAATATTTTCATTTTTCAAGATATTTAAGCAAAGGGTTTCAATGTAAATGCAGAATAAAAGAGGGCTGAGGGGGCAGCCCTGATGGTTAACCAGGAGGGTATAACCGAAGTCGTTGATTCTGTAAAAAACATTTAGCGAAGTTACAGGCAGTATGGTAAACTGGTCTAAGTCCCTGGGACTCTGGCATGGTAGATGGCAAAGTGCTCCTGATAATTTTGCAAACGTGTCCTGCAGTGACGACTCCGCCAAAGTACCTTGGCGTGTCACTAGAATGCTATCGTGATAGCGAGACATATTGGAGAGCATGCACAGATGACATGCGGGAAAGAGCAGATAAGCGGAAAGGAACTGGCTTATCAATTTTTGCCAGAGCCACAGTGGTGCAACCTTTTCTTCGTTTCTAGACTGTGGCATGTGATGCAAGTTTTACACTGTGCAAGACTGAGTGTGCAGAAGCTGCATAGGATATTCGCGGTTTTTGTGTAGGCTTCAAAATGGGAAAGATGCAGCCGCAGGAATTTATTCAGAAGTGTCAAGGATGGCGGCGGGGGCTTAGTGTGCGATTTTTTTCTGCAAGATTTTCAAAAGAATATTTATCAGTTGTGAAAAAGAAAAAGTTGTGCAAAGATTTGTGCGACGTTTTTCTTCCGGAGCCCATCTGTGTAGGGCCATATACAGGGGAGGCCCTGGCAGGAATGTACTGAAGAGGGTAAAGAGAATGAAAGTGCCGGCAGCGGCTAAAACGTTCTTTTAAGTGCACACTGGAACATTGCCAGTAAAAGTGTTTTTGCAAGAAAAAGGTTTATTTCTTCCGTGTGGTGCAGATTGCTTAATTTGTGAACAGCCAGAAACGATAGATCATGTATTTCTACACTGTTGGGAAGGGGTTTATTTCTGGGACGTACTTCAAAGAATCATAAAGAAATATTTACCTCTTAATCCTTACGGAATACGGTACTTATACCCACGCAAAATAAAGGGGGGGGGGGGTACATATGATTCAATCATGCTAATGGGCCTCCACAGTATAGGTCGTTCACGCATGGCAGGATATCACTGTGATCCTGATGCGCGTCCTGCACAAATTTTTTTCTGCGAGGCTCTCCATTGGTTTATCGAGATGGTGAAGTTTGTTGATGATAATCCTGAGCGGTTGCCAAAGGTAGAACCTTTGATGGATCTAAAGGAATTTCAGAACGACGAAGCCAGCCCCTGGCAGGCTTATTATATAAATGTCTTGTGTGTGTTTGTGTTATCTTGCAAAAGTGAGGCAATAAAGATAAAAAAACAGGGCGCAAAAAAAAAAAAAAGCTTCTGTGGCGCAATGGATAACCACTGCGTGCCTGATTTAAGACATGTGTTCGATTCGTGTAGGTAGAATTTTTTATTTTTAAAAAATTCACAACCTCAAATATATATGTTCCCCTTTAGTCCAATCACTCGGGCACAAGAGATCACTCGGTGCGCCGCCCACTGCCGAAGATGGTGCTCGAACCTCCTCCCACATCTTTCGGTGGTGAGGGCAAACTTTTCCGATGGCGATGACGATCTTGTGCTGGTGGTGGAGAGCCTGCACCAAGGCGAAACCAAGTCGCCCGCTAGCGGAGGTCACCCGCCGGCTTCGAGAATTCGGAAAGTGGGGTCAATGCTGCCCGGTGACGCGGCTCTGGTCCATTCAACACAAGGACAGGTTCCCTGCTGTCGCCGCGATGGACGCCAAGGGGGATTAAGGCCCGAAAGGCATCCCATCTCCGTCGCGAAGGGGGGAGGCGGGGAGAGTTGGCCGCCGCAGCAGTAGACAAAAAGCAGCACGACCTACTGGACAAAAGGGTCACTTCCCCGCCGTCGCCGCCGCTTCGTTGCATTTGGCAGCGGTCGTACGCCCGCGTCCGCTAGACCCGTTTCTGTCTTCAGCTGCTGGAGAAACTGCACGAACTTTCGGCGGGAGCCCCAGTAACAACAGTGCTCAGTTTCAGTTGCGTGCGGAAAAAAGCGTCGGATTTCTTCCCACTGCAGGGCTGTAGAAAATGTGTTTTTCTTCGTTTCATAAACTGATATAGCTTTGTTTCGTTAGTGACATCAATCTTTACATTGAACTAACCCCCAATGATTAAAAAGTTATTTAGTGGGTTTTTGTTAATTGCATGAATAATAGAGGGTTTACAAAAGTACGTTTGGCAACTGTGAGCGGCACGCTGATCCCGCGCTGGCCGCCATATTCAGGGTTGCCAGATTTGGCTACTTTACGCCAAATTGGCTACTTTCTGAGCCGCCTGGCGACAAAAATTTTAGGTTGGCTACTTGGCTACTTTCTGGCTACTTTGAAAAATTTTCGCCTATTCCAACGAGCCCGTTTGCGCGCTGTTCAGGATGCTCATTTTTATAGATAGACAGATAGCAAATCTATCAACGGTAGCGCTGCAATACAACCAACTGTGCATGGTGACGACTGTCCCCACTCTGTTTCAAAGGGGACGCTCTTAACATCCATCCACTAAAACCCCTTGACAATTTGAAAGCAGCGACACTCTCCTCCGCGCCGCGCTTTCCTCCTCAATTCTCCTCGCGCGGGGCGGCTGCGAGCTCTGCGCACTACACGCGTTTTCTCCCTGGCGCCCGCCGGCCGGCCGCAGCAGTCAGTGAAGCGCGCGTTTTTGGTCCAGGTCTGCGCTCCAGGATCTAGTACTGCCTCTGACTTTGTCTGCGTTTGTTTTTTTTTTTTTGTTTTTTTTTTAGCGTGAACTCTGTCACCGCGGTAAAACTTCGCAAAACGAGAAAACGGCCCAGGCTGGTGCTTTGAACTTTAAGATCAGAGAAAGTCAAAGCGGCCGCTTAGTCAATTTCGCTACTTTCTTATTTTTTCGCTAAACGAGAGAACAACCCAGGCTGGTGCTTTGAACTTTAAGATCAGAGAAAGTCAAAGCGGCCGCTTAGTCTGTTTCGCTACTTTCAAGCTATCTTGGCTAAGCATAGTATATATCACGTGATAAACCTTCAGTTTGGATCATTGGTTAATTATACACTTATTTTGACCAACTACGGGCCAAATTAAATGATATTTAGTAAGCCGCACTTGAAACCCAAATTTGCACTGCAGCATCAAGTCAATACCGTTAAGCTTAGGCCAAGTGTAATGGGACTGTGGTAGTTTTTTTTTTTTTTGAAGTGTTTGCCACAAAGCATAAGTTGAGAAAGGGGGAATGGGATGCAGGAGATAGAAAGTTAAAAGAAGGAGTGAAGTCCAGTTGCGCTTATGTATTCGAGAAGGTTGGCAGTATAGCGATTGTCCATTTCTCATAATCACTATCGCAATTCCACCGCAGGCCCACCTTCATGAGTATCCGTTGCCTAATGTGAGTCGTTGATAGACACGTCCACAACAAGTGATGCACATCGCAGACGTCAGGTGGAGTGTCACAGTGAGGGCACCTGTCAGTCACTGGTAAATCTTTTTCCCGCCATCGATGTCGAACAGGTAGTTAGCGATCCTCATTATTCTGCGTTAAATATTTATTTTGTATAAAACCTAACTTTGAGCTAGGCTATCAAGTCATACCGTTGAAAAGCTTAGGATGAATCCAAACGCTCTGAATTAGCGATCCATATTAGCGTTAGGGAGCTATATGCAATCAAAACCATATACCTTTCATATACCGAGTCATATACCTTTCGAAAGCTTAGGTTGAATGCAAATGAGTTGTGCTAGTTATCGAACCGAATTAATTAGTGCTAATTATTTAACTGCACTTGAAGCCAAATTTTGCATTATAGATGGCCAACAAAGGGCAAGTGTAAACGCTAGCCAGACTTAGATAAACATCACAACAGAGCTAACACACTAACTAGGCTTACCACGAACTGCTTCGAAATGTTTTTCTTTGCCCCTGCATATTTGCGTGCAGTAGGTCTTATTTAGCGTGCACCCGCTGACAATAAATTAGTCATGAGTGCATCTTCCGTCCATAGGTTTGTCTCATCAGTGTGAAAGTGGCTTTTGCACTCTAGTTTGTTCACTGAATAAAACAGTTGCACACTTTCAATGCGATCAAGGAGCGCGGACAACCATTCATTGACCGCAATTCGCCGAACATTATTAGGCACTGGTGTCAAGAAAGCTTTCGAATATACTTGATATACCTATGAAAGAATGATTTCTATATCTCTAGGCAAAGTAAACGCCTCTCGATAATGTAATATTATACTTGAGAAACCGAAGGTTCCCGTCCAACGCCCAGTAGTCATGATCAAAAAGAATTGTGTGTGATCATGTGAACACCCCCTGCACATTGGCCGTATCCTTGATAAACCCAAACCATGATTGAGAAGGTCAACTCAACTATTTACGGCAGGCCTGAAAATCGCACCTGAGTGGTTGCAGTTTCGTTTCGTCGTGTTCTCCTTTTGTAGCCATTGTTTGAGACGTCCAACTCCACTAACATTTTATACTTACATTTTCGTGGACATAATTTTATGCATTTTATACTGTTTCTAATCATCACAGAGAAGTTTCTGATAATATGTGTGTTTATCTGGTCAGTTTAGTTTTATGTCTGTCTATATAATATCGCAGTGTTACGCAGCCAGTTTTTTTTTTTTTTTTTCGGAAAACTTTTCTATGTGATTTAGTTGCTATAAGACACAACTGGCATTTGTTTCTTCACGAGCGTTGGAATAAAACGACTATTAAACGAATGTTTTTGGTTGTCTTTTTGCAGTGAGCGCTCTATTTACTGCCCCATGCATGGCCCCATGGCTCCTTTTTGGCTACTTTTTATTGCTCTTCCTCTGGTTGGCTACTTTCTGGCTACTTTTCCCATTTTTGTGGCGACTTTTCGTTTTTTGGACCTGGCAACCCTGGCCATATTTTGTTCGCTCCATCCGTTCGCTTCGTGTCCGTCCGTCAGCGCTCGCCGTTCTGTTCGCGTTTTTCACGTTTTAACCTTGTGTGCTGTGCTTAGACCTTTCTTCGGTGCCTGGCGGTTTCTGTTAGCGACGCCCAGAAGCGTATTTTGACAGCCGAACGTGGCGGGGCCCACCGGCCGCGCTGCCGAGCGCAGTTACAAATTGCTCTACGAGTTGTGCATGGGCCCCTCGGCAATCCGCAGCGTCATCCCTATCCAGGTACAGTATCCAGAGTTCTGTAATGTGGATCTTTTTTTGTCTGTGCGCCTTTGCTGTTTACTTAAACGCCTATGAGAGATCATCGCGAGTTTGTTTTCTTGGTTTGCGCAATCACCGTCGCTCATCCCACTGGAAGATACTTGGTTGGTGAAATGATCGAGGATGCATTTTATTTTATGATAAAAGGATCGTGCGTAATTTGACGTAAGTTGGAGTGGCGCTTAGCCCTTTCCTTCCCATGCCGTCGACGCAGTAGTTTGCATTAGTCTCGGAAATAATCGGGGGCTGCGTAAAAAAAAGTGGCATGGTAATTTGTGCTTCCAGTGATTGAATATTGATTGGTGTGTGATAGGCGATGACGAGTTAATGAAATCTTTGTAATTGATTGATCTACTGATGAAATAAAGACACGAAAAAAAAGGAAAAATTGGAAAGTAAGGGTTTAAAGGTGTCAGAATGAAAAACCAGTGCTTGGTGATGCTAAGGAATAAAATTTAGAATGTGTAATTGAATAATTGAAATAATTGAAGAATGCGTTCAAAAGTGTCAAATTGCTCAGAATGGAAAGCCGATTGTTGCTGACGCATGCGTATTGGTGTATAAAAATGTAAAACGTCAAATAAAATAAAAATAAATAAAATGATAGAAATATAACATAGCATACATAACATATAACATACTACACTTGTGTATAGTATGTTACTTTTGATGAATTCATGTTTCACGGCATTGCATTCCTTTCGCCCCTCCTGCTAGGGCCCAGTTAGGGCCTGCAGTATTTGGTAAATAAAATAAATAAATAAATAAAAGAGCTAAAATATAACACGTGAAGAAAGAAAACATCGTGCTTGTGTGTGTATGAGAGAGAAACACTATCGCATTATACCTTTAACGGCGGAGCTTAAGTGACCCCCTAATTTTTATATAACGATATGATATAATATAAATCTGATTTTATGAACACAGCCAGTTGCGCAAAGCACAAACACTTCGCAGTAATATGAGTTGGCTTTTCAAATTTATTTTCGTTTCAGCCGAGTTCCTCCTCCTCCGAGTTCCTCGAAGCTTCCAATGTCAGCGCTTTCATATGAGATTACGGCTTTAAATGTTTACTTTCTGACAGAGGGAATAAACAAGAAATCGACCTATTAAAAATTCCGGTGAATTTCAGGTAGCTCTGAATTAGCGAACCATCGGGTGACTCGAAAAAACACACAAAAGTGAAGCTCACGCTTCGTTATTTTATCGGCCGCGCTGGCAGGTATAAAACCTGAGCTGCGTGCTCTGGACGTGGACCGGTCGAAACGGGCTGCACGTGAGCATGTTACAACACACTAGTGGGATGTCATCTTTTCCTGCTTTTCTAGACGCCGCGAGTTTGGCAGCCGCTTGCTTTTGCAGCGTGAAACACGCACTTTGGGCGCACTAGACAACCGTATTGCTCTCTGCACCAAGCACTACCATTTCGTACGACTGTGAAAAGTAGTTTCGGTAATCATGCCCGTGTCTTAATTCCAATACACAATGGTAAATGCAACCTACGTACAAAATGTTTCAAAGAACGTATTTGCACAATAGCGTTCGTTATACAGGCATTGCTCCTTCTTCCGTGTCCTCCATCGCAGCATAAGCTTATCCTTCAAGTTCACAAAGCTCCATAGCGCGCAAAACAACCTTGCTGTTTTAGGTGATAGCCCATTCTGTGAGCTAGCTCCTAGCCAGAGGGACGTGCAGTAATGATTTGCATGATGCAAGTAACCCTTGTAAAGCCGATTAGGACTGCAAACGAACGTTCGCATACACGCGTATACCTTGATTCCGTGCGCGTCTACGACGGTGCGCTGGCTGCAGAAGGCCACGCAACAACATGCTGGCATCATTCCGAATAGAGCTTGGAGCTAACAGCGACTGCAGTGATGTTAAAAAATGAAACAATCGCTTGTGAGCATTCCAATGCACCTTTCGGTGCATGCACGGGTTCTACGAAGGCGCACGTTGACAGCGTACTCAATGGGAGGCGCGGGCGGACTGAACAAAACATGGCCACCGCGCACAGTTTCTGTTTCTTTCACTAGATGGCGCTAACTTCTGTAAAGCCTCTATTGAGAACGTTTGCCGAATATTATGTTGGCTAGTGCAGAAAGTGTGTTTACGGAAATATTTCGTTTGTATTGTGCACTAACTATTTTTTAAAATTACTTGAAGTCTTCGCTGAAACACACTGAAACACTACGCCAACGGATTGCGCAGTTGGAAGCCCAGATAAGTGCCACCTCTGGTGTAACCTCTCCTTCCCAACCCACCAGCTCCACACTGCCCACCACAGCTGACGCACCAAATGACCCCCCTTCACTCATTAGTGCTCTTAGCCCATCTGTGTGCTCTGATTCTGCTTGCATGGAAACCGAAATAGATTCACCACAATCTCACTGTTCGGTTAAAACCAGCTCGCCCAAACTCATCTTTAACTGAAGCTGACCTGCAAATCCTTGTTGAAAAGTTAGAAGTTACCATAACAGAGAGGCTAGAAAGAAAGATAATCGAACGGTTTGAAACCAAGCTGGTAGAACGCATAGAAGCTGTCTTATTCCAACGCATGGAGGGCATGCTAACACATCAATGAATTCAGCAGGCGCCTAGACGCTACAGAAGAACAAACAACGCGAAGCTTTAAGAATCTAGAGGATCGTATTACTACCATCGACAGTCGCCAGTACAGACGTCAAAAGGCAAACGCTCCGCAGTACCACAACACACCTCCCACTCCTGCTGCACAAGAACACCTCATTCCCACTCAAGACATACTTCATATTCCCACTGTAGAGGATCCTCCAGCTCCCGTTGCAGGTTCCATTATGCCTATAATCCATGATGGCGAAACCTAGTTCAATGATAACTGTCTGGCAGTGGAACTGCCGGGGTTTTGGCCAAAAACGCAAAGTACTTCAACAACTTCTTCATTACGCAACCGGCCCTGACGTCCTGGCTCTGCAGGAACCCACCAATCCTATAACCCTCCCAGGTTATGTCTTATTACTTCCTGAATCAGCCACGCTATCCAAAGTTGCCTTTCAATTAGACGCTCACTCCCTACTATAAATCATACGCTAGCCATACCAGACCTCGACTACCTCCCCCTGGAATTGGTCCCTCAGCATACACAGGCCAAGAGCCTTTTTATTCTCAATGTATATAGTCATCCAAAACATCTACATACCAACTTCGAGCGTCTCTTTACGCTGGCCAAAAGAACTGCCAACAAGTGTCCTTTCCTGATTGTGGGTGATTTTAACGCACCGCATACAGCATGGGGATACTCAAGTGATTCTCCAAAAGGCCGCAGGGTATATGGCTCGCTGCGCAACAGGCAGGGCTCTCTCTCATCACTGATCCGACGTACCCCACACGTATCGGGAATAGTGTGTGTAAAGACACCACACCAGATCTTACCTTCACTTACCGGCTCCCAGCAGCTACTTGGTACAACACCAAAGAGTGCTTAGGCAGTGATCACTGCATCCTTGAAATCCTTCTTAACACTCACCTTCCTCACCGTCCGCCTATGGTGTCCACTCTCACCAAGTAGGATTCATTTCGGAAATGCAGATCTACCAGGACAGCTGCTCCAATCACCGACATCACTGCTTGGACTATACAATTACAAAAGGATGTCCAGGCAGTCACACGAAAACTTCCGATTGACTGCCCCAGTGACACTGTTGATCATCGCCTCCTACATCTCTGAGAAGCTAAAGCCAGTCTTGAAAGACGCTGGCAATGTCAAAGATGGAACAGGATTCTCCGCCGCAGGCTGGGCCGACTAAACAAAGACATAGAAACACACGAAGCTACGCTTTCGAGGCAAACTGGGAATCCCTATGGAATCATCTTGATGGTAACATGAGCCTATTTCAAACATGGAACCTCTTCCGATATCTCATAGGCCCACCTCAGTCTATGACACCACAGAGACACAACCTCACAAAACTGATTTACACTTCCCCCACACCGCCACCACGGCTACTTGAGGACCTGAAGTATACATACTTTAAACCTTACCAGCCAATGTTCCATCCGGAATATAAAGGGCTCCCTAATGATCTTTTAAGTCTGCCTATCACTGAAGCAGAAGAAATGGCAGAACTTCAGAACCTAAATACCTCCTCAGCTCCCGGGTTAGACGGTATAACCAATAAAACTTTGCGCAACTTATACACCCCTTCCATAACCGCCTCCCCGACACGACTTTGTCGGTCTCATGTAAACCCCCTGCATGTATACAGGGCCACGCGCGGTCTCGAGGGAGAGGGCGCGCGCTTTAAGAGAAGCGCTCTCTCCCTCGATACCGGCCGTGACAGGGCAAGTGGGGACCGGAGAATCGGCGCCGGGAGGACTGCAAGGAGGAAAGATTTATGGGCTCCCGCAGGGCGCACTGCCCGTGTAATCCGAGCTGGCCGCTGCACGCGGCTGCGAGCGGGTGCCTGCGACGGCCGCCGGCTTCTGGGAAGTGTTCGAACCTCCGAGGAGTTGGAAGCTTTACGTGAAGACAGCCGTGGACCTGGCGAGGAGGACTCTCGAAGGGAGAGAGGAGTCGGAGGGACCACGGTGGACGCAGGGACGAGAGAGGACGACAGAGGAGACTGAACTGGAGTGTCGTGCGGAGAGGCCGCGCTCCAAGTGACACGTACGAAATGCGCGCAATTTCTAAATAAATTCATAATAACCAGGAAATGCCAAGGGTGGTCGAGCTTCGTCGGAGAATGCCAGAGGGGCGGAGCAAGGGACCTGCCTGACTGAGCCCATATGAGAAGACGAGGTGTAGACGGTAAGGGAGAGATCGGAGGATAGTGTGTGCTTGTCGGGATATACGACCTGCTTCGAAGTTGCCCCGATGGGCTGAGCCGCAGTTACAGGCTAGGGCTTTCCCAAACCTAGCAAAGTACCACAAAATATGGACCGAAAAAATTCAAAAATAACACATGCACTGCATACGGTGAAGTCTCAGACATCCTTCACATGATATGAAACTGCAAAGAGCAATCACAGAAATATAAAGCTAGAGCACTCAGCCAAGCGGAGTGGGAGGCAGAGATCGCCCACACGGGTCTCTGAGCAGCGCAGCCTGCTCACCAGGGCCCGGTAGACAGCCCAGGCCAATGGTATCCTGGACTGAAGAAACCACCCACGCTATTCCGTTAAACAATTAAAGTTGACTCTCTCTCTCTCTCTTTATTTTTGCATTCGCCGCTTCTGCTATGGCTACCCGGAGAATTCGATCTGAGTCGTCATCATGCATTAATTTACTCATTAGGTTGAACTTCCAGTTTCCTAAAATCTCTGCATATATGGTGAAGGTGCCCCCCCCCCCCCCCCCGAAATAAAAATAAAAATAAATAAATAAAAGAAAAGGTATGTCCGCGTAGCAAGGGGAATTTGTGCGGTAGTGGCTGTATGCTATCAGACTTCTTGCGGTTGCATGTGTAAAAGCGCACATGTTTGTACTTGAAGAGCCTTTTTTTTTTGGGTGCACATGTGACAAAGTGCAAGTGTTTCAAATCGCTTCAATGTGTGGAAATGCCGCCTGAGATGAAAGCGTCACTTCGTATCGTGGTAATTGTGCGGATGGCCACGCCAGCGCCACTGCGACACTCCACAGCCGGGAAGGTAGACGTTGTGATCGTTTATTTGAGCGCAGAAATGGACACGGAGCAGGCATCCAGACTGCATGCTCTCCAACATCTTGGTCGTTATGTGCCGAGTCTTCCGTAATTCATATCGGTATTTTTTCGACTTAAGACCATTGCATCAGTCTATGTTCAGAAAAAAGTGACGAGGGGGTGGTATTGACGACAATGATGTCTTAGCAACGTTGCTCTCAGGCCGGGAGCAAGAGTCAAGTAAATTGCCAACGCGTACGGAGCCAGCCCGGCTCCACTTAGGTCATTTTCAAGACACAGCTACAAACCATATGCGTGTCTTCAAAGTAATCTCAAACGGAATGATTTTAGGAAAATTATTGTTTTTGTTTTTTTTTTCAAATGGCGCGTAATTAAATGTAGTAAAAACTCGGAGTTTCTGCACAACGGGCTTTGGGAAAGCGGGACCTAAGCAGGGAGTCGAATGTGAGTTTACACAATGCCCATTATTGGCGCCACAAGAACCAACACTAGCTTGTACTTGAGCGCAAACGTCAAGTAAGATTGTGAGGAAATGTTCGATGTGGCATTTATACCGTCCCGTCCTGACTTCATCGACGGAAGTACACAGACTGGGTTCTAAACGGCGCCGTCTCTGCTTTTGCCGTCTCTGCTTTTGGTCGTCTAGAAAAAAAAAAAAATAATGGTTTTAGGCTACAGCATGAGAGCACCGCCGCATTTTTTTATTCGGCTATGTAATTCCTGGACCGCACCTTTCCCAACCGATGCATTGGGCTTGGGAGAAAAACAACGTGACCTTCGAAACCGCCCAACTTCTCATCACTGAATACCTTCCTCAACGGATACGTTAAGAACCACATTTTTGACTTGAAAGAAATAACGCTATGCTTGTCCATACACCATCACCGTGGAACGTGCAATGTTCAACAGCAATCTGCCCTCTGTCACTGAAGCGTGAGGCTCTCCTTTCGCAAATATAGCGATGAAATTAAAAAGATAAAAAAGCATCTTCAGGAGGTAATCCAACTGGCAGAGCGCCAGGCTAGCACTTATCAAGGCTCTCAAAATCGGCGTTCCCATAGGTGACGATGACTATCCTTTTTGTTACGCTGAGCGACGGAGCACACGATAACGCCGGCCGCGGTCTAAGCTAAGGGTCGAGGCTCCCTAGACAGGGAAGTTGGGACACGCGTTTTGAATTGGGCGCTGCATTCAATACGAGACGTCACCAGCACACGTTGCGCCGCTCTTCATTCGCTCAGTTTATGTTACGTGCGGAAAAAAGCGTCGGATTTCTCTCCACTGCAGGGCTCTAGAAAATGAGTTTTTCTTCGTTTCAAAAACTGGTATGTATTTGTATCGTTAATGACATCAATCTTTACATTGGGAATTACACCCCAGCTACGATAGGTAATTAAGGACATGGTTACTGGGTTTATGTTAATTGCATTGCATCAACAATGAGAAATCTTTAGCAGAATATTATGTGGGCCATGGCAGAAAGTGTATTTACGGAAATATTCCCTTTGCATCGTACACCGACTATTTTTAAAAATTACTAGGTCTTTGCTGAAACACCCAGTGTATATATATATATATATATATATATATATATATATATATATATATATATATATATATATATATATATATATATATATATATATATTCGCTGCAAGGACACAATCCTCCAGGTTCACAAAGGAGACGTTTATTGAAACGCCATCCTACAGCGGCACACACACACGCACATACACATATATACAAAACGCACATACACACACACATACTCAGTCACCGTGTCAAGGGAGCGCGCGAGGAGCAAGGCTCCTCTGCGCGCACGAAGTGACACCGAGTGCGCGCCGCAAGCACGCAAGGGCGTGCTGTGATCTCTCTCTCGCAGTGACCGGAGGGTTCCTTTGAGAGAGAGTGGGCAACCACCGCAAGGTACGCCTGTCGCGGATCGTTGGATCACGATCGACAGGCTCGAGCTTCGCTCTTAGGTACGACCCGGAGCAGACGAACTCGAGTACACACTGGTCTGCGCGGACAAAGGCCGGCAGACAAGAACAGTTGCGTACGCACCTTGCGATGTCTCGGAGGGGTCTCTCCTTGGACCCCGTTCCGAGGATCGCGCGAGCGCGGCCGTCGAAGCGGTGCCGTGTTCCCGCCAAAAAGGCACCAATGAGAACAGCCACTGGGACGCCAGGGCGGAGCTGTGGCCCGAACGACAGTGACAAGTCGTCCGAGCCTCTCTCCGCCGCCTCAGGCGGGAGAAAGGGAACGAGGAGAACAACTGGGAAGCGGGCGGCGGCCGCGCAAAGGGCCGCCGCAGCAATCCCGAATCCCATAATATATATATGAAGGCAAGAAGCCAACAGTCGGCCAGGCCAAGGAAAGCATAATTGGGGATTGTACTTTGTCTTTTTTTATTTTTTACTTCAATAATCACATAAATTAGTAATGTAATCTGTTTAGGGGAAATATAATTAAACATAAAGTAGAAGGAAAAACAACGTGCCGATGGTGAGATGCGAACCCATGACCTCCTCTTCATTTATATATATATTGCCACGTGCTTCGGGGCGTCAGGAGAAGGAAGAAGAGGCTGTAGAGAAGAAGAGGAAACAGAGGCTGGTGTGCACTGTGCGGACTCGCAGTTCCCTTTTCGTTGACCGTGTTCCTGTTCTCGTGAACTCGTGCACGCACCTTCGTTGGACGAGCGGAACCGGCAGCTTACGGACGTCATGTTAACGCAAGTATTTATGTGAAAAACAGGTTGACGGCAGCTAGACTGTTGTGTACTTTCGTCTCCTGCAGTAGAGTCAGCTCTGGTGGCTTGGGTGCTGCCTCTGATGAGTCATGGACGCCTCACGTGAGCAGACAGCACCGCCGAATCAGATTTGTGCTGAGGACGCTTCCTGTGACCAAGAACCATCATTGAACCAGAACTCTGCGGCTGGGAACAACTCGGGTGAACAGACAGCCTTACCAAACCAGAACTTTACCGGAGACTACTCACGTAGGCAGATGGAATTGCGGGACCACAACACTGCAGAGGAGTTTTCGTTTGAACGGGCAGCATCGCCAAATCAGAACATTGCCAAGAATGACTTGTCCGGGCAGGCAGCATTACTGGACCACAACTATGCCAGAAACGATTCCTGTGGGCAGAGCGTGCCACAAAACTAGAAATGTGCCGGGAGTGATTTCTTTCCTTTCTGACGTCACATCCCTTCACCTCCACTCTGGTTCGTTCCAGGGCTCCAGCTATATCCCCACTGCGGTGGTCTTACGTGGCCATCGTACGAACCCTAGCAGCTGTATGGCTACTATGGTTGCCCTATAGGGTATATATGTGCCCCAAGACAAAAAAATGTTTCAGTCACTGTTCAGTGATGGAAAAGCACCCTCAGGACGAGAGCCTACCAGTGGTGCAAATGGGAGCCATGGTGCTACTCCAATGAATGCATCGCTCAGCAACGGTTTCATTGCCCAGTATACGCCCCGAAGCACGTGACAATATGCATACACAACCTATTGTTACTATACGAGATGTGTAAATAATCGCAGGCGCAGCTTGCGCACAGTCGTTTGTGGGCAGTGCTTGGACACATGCGCGCGAGTAACGCGAACTTGTTCGTGTTTTGCATTTTGTAAATGATGTACAAAATTCCCCCTGTCCTTTCTAACTAACGCTCACCTGTGTACTCCTGGCTATCCTCTTCCTATTCTCTTTACTTCCCACCGGCAGCAGCTCAGCTGCATTTACTTCCCTTTTGTTTATTGCTCTAATAAAATTCTACACTTACTACTTTTCCAATTCTGAAGGTGAAATTCGGGCGCTATTTTTCGACTTCATTATATTGAAGAAATCGGGTTTTTCGTAGAAACATTTCTAAATTCGAATCTTTCGGGTTAAATTTGCAAGCTGCAATAACTTATTCGAACTTGTTTACGATTATGTTATGTTATGTTACGGTTATGTTTCAGGCTAGAAAGTGGGGAAAATTGGTGTACTCAAGAAAATCTTTCGGACTTCCGTATTTCTTTAGTAAATAGTAATTACTGGCAGTAAAGAGCCTGGACTAAATTTGGGGTTTGAAATCGGCCCCTCCATGACGAATCGAGTCCTGCTCGAACGTGTTGCCGGCGGGCTGTTCGGGTCTCCCCCTCTGTGACGAATAGAGTCACAAAGGTTGTGACGAGAGGCTTCGTCACGGAGAAGGAGACCCGATTGAAGGCGCCGTTCTCCGGGTTCTTGTAGGGAGCCTCGATGCAAAGGGCGTTTTTATCGAGGCTCCCTAGGTTCTTGTAAGTTCTTGCGACGCGACTTCAAGTCCAATCCGCGGCGCTGCAGGACGTGATGTTTTTCTACTTCCACCTCATTCCTATGGCGGGAAAAAGGGTAGGGTTGGGTTGTGGGGTTTAACGTCTCAAAGCCTATGAGAGACGCCGCAGTGGAGGACTCCGGAAATTTCGACAACCTGGGACAGCACACGGGCGCCTTGCTTTTCGCCTCCACTGAAAAGCGGCCGTCGAGGCCGGGATTCGATCCCGCGTCCTTGGGAACAGTAGTCGAGCGCCGTAACCACTGCGCCACCCCGAGAGGCTATGGCAGGAAAAAAACAAGAGATCATATTCACATGTGCACGACTTGCTGCGCACACAGCTGTTTGGCTCACACGTCAAAGATCTCTGTGAGATACACTCACTCGAGTTGGTGCGCGTATTCTTTGACTAAGTACTGACGAATGAAATAAATAAACATGATGAATTAAAAATAGTTCAAACCACTAAAATGTGGAGAGTCATTGCGCCGTGGTCCGTCTGAGCTAAAAAGGAAGATGAAGCAAACGAACGCACGCTATTGCGTCTGCTGTTTCGGCGAAGCTTAAGCTTCCTCCAATTTTTCTCTACTTTCTTATCGACTATCTTCACGGTTACGCTACTATATCTCACACACACACACACACACACACACACACACACACACACACACACACACACACACACACACACACACACACACACACACACACACACACACACACACACACACACACACACACACACACACACACACACACACACACACACACACACACACACACACACACACACACACACACACACACACACACACACACACACACACACACACACACACACGCACGCACGCACACACACACACACACACACACACACACGCACACACACACACACGCACGCACGCACGCACACACACACACACACACACACACACACACACACACACACACACACACACACACACACACACACACACACACACACACACACACACACACACACACACACGCGCGCGAAATATATATATATATATAGTAAAGATGAAGATGTGCAAGCGAAGATAAAGAAGAAGCTTCCGTGCGCTGTCGCCAGTGGCATCGCTATCGGTGTGTAAGCTGGACCTGTTTGTATGCGAACTGTTCCTGACGTGCTCCTAGATCGCGTCCCAGTACCTCATTAAACCCCCATCCTACATTTGGTGGAGGTGCTGGGTAGATCTATTCTCCTGCCCTGCTGGAACTCCGCAGCCGCACTTTACCACCTCCTGCGATGCCTGAAGAAGCCAACCACCAAGCCGTACAAGTTGGCTCGGCCATCATCTGTCCCGGCTCCCTCCGCCAGCGAGACCCCGCCATCATCAGCGGCACTGACGACCATGACATCGAGGACTGGCCCCCATCCTATGAGCGGGTGGGCGCTTACAACAAATGGGATGCGGAAACTAAGCTAGGCACTGTGATTTTCTATTTCACCGGCGAAGCAAATCGATTGTGCTCGCGCTAAAGTTGGATTTTCTGCGCTGCCCGAGCCCGTGTCAGACAACGCTACTCTCAGTCTATGCGCTAAAGCCCTCGTCGCCGAAGACATCGGCATTCCTCCCTCTTCTGCCCTGCTTGTAAATATCACTTGTGACTCTGCGTGCGATGCAACTGTCCTCTTCACGCCAGCACATATATTTCTGCGCCGAAAGTGCCTTCCGTTGCCCTATGCTTCAATCACTATTCCCGCTGGTTCCTCTACGCTCTGGCTCTCTAACCCGTTTAACTACCCCACTGCTTTGCGCCACGGTGAATGTCTCGGGAGCCTACAACCCATCTCTTCTCCGTGAAGAGACTGACGACGCACCGCGCCTCGCCATGACTGCGCTCAGCCCTCCACGTTCTGTACCAGCTTTCTCTTTCACAGACCTGTTCCGCCACTCCAACGACGCCAGTATTCCTCCGCTTCAGCGAGCGCAACTTCTTGCCCTCTTTCAATAGTTCAGCTCCTCCTTCGACTCCCATCAAAATTCTCTGGGCCAAAGCTCAACTGGCACTCATCGGATCGACACTGGAGTACGCACCACTGCGATCGGCCCTACTGTGTCTCAGCAACAGAGCGCCAAATTATTGAAGGGCAATAATAATAATAATAATAATAATAATAATAATAATAATAATAATAATAATAATAATAATAATAATAATAATAATAATAATAATAATAATAATAATAATAATAATAATAATAATAATAATAATAATCTTTATTCAGTATAGTGAAATCAGCATACAGAAACGGAAGTGCCGAAGCCACAAGTGGGCTTGTGCGGCGACAACCGGCAGCCGCGGCAATGTACGCGCTACATCCGAACTCCATCGGAGGGAAAAAAAAAAAAAGAAGAAACAAGGGGGGAAAAAAAAACAAGGAAAAAAAAAAGAATCATTTGGCACAACATATTATCAAAACTGCCCTGATAACATCAGTACATATTAAAGGTTTCCTAACGCTTGAACAGCAACTCTCAGTGTTTTGCCGGTGGTAAAAGAAAATACATGGTCCGGTAGTTCATTAAAGATAGCTGGAACATAATAGCGTCTTGTTGCTTTACCGTAGCGAGTGCGCACTCTCGGTTTAAGATAATGAGGAACATGTCTCAACGGTACCGGTTTCGTGTTTATGTGCCTGTATGCACTGCTCCAAAAATATTTCAGTACTACAATTTGTTTAAAAAGATTGTCAAAAGAAGGCAAACCGGCTGTTCTAAAGACACTGCTGGGCAAATTCTCTTGTGGCATGTAGAGGAAGCTTGTAGCGATGTTTTTCAAGATCCTATTAACTCGACATTTCCATGTGAAAGAGCAGTTAAAAAAACAACACATACCGTATCCTAAAACACTATACCCCAGAGCCTGCAGCGATTAGTTTTCTGATAGAAAAAGGCATGATGGTTTTCAAATTAAACGACAAACACCCAACACGTCTAAGTTTCTTTCATATGTGGGTCAACTGAGTATTCCATGTCAGATTGCTGTCTGTGCACACCAAGATACTTAACCGACGGGACGCTAGCAATAGGTTGACAGAAACACAGAGAGCAATATGGAGGGTGTAAATATATGGAACCTACTACATCTTTGTGCGAGTTACGAAAACAGACAAGTCTGGATTTCGAGCTATTCATTTGCATTAAGTTTGAGGCAAACCAATCACTAACTTTAATACCGTCCTCCTGAAGGTTAGCCAGGGCGCATGAAAACTCAGGGTTGCTTGATACTAGTAAAGTGTCATCAGCGTAATGGAATACGGTGGATGCTTTCACGTTGTCACATATAAGTTGAACAACAAAGGAGATAAAATAGACTCTTGCGGGACACCGCACAACAGACATACCGCGTCTCTCCAAATAGGCCCAAACATGAATACTTGTGAGCGATTTGGAAGATAGTTTTTAATTAGATACGAAAAAGGACCCCTAAATCCACATCAGTGAAGTTTAGAGTTTAAAATTTGATGATTTACTGTGTTGAAAGCTTTTTTTACGTCAAAAAAAAAAAAATGCCACCTCATTGTTCTCCAGGCTCTGGTGCAATAAATCAGAGAGATTTTCCAATAGCACCTGTGTTCTTGACAAATCCGTACTGATTCACACTCAGTAGGTCATGTTTAGTAATAAATGCATTCATCACAGAAAGTACGTGTTTTTCTAATATCTGGGATACGGGGGAAAGAACAGATACAGGGCGGTAGTTGGCAATGTCATTCTTTTTCCCACTTTTGTACAGAGGAACAACGAAAGCACTCTTCGGTGATTCTGGCCATGTACAACTTGCAATTATGCCGTTTAAAATAAATAGCACAACATGTTTCAGAGCTGTAATGTTTCTAATAAGATCACTTATGAAAATGTTGCAGATTTATTACGTTTCAGACTAGACAAAACGCTGAAAAGATCAGATTCTGTCATAAAAGGAAGGAAAGCCGATTGCGATACACTTTTTGTAATTTTTGTCGAGCTCAAAGTTTGGACTGCGACCCGTTGCTGAGCAACGGGTCGCAGTGCCAACCCGAAGAAGTTTTGGAACACTATTAAGCCTACACGCCCCCTGCCACGAACGTTACTCGACGAAGACAATAGCCCCATTTCAGAACACGATGTTATTGCACTCTCAACACCTTTTTTTTTTTTTTTGTTGAGTTTTTACTAAAGAACCCGACACCATACTGCCAAACTTCCCTGTATTAGATCACCCAGCCATGCCAGACATTTTGTTCGATGTTAACGGAGTAATGAAATTAACTGAGTCATTGAAAGTCACATCTTCTACTGGTATTGATGGGCTAAACTGAAAGGTCTTAAAAAATACTAAACATGTTGTTGGTGTCTTTTTATGCCACCTTTTCGAACAGCCCTTGTCATCAGTGGTACTTCCGCAAGACTGGAAAATCGGTAAGATTGTCCCAGTCCCCAAAAAAGGTCCATCTTCATATAAAAACTACCGTCCTATTTCTCTCACAAGTGTCTGCTCGCAGTTAATGAAACATGTCATTTATTCACACATAGTCAAATTTCTTGTTTCGGTCAATTTTTTTCACCCTAACCAGCATGGCTTCATAAAAGGACTTTCCTGTGATTCCCATCTAGCCCTTTTTATTAACGACCTTAGTTCTAACCTTGACCTAAATATTTCTGTTGACGCGCTCTTACTAGACTTTGAAAAGGCTTTTGATAAAGTTCCGCATAAACGATTACTGCTAAAACTCTCGCGCCTAAACCTTAACCATTTGGTGATGGAATGGCTTCGAAGCTTTTTAACTAACAGAGAACAATTTGTCTATGCTAATAAATACTCGTTCCTTCGTTCTCCAGTCACCTCGGGTGTCCCCCAAGGTACCGTGCTTGGACCCTTGCTCTTCCTCATTTACATTAACGATCTTCCGTCTAACATCACCTCTAACATTCGTTTATTCGCTGACGATTGTGTAATTTGCCGCCCGATTTCTAACCGCGCTGACGCCGACATCCTTCAAAAAGATCTTGTAGAAATAGAAACTTGGTGTAAGGATTGGTTAATGTCTCTTAATATTACTAAAACATGCTGGATTTCTTTTCATCGCAGGCATTCCCACATTCCTCACAAATATGTTCTTTTCCATTCTGAAGTGTCTCCCGTTACCACCTGTAAGTATTTAGGCATTACCCTAAATTGGTCCTTACATATAGTAATATCGCTAATAACACTAATCGCACTCTTGGGTTTTTGCGTCGTAATCTTCGTTTTGCTACCCCTTCTATTAAATTGTTAGCATACCTAACTTTCGTACGGCCTAAATTAGAATTCGCTTCATCAGTATGGGACCCTCATCAAGCTAACCTATCGTTAACACTAGAAAAAATTCAAAATCGCGCTATCCGCTTCAAATATTCAGATTACTCATACCATACTAGCGTGTCTGCTTTAAAAGCACGAGCCTCACTACCTAATCTTGAATCACGGCGAAATATGTTTAGATTGTGCCTTTTTCACAAGTTTTATCATTAATCTCTAGGAGCATCACTCATATCACCAGCTCATCGTCTCTCCAGTCGAATTGACCACCACAAGACCGTCTACTAAAACGTCTGCTCATCTCCGATCATTTTTTGTGAAATCATCTAGGGACTGGAACGATCTGCCGCCGGAAGCCGTGCACCTTATCAACCACATCCATTTCAAGAAAAAGATCGAAACCATAATTTTTTAACTGTCATGCCCATTCCTCATGTAATGCCCCATAACAGGGGCCTTTTAGGTACAATAAATAAATAAATAAATAAATAAATAAATAAATAAATAAATAAATAAATAAATAAATAAATAAATAAATAAATAAATAAATAAATAAATAAATAAATAAATAAATGCTATTGAACTCATTTGCCAAAATAGGCGACACTACACCGAAATTATGTTCCACTGATTGCTGGATGGACAAGCGTATGTTAACGCGTAACTGGTTTATCAGAGACCAAGTGTTCCTTACATCACGACGAGTGTTGTGAAACTGCTGTGCAAAGAACTTCCTCTTTGATAAGCGAATAAGCGAAGTTACCTTGTTTCTGACGCAAACGATATTCTGCTCGAAGTTTGTCGACCAAATAGCGTCCTTTTCTTTGATAGAAGCCAGGATTTCAGCAGTCAGCCACTGGCAGTCAATTTTACGTTTCTTCACAAGCAAAGTTTTTTTGCACACTTGTTTTTTATTTCGCCTAATACCTTGACCAAGCTATCGTACGCAGTGTCGCTAGTGTTATGATGAATAAATGAATCCCAATCATATTCAGTAACATGATTATCGAACTTTTTTTGGTCTAGAATGGTCATAACACACCCCGTAGAGTTGGCGTGCTGCGTAGAATCTGTTTTCATAAGGCGACACGCAATGTAATAGTGATCTGCCAATTTCCGTCTGATTACAGCTCCGGACACTGAGGGAAAGACCAGATGCCCCAGAACGGCGTCATTCAGCCCTCAAACAGCCCTTGGACTTCGCCAGTTGTGCTCGTTAAAAAGAAGGATGGTTTCATCAGCTTCTGTGTAGATTACCGCCGACTTAATAAGGTTAGAAGAAAGACGTCTATCCTCTTCGGCGCATAGACGACGCACTGAACTGCTTGCAAGGGGCTGAATTCTTTTTCTCCCTATATATTTACATTCCGGATACTGGCAGATCCCGATGGAAATGACCGACCGCTTAAAACCGTTTTTTACTCCGGATGGCCTGTACGAAATTACTGTTATGCCTTTCGGCCTTTGCAATGTTCCTGCGATATTTGAGAGAATGATGGACACCATTTTGCGTGGACTGAAATGGAAGACCTGCCTCTGCTATTCCGACGACATTGTCGTCTTTTCTCGTGACTTCGACACTCATCTCTACCGCCTGGAGCACGTTTTGACCTGCCTTTCTGATGCCGGCTTGCAGCTCAATTAAAGAAGTGTCGTTTTGCCGCCCGTCAATTGACCATTTTAGGGCACGATGTCTCCAAGGAAGGCGTGTCTCCAGACCCGGCCAAACTTCGTGCTATCACGGCCTTTCCCAAGCCGAGATCTATCAAATACCTTTGTAGCTTCATAGGCTTGTACTCCTACTTTAGTCGGTTCCATCCTACGATATTATATATACAGGGCTTTACAGGGAAGACCCAAGGTAATTTGAAAAAATAGTGGACTCAAAACATACAAACAATATTTGTAGGAACACACTATTTGCCCCAGCGGACATTAGTTGCTCCACAATGCCTCTAATTATGGGCGTAATTAACAAATTTCACTAATCAACTTTTTAATTATCGTAGTTATGTGGCTAGTTCCAATGAGTAGTTTAATGCCGTGAACGAGACGATGCCAAATCAGCTTTTCAAACGAAGAAAAACTCATTTTCTAGAGCCATACAGCTCAATGAAGTTGGACTTTATTTTCTGCACGCAACCGAAACTGAGCGCACGAGGAGCGCCGGAAGTATAGAGCAAGCGCAACGTCCGCTGATGACGTGTCGTAATGGGTGCAGCGCCCAATTCGAAACGCGTGAGCGAATTTCCCGGGCTAGGGATCCATACAGACCAACACCGTGTTTACAAACAAATCGCTCGCGGCACGGCAGCCCACAAATCAGAAGTACAGTCCACATAAGAAACAAATCAGACAGCCGTCGGACGATTAGCACTAGGGGCGCACACGGCAAAACAACAAATGGTGCGGTACAGGGAGATATGGGCTGGGCATCTTTCGAAGTACGGGAAGCTCAGAGTAAAATATTATATGAGGAACGCCTGAAGAAATTGGACAGTAACAGATGAGCACCTATACCTAAAAAGCGTTGACTCACAAAGGAGGAAAAGAACTAGGAAACTAACCAGTAAGTGTACTGACCAAAAGGACGAAGAAATAAAGAGCGTTAAGCAACAGGTGAAAAACACAGAAGGTAAAAATTGGATAAATTTGATGGAAAAGAAACAGAGAGTCGAATTATACCGAAAGTGGAAAAGGCAGATCTGGAAGGAAGATTTCTTTGATAACTCAAGAGGTAGTGCCTTTCTTTTTGAAGCTAGATCAGGGTGCCTTAGAACGTGCAGCTACAAAAAGAAATTTAACAATGAAGATGACGCATCTGCTGTATGTGGTAACTCCAGTGAAACAATTGACCATATTATACCCGAATGTAATGGTATCCATTCGGAGGTCGATGCAGGCGCAGTCACTCTTCCTGAAACTCTGGGGTTTAGAGATGCCAGTGGCCGGGTGAATAAACCGGCGGTGGAAGCTAGCAAAAAACGACTGGAAGAGTGGTGGCATAAAAGCAGAAAAGTGACATAATGTTAGTAATTAAACAAAAATTCAATAAACAGAATGATGGTATAGTTAACCAATCTAAAGCAATAATTAAGATATAGGGAGAAAAATGAGCATGATAGCTACTGCTACCGTCCCCGTTTCAAAGGGGACGCTCCTATATTCCATCCATCCATCCATCCGTCCGTCCATCCATCCATCCATCCATCCATCCATCCATCCATCCATCCATCCATCCGTCCATCCATCCATCCATCCATCCATCCATCCATCCATCCATCCATCCATCCATCCATCCATCCATCAATCCATCCATCCATCCATCCGTCCGTCCGTCCGTCCGTCCGTCCGTCCGTCCGTCCGTCCGTCCGTCCATCCATCCATCCATCCATCCATCCATCCATCCATCCCACTGAGGGTGAAAACTATATGGTTAGCGCCCATAGGAATACATGAAACCGAAAGATTTCAAAGCGGTTTTCTCTTTTCACGGAGCATCTATGATGTTGTTATTCGGCACAGAGCAACCATGAACACCCTGGAACAGATCTTCAAAATATGAAATCTCACTACCGAGGCGAAGTGTTTTTAAAAGACCGTGAAATGTATGGGGGTGCGAGCGACCCATAGAAACACATGTAGACACCACAACATTTTTCTCGTGTCGCAGGGCACCAGAAATGGTGGCCGGTCGTTAAACATTGGCCAGCGCTTTGAAGAAGTGCGTGCCAAAGTATGCTGCGTCATTGCGGAGGCACTCCACTTTTAAATCTCCTAAAAAAATTTGCTGTGGCTTAGCTCTGGTTAAGCCTGAGTGATTGCGAAAGCAATGCCTCCCTGGCTGCGCTTGGCTCTGCTGGTGGTTTGGCATGTCTTCGCCTTTTGTGCAACTAAAGTATTTACTGTGGACACAACATGGTTTCTACTTCATGAAACTACTCTCGCTCATTCAACTTGTAGAACGCCGCCGGGCTCGCCATTCTGCAGCATAGGCGCGTTGCTTAGCCAATCGCTCTTGCCTTCCTTCATCCTGTTCAAGGGAATCATGGGATCAAAGGGGTCAAGGGAATCATGGGATCAGTTCGCAATACGACTGCAAAATCATTTTACCTATTATTGCAACAGCTACAACATAACTTCCCTTGAACAGCTTCGAGAGCTTGTAGTAGCAGATAAACTAAAGGAAGTGTTAAGTCCAGACGCCCGTGCTTTTGTCATCCAAAATGAGACTAACGGAAAAGCAATGCACCTGGATGAAGTGGCCAACCTTGCGGAACAATTTAACGAAAGTCAAATTGCTAAAGATATCAAAAGGAACGCAGGAAAGTCGGTAAGGAGAGAAGGAAAAACAATTGACTCGGCTAGGGCGTGGTATGACGATGCCGGACGGTCGGCTCCTTATGCCAGGGCGCGTAGGCTGTGCTACGAGTGTGGCCTTCCTGATCATCTTGCCCGCGATTGTCCGAAACGGCGGTCAGCACAGGCGAACCTCGTGCAAACGACAACAGATGACGGAGGCTTTCTGGCGCGTGTTGCGGGAACTAACTTCGGGAATGCAAACGCAAATGGTGGAAAACGCTTGTTCCGGGCCCTCAAAACGATCGCACTCTGTTGTGGAAAGGCCAAATTCGTGGGGCACTTGGATTCGGGAGCGGAGGTCAGTGTCATCAGACGATCAATTCTGGGAGACCATGTGTCACCGGTTCAAGCATAAAATTAACTGATGCGTTTGGAGAGCAAGTGCTGGCAAAATTGGTATACGTCCCTTTGAAAGTGTTGGCTACTCCTAAAGACGTCGGTGCAGCCACGGTTGGCACAGGAGTTTTCTGTGCTTTGACAGACAGGTTAGCCCTAGGGATAGACGCGCTTATCAGCCCGGACCCGCACGCACAGTTGCTGGGAGAAACCACAGTGACAACGCATCAGACCACGCCAGCGGGCAGCAGTGGTGATGAATTTTAAGAAGTCGTGGCGGCGACCGGGGCTATTACTACGACCAGCGAGCCACATGGTGCTGCTGAACGTGAGGTTTTTCGTCGCACTGGCATGGAGGACTTAATGTTTAGAGACGTACGGAAGCAGGTCGGAGCGGTTGGCCACGGCGCCGTAAAAGAAGGGTGAATTGAAGGGAACTGATTCAGACGTGTTAGACACTGCAAGCATCTGTGCAGTGACGGCTAAGCAGGCATCCAAGGTTGATGCGATCTCTGATAATGATACACAATCGGAGCGGTTAAAAGGTGCAACCGTAGCGTCAGTAGGGGAGACCGCACTAAGTGGGGAGGATGACAACAGAGAGGAGAGCGTAGACGCAGCTGGAAGTGTAACGGTCAGCACCAAGGCTGGTGACGACAGTGCCGTTGTTGAGAGTAGGAGGCGAAAGGGAGAACGAATGCCCCTTGGTCGTCTTTTTCTGTTATTTGTGTTTTGTGTGTCCGCCTTGTTTGCGGTGCCATGGTGCGCTGAATTGGAGCCACGAGACATCTACCCTGTTTGAGTGATGCGCGACCGGTGCTGAAGTGTGCTGCATTCCTAGAAGTCATGCATCACAGTGGCAATGGGGGTGTCGTGCACGCTGTGTGTTGCCCCGAGCACCGCGAGAACGAACGGTTGGCGTTTGCGTGTTTGTGTATTCCGTGCGTTCCGCGAAGTGTTGGCGGACTAAACCATAAAGGAGGCTATGACTAAATACATTCCCAAAACCAGAGCAGCGAAGCGCCTATAGCCTTGTATACATGGACTCGACAGCACCGGGTCGAGTAAGTGAGGTCACCATTACTCTACCCGATTGGTGTCTACATAAATCGCTTTCTAGCGAGTAAGTATCGCAGCGGCGCGTAGCGTCGAGATTTGTATTTATTGTGCAAGTTTCTTACTCGTATTTAATTCCGTTGCCTTTTACTATTGAGAGGTTCGATTATTCTTTTTTATCGTTGATGAGGGCTAAAAAGCATTCAACTTCGCTGACGCTCCTCGCCGCTCCGGTTGCTTTTTAATCCCAGAGTTCGCCATAACTCGACTCGCTGACTCGACAGCGCCATACATGCTTTTAGACAAGCGGGTCAAGCGAGTTAACCTACCCCCTGCAAGCGAGTTAACGCGACCCGCTCCGCGGCTATTTTACTCGACCCGACTGGGTATACATGAACCCGACAGCTGGTTTTTTACTCGACAGGCTTACTCGACCCGACTCTGTCGAGTCCGGGCCATGCGCGGTCTCGAGGGAGAGGGCGCGCGCTTTAAGAGAAGCGCTCTCTCCCTCGAGAACGGCCGTGACAGGGCAAGTGGGGACCGGTGGGTGGTGAAAAACTTTATTTAGTGGAGCCGCGAAATACTCGTTACAAGGGCTGGGCCGGCTCCTGATCACGGGTGGTGGCCAGCAGGCAGTGCCTGACGGCGACCGCTTCAGCCCAGTCGACCAGTCTCCTTTGTGGAGCCGGTTCTGAGCTGGAGACCGCGATCTCCCAAGCCTCGTTGTCCGTAAGGCGCAATTCGGCCTGTGGTTGAAACTCCGGGCATCTGAACATAATATGTTCGAATGTAGCTCTCGGGGCCTCGCAGAGGGAACATTCGGACTGATGAGTAGAGGGGGAGAAGAGTGCCAGCAGTGCTGGGGAGGGAAAGGTACGGGCTTGAAGGTGTCTCCATGTTATTTGTTGTGGTTTAGTTAAGGAGGGGTGTGGGGGAGGGTAGTGAAGTCTTTCAGACCGGTAGTGTAGTGTAATGTCGTTGTAGGTGATCAGCCGATCTCTGGCACTGCCTAGGTCCTCGGTATCTGTTGCTCGGTCGACGTATGCTCGAGCAGCAGCATTGGCCGCTTCGTTACCGGGGTTGCCCGAATGGGCTGGTACCCAGACAAGGTCTATGGGTCGGGGGGTTTGAACGTTGGTAGTTAAGATTTTGTGAGAGGCAGCATGTAGCTGGCCTCGGGCGAAATTTTGTATGGCAGTTTTAGAATCGCTGAGGATAAGGGTGGCAGTGGAAGAGACTATCGCGATGGCTATAGCGGATTCTTCCGCTTCTACGGACGTTCGGGTAATGATCGAGGCTGATGTGATGTGTTCGAAGCGGTTGGATACCGCGCATATCGCATAAGCTGAGCGTTGTGGATATTCTGCGGCGTCCACGTAGACCGTGTCGGGTTCGTTCGCATGTGCTCTGTGTAGGGCACGTGCTCTCGCTTTTCGTCTGGCCTGGTTATGAAGGGGAGAATCGGCGCCGGGAGGACTGCAAGGAGGAAAGATTTATGGGCTCCCGCAGGGCGCACTGCCCGTGTAATCCGAGCTGGCCGCTGCACGCGGCTGCGAGCGGGTGCCTGCGACGGCCGCCGGCTTCTGGGAAGTGTTCGAACCTCCGAGGAGTTGGAAGCTTGGGACTACGTGAAGACAGCCGTGGACCTGGCGAGGAGGACTCTCGAAGGGAGAGAGGAGTCGGAGGGACCACGGTCAACACCCTCTAGACTAGCTAAGGCCTCTCCATATCCTTCTCTCCTTCGTGTCTACGTCATCACACTACGACGGATCGGCCCTCCGCGCTTTCGTGGAGCAGCCGTCGTGCTATGTCGTGCCCCCTCCTGCTTGGCGCTACTGCGCATGTGCGGAGAAGAACAAGCCGAGGTATCGAATCTAAGAAACCATTTTGATATCTTTATTACTGCTTTATTGCAAAAATAAAATATATTATTTTGTAAAAATTCATGTTTTTTGTTGAACAGCGTAAATGTTAGCTAATATTGTTTTGTGCACGTGATTTTTTTTCTTTTTCAGCTTCATACACAGTGCTCGCCTGGAAAATGCGTTCTCACTACGATAAACATCACTTGCACCTCTTCATGAAAAGCCTGAATACGAAATGGACTAACAGAACCTCGGCGGCTGCGTTTCGATGGAGGCGAAACGAAGTGGCGCCCGTGTGCTGTACGATGTCAACGCACGTTAAAGATCCCCAGGTGGTCGAAATTACTCCGTAGCCCTCCACTACGGCCCCCCCTTTCTCTCTATCCACTTTCACCCCCACCTTCATCCCTTCCCTTACGGCGCGGTTCAGGTGTCCACAGAGCAAGTGTGACAGATACTGCGCCTTTCCCTTCCTATGAACCAACACCAACACCAACACCAACACCGAAAGCTCAGATTTAAGTACCTAGAGTTTGGAGATACACCGCAGCAAAACAGCAGCATTGAAAAGCAGGTAAAGGAGGCAGAAAGGAAAATGTGGGAGGAAAGAATGCAAGGAAAATCAGCATTGGGTATGTATAGAACTCGAAAACAGGATATAAAGAAAGAAAGTTTATTCGACAACTCACGAGGGAGCTCATTGCTGTTTGAGGCTAGGACAGGGGCCCTCAAAACAAAAACGTACAGGAAAAAATTTCAGGAAGTAGATATATTATGCGCGGCGTGCGGAACTGAGGAGGAAACAACGGAACATGTTGTTCTAAGGTGCCAAAAACTTCGTCCTGCCCTTCCCGCGGAAAAAGCGGCAGATCTGGAGAGAGCACTGGGATTTGCTGGGGAAGATGGACGAATGGATGAGGAACGCGTTCTGATAACAAAAGAGATAACAAAAGCGGAAAAAAAGGGAGGGGGGCAGATACGGGCGAATTAGAAGCTAAAAATGGGGAAGAGATAAATATATTTCTTTTAATTTTTTTGGCTAGGCGGCGCAAGCTGCCGTCCGATTCAAAGGGCAGAGCCACTATCATCCATCCATCCATCCATCCATCCATTTCGATGGTGGTCGCAAGCGGTTGCACGTGTGTCTGAAGTTTTCACCGTTCTGCGTTATTTTTTTTTTTTTCGTGCAGCGTGTGTCGTGAAACTGTCAACGCTGCGTTAGGAGTGAGCACCAGTACAGTAACAACAACGTGAGTGCATCGGTGCTCGAAGGTGCGTGTGAAGTTTGCAGGCGGTGATAATGCCTGGGCATTGCTGTGTACCGCGGTGTCACGGGAACTACGATGGCGGTGAACGTGTGCGTGTCTTCACCTTCCCTTCGGACCCAGTGAGGAGTGCTCAATGGATTAAAGCTATCCACCGTGCGGACTTCACTCCAGGAAAGCGGTCGGTGGTAAGGAAAGAATTCTTCCAACTGTCCGTTTTAAAACAGCGCAACAAAGACAGGACGAGGTAACAGAAGTAACGACGAACACCTCTGTTACCTCGCCTTTCTTTGTAGCGCTGTTTCGAAATGAATACGTACCAACTTGCTCAAATTTCTGCTTTACTTCTTACTGTCGTTGTTGCACCTCCTTCAGTTGCATTGAAAATGCTGTGGGCAGCATGTTGCGAGATAATGCCGTAGTGCTGCCTCTTTTGGACCTGCTAATATGCCATACATATGCTAAGTAGTAACGACATAGTATTGCTGACATTCAGTTCGCACGACGTTTATACGATATTCCCCGCCTTGTACTGCTGCGCTCCTGATGTCTCGTTTGTAAACTTAGGTTCTAAAGCTTTTATTGCCTTTGTTTTTTGTTATCCCAGGTCTGCGAGCGCCACTTTAAACCATCCGACATGGTAACCACAACAAGTTACACGGATACGAAAGTTGCTCAGAAGCGGAAGCTTTCCACTTTGAAACACTGACTGCTTGGACATTTTGTGTGTTGGTTGTTTTGACTTTTTGTGTGCAACACCTATAAAGTTTTCTGAATACTTGTACTCTGTAATAAACATATCCTTTGTACGTTACACAGCTTGTTTTATTATTATTAAATTGAAAGACAACTGCTGAACTCAGATGTCACGGTAGAGCTATAAGCTATTATGAGAGCCATTACTTATGGCAGTGTTTTCACTTGCGGAAGCAAGGTAAGTATTGTGATTGAAGAGCATATGAGTAGTAGCAAGTAGTAGCCAGATTTCTGTTAAACAGTCCCCGGTCTGTGATAGACCACAGGGTTAAATTTTTGCCCCCGAAAATAATTATTCAGACCGCGCCAGTCAACGAGCTATTAAAAAAATAAAGATGTATGTGAAGACACAGCGGAAAATCAATACCCCCCCACGACACAATAAAAAAAGCAAATTTGCGGACTTTCGGGCAATATTAGGTGATAGTAAAAAATATTGAATAGCATCATTTATTCATAATCCGAAAACTGCTAATTATCAGTTTTCAAACGTATTGCCCGCGAACTGTATACCGGAAATTATATTATACATATGCGTCACCATTAAACCATGTGGCCAAAAGTTTCAGAGAATGATTTCACGTAGGGCTGCAGATACACGGGAACGAAAGAGCGCGCAGCAGCCTTCATGAAAAACCCAAGCTCCTGCGCCCGTCGTAGTGTGATGGCGTCAGGGAGGAGCGGAGAGGCCTTAGCTAGTCTAGAGGGTGTTGCCACGGTGGACGCAGGGACGAGAGAGGACGACAGAGGAGACTGAACTGGAGTGTCGTGCGGAGAGGCCGCGCTCCGAGTGATACGTACGAAATGAGCGCAATTTGTAAATAAATTCTTAATAATCAGGAAATGCCAAGTGTGGTCGAGCTTCGTCGGAGAATGCCAGAGGGGCGGAGCAAGGGACCTGCCTGACTGAGCCCATATGAGAAGACGAGGTGTAGACGGTAAGGGAGAGATCGGAGGATAGTGTGTGCTTGTCGGGATATACGACCTGCTTCGAAGTTGCCCCGATGGGCTGAGCCGCAGTTACAGGCTAGGGCTTTCCCAAACCTAGCAAAGTACCACAAAATATGGACCGAAAAAATTCAAAAATAACACATGCACTGCATACGGTGAAGTCTCAGACATCCTTCACATGATATGAAACTGCAAAGAGCAATCACAGAAATATAAAGCTAGAGCACTCAGCCAAGCGGAGTGGGAGGCAGAGCTCGCCCACACGGGTCTCTGAGCAGCGCAGCCTGCTCACCAGGGCCCGGGAGACAGCCCAGGCCAATGGTATCCTGGACTGAAGAAACCACCCACGCTATTCCGTTAAACAATTAAAGTTGACTCTCTCTCTCTCTCTCTCTCTCTCTTTATTTTTGCATTCGCCGCTTCTGCTATGGCTACCCGGAGAATTCGATCTGAGTCGTCATCATGCATTAATTTACTCATTAGGTTGAGCTTCCAGTTTCCTAAAATCTCTGCATATATGGTGAAGGTGCCCCCCCCCCCAAATAAAAATAAAAATAAATAAATAAAAGAAAAGGTATGTCCGCGTAGCAAGGGGAATTTGTGCGGTAGTGGCTGTATGCTATCAGACTTCTTGCGGTTGCATGTGTAAAAGCGCACATGTTTGTACTTGAAGAGCCTTTTTTTTTTAGGTGCACATGTGACAAAGTGCAAGTGTTTCAAATCGCTTCAATGTGTGGAAATGCCGCCTGAGATGAAAGCGTCACGTCGTATCGTGTTAATTGTGCGGATGGCCACGCCAGCGCCACTCCGACACTCCACAGCCGGGAAGGTAGACGTTGTGATCGTTTATTTGAGCGCAGAAATGGACGCGGAGCTGGCATCCAGACTGCATGCTCTCCAACATCTTGGTCGTTATGTGCCGAGTCTTCCGTAATTCATATCGGTATTTTTTCGACTTAAGACTATTGCATCAGTCTATGTTCAGAAAAAAGTGACGAGGCGGTGGAATTGACGACAATGATGTCTTCGCAACGTTGCTCTCAGACCGGGAGCAAGAGTCAAGTAAATTGCCAACGCGTACGGAGTCAGCCCGGCTCCAGTTAGTTCATTTTCAATACACAGCTACAAACCATATATGTGTGTCTTCAAATGAATCTGAAACGGAATGGTTTTAAGAAACTTATTTTTTTTTTTCAGATGGCGACTAATTAATATAGCAAAAACTCGGAGTTTCTGCACAAAGGGCTTTGGGATAGCGAGACCTAAGCAGGGACTCGAATTTCAGTTTGCACAACGCCCCATATTGGCGCGACAAGAACCCACACTGGCTATAAGCCAGCACAAGCGTCAAGTAAAATTGTGAGCCAATGTTCGATGTGGCTTTTATGACGGCCGTATTGACGGTCCTTACTTCCGCCCAACTTCTCATCACTGAATACCTTCCTACACGGATACGTTAAGAACAACATTTTTGACTTGAAAGAAATAACGCTATGCTTGTCCATACACCATCACCGTGGAACGTGCAATGTTCAACAGCAATCTGCCCTCTGTCACTGAAGCGTGAAGCGTTCCTTTCGCAAAGATAGCGATGAAATAAAAAGATAAAAAAGCATCTTCAGTCTGCCCCGCCGGGGTGGTGCAGTGGTAAGACGCCCGACTACTGTGCCGGAGTTCCCGGGTTCGAACCCGACCACGGCGGCTGCGTTTCGATGGAGGCGAAACGAAGAGGCGTCGTGTGCTGTGCGATGTCAGCGCACGTTAAAGATCCCCAGGTGGTCGAAATTACTCCGTAGCCCTCCACTACGGCTCCCCTTTCTCTCTTTCCACTTTCATTCCCACCTTCCTCCCTTCCCTTACGGCGCGGTTCGGGTGTCCACAGAGCAAGTGTGACAGTTACTGCGCCTTTCCCTTCCTGTGAACCAATTTAACTTTTAAGGTAATCCAAACGGCAGAGCGCCAGGTCAGCGCTTATCAAGGCTCTCAAGATCGGCGTTCGCCGAGGTGACGTTGACTATCCTTTTTGTTACGCTGAGCGACGGAGCACGCGATAACGGCGGCCGCGGTCTATGCTAAGCGTCGAGGCTCCCTAGACAGGGAAGTTAGGACACGCGTATTGATTGAATACGAGACGTCACCAACACACGTTGCGCTTGCGTCATTCTTTCGCCGCTCTTCATGCGCTCAGTTTATGTTACGCGCGGAAAAAAGCGTCGGATTTCTCTCTACTGCAGGGCTCTAGAAAATCAGTTTTTCTTCGTTTCAAAAACTGATATGTATTTGTATCGTTAATGACATCAATCTTTACATTGGGACTTACACCCCAGCTACGATAGGTAATTAAGGACATGGTTACTGGGTTTATGTTAATTGCATTGCATCAACAATGAGAAATCTTTAGCAGAATATTATGTGGGCCTTGGCAGAAAGTGTATTTACGGAAATATTCCCTTTGCATCGTAAATCGACTTTTTTTAAAAATTACTAGGTCTTTGCTGAAACACCCAGTATATATATATATATATATATATATATATATATATATATATATATATATATATATATATATGAAGGCAAGAAGGCAACAGTCGGCCAGGCCAAGGAAAGCATTATTGGGGATTGTACTTTGTCTTTTTTTTATTTTTTCCTTCAATAATCACATAAATTAATAATGTAGTCTGTTTAGGGGAAATATAGTTAAGCATAAAGTAGAAAGAAAAACAATGTGCTGATGGTGAGAAGCGAACCCATGACCTCGTCTTCATTGTATATATATATATATATACTGCCACGTGCTTCGGGGCGTCAGGAGAAGGAAGAAGAGGCTGGAGAGAAGAAGAGGAAACAGAGGCTGGTGTGCACTGTGCGGACTCGCAGTTCCCTTTTCCTTGACCGTGTTCCTGTTCTCGTGAACTCGTGCACGCACCTTCGTTGGACGAGCGGAACCGGCAGCTTACGGATGTCATGTTAACGCAAGTATTTATGGGAAAAACAAGCTGAGGGCAGCTGGACTGTTGTGGACTTTCGTCTCCTGCAGTAGAGTCAGCTCTGGTGGCTTGGGTGCTGCCTCTGATGAGTCATGGATGCCTCATGTAAGCAGACAGCTCCGCCGAACCAGATTTGTGCTGAGGACGCTTCATGTGATCAAGAACCATCGTTGAACCAGAACTCTGCGGTGGGGAACTCGGGTGGACAGACAGCCTTACCAAACCAGAACTCTACCGGAGACTACTCACGTAGGCAGATGGAATTGAGGGACCACAACACTGCAGAGGAGTTTTCGTTTGAACGGGCAGCATCGCCAAACCAGAACATTGCCAAGAATGACTTGTGCGGGCACACAGCATTACTGGACCACAACTATGCCAGAAGCGATTCCTGTGGGCAGAGCGTGCCACAAAACCAGAAATGTGCCGGGAGTGATTTCTTTCCTTTCTGACGTCACATCCCTCCACCTCCATTCTGGTTCGTGCCTGGGCTCCAGCTGTATCCCTACAGCGGTGGTCTTACATGGCCATCGTACGAACCCTATCAGCTGTATGGCTACTATGGTTGCCCTATAGGGCGTATATGTGCCCCAAGACACAAAAACTTTCCAGTCATTCTTCAGTGACGGAAAAAGCACCCTCAGGACAAGTACCTACCAGTGGTGCAAATGGGAGCCATGGTGCTACTCCAATGGATGCATCGCTTAGCAGCGGTTTCATTGCCCAGTGTACGCCCCGAAGCACGTGACAATGTGCATACACAACATATTGTTACTATACGTGATGTGTAAATAATCGCAGGCGCAGCTTGCGCACAGTCGTTTATGGGGAGTGCTTGGACACATGCGCGCTAGCGATGCGAACTTGTTCGTGTTTTGCATTTTGTAAATAATGTACGAAATTCCCCCTGTCCTTTCTAACTAACGCTCACCTGTGTGCACCTGGCTGTCCTCCTCCTATTCTCTTTACTTCCCACCGGCAGCAGCTCGGCTACATTACCTTCCCTTTTGTTTATTGCTCTAATAAAATTCTACACTTACTACTTTTCCAATTCTGAAGGTGAAATTCGGGCGCTATTTTTCAACTTCATTATAGGGAAGAGATCGGGTTTTTCGTAGAAACATTTCTAAATTCGAATCTTTCGGGTTAAATTTACAAGCTGCAATAACTTATTCGAACTTGTTTACGGTCATGTTATGTTATGTTACGGTTATGTTTCAGGCTGGAAAGTGGGGAAAATTGGTGTACTCAAGAAAATCTTTCGGACTTCCGTATTTCTTTAGTAAATAATAATTACTGGCAGTAAAGAGCCTGGACTAAATTTGGGGTTTGAAATCGGCCCCTCCATGACGAATCGAGCCCTGCTCGAACGTGTTGCTGGCGAATTGTTCGGGTCTCCCCCTCTGTGACGAATAGAGTCACAAAGGTTGTGACGAGAGGCTTCGTCACGGAGGAGGAGACCCTTCAAGTCGCCCGTTTGAGGGCGCCGTGCTCTGGGTTCTTTTAGGGAGCCTCGATGCAAAGGGCGTTTTTATCGATGCTCCCTAGGTTCTTGTAAGTTCTTGCGACGCGACTTCAAGTGCAATCCGCGGCGCTGCAGGACGTGACGTTTTTCTACTTCCACCTCCTTCCTATGGCGGGAAAAAGGGTTGGGTTGGGTTGTGGGGTTTAGCGTCCCAAAGCCTAGGAGAGACGCCGCAGTGGAGGACTCCGGAAATTTCGACCACCTGGGACAGCACACGAGCGCCTTGCTTTTCGCCTCCATTGAAAAGCGGCCGCCGAGGCCGGGATTCGATCCCGCGTCCTTGGGAACAGTAGTCGAGCGCCGTAACCACTGCGCCACCCCGAGGGGCTATGGCGGGAAAAAAACAAGAGATCATGCTCACATGTGCACGACTTGCTGCGCACACATCTGTTTGGCTCACACGTCAAAGATCTCTGTGAGAATGAAGCTATACTCACTCTAGGTGGTACGCGTATTCTTTGACTAAGTACTGACGAATGAAATAAATAAACATAATGAATTAAAAATAGTTCAAACCAGAAAAATGTAGAAAGTCATTGCGCCGTGGTCCGTCTGAGCTAAAAAGGAAGATGAAGCAAACGAACGCACGCTATTGCGTGTGGTGTTTCGGCGAAGCTTAAGCTTCCTCCAATTTTTCTCTACTTTCTTATCACGGTTACGCTACTATTCCCCCCCCCCCCCCCCACACACACACAGGCACGCGCGCGCGCACGCACGCACGCACGCACACAAATAATATGATTTCCTTTGTGTCAATGGCGGCTGGCTCCCTTCTCAGATACCTTTATTTCTTACAGGAAGCCTTTTTAAAGTGTTCCCTGAAACATCTGATATAACTGTGCTTCGGAGATGACGGACAGTATGGAAATGTGCCAGTTGAAACAGGTTTCTTATTAATCGTTAAACGCATTAGAAAACGGGTTAGATGGGCAGCTGAAATTTAACTACAGCAACGGAAGTGCCGGGTGGCGTCACTAAAAAATAAAACACAACAAAAAGGAAGTCAATAAAGCTATATGCTTTTTTTTTTAGTATACATTGCCCTGCATAAACTAAAGTGCATACACAATATAGTTTGCTGTATTAAAATTGCTTGCAGTGATCCTCTGATCATGCCAGTTGCATCAGACGCGCCGTCTTTAGTACGTTTAATCAAAACGAGTAAGAGCGCATTTAGAGACGGCACTACCCGTCGCTTCTGTGGCGCAATGGTAAAAACCGCAACATCATCGGCGGACGCCAGCAGCTTCACTTCCACGGCTTGCATACGCAAACCAGTAATATTTTCATTTTTCAAGATATTTAAGCAAAGGGTTTCAATGTAAATGCAGAATAAAAGAGGGCTGAGGGGGCAGCCCTGATGGTTAACCAGGAGGGTATAACCGAAGTCGTTGATTCTGTAAAAAACATTTAGCGAAGTTACAGGCAGTATGGTAAACTGGTCTAAGTCCCTGGGACTCTGGCATGGTAGATGGCAAAGTGCTCCTGATAATTTTGCAAACGTGTCCTGCAGTGACGACTCCGCCAAAGTACCTTGGCGTGTCACTAGAATGCTATCGTGATAGCGAGACATATTGGAGAGCATGCACAGATGACATGCGGGAAAGAGCAGATAAGCGGAAAGGAACTGGCTTATCAATTTTTGCCAGAGCCACAGTGGTGCAACCTTTTCTTCGTTTCTAGACTGTGGCATGTGATGCAAGTTTTACACTGTGCAAGACTGAGTGTGCAGAAGCTGCATAGGATATTCGCGGTTTTTGTGTAGGCTTCAAAATGGGAAAGATGCAGCCGCAGGAATTTATTCAGAAGTGTCAAGGATGGCGGCGTGGGCTTAGTGTGCGATTTTTTTCTGCAAGATTTTCAAAAGAATATTTATCAGTTGTGAAAAAGAAAAAGTTGTGCAAAGATTTGTGCGACGTTTTTCTTCCGGAGCCCATCTGTGTAGGGCCATATACAGGGGAGGCCCTGGCAGGAATGTACTGAAGAGGGTAAAGAGAATGAAAGTGCCGGCAGCGGCTAAAACGTTCTTTTAAGTGCACACTGGAACATTGCCAGTAAAAGTGTTTTTGCAAGAAAAAGGTTTATTTCTTCCGTGTGGTGCAGATTGCTTAATTTGTGAACAGCCAGAAACGATAGATCATGTATTTCTACACTGTTGGGAAGGGGTTTATTTCTTGGACGTACTTCAAAGAATCATAAAGAAATATTTACCTCTTAATCCTTACGGAATACGGTACTTATACCCACGCAAAATAAAGGGGGGGGGGGGGGGGGGTACATATGATTCAATCATGCTAATGGGCCTCCACAGTATAGGTCGTTCACGCATGGCAGGATATCACTGTGATCCTGATGCGCGTCCTGCACAAATTTTTTTCTGCGAGGCTCTCCATTGGTTTATCGAGATGGTGAAGTTTGTTGATGATAATCCTGAGCGGTTGCCAAAGGTAGAACCTTTGATGGATCTAAAGGAATTTCAGAACGACGAAGCCAGCCCCTGGCAGGCTTATTATATAAATGTCTTGTGTGTGTTTGTGTTATCTTGCAAAAGTGAGGCAATAAAGATAAAAAAACAGGGCGCAAAAAAAAAAAAAAGCTTCTGTGGCGCAATGGATAACCACTGCGTGCCTGATTTAAGACATGTGTTCGATTCGTGTAGGTAGAATTTTTTATTTTTAAAAAATTCACAACCTCAAATATATATGTTCCCCTTTAGTCCAATCACTCGGGCACAAGAGATCACTCGGTGCGCCGCCCACTGCCGAAGATGGTGCTCGAACCTCCTCCCACATCTTTCGGTGGTGAGGGCAAACTTTTCCGATGGCGATGACGATCTTGTGCTGGTGGTGGAGAGCCTGCACCAAGGCGAAACCAAGTCGCCCGCTAGCGGAGGTCACCCGCCGGCTTCGAGAATTCGGAAAGTGGGGTCAATGCTGCCCGGTGACGCGGCTCTGGTCCATTCAACACAAGGACAGGTTCCCTGCTGTCGCCGCGATGGACGCCAAGGGGGATTAAGGCCCGAAAGGCATCCCATCTCCGTCGCGAAGGGGGGAGGCGGGGAGAGTTGGCCGCCGCAGCAGTAGACAAAAAGCAGCACGACCTACTGGACAAAAGGGTCACTTCCCCGCCGTCGCCGCCGCTTCGTTGCATTTGGCAGCGGTCGTACGCCCGCGTCCGCTAGACCCGTTTCTGTCTTCAGCTGCTGGAGAAACTGCACGAACTTTCGGCGGGAGCCCCAGTAACAACAGTGCTCAGTTTCAGTTGCGTGCGGAAAAAAGCGTCGGATTTCTTCCCACTGCAGGGCTGTAGAAAATGTGTTTTTCTTCGTTTCATAAACTGATATAGCTTTGTTTCGTTAGTGACATCAATCTTTACATTGAACTAACCCCCAATGATTAAAAAGTTATTTAGTGGGTTTTTGTTAATTGCATGAATAATAGAGGGTTTACAAAAGTACGTTTGGCAACTGTGAGCGGCACGCTGATCCCGCGCTGGCCGCCATATTCAGGGTTGCCAGATTTGGCTACTTTACGCCAAATTGGCTACTTTCTGAGCCGCCTGGCGACAAAAATTTTAGGTTGGCTACTTGGCTACTTTCTGGCTACTTTGAAAAATTTTCGCCTATTCCAACGAGCCCGTTTGCGCGCTGTTCAGGATGCTCATTTTTATAGATAGACAGATAGCAAATCTATCAACGGTAGCGCTGCAATACAACCAACTGTGCATGGTGACGACTGTCCCCACTCTGTTTCAAAGGGGACGCTCTTAACATCCATCCACTAAAACCCCTTGACAATTTGAAAGCAGCGACACTCTCCTCCGCGCCGCGCTTTCCTCCTCAATTCTCCTCGCGCGGGGCGGCTGCGAGCTCTGCGCACTACACGCGTTTTCTCCCTGGCGCCCGCCGGCCGGCCGCAGCAGTCAGTGAAGCGCGCGTTTTTGGTCCAGGTCTGCGCTCCAGGATCTAGTACTGCCTCTGACTTTGTCTGCGTTTGTTTTTTTTTTTGTTTTTTTTTTTAGCGTGAACTCTGTCACCGCGGTAAAACTTCGCAAAACGAGAAAACGGCCCAGGCTGGTGCTTTGAACTTTAAGATCAGAGAAAGTCAAAGCGGCCGCTTAGTCAATTTCGCTACTTTCTTATTTTTTCGCTAAACGAGAGAACAACCCAGGCTGGTGCTTTGAACTTTAAGATCAGAGAAAGTCAAAGCGGCCGCTTAGTCTGTTTCGCTACTTTCAAGCTATCTTGGCTAAGCATAGTATATATCACGTGATAAACCTTCAGTTTGGATCATTGGTTAATTATACACTTATTTTGACCAACTACGGGCCAAATTAAATGATATTTAGTAAGCCGCACTTGAAACCCAAATTTGCACTGCAGCATCAAGTCAATACCGTTAAGCTTAGGCCAAGTGTAATGGGACTGTGGTAGTTTTTTTTTTTTTGAAGTGTTTGCCACAAAGCATAAGTTGAGAAAGGGGGAATGGGATGCAGGAGATAGAAAGTTAAAAGAAGGAGTGAAGTCCAGTTGCGCTTATGTATTCGAGAAGGTTGGCAGTATAGCGATTGTCCATTTCTCATAATCACTATCGCAATTCCACCGCAGGCCCACCTTCATGAGTATCCGTTGCCTAATGTGAGTCGTTGATAGACACGTCCACAACAAGTGATGCACATCGCAGACGTCAGGTGGAGTGTCACAGTGAGGGCACCTGTCAGTCACTGGTAAATCTTTTTCCCGCCATCGATGTCGAACAGGTAGTTAGCGATCCTCATTATTCTGCGTTAAATATTTATTTTGTATAAAACCTAACTTTGAGCTAGGCTATCAAGTCATACCGTTGAAAAGCTTAGGATGAATCCAAACGCTCTGAATTAGCGATCCATATTAGCGTTAGGGAGCTATATGCAATCAAAACCATATACCTTTCATATACCGAGTCATATACCTTTCGAAAGCTTAGGTTGAATGCAAATGAGTTGTGCTAGTTATCGAACCGAATTAATTAGTGCTAATTATTTAACTGCACTTGAAGCCAAATTTTGCATTATAGATGGCCAACAAAGGGCAAGTGTAAACGCTAGCCAAACTTAGATAAACATCACAACAGAGCTAACACACTAACTAGGCTTACCACGAACTGCTTCGAAATGTTTTTCTTTGCCCCTGCATATTTGCGTGCAGTAGGTCTTATTTAGCGTGCACCCGCTGACAATAAATTAGTCATGAGTGCATCTTCCGTCCATAGGTTTGTCTCATCAGTGTGAAAGTGGCTTTTGCACTCTAGTTTGTTCACTGAATAAAACAGTTGCACACTTTCAATGCGATCAAGGAGCGCGGACAACCATTCATTGACCGCAATTCGCCGAACATTATTAGGCACTGGTGTCAAGAAAGCTTTCGAATATACTTGATATACCTATGAAAGAATGATTTCTATATCTCTAGGCAAAGTAAACGCCTCTCGATAATGTAATATTATACTTGAGAAACCGAAGGTTCCCGTCCAACGCCCAGTAGTCATGATCAAAAAGAATTGTGTGTGATCATGTGAACACCCCCTGCACATTGGCCGTATCCTTGATAAACCCAAACCATGATTGAGAAGGTCAACTCAACTATTTACGGCAGGCCTGAAAATCGCACCTGAGTGGTTGCAGTTTCGTTTTGTCGTGTTCTCCTTTTGTAGCCATTGTTTGAGACGTCCAACTCCACTAACATTTTATACTTACATTTTCGTGGACATAATTTTATGCATTTTATACTGTTTCTAATCATCACAGAGAAGTTTCTGATAATATGTGTGTTTATCTGGTCAGTTTAGTTTTATGTCTGTCTATATAATATCGCAGTGTTACGCAGCCAGTTTTTTTTTTTTTTTTTCGGAAAACTTTTCTATGTGATTTAGTTGCTATAAGACACAACTGGCATTTGTTTCTTCACGAGCGTTGGAATAAAACGACTATTAAACGAATGTTTTTGGTTGTCTTTTTGCAGTGAGCGCTCTATTTACTGCCCCATGCATGGCCCCATGGCTCCTTTTTGGCTACTTTTTATTGCTCTTCCTCTGGTTGGCTACTTTCTGGCTACTTTTCCCATTTTTGTGGCGACTTTTCGTTTTTTGGACCTGGCAACCCTGGCCATATTTTGTTCGCTCCATCCGTTCGCTTCGTGTCCGTCCGTCAGCGCTCGCCGTTCTGTTCGCGTTTTTCACGTTTTAACCTTGTGTGCTGTGCTTAGACCTTTCTTCGGTGCCTGGCGGTTTCTGTTAGCGACGCCCAGAAGCGTATTTTGACAGCCGAACGTGGCGGGGCCCACCGGCCGCGCTGCCGAGCGCAGTTACAAATTGCTCTACGAGTTGTGCATGGGCCCCTCGGCAATCCGCAGCGTCATCCCTATCCAGGTACAGTATCCAGAGTTCTGTAATGTGGATCTTTTTTTGTCTGTGCGCCTTTGCTGTTTACTTAAACGCCTATGAGAGATCATCGCGAGTTTGTTTTCTTGGTTTGCGCAATCACCGTCGCTCATCCCACTGGAAGATACTTGGTTGGTGAAATGATCGAGGATGCATTTTATTTTATGATAAAAGGATCGTGCGTAATTTGACGTAAGTTGGAGTGGCGCTTAGCCCTTTCCTTCCCATGCCGTCGACGCAGTAGTTTGCATTAGTCTCGGAAATAATCGGGGGCTGCGTAAAAAAAAGTGGCATGGTAATTTGTGCTTCCAGTGATTGAATATTGATTGGTGTGTGATAGGCGATGACGAGTTAATGAAATCTTTGTAATTGATTGATCTACTGATGAAATAAAGACACGAAAAAAAAGGAAAAATTGGAAAGTAAGGGTTTAAAGGTGTCAGAATGAAAAACCAGTGCTTGGTGATGCTAAGGAATAAAATTTAGAATGTGTAATTGAATAATTGAAATAATTGAAGAATGCGTTCAAAAGTGTCAAATTGCTCAGAATGGAAAGCCGATTGTTGCTGACGCATGCGTATTGGTGTATAAAAATGTAAAACGTCAAATAAAATAAAAATAAATAAAATGATAGAAATATAACATAGCATACATAACATATAACATACTACACTTGTGTATAGTATGTTACTTTTGATGAATTCATGTTTCACGGCACTGCATTCCTTTCGCCCCTCCTGCTAGGGCCCAGTTAGGGCCTGCAGTATTTGGTAAATAAAATAAATAAATAAATAAAAGAGCTAAAATATAACACGTGAAGAAAGAAAACATCGTGCTTGTGTGTGTATGAGAGAGAAACACTATCGCATTATACCTTTAACGGCGGAGCTTAAGTGACCCCCTAATTTTTATATAACGATATGATATAATATAAATCTGATTTTATGAACACAGCCAGTTGCGCAAAGCACAAACACTTCGCAGTAATATGAGTTGGCTTTTCAAATTTATTTTCGTTTCAGCCGAGTTCCTCCTCCTCCGAGTTCCTCGAAGCTTCCAATGTCAGCGCTTTCATATGAGATTACGGCTTTAAATGTTTACTTTCTGACAGAGGGAATAAACAAGAAATCGACCTATTAAAAATTCCGGTGAATTTCAGGTAGCTCTGAATTAGCGAACCATCGGGTGACTCGAAAAAACACACAAAAGTGAAGCTCACGCTTCGTTATTTTATCGGCCGCGCTGGCAGGTATAAAACCTGAGCTGCGTGCTCTGGACGTGGACCGGTCGAAACGGGCTGCACGTGAGCATGTTACAACACACTAGTGGGATGTCATCTTTTCCTGCTTTTCTAGACGCCGCGAGTTTGGCAGCCGCTTGCTTTTGCAGCGTGAAACACGCACTTTGGGCGCACTAGACTGCTCTCTGCACCAAGCACTACCATTTCGTACGACTGTGAAAAGTAGTTTCGGTAATCATGCCCGTGTCTTAATTCCAATACACAATGGTAAATGCAACCTACGTACAAAATGTTTCAAAGAACGTATTTGCACAATAGCGTTCGTTATACAGGCATTGCTCCTTCTTCCGTGTCCTCCATCGCAGCATAAGCTTATCCTTCAAGTTCACAAAGCTCCATAGCGCGCAAAACAACCTTGCTGTTTTAGGTGATAGCCCATTCTGTGAGCTAGCTCCTAGCCAGAGGGACGTGCAGTAATGATTTGCATGATGCAAGTAACCCTTGTAAAGCCGATTAGGACTGCAAACGAACGTTCGCATACACGCGTATACCTTGATTCCGTGCGCGTCTACGACGGTGCGCTGGCTGCAGAAGGCCACGCAACAACATGCTGGCATCATTCCGAATAGAGCTTGGAGCTAACAGCGACTGCAGTGATGTTAAAAAATGAAACAATCGCTTGTGAGCATTCCAATGCACCTTTCGGTGCATGCACGGGTTCTACGAAGGCGCACGTTGACAGCGTACTCAATGGGAGGCGCGGGCGGACTGAACAAAACATGGCCACCGCGCACAGTTTCTGTTTCTTTCACTAGATGGCGCTAACTTCTGTAAAGCCTCTATTGAGAACGTTTGCCGAATATTATGTTGGCTAGTGCAGAAAGTGTGTTTACGGAAATATTTCGTTTGTATTGTGCACTAACTATTTTTTAAAATTACTTGAAGTCTTCGCTGAAACACACTGAAACACTACGCCAACGGATTGCGCAGTTGGAAGCCCAGATAAGTGCCACCTCTGGTGTAACCTCTCCTTCCCAACCCACCAGCTCCACACTGCCCACCACAGCTGACGCACCAAATGACCCCCCTTCACTCATTAGTGCTCTTAGCCCATCTGTGTGCTCTGATTCTGCTTGCATGGAAACCGAAATAGATTCACCACAATCTCACTGTTCGGTTAAAACCAGCTCGCCCAAACTCATCTTTAACTGAAGCTGACCTGCAAATCCTTGTTGAAAAGTTAGAAGTTACCATAACAGAGAGGCTAGAAAGAAAGATAATCGAACGGTTTGAAACCAAGCTGGTAGAACGCATAGAAGCTGTCTTATTCCAACGCATGGAGGGCATGCTAACACATCAATGAATTCAGCAGGCGCCTAGACGCTACAGAAGAACAAACAACGCGAAGCTTTAAGAATCTAGAGGATCGTATTACTACCATCGACAGTCGCCAGTACAGACGTCAAAAGGCAAACGCTCCGCAGTACCACAACACACCTCCCACTCCTGCTGCACAAGAACACCTCATTCCCACTCAAGACATACTTCATATTCCCACTGTAGAGGATCCTCCAGCTCCCGTTGCAGGTTCCATTATGCCTATAATCCATGATGGCGAAACCTAGTTCAATGATAACTGTCTGGCAGTGGAACTGCCGGGGTTTTGGCCAAAAACGCAAAGTACTTCAACAACTTCTTCATTACGCAACCGGCCCTGACGTCCTGGCTCTGCAGGAACCCACCAATCCTATAACCCTCCCAGGTTATGTCTTATTACTTCCTGAATCAGCCACGCTATCCAAAGTTGCCTTTCAATTAGACGCTCACTCCCTACTATAAATCATACGCTAGCCATACCAGACCTCGACTACCTCCCCCTGGAATTGGTCCCTCAGCATACACAGGCCAAGAGCCTTTTTATTCTCAATGTATATAGTCATCCAAAACATCTACATACCAACTTCGAGCGTCTCTTTACGCTGGCCAAAAGAACTGCCAACAAGTGTCCTTTCCTGATTGTGGGTGATTTTAACGCACCGCATACAGCATGGGGATACTCAAGTGATTCTCCAAAAGGCCGCAGGGTATATGGCTCGCTGCGCAACAGGCAGGGCTCTCTCTCATCACTGATCCGACGTACCCCACACGTATCGGGAATAGTGTGTGTAAAGACACCACACCAGATCTTACCTTCACTTACCGGCTCCCAGCAGCTACTTGGTACAACACCAAAGAGTGCTTAGGCAGTGATCACTGCATCCTTGAAATCCTTCTTAACACTCACCTTCCTCACCGTCCGCCTATGGTGTCCACTCTCACCAAGTAGGATTCATTTCGGAAATGCAGATCTACCAGGACAGCTGCTCCAATCACCGACATCACTGCTTGGACTATACAATTACAAAAGGATGTCCAGGCAGTCACACGAAAACTTCCGATTGACTGCCCCAGTGACACTGTTGATCATCGCCTCCTACATCTCTGAGAAGCTAAAGCCAGTCTTGAAAGACGCTGGCAATGTCAAAGATGGAACAGGATTCTCCGCCGCAGGCTGGGCCGACTAAACAAAGACATAGAAACACACGAAGCTACGCTTTCGAGGCAAACTGGGAATCCCTATGGAATCATCTTGATGGTAACATGAGCCTATTTCAAACATGGAACCTCTTCCGATATCTCATAGGCCCACCTCAGTCTATGACACCACAGAGACACAACCTCACAAAACTGATTTACACTTCCCCCACACCGCCACCACGGCTACTTGAGGACCTGAAGTATACATACTTTAAACCTTACCAGCCAATGTTCCATCCGGAATATAAAGGGCTCCCTAATGATCTTTTAAGTCTGCCTATCACTGAAGCAGAAGAAATGGCAGAACTTCAGAACCTAAATACCTCCTCAGCTCCCGGGTTAGACGGTATAACCAATAAAACTTTGCGCAACTTATACACCCCTTCCATAACCGCCTCCCCGACACGACTTTGTCGGTCTCATGTAAACCCCCTGCATGTATACAGGGCCACGCGCGGTCTCGAGGGAGAGGGCGTGAGCTTTAAGAGAAGCGCTCTCTCCCTCGATACCGGCCGTGACAGGGCAAGTGGGGACCGGAGAATCGGCGCCGGGAGGACTGCAAGGAGGAAAGATTTATGGGCTCCCGCAGGGCGCACTGCCCGTGTAATCCGAGCTGGCCGCTGCACGCGGCTGCGAGCGGGTGCCTGCGACGGCCGCCGGCTTCTGGGAAGTGTTCGAACCTCCGAGGAGTTGGAAGCTTTACGTGAAGACAGCCGTGGACCTGGCGAGGAGGACTCTCGAAGGGAGAGAGGAGTCGGAGGGACCACGGTGGACGCAGGGACGAGAGAGGACGACAGAGGAGACTGAACTGGAGTGTCGTGCGGAGAGGCCGCGCTCCAAGTGACACGTACGAAATGCGCGCAATTTCTAAATAAATTCATAATAACCAGGAAATGCCAAGGGTGGTCGAGCTTCGTCGGAGAATGCCAGAGGGGCGGAGCAAGGGACCTGCCTGACTGAGCCCATATGAGAAGACGAGGTGTAGACGGTAAGGGAGAGATCGGAGGATAGTGTGTGCTTGTCGGGATATACGACCTGCTTCGAAGTTGCCCCGATGGGCTGAGCCGCAGTTACAGGCTAGGGCTTTCCCAAACCTAGCAAAGTACCACAAAATATGGACCGAAAAAATTCAAAAATAACACATGCACTGCATACGGTGAAGTCTCAGACATCCTTCACATGATATGAAACTGCAAAGAGCAATCACAGAAATATAAAGCTAGAGCACTCAGCCAAGCGGAGTGGGAGGCAGAGATCGCCCACACGGGTCTCTGAGCAGCGCAGCCTGCTCACCAGGGCCCGGGAGACAGCCCAGGCCAATGGTATCCTGGACTGAAGAAACCACCCACGCTATTCCGTTAAACAATTAAAGTTGACTCTCTCTCTCTCTCTTTATTTTTGCATTCGCCGCTTCTGCTATGGCTACCCGGAGAATTCGATCTGAGTCGTCATCATGCATTAATTTACTGATTAGGTTGAGCTTCCAGTTTCCTAAAATCTCTGCATATATTGTGAAGGTGCCCCCCCCCCCCCCCCCAAATAAAAATAAAAATAAATAAATAAAAGAAAAGGTATGTCCGCGTAGCAAGGGGAGTTTGTGCTGTAGTGGCTGTTTGCTATCAGACTGTTCTTGCGGTTGCATGTGTAAAAGCGCACATGTTTGTACTTGAAGAGCCTTTTTTTTAGGTGCGCATGTGACAAAGTGCAAGTGTTTCAAATCGCTTCAATGTGTGGAAATGTCACCTGAGATGAAAGCGTCACGTCGTATCGTGTTAATTGTGCGGATGGCCACGCCAGCGCCACTGCGACACTCCACAGCCGGGAAGGTAGACGTTGTGATCGTTTATTTGAGCGCAGAAATGGACACGGAGCAGGCATCCAGACTGCATGCTCTCCAACATCTTGGTCGTTATGTGCCGAGTCTTCCGTAATTCATATCGGTATTTTTTCGACTTAAGACCATTGCATCAGTCTATGTTCAGAAAAAAGTGACGAGGGGGTGGTATTGACGACAATGATGTCTTAGCAACGTTGCTCTCAGGCCGGGAGCAAGAGTCAAGTAAATTGCCAACGCGTACGGAGCCAGCCCGGCTCCACTTAGGTCATTTTCAAGACACAGCTACAAACCATATGCGTGTCTTCAAAGTAATCTCAAACGGAATGATTTTAGGAAAATTATTGTTTTTTTTTTTTTTTTTTTTTCAAATGGCGCGTAATTAAATGTAGTAAAAACTCGGAGTTTCTGCACAACGGGCTTTGGGAAAGCGGGACCTAAGCAGGGAGTCGAATGTGAGTTTACACAATGCCCATTATTGGCGCCACAAGAACCAACACTAGCTTGTACTTGAGCGCAAACGTCAAGTAAGATTGTGAGGAAATGTTCGATGTGGCATTTATACCGTCCCGTCCTGACTTCATCGACGGAAGTACACAGACTGGGTTCTAAACGGCGCCGTCTCTGCTTTTGCCGTCTCTGCTTTTGGTCGTCTAGAAAAAAAAAAAAATAATGGTTTTAGGCTACAGCATGAGAGCACCGCCGCATTTTTTTATTCGGCTATGTAATTCCTGGACCGCACCTTTCCCAACCGATGCATTGGGCTTGGGAGAAAAACAACGTGACCTTCGAAACCGCCCAACTTCTCATCACTGAATACCTTCCTCAACGGATACGTTAAGAACAACATTTTTGACTTGAAAGAAATAACGCTATGCTTGTCCATACACCATCACCGTGGAACGTGCAATGTTCAACAGCAATCTGCCCTCTGTCACTGAAGCGTGAGGCTCTCCTTTCGCAAATATAGCGATGAAATTAAAAAGATAAAAAAGCATCTTCAGGAGGTAATCCAACTGGCAGCGCGCCAGGCTAGCACTTATCAAGGCTCTCAAAATCGGCGTTCCCATAGGTGACGATGACTATCCTTTTTGTTACGCTGAGCGACGGAGCACACGATAACGCCGGCCGCGGTCTAAGCTAAGGGTCGAGGCTCCCTAGACAGGGAAGTTGGGACACGCGTTTTGAATTGGGCGCTGCATTCAATACGAGACGTCACCAGCACACGTTGCGCCGCTCTTCATTCGCTCAGTTTATGTTACGTGCGGAAAAAAGCGTCGGATTTCTCTCCACTGCAGGGCTCTAGAAAATGAGTTTTTCTTCGTTTCAAAAACTGGTATGTATTTGTATCGTTAATGACATCAATCTTTACATTGGGAATTACACCCCAGCTACGATAGGTAATTAAGGACATGGTTACTGGGTTTATGTTAATTGCATTGCATCAACAATGAGAAATCTTTAGCAGAATATTATGTGGGCCATGGCAGAAAGTGTATTTACGGAAATATTCCCTTTGCATCGTACACCGACTATTTTTAAAAATTACTAGGTCTTTGCTGAAACACCCAGTGTATATATATATATATATATATATATATATATATATATATATATATATATATATATATATATATATATATATATTCGCTGCAAGGACACAATCCTCCAGGTTCACAAAGGAGACGTTTATTGAAACGCCATCCTACAGCGGCACACACACACGCACATACACATATATACAAAACGCACATACACACACACATACTCAGTCACCGTGTCAAGGGAGCGCGCGAGGAGCAAGGCTCCTCTGCGCGCACGAAGTGACACCGAGTGCGCGCCGCAAGCACGCAAGGGCGTGCTGTGATCTCTCTCTCGCAGTGACCGGAGGGTTCCTTTGAGAGAGAGTGGGCAACCACCGCAAGGTACGCCTGTCGCGGATCGTTGGATCACGATCGACAGGCTCGAGCTTCGCTCTTAGGTACGACCCGGAGCAGACGAACTCGAGTACACACTGGTCTGCGCGGACAAAGGCCGGCAGACAAGAACAGTTGCGTACGCACCTTGCGATGTCTCGGAGGGGTCTCTCCTTGGACCCCGTTCCGAGGATCGCGCGAGCGCGGCCGTCGAAGCGGTGCCGTGTTCCCGCCAAAAAGGCACCAATGAGAACAGCCACTGGGACGCCAGGGCGGAGCTGTGGCCCGAACGACAGTGACAAGTCGTCCGAGCCTCTCTCCGCCGCCTCAGGCGGGAGAAAGGGAACGAGGAGAACAACTGGGAAGCGGGCGGCGGCCGCGCAAAGGGCCGCCGCAGCAATCCCGAATCCCATAATATATATATGAAGGCAAGAAGCCAACAGTCGGCCAGGCCAAGGAAAGCATAATTGGGGATTGTACTTTGTCTTTTTTTATTTTTTACTTCAATAATCACATAAATTAGTAATGTAATCTGTTTAGGGGAAATATAATTAAACATAAAGTAGAAGGAAAAACAACGTGCCGATGGTGAGATGCGAACCCATGACCTCCTCTTCATTTATATATATATTGCCACGTGCTTCGGGGCGTCAGGAGAAGGAAGAAGAGGCTGTAGAGAAGAAGAGGAAACAGAGGCTGGTGTGCACTGTGCGGACTCGCAGTTCCCTTTTCGTTGACCGTGTTCCTGTTCTCGTGAACTCGTGCACGCACCTTCGTTGGACGAGCGGAACCGGCAGCTTACGGACGTCATGTTAACGCAAGTATTTATGTGAAAAACAGGTTGACGGCAGCTAGACTGTTGTGTACTTTCGTCTCCTGCAGTAGAGTCAGCTCTGGTGGCTTGGGTGCTGCCTCTGATGAGTCATGGACGCCTCACGTGAGCAGACAGCACCGCCGAATCAGATTTGTGCTGAGGACGCTTCCTGTGACCAAGAACCATCATTGAACCAGAACTCTGCGGCTGGGAACAACTCGGGTGAACAGACAGCCTTACCAATCCAGAACTTTACCGGAGACTACTCACGTAGGCAGATGGAATTGCGGGACCACAACACTGCAGAGGAGTTTTCGTTTGAACGGGCAGCATCGCCAAATCAGAACATTGCCAAGAATGACTTGTCCGGGCAGGCAGCATTACTGGACCACAACTATGCCAGAAACGATTCCTGTGGGCAGAGCGTGCCACAAAACTAGAAATGTGCCGGGAGTGATTTCTTTCCTTTCTGACGTCACATCCCTTCACCTCCACTCTGGTTCGTTCCAGGGCTCCAGCTATATCCCCACTGCGGTGGTCTTACGTGGCCATCGTACGAACCCTAGCAGCTGTATGGCTACTATGGTTGCCCTATAGGGTATATATGTGCCCCAAGACAAAAAAATGTTTCAGTCACTGTTCAGTGATGGAAAAGCACCCTCAGGACGAGAGCCTACCAGTGGTGCAAATGGGAGCCATGGTGCTACTCCAATGAATGCATCGCTCAGCAACGGTTTCATTGCCCAGTATACGCCCCGAAGCACGTGACAATATGCATACACAACCTATTGTTACTATACGAGATGTGTAAATAATCGCAGGCGCAGCTTGCGCACAGTCGTTTGTGGGCAGTGCTTGGACACATGCGCGCGAGTAACGCGAACTTGTTCGTGTTTTGCATTTTGTAAATGATGTACAAAATTCCCCCTGTCCTTTCTAACTAACGCTCACCTGTGTACTCCTGGCTATCCTCTTCCTATTCTCTTTACTTCCCACCGGCAGCAGCTCAGCTGCATTTACTTCCCTTTTGTTTATTGCTCTAATAAAATTCTACACTTACTACTTTTCCAATTCTGAAGGTGAAATTCGGGCGCTATTTTTCGACTTCATTATATTGAAGAAATCGGGTTTTTCGTAGAAACATTTCTAAATTCGAATCTTTCGGGTTAAATTTGCAAGCTGCAATAACTTATTCGAACTTGTTTACGATTATGTTATGTTATGTTACGGTTATGTTTCAGGCTAGAAAGTGGGGAAAATTGGTGTACTCAAGAAAATCTTTCGGACTTCCGTATTTCTTTAGTAAATAGTAATTACTGGCAGTAAAGAGCCTGGACTAAATTTGGGGTTTGAAATCGGCCCCTCCATGACGAATCGAGTCCTGCTCGAACGTGTTGCCGGCGGGCTGTTCGGGTCTCCCCCTCTGTGACGAATAGAGTCACAAAGGTTGTGACGAGAGGCTTCGTCACGGAGGAGGAGACCCGATTGAAGGCGCCGTTCTCCGGGTTCTTGTAGGGAGCCTCGATGCAAAGGGCGTTTTTATCGAGGCTCCCTAGGTTCTTGTAAGTTCTTGCGACGCGACTTCAAGTCCAATCCGCGGCGCTGCAGGACGTGATGTTTTTCTACTTCCACCTCATTCCTATGGCGGGAAAAAGGGTAGGGTTGGGTTGTGGGGTTTAACGTCTCAAAGCCTATGAGAGACGCCGCAGTGGAGGACTCCGGAAATTTCGACAACCTGGGACAGCACACGGGCGCCTTGCTTTTCGCCTCCACTGAAAAGCGGCCGTCGAGGCCGGGATTCGATCCCGCGTCCTTGGGAACAGTAGTCGAGCGCCGTAACCACTGCGCCACCCCGAGAGGCTATGGCAGGAAAAAAACAAGAGATCATATTCACATGTGCACGACTTGCTGCGCACACAGCTGTTTGGCTCACACGTCAAAGATCTCTGTGAGATACACTCACTCGAGTTGGTGCGCGTATTCTTTGACTAAGTACTGACGAATGAAATAAATAAACATGATGAATTAAAAATAGTTCAAACCACTAAAATGTGGAGAGTCATTGCGCCGTGGTCCGTCTGAGCTAAAAAGGAAGATGAAGCAAACGAACGCACGCTATTGCGTCTGCTGTTTCGGCGAAGCTTAAGCTTCCTCCAATTTTTCTCTACTTTCTTATCGACTATCTTCACGGTTACGCTACTATATCTCACACACACACACACACACACACACACACACACACACACACACACACACACACACACACACACACACACACACACACACACACACACACACACACACACACACACACACACACACACACACACACACACACACACACACACACACACACACACACACACACACACACACACACACACACACACACACACACACACACACACACACACACACACGCACGCACGCACGCACGCACACACACACACACACACACACACACACACACACACACACACGCACGCACGCACGCACGCACGCACACACACACACACACACACACACACACACACACACACACACACACACACACACACACACACACACACACACACACACACACACGCGCGCGCGCGCGCGCGCGCGCGCGCGCGAAATATATATATATATATAGTAAAGATGAAGATGTGCAAGCGAAGATAAAGAAGAAGCTTCCGTGCGCTGTCGCCAGTGGCATCGCTATCGGTGTGTAAGCTGGACCTGTTTGTATGCGAACTGTTCCTGACGTGCTCCTAGATCGCGTCCCAGTACCTCATTAAACCCCCATCCTACATTTGGTGGAGGTGCTGGGTAGATCTATTCTCCTGCCCTGCTGGAACTCCGCAGCCGCACTTTACCACCTCCTGCGATGCCTGAAGAAGCCAACCACCAAGCCGTACAAGTTGGCTCGGCCATCATCTGTCCCGGCTCCCTCCGCCAGCGAGACCCCGCCATCATCAGCGGCACTGACGACCATGACATCGAGGACTGGCCCCCATCCTATGAGCGGGTGGGCGCTTACAACAAATGGGATGCGGAAACTAAGCTAGGCACTGTGATTTTCTATTTCACCGGCGAAGCAAATCGATTGTGCTCGCGCTAAAGTTGGATTTTCTGCGCTGCCCGAGCCCGTGTCAGACAACGCTACTCTCAGTCTATGCGCTAAAGCCCTCGTCGCCGAAGACATCGGCATTCCTCCCTCTTCTGCCCTGCTTGTAAATATCACTTGTGACTCTGCGTGCGATGCAACTGTCCTCTTCACGCCAGCACATATATTTCTGCGCCGAAAGTGCCTTCCGTTGCCCTATGCTTCAATCACTATTCCCGCTGGTTCCTCTACGCTCTGGCTCTCTAACCCGTTTAACTACCCCACTGCTTTGCGCCACGGTGAATGTCTCGGGAGCCTACAACCCATCTCTTCTCCGTGAAGAGACTGACGACGCACCGCGCCTCGCCATGACTGCGCTCAGCCCTCCACGTTCTGTACCAGCTTTCTCTTTCACAGACCTGTTCCGCCACTCCAACGACGCCAGTATTCCTCCGCTTCAGCGAGCGCAACTTCTTGCCCTCTTTCAATAGTTCAGCTCCTCCTTCGACTCCCATCAAAATTCTCTGGGCCAAAGCTCAACTGGCACTCATCGGATCGACACTGGAGTACGCACCACTGCGATCGGCCCTACTGTGTCTCAGCAACAGAGCGCCAAATTATTGAAGGGCAATAATAATAATAATAATAATAATAATAATAATAATAATAATAATAATAATAATAATAATAATAATAATAATAATAATAATAATAATAATAATAATAATCTTTATTCAGTATAGTGAAATCAGCATACAGAAACGGAAGTGCCGAAGCCACAAGTGGGCTTGTGCGGCGACAACCGGCAGCCGCGGCAATGTACGCGCTACATCCGAACTCCATCGGAGGGAAAAAAAAAAAAAGAAGAAACAAGGGGGGAAAAAAAAACAAGGAAAAAAAAAAGAATCATTTGGCACAACATATTATCAAAACTGCCCTGATAACATCAGTACATATTAAAGGTTTCCTAACGCTTGAACAGCAACTCTCAGTGTTTTGCCGGTGGTAAAAGAAAATACATGGTCCGGTAGTTCATTAAAGATAGCTGGAACATAATAGCGTCTTGTTGCTTTACCGTAGCGAGTGCGCACTCTCGGTTTAAGATAATGAGGAACATGTCTCAACGGTACCGGTTTCGTGTTTATGTGCCTGTATGCACTGCTCCAAAAATATTTCAGTACTACAATTTGTTTAAAAAGATTGTCAAAAGAAGGCAAACCGGCTGTTCTAAAGACACTGCTGGGCAAATTCTCTTGTGGCATGTAGAGGAAGCTTGTAGCGATGTTTTTCAAGATCCTATTAACTCGACATTTCCATGTGAAAGAGCAGTTAAAAAAACAACACATACCGTATCCTAAAACACTATACCCCAGAGCCTGCAGCGATTAGTTTTCTGATAGAAAAAGGCATGATGGTTTTCAAATTAAACGACAAACACCCAACACGTCTAAGTTTCTTTCATATGTGGGTCAACTGAGTATTCCATGTCAGATTGCTGTCTGTGCACACCAAGATACTTAACCGACGGGACGCTAGCAATAGGTTGACAGAAACACAGAGAGCAATATGGAGGGTGTAAATATATGGAACCTACTACATCTTTGTGCGAGTTACGAAAACAGACAAGTCTGGATTTCGAGCTATTCATTTGCATTAAGTTTGAGGCAAACCAATCACTAACTTTAATACCGTCCTCCTGAAGGTTAGCCAGGGCGCATGAAAACTCAGGGTTGCTTGATACTAGTAAAGTGTCATCAGCGTAATGGAATACGGTGGATGCTTTCACGTTGTCACATATAAGTTGAACAACAAAGGAGATAAAATAGACTCTTGCGGGACACCGCACAACAGACATACCGCGTCTCTCCAAATAGGCCCAAACATGAATACTTGTGAGCGATTTGGAAGATAGTTTTTAATTAGATACGAAAAAGGACCCCTAAATCCACATCAGTGAAGTTTAGAGTTTAAAATTTGATGATTTACTGTGTTGAAAGCTTTTTTTACGTCAAAAAAAAAAAATGCCACCTCATTGTTCTCCAGGCTCTGGTGCAATAAATCAGAGAGATTTTCCAATAGCACCTGTGTTCTTGACAAATCCGTACTGATTCACACTCAGTAGGTCATGTTTAGTAATAAATGCATTCATCACAGAAAGTACGTGTTTTTCTAATATCTGGGATACGGGGGAAAGAACAGATACAGGGCGGTAGTTGGCAATGTCATTCTTTTTCCCACTTTTGTACAGAGGAACAACGAAAGCACTCTTCGGTGATTCTGGCCATGTACAACTTGCAATTATGCCGTTTAAAATAAATAGCACAACATGTTTCAGAGCTGTAATGTTTCTAATAAGATCACTTATGAAAATGTTGCAGATTTATTACGTTTCAGACTAGACAAAACGCTGAAAAGATCAGATTCTGTCATAAAAGGAAGGAAAGCCGATTGCGATACACTTTTTGTAATTTTTGTCGAGCTCAAAGTTTGGACTGCGACCCGTTGCTGAGCAACGGGTCGCAGTGCCAACCCGAAGAAGTTTTGGAACACTATTAAGCCTACACGCCCCCTGCCACGAACGTTACTCGACGAAGACAATAGCCCCATTTCAGAACACGATGTTATTGCACTCTCAACACCTTTTTTTTTTTTTTTGTTGAGTTTTTACTAAAGAACCCGACACCATACTGCCAAACTTCCCTGTATTAGATCACCCAGCCATGCCAGACATTTTGTTCGATGTTAACGGAGTAATGAAATTAACTGAGTCATTGAAAGTCACATCTTCTACTGGTATTGATGGGCTAAACTGAAAGGTCTTAAAAAATACTAAACATGTTGTTGGTGTCTTTTTATGCCACCTTTTCGAACAGCCCTTGTCATCAGTGGTACTTCCGCAAGACTGGAAAATCGGTAAGATTGTCCCAGTCCCCAAAAAAGGTCCATCTTCATATAAAAACTACCGTCCTATTTCTCTCACAAGTGTCTGCTCGCAGTTAATGAAACATGTCATTTATTCACACATAGTCAAATTTCTTGTTTCGGTCAATTTTTTTCACCCTAACCAGCATGGCTTCATAAAAGGACTTTCCTGTGATTCCCATCTAGCCCTTTTTATTAACGACCTTAGTTCTAACCTTGACCTAAATATTTCTGTTGACGCGCTCTTACTAGACTTTGAAAAGGCTTTTGATAAAGTTCCGCATAAACGATTACTGCTAAAACTCTCGCGCCTAAACCTTAACCATTTGGTGATGGAATGGCTTCGAAGCTTTTTAACTAACAGAGAACAATTTGTCTATGCTAATAAATACTCGTTCCTTCGTTCTCCAGTCACCTCGGGTGTCCCCCAAGGTACCGTGCTTGGACCCTTGCTCTTCCTCATTTACATTAACGATCTTCCGTCTAACATCACCTCTAACATTCGTTTATTCGCTGACGATTGTGTAATTTGCCGCCCGATTTCTAACCGCGCTGACGCCGACATCCTTCAAAAAGATCTTGTAGAAATAGAAACTTGGTGTAAGGATTGGTTAATGTCTCTTAATATTACTAAAACATGCTGGATTTCTTTTCATCGCAGGCATTCCCACATTCCTCACAAATATGTTCTTTTCCATTCTGAAGTGTCTCCCGTTACCACCTGTAAGTATTTAGGCATTACCCTAAATTGGTCCTTACATATAGTAATATCGCTAATAACACTAATCGCACTCTTGGGTTTTTGCGTCGTAATCTTCGTTTTGCTACCCCTTCTCTTAAATTGTTAGCATACCTAACTTTCGTACGGCCTAAATTAGAATTCGCTTCATCAGTATGGGACCCTCATCAAGCTAACCTATCGTTAACACTAGAAAAAATTCAAAATCGCGCTATCCGCTTCAAATATTCAGATTACTCATACCATACTAGCGTGTCTGCTTTAAAAGCACGAGCCTCACTACCTAATCTTGAATCACGGCGAAATATGTTTAGATTGTGCCTTTTTCACAAGTTTTATCATTAATCTCTAGGAGCATCACTCATATCACCAGCTCATCGTCTCTCCAGTCGAATTGACCACCACAAGACCGTCTACTAAAACGTCTGCTCATCTCCGATCATTTTTTGTGAAATCATCTAGGGACTGGAACGATCTGCCGCCGGAAGCCGTGCACCTTATCAACCACATCCATTTCAAGAAAAAGATCGAAACCATAATTTTTTAACTGTCATGCCCATTCCTCATGTAATGCCCCATAACAGGGGCCTTTTAGGTACAATAAATAAATAAATAAATAAATAAATAAATAAATAAATAAATAAATAAATAAATAAATAAATAAATAAATGCTATTGAACTCATTTGCCAAAATAGGCGACACTACACCGAAATTATGTTCCACTGATTGCTGGATGGACAAGCGTATGTTAACGCGTAACTGGTTTATCAGAGACCAAGTGTTCCTTACATCACGACGAGTGTTGTGAAACTGCTGTGCAAAGAACTTCCTCTTTGATAAGCGAATAAGCGAAGTTACCTTGTTTCTGACGCAAACGATATTCTGCTCGAAGTTTGTCGACCAAATAGCGTCCTTTTCTTTGATAGAAGCCAGGATTTCAGCAGTCAGCCACTGGCAGTCAATTTTACGTTTCTTCACAAGCAAAGTTTTTTTGCACACTTGTTTTTTATTTCGCCTAATACCTTGACCAAGCTATCGTACGCAGTGTCGCTAGTGTTATGATGAATAAATGAATCCCAATCATATTCAGTAACATGATTATCGAACTTTTTTTGGTCTAGAATGGTCATAACACACCCCGTAGAGTTGGCGTGCTGCGTAGAATCTGTTTTCATAAGGCGACACGCAATGTAATAGTGATCTGCCAATTTCCGTCTGATTACAGCTCCGGACACTGAGGGAAAGACCAGATGCCCCAGAACGGCGTCATTCAGCCCTCAAACAGCCCTTGGACTTCGCCAGTTGTGCTCGTTAAAAAGAAGGATGGTTTCATCAGCTTCTGTGTAGATTACCGCCGACTTAATAAGGTTAGAAGAAAGACGTCTATCCTCTTCGGCGCATAGACGACGCACTGAACTGCTTGCAAGGGGCTGAATTCTTTTTCTCCCTATATATTTACATTCCGGATACTGGCAGATCCCGATGGAAATGGCCGACCGCTTAAAACCGTTTTTTACTCCGGATGGCCTGTACGAAATTACTGTTATGCCTTTCGGCCTTTGCAATGTTCCTGCGATATTTGAGAGAATGATGGACACCATTTTGCGTGGACTGAAATGGAAGACCTGCCTCTGCTATTCCGACGACATTGTCGTCTTTTCTCGTGACTTCGACACTCATCTCTACCGCCTGGAGCACGTTTTGACCTGCCTTTCTGATGCCGGCTTGCAGCTCAATTAAAGAAGTGTCGTTTTGCCGCCCGTCAATTGACCATTTTAGGGCACGATGTCTCCAAGGAAGGCGTGTCTCCAGACCCGGCCAAACTTCGTGCTATCACGGCCTTTCCCAAGCCGAGATCTATCAAATACCTTTGTAGCTTCATAGGCTTGTACTCCTACTTTAGTCGGTTCCATCCTACGATATTATATATACAGGGCTTTACAGGGAAGACCCAAGGTAATTTGAAAAAATAGTGGACTCAAAACATACAAACAATATTTGTAGGAACACACTATTTGCCCCAGCGGACATTAGTTGCTCCACAATGCCTCTAATTATGGGCGTAATTAACAAATTTCACTAATCAACTTTTTAATTATCGTAGTTATGTGGCTAGTTCCAATGAGTAGTTTAATGCCGTGAACGAGACGATGCCAAATCAGCTTTTCAAACGAAGAAAAACTCATTTTCTAGAGCCATACAGCTCAATGAAGTTGGACTTTATTTTCTGCACGCAACCGAAACTGAGCGCACGAGGAGCGCCGGAAGTATAGAGCAAGCGCAACGTCCGCTGATGACGTGTCGTAATGGGTGCAGCGCCCAATTCGAAACGCGTGAGCGAATTTCCCGGGCTAGGGATCCATACAGACCAACACCGTGTTTACAAACAAATCGCTCGCGGCACGGCAGCCCACAAATCAGAAGTACAGTCCACATAAGAAACAAATCAGACAGCCGTCGGACGATTAGCACTAGGGGCGCACACGGCAAAACAACAAATGGTGCGGTACAGGGAGATATGGGCTGGGCATCTTTCGAAGTACGGGAAGCTCAGAGTAAAATATTATATGAGGAACGCCTGAAGAAATTGGACAGTAACAGATGAGCACCTATACCTAAAAAGCGTTGACTCACAAAGGAGGAAAAGAACTAGGAAACTAACCAGTAAGTGTACTGGCCAAAAGGACGAAGAAATAAAGAGCGTTAAGCAACAGGTGAAAAACACAGAAGGTAAAAATTGGATAAATTTGATGGAAAAGAAACAGAGAGTCGAATTATACCGAAAGTGGAAAAGGCAGATCTGGAAGGAAGATTTCTTTGATAACTCAAGAGGTAGTGCCTTTCTTTTTGAAGCTAGATCAGGGTGCCTTAGAACGTGCAGCTACAAAAAGAAATTTAACAATGAAGATGACGCATCTGCTGTATGTGGTAACTCCAGTGAAACAATTGACCATATTATACCCGAATGTAATGGTATCCATTCGGAGGTCGATGCAGGCGCAGTCACTCTTCCTGAAACTCTGGGGTTTAGAGATGCCAGTGGCCGGGTGAATAAACCGGCGGTGGAAGCTAGCAAAAAACGACTGGAAGAGTGGTGGCATAAAAGCAGAAAAGTGACATAATGTTAGTAATTAAACAAAAATTCAATAAACAGAATGATGGTATAGTTAACCAATCTAAAGCAATAATTAAGATATAGGGAGAAAAATGAGCATGATAGCTACTGCTACCGTCCCCGTTTCAAAGGGGACGCTCCTATATTCCATCCATCCATCCATCCGTCCGTCCATCCATCCATCCATCCATCCATCCATCCATCCATCCGTCCATCCATCCATCCATCCATCCATCCATCCATCCATCCATCCATCCATCCATCCATCCATCCATCAATCCATCCATCCATCCATCCATCCATCCGTCCGTCCGTCCGTCCGTCCGTCCGTCCGTCCGTCCGTCCATCCATCCATCCATCCATCCATCCATCCATCCATCCATCCATCCATCCCACTGAGGGTGAAAACTATATGGTTAGCGCCCATAGGAATACATGAAACCGAAAGATTTCAAAGCGGTTTTCTCTTTTCACGGAGCATCTATGATGTTGTTATTCGGCACAGAGCAACCATGAACACCCTGGAACAGATCTTCAAAATATGAAATCTCACTACCGAGGCGAAGTGTTTTTAAAAGACCGTGAAATGTATGGGGGTGCGAGCGACCCATAGAAACACATGTAGACACCACAACATTTTTCTCGTGTCGCAGGGCACCAGAAATGGTGGCCGGTCGTTAAACATTGGCCAGCGCTTTGAAGAAGTGCGTGCCAAAGTATGCTGCGTCATTGCGGAGGCACTCCACTTTTAAATCTCCTAAAAAAATTTGCTGTGGCTTAGCTCTGGTTAAGCCTGAGTGATTGCGAAAGCAATGCCTCCCTGGCTGCGCTTGGCTCTGCTGGTGGTTTGGCATGTCTTCGCCTTTTGTGCAACTAAAGTATTTACTGTGGACACAACATGGTTTCTACTTCATGAAACTACTCTCGCTCATTCAACTTGTAGAACGCCGCCGGGCTCGCCATTCTGCAGCATAGGCGCGTTGCTTAGCCAATCGCTCTTGCCTTCCTTCATCCTGTTCAAGGGAATCATGGGATCAAAGGGGTCAAGGGAATCATGGGATCAGTTCGCAATACGACTGCAAAATCATTTTACCTATTATTGCAACAGCTACAACATAACTTCCCTTGAACAGCTTCGAGAGCTTGTAGTAGCAGATAAACTAAAGGAAGTGTTAAGTCCAGACGCCCGTGCTTTTGTCATCCAAAATGAGACTAACGGAAAAGCAATGCACCTGGATGAAGTGGCCAACCTTGCGGAACAATTTAACGAAAGTCAAATTGCTAAAGATATCAAAAGGAACGCAGGAAAGTCGGTAAGGAGAGAAGGAAAAACAATTGACTCGGCTAGGGCGTGGTATGACGATGCCGGACGGTCGGCTCCTTATGCCAGGGCGCGTAGGCTGTGCTACGAGTGTGGCCTTCCTGATCATCTTGCCCGCGATTGTCCGAAACGGCGGTCAGCACAGGCGAACCTCGTGCAAACGACAACAGATGACGGAGGCTTTCTGGCGCGTGTTGCGGGAACTAACTTCGGGAATGCAAACGCAAATGGTGGAAAACGCTTGTTCCGGGCCCTCAAAACGATCGCACTCTGTTGTGGAAAGGCCAAATTCGTGGGGCACTTGGATTCGGGAGCGGAGGTCAGTGTCATCAGACGATCAATTCTGGGAGACCATGTGTCACCGGTTCAAGCATAAAATTAACTGATGCGTTTGGAGAGCAAGTGCTGGCAAAATTGGTATACGTCCCTTTGAAAGTGTTGGCTACTCCTAAAGACGTCGGTGCAGCCACGGTTGGCACAGGAGTTTTCTGTGCTTTGACAGACAGGTTAGCCCTAGGGATAGACGCGCTTATCAGCCCGGACCCGCACGCACAGTTGCTGGGAGAAACCACAGTGACAACGCATCAGACCACGCCAGCGGGCAGCAGTGGTGATGAATTTTAAGAAGTCGTGGCGGCGACCGGGGCTATTACTACGACCAGCGAGCCACATGGTGCTGCTGAACGTGAGGTTTTTCGTCGCGCTGGCATGGAGGACTTAATGTTTAGAGACGTACGGAAGCAGGTCGGAGCGGTTGGCCACGGCGCCGTAAAAGAAGGGTGAATTGAAGGGAACTGATTCAGACGTGTTAGACACTGCAAGCATCTGTGCAGTGACGGCTAAGCAGGCATCCAAGGTTGATGCGATCTCTGATAATGATACACAATCGGAGCGGTTAAAAGGTGCAACCGTAGCGTCAGTAGGGGAGACCGCACTAAGTGGGGAGGATGACAACAGAGAGGAGAGCGTAGACGCAGCTGGAAGTGTAACGGTCAGCACCAAGGCTGGTGACGACAGTGCCGTTGTTGAGAGTAGGAGGCGAAAGGGAGAACGAATGCCCCTTGGTCGTCTTTTTCTGTTATTTGTGTTTTGTGTGTCCGCCTTGTTTGCGGTGCCATGGTGCGCTGAATTGGAGCCACGAGACATCTACCCTGTTTGAGTGATGCGCGACCGGTGCTGAAGTGTGCTGCATTCCTAGAAGTCATGCATCACAGTGGCAATGGGGGTGTCGTGCACGCTGTGTGTTGCCCCGAGCACCGCGAGAACGAACGGTTGGCGTTTGCGTGTTTGTGTATTCCGTGCGTTCCGCGAAGTGTTGGCGGACTAAACCATAAAGGAGGCTATGACTAAATACATTCCCAAAACCAGAGCAGCGAAGCGCCTATAGCCTTGTATACATGGACTCGACAGCACCGGGTCGAGTAAGTGAGGTCACCATTACTCTACCCGATTGGTGTCTACATAAATCGCTTTCTAGCGAGTAAGTATCGCAGCGGCGCGTAGCGTCGAGATTTGTATTTATTGTGCAAGTTTCTTACTCGTATTTAATTCCGTTGCCTTTTACTATTGAGAGGTTCGATTATTCTTTTTTATCGTTGATGAGGGCTAAAAAGCATTCAACTTCGCTGACGCTCCTCGCCGCTCCGGTTGCTTTTTAATCCCAGAGTTCGCCATAACTCGACTCGCTGACTCGACAGCGCCATACATGCTTTTAGACAAGCGGGTCAAGCGAGTTAACCTACCCCCTGCAAGCGAGTTAACGCGACCCGCTCCGCGGCTATTTTACTCGACCCGACTGGGTATACATGAACCCGACAGCTGGTTTTTTACTCGACAGGCTTACTCACCCGACTCTGTCGAGTCCGGGCCATGCGCGGTCTCGAGGGAGAGGGCGCGCGCTTTAAGAGAAGCGCTCTCTCCCTCGAGAACGGCCGTGACAGGGCAAGTGGGGACCGGAGAATCGGCGCCGGGAGGACTGCAAGGAGGAAAGATTTATGGGCTCCCGCAGGGCGCACTGCCCGTGTAATCCGAGCTGGCCGCTGCACGCGGCTGCGAGCGGGTGCCTGCGACGGCCGCCGGCTTCTGGGAAGTGTTCGAACCTCCGAGGAGTTGGAAGCTTGGGACTACGTGAAGACAGCCGTGGACCTGGCGAGGAGGACTCTCGAAGGGAGAGAGGAGTCGGAGGGACCACGGTCAACACCCTCTAGACTAGCTAAGGCCTCTCCATATCCTTCTCTCCTTCGTGTCTACGTCATCACACTACGACGGATCGGCCCTCCGCGCTTTCGTGGAGCAGCCGTCGTGCTATGTCGTGCCCCCTCCTGCTTGGCGCTACTGCGCATGTGCGGAGAAGAACAAGCCGAGGTATCGAATCTAAGAAACCATTTTGATATCTTTATTACTGCTTTATTGCAAAAATAAAATATATTATTTTGTAAAAATTCATGTTTTTTGTTGAACAGCGTAAATGTTAGCTAATATTGTTTTGTGCACGTGATTTTTTTTCTTTTTCAGCTTCATACACAGTGCTCGCCTGGAAAATGCGTTCTCACTACGATAAACATCACTTGCACCTCTTCATGAAAAGCCTGAATACGAAATGGACTAACAGAACCTCGGCGGCTGCGTTTCGATGGAGGCGAAACGAAGTGGCGCCCGTGTGCTGTACGATGTCAACGCACGTTAAAGATCCCCAGGTGGTCGAAATTACTCCGTAGCCCTCCACTACGGCCCCCCCTTTCTCTCTATCCACTTTCACCCCCACCTTCATCCCTTCCCTTACGGCGCGGTTCAGGTGTCCACAGAGCAAGTGTGACAGATACTGCGCCTTTCCCTTCCTATGAACCAACACCAACACCAACACCAACACCGAAAGCTCAGATTTAAGTACCTAGAGTTTGGAGATACACCGCAGCAAAACAGCAGCATTGAAAAGCAGGTAAAGGAGGCAGAAAGGAAAATGTGGGAGGAAAGAATGCAAGGAAAATCAGCATTGGGTATGTATAGAACTCGAAAACAGGATATAAAGAAAGAAAGTTTATTCGACAACTCACGAGGGAGCTCATTGCTGTTTGAGGCTAGGACAGGGGCCCTCAAAACAAAAACGTACAGGAAAAAATTTCAGGAAGTAGATATATTATGCGCGGCGTGCGGAACTGAGGAGGAAACAACGGAACATGCTGTTCTAAGGTGCCAAAAACTTCGTCCTGCCCTTCCCGCGGAAAAAGCGGCAGATCTGGAGAGAGCACTGGGATTTGCTGGGGAAGATGGACGAATGGATGAGGAACGCGTTCTGATAACAAAAGAGATAACAAAAGCGGAAAAAAAGGGAGGGGGGCAGATACGGGCGAATTAGAAGCTAAAAATGGGGAAGAGATAAATATATTTCTTTTAATTTTTTTGGCTAGGCGGCGCAAGCTGCCGTCCGATTCAAAGGGCAGAGCCACTATCATCCATCCATCCATCCATCCATCCATTTCGATGGTGGTCGCAAGCGGTTGCACGTGTGTCTGAAGTTTTCACCGTTCTGCGTTATTTTTTTTTTTTCGTGCAGCGTGTGTCGTGAAACTGTCAACGCTGCGTTAGGAGTGAGCACCAGTACAGTAACAACAACGTGAGTGCATCGGTGCTCGAAGGTGCGTGTGAAGTTTGCAGGCGGTGATAATGCCTGGGCATTGCTGTGTACCGCGGTGTCACGGGAACTACGATGGCGGTGAACGTGTGCGTGTCTTCACCTTCCCTTCGGACCCAGTGAGGAGTGCTCAATGGATTAAAGCTATCCACCGTGCGGACTTCACTCCAGGAAAGCGGTCGGTGGTAAGGAAAGAATTCTTCCAACTGTCCGTTTTAAAACAGCGCAACAAAGACAGGACGAGGTAACAGAAGTAACGACGAACACCTCTGTTACCTCGCCTTTCTTTGTAGCGCTGTTTCGAAATGAATACGTACCAACTTGCTCAAATTTCTGCTTTACTTCTTACTGTCGTTGTTGCACCTCCTTCAGTTGCATTGAAAATGCTGTGGGCAGCATGTTGCGAGATAATGCCGTAGTGCTGCCTCTTTTGGACCTGCTAATATGCCATACATATGCTAAGTAGTAACGACATAGTATTGCTGACATTCAGTTCGCACGACGTTTATACGATATTCCCCGCCTTGTACTGCTGCGCTCCTGATGTCTCGTTTGTAAACTTAGGTTCTAAAGCTTTTATTGCCTTTGTTTTTTGTTATCCCAGGTCTGCGAGCGCCACTTTAAACCATCCGACATGGTAACCACAACAAGTTACACGGATACGAAAGTTGCTCAGAAGCGGAAGCTTTCCACTTTGAAACACTGACTGCTTGGACATTTTGTGTGTTGGTTGTTTTGACTTTTTGTGTGCAACACCTATAAAGTTTTCTGAATACTTGTACTCTGTAATAAACATATCCTTTGTACGTTACACAGCTTGTTTTATTATTATTAAATTGAAAGACAACTGCTGAACTCAGATGTCACGGTAGAGCTATAAGCTATTATGAGAGCCATTACTTATGGCAGTGTTTTCACTTGCGGAAGCAAGGTAAGTATTGTGATTGAAGAGCATATGAGTAGTAGCAAGTAGTAGCCAGATTTCTGTTAAACAGTCCCCGGTCTGTGATAGACCACAGGGTTAAATTTTTGCCCCCGAAAATAATTATTCAGACCGCGCCAGTCAACGAGCTATTAAAAAAATAAAGATGTATGTGAAGACACAGCGGAAAATCAATACCCCCCCACGACACAATAAAAAAAGCAAATTTGCGGACTTTCGGGCAATATTAGGTGATAGTAAAAAATACTGAATAGCATCATTTATTCATAATCCGAAAACTGCTAATTATCAGTTTTCAAACGTATTGCCCGCGAACTGTATACCGGAAATTATATTATACATATGCGTCACCATTAAACCATGTGGCCAAAAGTTTCAGAGAATGATTTCACGTAGGGCTGCAGATACACGGGAACGAAAGAGCGCGCAGCAGCCTTCATGAAAAACCCAAGCTCCTGCGCCCGTCGTAGTGTGATGGCGTCAGGGAGGAGCGGAGAGGCCTTAGCTAGTCTAGAGGGTGTTGCCACGGTGGACGCAGGGACGAGAGAGGACGACAGAGGAGACTGAACTGGAGTGTCGTGCGGAGAGGCCGCGCTCCGAGTGATACGTACGAAATGAGCGCAATTTGTAAATAAATTCTTAATAATCAGGAAATGCCAAGTGTGGTCGAGCTTCGTCGGAGAATGCCAGAGGGGCGGAGCAAGGGACCTGCCTGACTGAGCCCATATGAGAAGACGAGGTGTAGACGGTAAGGGAGAGATCGGAGGATAGTGTGTGCTTGTCGGGATATACGACCTGCTTCGAAGTTGCCCCGATGGGCTGAGCCGCAGTTACAGGCTAGGGCATTCCCAAACCTAGCAAAGTACCACAAAATATGGACCGAAAAAATTCAAAAATAACACATGCACTGCATACGGTGAAGTCTCAGACATCCTTCACATGATATGAAACTGCAAAGAGCAATCACAGAAATATAAAGCTAGAGCACTCAGCCAAGCGGAGTGGGAGGCAGAGCTCGCCCACACGGGTCTCTGAGCAGCGCAGCCTGCTCACCAGGGCCCGGGAGACAGCCCAGGCCAATGGTATCCTGGACTGAAGAAACCACCCACGCTATTCCGTTAAACAATTAAAGTTGACTCTCTCTCTCTCTCTCTCTCTCTCTTTATTTTTGCATTCGCCGCTTCTGCTATGGCTACCCGGAGAATTCGATCTGAGTCGTCATCATGCATTAATTTACTCATTAGGTTGAGCTTCCAGTTTCCTAAAATCTCTGCATATATGGTGAAGGTGCCCCCCCCCCCCCCCCAAATAAAAATAAAAATAAATAAATAAAAGAAAAGGTATGTCCGCGTAGCAAGGGGAATTTGTGCGGTAGTGGCTGTATGCTATCAGACTTCTTGCGGTTGCATGTGTAAAAGCGCACATGTTTGTACTTGAAGAGCCTTTTTTTTTTAGGTGCACATGTGACAAAGTGCAAGTGTTTCAAATCGCTTCAATGTGTGGAAATGCCGCCTGAGATGAAAGCGTCACGTCGTATCGTGTTAATTGTGCGGATGGCCACGCCAGCGCCACTCCGACACTCCACAGCCGGGAAGGTAGACGTTGTGATCGTTTATTTGAGCGCAGAAATGGACGCGGAGCTGGCATCCAGACTGCATGCTCTCCAACATCTTGGTCGTTATGTGCCGAGTCTTCCGTAATTCATATCGGTATTTTTTCGACTTAAGACTATTGCATCAGTCTATGTTCAGAAAAAAGTGACGAGGCGGTGGAATTGACGACAATGATGTCTTCGCAACGTTGCTCTCAGACCGGGAGCAAGAGTCAAGTAAATTGCCAACGCGTACGGAGTCAGCCCGGCTCCAGTTAGTTCATTTTCAATACACAGCTACAAACCATATATGTGTGTCTTCAAATGAATCTGAAACGGAATGGTTTTAAGAAACTTATTTTTTTTTTCAGATGGCGACTAATTAATATAGCAAAAACTCGGAGTTTCTGCACAAAGGGCTTTGGGATAGCGAGACCTAAGCAGGGACTCGAATTTCAGTTTGCACAACGCCCCATATTGGCGCGACAAGAACCCACACTGGCTATAAGCCAGCACAAGCGTCAAGTAAAATTGTGAGCCAATGTTCGATGTGGCTTTTATGACGGCCGTATTGACGGTCCTTACTTCCGCCCAACTTCTCATCACTGAATACCTTCCTACACGGATACGTTAAGAACCACATTTTTGACTTGAAAGAAATAACGCTATGCTTGTCCATACACCATCACCGTGGAACGTGCAATGTTCAACAGCAATCTGCCCTCTGTCACTGAAGCGTGAAGCGTTCCTTTCGCAAAGATAGCGATGAAATAAAAAGATAAAAAAGCATCTTCAGTCTGCCCCGCCGGGGTGGTGCAGTGGTAAGACGCCCGACTACTGTGCCGGACTTCCCGGGTTCGAACCCGACCACGGCGGCTGCGTTTCGATGGAGGCGAAACGAAGAGGCGTCGTGTGCTGTGCGATGTCAGCGCACGTTAAAGATCCCCAGGTGGTCGAAATTACTCCGTAGCCCTCCACTACGGCTCCTCTTTCTCTCTTTCCACTTTCATTCCCACCTTCCTCCCTTCCCTTACGGCGCGGTTCGGGTGTCCACAGAGCAAGTGTGACAGTTACTGCGCCTTTCCCTTCCTGTGAACCAATTTAACTTTTAAGGTAATCCAAACGGCAGAGCGCCAGGTCAGCGCTTATCAAGGCTCTCAAGATCGGCGTTCGCCGAGGTGACGTTGACTATCCTTTTTGTTACGCTGAGCGACGGAGCACGCGATAACGGCGGCCGCGGTCTAAGCTAAGGGTCGAGGCTCCCTAGACAGGGAAGTTAGGACACGCGTATTGATTGAATACGAGACGTCACCAACACACGTTGCGCTTGCGTCATTCTTTCGCCGCTCTTCATGCGCTCAGTTTATGTTACGCGCGGAAAAAAGCGTCGGATTTCTCTCTACTGCAGGGCTCTAGAAAATCAGTTTTTCTTCGTTTCAAAAACTGATATGTATTTGTATCGTTAATGACATCAATCTTTACATTGGGACGTACACCCCAGCTACGATAGGTAATTAAGGACATGGTTCCTGGGTTTATGTTAATTGCATTGCATCAACAATGAGAAATCTTTAGCAGAATATTATGTGGGCCTTGGCAGAAAGTGTATTTACGGAAATATTCCCTTTGCATCGTAAATCGACTATTTTTAAAAATTACTAGGTCTTTGCTGAAACACCCAGTATATATATATATATATATATATATATATATATATATATATATATATATATATATATATATATATATATATATGAAGGCAAGAAGGCAACAGTCGGCCAGGCCAAAGAAAGCATTATTGGGGATTGTACTTTGTCTTTTTTTTATTTTTTCCTTCAATAATCACATAAATTAATAACGTAGTCTGTTTAGGGGAAATATAATTAAGCATAAAGTAGAAAGAAAAACAATGTGCTGATGGTGAGAAGCGAACCCATGACCTCGTCTTCATTGTATATATATATATATATATATACTGCCACGTGCTTCGGGGCGTCAGGAGAAGGAAGAAGAGGCTGGAGAGAAGAAGAGGAAACAGAGGCTGGTGTGCACTGTGCGGACTCGCAGTTCCCTTTTCCTTGACCGTGTTCCTGTTCTCGTGAACTCGTGCACGCACCTTCGTTGGACGAGCGGAACCGGCAGCTTACGGATGTCATGTTAACGCAAGTATTTATGGGAAAAACAAGCTGAGGGCAGCTGGACTGTTGTGGACTTTCGTCTCCTGCAGTAGAGTCAGCTCTGGTGGCTTGGGTGCTGCCTCTGATGAGTCATGGATGCCTCATGTAAGCAGACAGCTCCGCCGAACCAGATTTGTGCTGAGGACGCTTCATGTGATCAAGAACCATAGTTGAACCAGAACTCTGCGGTGGGGAACTCGGGTGGACAGACAGCCTTACCAAACCAGAACTCTACCGGAGACTACTCACGTAGGCAGATGGAATTGAGGGACCACAACACTGCAGAGGAGTTTTCGTTTGAACGGGCAGCATCGCCAAACCAGAACATTGCCAAGAATGACTTGTGCGGGCACACAGCATTACTGGACCACAACTATGCCAGAAGCGATTCCTGTGGGCAGAGCGTGCCACAAAACCAGAAATGTGCCGGGAGTGATTTCTTTTCTTTCTGACGTCACATCCCTCCACCTCCATTCTGGTTCGTGCCTGGGCTCCAGCTGTATCCCTACAGCGGTGGTCTTACATGGCCATCGTACGAACCCTATCAGCTGTATGGCTACTATGGTTGCCCTATAGGGCGTATATGTGCCCCAAGACACAAAAACTTTCCAGTCATTGTTCAGTGACGGAAAAAGCACCCTCAGGACAAGTACCTACCAGTGGTGCAAATGGGAGCCATGGTGCTACTCCAATGGATGCATCGCTTAGCAGCGGTTTCATTGCCCAGTGTACGCCCCGAAGCACGTGACAATGTGCATACACAACATATTGTTACTATACGTGATGTGTAAATAATCGCAGGCGCAGCTTGCGCACAGTCGTTTGTGGGGAGTGCTTGGACACATGCGCGCTAGCGATGCGAACTTGTTCGTGTTTTGCATTTTGTAAATAATGTACGATATTCCCCCTGTCCTTTCTAACTAACGCTCACCTGTGTACACCTGGCTGTCCTCCTCCTATTCTCTATTTCCCAACGGCAGCAGCTCGGCTACATTTCCTTCCCTTTTGTTTATTGCTCTAATAAAATTCTACACTTACTACTTTTCCAATTCTAGAGGTGAAATTCGGGCGCTATTTTTCAACTTCATTATAGGGAAGAAATCGGGTTTTTCGTAGAAACATTTCTAAATTCGAATCTTTCGGGTTAAATTTACAAGCTGCAATAACTTATTCGAACTTCTTTACGGTCATGTTATGTTATGTTACGGTTATGTTTCAGGCTGGAAAGTGGGGAAAATTGGTGTACTCAAGAAAATCTTTCGGACTTCCGTATTTCTTTAGTAAATAATAATTACTGGCAGTAAAGAGCCTGGACTAAATTTGGGGTTTGAAATCGGCCCCTCCATGACGAATCGAGCCCTGCTCGAACGTGTTGCTGGCGAATTGTTCGGGTCTCCCCCTCTGTGACGAATAGAGTCACAAAGGTTGTGACGAGGGGCTTCGTCACGGAGGAGGAGACCCTTCAAGTCGCCCGTTTGAGGGCGCCGTTCTCTGGGTTCTTTTAGGGAGCCTCGATGCAAAGGGCGTTTTTATCGATGCTCCCTAGGTTCTTGTAAGTTCTTGCGACGCGACTTCAAGTCCAATCCGCGGCGCTGCAGGACGTGACGTTTTTCTACTTCCACCTCCTTCCTATGGCGGGAAAAAGGGTTGGGTTGGGTTGTGGGGTTTAACGTCCCAAAGCCTAGGAGAGACGCCGCAGTGGAGGACTCCGGAAATTTCGACCACCTGGGACAGCACACGAGCGCCTTGCTTTTCGCCTGAATTGAAAAGCGGCCGCCGAGGCCGGGATTCGATCCCGCGTCCTTGGGAACAGTAGTCGAGCGCCGTAACCACTGCGCCACCCCGAGGGGCTATGGCGGGAAAAAAACAAGAGATCATGCTCACATGTGCACGACTTGCTGCGCACACATCTGTTTGGCTCACACGTCAAAGATCTCTGTGAGAATGAAGCTATACTCACTCTAGGTGGTACGCGTATTCTTTGACTAAGTACTGACGAATGAAATAAATAAACATAATGAATTAAAAATAGTTCAAACCAGAAAAATGTGGAAAGTCATTGCGCCGTGGTCCGTCTGAGCTAAAAAGGAAGATGAAGCAAACGAACGCACGCTATTGCGTGTGGTGTTTCGGCGAAGCTTAAGCTTCCTCCAATTTTTCTCTACTTTCTTATCACGGTTACGCTACTATTCCCCCCCCCCCCACACACACACAGGCACGCGCGCGCGCACGCACGCACGCACGCACACAAATAATATGATTTCCTTTGTGTCAATGGCGGCTGGCTCCCTTCTCAGATACATTTATTTCTTACAGGAAGCCTTTTTAAAGTGTTCCCTGAAACATCTGATATAACTGTGCTTCGGAGATGACGGACAGTATGAAAATGTGCCAGTTGAAACAGGTTTCTTATTAATCGTTAAACGCATTAGAAAACGGGTTAGATGGGCAGCTGAAATTTAACTACAGCAACGGAAGTGCCGGGTGGCGTCACTAAAAAATAAAACACAACAAAAAGGAAGTCAATAAAGCTATATGCTTTTTTTTTAGTATACATTGCCCTGCATAAACTAAAGTGCATACACAATATAGTTTGCTGTATTAAAATTGCTTGCAGTGATCCTCTGATCATGCCAGTTGCATCAGACGCGCCGTCTTTAGTACGTTTAATCAAAACGAGTAAGAGCGCATTTAGAGACGGCACTACCCGTCGCTTCTGTGGCGCAATGGTAAAAACCGCAACATCATCGGCGGACGCCAGCAGCTTCACTTCCACGGCTTGCATACGCAAACCAGTAATATTTTCATTTTTCAAGATATTTAAGCAAAGGGTTTCAATGTAAATGCAGAATAAAAGAGGGCTGAGGGGGCAGCCCTGATGGTTAACCAGGAGGGTATAACCGAAGTCGTTGATTCTGTAAAAAACATTTAGCGAAGTTACAGGCAGTATGGTAAACTGGTCTAAGTCCCTGGGACTCTGGCATGGTAGATGGCAAAGTGCTCCTGATAATTTTGCAAACGTGTCCTGCAGTGACGACTCCGCCAAAGTACCTTGGCGTGTCACTAGAATGCTATCGTGATAGCGAGACATATTGGAGAGCATGCACAGATGACATGCGGGAAAGAGCAGATAAGCGGAAAGGAACTGGCTTATCAATTTTTGCCAGAGCCACAGTGGTGCAACCTTTTCTTCGTTTCTAGACTGTGGCATGTGATGCAAGTTTTACACTGTGCAAGACTGAGTGTGCAGAAGCTGCATAGGATATTCGCGGTTTTTGTGTAGGCTTTAAAATGGGAAAGATGCAGCCGCAGGAATTTATTCAGAAGTGTCAAGGATGGCGGCGTGGGCTTAGTGTGCGATTTTTTTCTGCAAGATTTTCAAAAGAATATTTATCAGTTGTGAAAAAGAAAAAGTTGTGCAAAGATTTGTGCAACGTTTTTCTTCCGGAGCCCATCTGTGTAGGGCCATCTGTGGAGGCCCTGGCAGGAATGTACTGAAGAGGGTAAAGAGAATGAAAGTGCCGGCAGCGGCTAAAACTTTCTTTTTTAAGTGCACACTGGAACATTGCCAGTAAAAGTGTTTTTGCAAGAAAAAGGTTTATTTCTTCCGTGTGGTGCAGATTGCTTAATTTGTGAACAGCCAGAAACGATAAATCATGTATTTCTTCACTGTTGGGAAGGGGTTTATTTTTGGGATGTACTTCAAAGAATCATAAAGAAATATTTACCTATTAATCCTTACGGAATACGGTACTTACCCACGCAAAATGAGGAGGGGGTTCCATGTGATTCAGTCATGCTAATGGGCCTCCACAGTATATGTCGTTCACGCATGGCAGGATATCACTGTGATCCTGATGCGCGTCCTGCACGAATTTTTTTCCGCGAGGCTCTCCATTGGTTTATCGAGATGGTGAAGTTTGTTGATGATAATCCTGAGCGGTTGCCAAAGGTAGAACCTTTGATGGATCTAAAGGAATTTCAGAACGACGAAGCCAGCCCCTGGCAGGCTTATTATATAAATGTCTTGTGTGTGTTTGTGTTATCTTGCAAAAGTGAGGCAATAAAGATAAAAAAACAGGGCGCAAAAAAAAAAAAAGCTTCTGTGGCGCAATGGATAACCACTGCGTGCCTGATTTAAGACATGTGTTCGATTCGTGTAGGTACAATTTTTTATTTTTAAAAAATTCACAACCTCAAATATATATGTTCCCCTTTAGTCCAATCACTCGGGCACAAGAGATCACTCGGTGCGCCGCCCACTGCCGAAGATGGTGCTCGAACCTCCTCCCACATCTTTCGGTGGTGAGGGCAAACTTTTCCGATGGCGATGACGATCTTGTGCTGGTGGTGGAGAGCCTGCACCAAGGCGAAACCAAGTCGCCCGCTAGCGGAGGTCACCCGCCGGCTTCGAGAATTCGGAAAGTGGGGTCAATGCTGCCCGGTGACGCGGCTCTGGTCCATTCAACACAAGGACAGGTTCCCTGCTGTCGCCGCGATGGACGCCAAGGGGGATTAAGGCCCGAAAGGCATCCCATCTCCGTCGCTAAGGGGGGAGGCGGGGAGAGTTGGCCGCCGCAGCAGTAGACAAAAAGCAGCACGACCTACTGGACAAAAGGGTCACTTCCCCGCCGTCGCCGCCGCTTCGTTGCATTTGGCAGCGGTCGTACGCCCGCGTCCGCTAGACCCGTTTCTGTCTTCAGCTGCTGGAGAAACTGCACGAACTTTCGGCCGGAGCCCCAGTAACAACAGTGCTCAGTTTCAGTTGCGTGCGGAAAAAAGCGTCGGATTTCTTCCCACTGCAGGGCTGTAGAAAATGAGTTTTTCTTCGTTTCATAAACTGATATAGCTTTGTTTCGTTAGTGACATCAATCTTTACATTGAACTAACCCCCAATGATTAAAAAGTTATTTAGTGGGTTTTTGTTAATTGCATGAATAATAGAGGGTTTACAAAAGTACGTTTGGCAACTGTGAGCGGCACGCTGATCCCGCGCTGGCCGCCATATTTTGTTCGCTCCATCCGTTCGCTTCGTGTCCGTCCGTCAGCGCTCGCCGTTCTGTTCGCGTTTTTCACGTTTTAACCTTGTGTGCTGTGCTTAGACCTTTCTTCGGTCCCTGGCGGTTTCGGTTAGCGACGCCCAGAAGCGTATTTTGACAGCCGAACGTGGCGGGGCCCACCGGCCGCGCTGCCGAGCGCAGTTACAAATTGCTCTACGAGTTGTGCATGGGCCCCTCGGCAATCCGCAGCGTCATCCCTATCCAGGTACAGTATCCAGAGTTCTGTAATGTGGATCTTTTTTTGTCTGTGCGCCTTTGCTGTTTACTTAAACGCCTATGAGAGATCATCGCGAGTTTGTTTTCTTGGTTTGCGCAATCACCGTCGCTCATCCCACTGGAAGATACTTGGTTGGTGAAATGATCGAGGATGCATTTTATTTTATGATAAAAGGATCGTGCGTAATTTGACGTAAGTTGGACTGGCGCTTAGCCCTTTCCTTCCCATGCCGTCGACGCAGTAGTTTGCATTAGTCTCGGAAATAATCGGGGGCTGCGTAAAAAAAAAGTGCCATGGTAATTTGTGCTTCCAGTGATTGAATATTGATTGGTGTGTGATAGGCGATGACGAGTTAATAAAATCTTTGTAATTGATTGATCTACTGATGAAATAAAGACACGAAAAAAAGGAAAAATTGGAAAGTAAGGGTTTAAAGGTGTCAGAATGAAAAACCAGTGCTTGGTGATGCTAAGGAATAAAATTTAGAATGTGTAATTGAATAATTGAAATAATTGAAGAATGCGTTCAAAAGTGTCAAATTGCTCAGAATGGAAAGCCGATTGTTGCTGACGCATGCGTATTGGTGTATAAAAATGTAAAACGTCAAATAAAATAAAAATAAATAAAATGATAGAAATATAACATAGCATACATAACATATAACATACTACACTTGTGTATAGTATGTTACTTTTGATGAATTCATGTTTCACTGCATTGCATTCCTTTCGCCCCTCCTGCTAGGGCCCAGTTAGGGCCTGCAGTATTTGGTAAATAAAATAAATAAATAAATAAAAGAGCTAAAATATAACACGTGAAGAAAGAAAACATCGTGCTTGTGTGTGTATGAGAGAGAAACACTATCGCATTATACCTTTAACGGCGGAGCTTAAGTGACCCCCTAATTTTTATATAACGATATGATATAATATAAATCTGATTTTATGAACACAGCCAGTTGCGCAAAGCACAAACACTTCGCAGTAATATGAGTTGGCTTTTCAAATTTATTTTCGTTTCAGCCGAGTTCCTCCTCCTCCGAGTTCCTCGAAGCTTCCAATGTCAGCGCTTTCATATGAGATTACGGCTTTAAATGTTTACTTTCTGACAGAGGGAATAAACAAGAAATCGACCTATTTAAAAATTCCAGTGAATTTCAGGTAGCTCTGAATTAGCGAACCATCGGGTGACTCGAAAAAACACACAAAAGTGAAGCTCACGCTTCGTTATTTTATCGGCCGCGCTGGCAGGTATAAAACCTGAGCTGCGTGCTCTGGACGTGGACCGGTCGAAACGGGCTGCACGTGAGCATGTTACAACACACTAGTGGGATGTCATCTTTTCCTGCTTTTCTAGACGCCGCGAGTTTGGCAGCCGCTTGCTTTTGCAGCGTGAAACACGCACTTTGGGCGCACTAGACAACCGTATTGCTCTCTGCACCAAGCACTACCATTTCGTACGACTGTGAAAAGTAGTTTCGGTAATCATGCCCGTGTCTTAATTCCAATACACAATGGTAAATGCAACCTACGTACAAAATGTTTCAAAGAACGTATTTGCACAATAGCGTTCGTTATACAGGCATTGCTCCTTCTTCTGTGTCCTCCATCGCAGCATAAGCTTATCCTTCAAGTTCACAAAGCTCCATAGCGCGCAAAACAACCTTGCTGTTTTAGGTGATAGCCCATTCTGTGAGCTAGCTCCTAGCCAGAGGGACGTGCAGTAATGATTTGCATGATGCAAGTAACCCTTGTAAAGCCGATTAGGACTGCAAACGAACGTTCGCATACACGCGTATACCTTGATTCCGTGCGCGTCTACGACGGTGCGCTGGCTGCAGAAGGCCACGCAACAACATGCTGGCATCATTCCGAATAGAGCTTGGAGCTAACAGCGACTGCAGTGATGTTAAAAAATGAAACAATCGCTTGTGAGCATTCCAATGCACCTTTCGGTGCATGCACGGGTTCTACGAAGGCGCACGTTGACAGCGTACTCGATGGGAGGCGCGGGCGGACTGAACAAAACATGGCCACCGCGCACAGTTTCTGTTTCTTTCACTAGATGGCGCTAACTTCTGTAAAGCCTCTATTGAGAACGTTTGCCGAATATTATGTTGGCTAGGGCAGAAAGTGTGTTTACGGAAATATTTCGTTTGTATTGTGCACTAACTATTTTTTAAAATTACTTGAAGTCTTCGCTGAAACACACTGAAACACTACGCCAACGGATTGCGCAGTTGGAAGCCCAGATAAGTGCCACCTCTGGTGTAACCTCTCCTTCCCAACCCACCAGCTCCACACTGCCCACCACAGCTGACGCACCAAATGACCCCCCTTCACTCATTAGTGCTCTTAGCCCATCTGTGTGCTCTGATTCTGCTTGCATGGAAACCGAAATAGATTCACCACAATCTCACTGTTCGGTTAAAACCAGCTCGCCCAAACTCATCTTTAACTGAAGCTGACCTGCAAATCCTTGTTGAAAAGTTAGAAGTTACCATAACAGAGAGGCTAGAAAGAAAGATAATCGAACGGTTTGAAACCAAGCTGGTAGAACGCATAGAAGCTGTCTTATTCCAACGCATGGAGGGCATGCTAACACATCAATGAATTCAGCAGGCGCCTAGACGCTACAGAAGAACAAACAACGCGAAGCTTTAAGAATCTAGAGGATCGTATTACTACCATCGACAGTCGCCAGTACAGACGTCAAAAGGCAAACGCTCCGCAGTACCACAACACACCTCCCACTCCTGCTGCACAAGAACACCTCATTCCCACTCAAGACATACTTCATATTCCCACTGTAGAGGATCCTCCTGCTCCCGTTGCAGGTTCCATTATGCCTATAATCCATGATGGCGAAACCTAGTTCAATGATAACTGTCTGGCAGTGGAACTGCCGGGGTTTTGGCCAAAAACGCAAAGTACTTCAACAACTTCTTCATTACGCAACCGGCCCTGACGTCCTGGCTCTGCAGGAACCCACCAATCCTATAACCCTCCCAGGTTATGTCTTATTACTTCCTGAATCAGCCACGCTATCCAAAGTTGCCTTTCAATTAGACGCTCACTCCCTACTATAAATCATACGCTAGCCATACCAGACCTCGACTACCTCCCCCTGGAATTGGTCCCTCAGCATACACAGGCCAAGAGCCTTTTTATTCTCAATGTATATAGTCATCCAAAACACCTACATACCAACTTCGAGCGTCTCTTTACGCTGGCCAAAAGAACTGCCAACAAGTGTCCTTTCCTGATTGTGGGTGATTTTAACGCACCGCATACAGCATGGGGATACTCAAGTGATTCTCCAAAAGGCCGCAGAGTATGGCTCGCTGCGCAACAGGCAGGGCTCTCTCTCATCACTGATCCGACGTACCCCACACGTATCGGGAATAGTGTGTGTAAAGACACCACACCAGATCTTACCTTCACTTACCGGCTCCCAGCAGCTACTTGGTACAACACCAAAGAGTGCTTAGGCAGTGATCACTGCATCCTTGAAATCCTTCTTAACACTCACCTTCCTCACCGTCCGCCTATGGTGTCCACTCTCACCAAGTAGGATTCATTTCGGAAATGCAGATCTACCAGGACAGCTGCTCCAATCACCGACATCACTGCTTGGACTATACAATTACAAAAGGATGTCCAGGCAGTCACACGAAAACTTCCGATTGACTGCCCCAGTGACACTGTTGATGATCGCCTGCTACATCTCTGAGAAGCTAAAGCCAGTCTTGAAAGACGCTGGCAATGTCAAAGATGGAACAGGATTCTCCGCCGCAGGCTGGGCCGACTAAACAAAGACATAGAAACACACGAAGCTACGCTTTCGAGGCAAACTGGGAATCCCTATGGAATCATCTTGATGGTAACATGAGCCTATTTCAAACATGGAACCTCTTCCGATATCTCATAGACCCACCTCAGTCTATGACACCACAGAGACACAACCTCACAAAACTGATTTACACTTCCCCCACACCGCCACCACGGCTACTTGAGGACCTGAAGTATACATACTTTAAACCTTACCAGCCAATGTTCCATCCGGAATATAAAGGGCTCCATAATGATCTTTTAAGTCTGCCTATCACTGAAGCAGAAGAAATGGCAGAACTTCAGAACCTAAATACCTCCTCAGCTCCCGGGTTAGACGGTATAACCAATAAAACTTTGCGCAACTTATGCACCCCTTCCATAACCGCCTTAAGCAATTACTTTAATGAATGCTGGCAACAAGGCACTTTGCCGGCCGAGTGGAAGGAGGCAAAAGTCGGATTTATACCAAATCCAGGCAAACCACTTCTCCCCGCCAATCTTCGACCTATTTCCCTCACTTCTTGTGTCGGAAAATTAATGGAGCATGTCATCCATACACGACTAAACAGCTTTCTGGAGGAACGAGAGCTCCTGCCTAACCACATGTTTGGCTTCCGTCCGGGCCTTGCCACTCAAGATGTCTGTTTACAGCTAAAGCACAATATCCTTGATTCAAAAACTCGCGATACACGCGCAATTCTTGGAGTGGACCTCACCAAAGCGTTTGATAATATAACACACTCTGCCATTCTTAATAATCTACAAATGCTATAAGTAGGCAGCCACATGTATAACTACATAAGGGCCTTCCTCAGCAACCGAACAGCGACTGTCACACTGGGCTCTACCACGCTTCCAAACATCAAGCTCGGTGCTCGGGGAACACCTCAAGGAGCGGTCCTTTCACCGTCACTCTTTAACATTGCCCTTATTCATCTCCCCAAAACACTTTCTGAGATTCCAGACATACATTTCACCATTTATGCGGATGACATTACTGTCTGGACATGTCGAGGCAATGATGCCACCATAGAGACTCACCTCCAAACAGCCCTCACCACTATTGACAACTACGTGAAGGAGAGAGGCCAATCATGCTCACTGTCTAAATCTCAACTCTTCCTTTACCGACCCAAATCCACACATATTGATAGCCCACATATCACTCTGACACTCGGAACACAACCGATTCTCGTAGCAACTCAAATCGGAGTACTAGGAATGACCCTCTACTCCCATGGAGCACATGGAGATGTAATCAAAGCAGTCCAGACTCATGATCATCAAACTACTCGACTCATCCGTCGTGTAGCACCTCGGAAAACAGGCCTTCATGAGAGAAATATACTTCGCCTCACACAAGCATACGTAACCAGCAGAGTCGCATACGCTCTTTCATACTTACCCCTCACTAGCAAGGAACTTGATCAAGTGAACGCTTTACTCCCCAGTTGTCCAAAAACAGCCCTACGCCTTCCTCCCAGCACCTCAACACTCTGCTTACTCAAACTTGGGGCCCATATAACACGTATGAAGAACTCCGTGAAGCCACGCTGACAGCCCAGACGGCCCGCCTTTCGCGTACATCAGCAGGTCGCGCACTGCTCTCTTCTCTACACATATCGCCAATAGGACTCCCATCTAAAGGCACCCGATCACCTCCTGCAATTCGTTCCAAAATTTTGGTACCCCCCTTCCCAAAAATATGAACCTAGAACGGGGTGGGAAACGTAGAACAGCCAGGGCGCAAGCCATACAGATAATAAGAATAAGAAGAATAAGAATAATGTTTATTTAACATCTTGAGGATGTTGGGTGCGCCGGCAAAAAGCCAGTAGAAAGGCTTGACGAGGCCGACGCACCCTACAGAGGGTATTGCAGTGGTACATAGCATAATATCATTTTTAGAAACAAGAACAAACATAAAACAATCGATTTTTCATTATTTATACATTCGTTCATACTGTTTATTTAATTCATGCGGGAGAGTGTAGCTCAACATTTGGTAACCATAATTTGTTCGGATCTTAGGTACAAGCCATTTGGGTGTCGTTCGTGTAGTATATATGGACTCTTTGGAGAATATGGAGAAGACCCCAGTGTAGCATATGCAGATGCAGCCACCTATGCGAACACCCATCGTAAGGGACTAGCGATCACTAACAATCATGCAAAACTTCTCTCTACTTGCTTAATTCTCACCGATTCTACAACAGAGGCTGAAGAGGCAGCCATTGCGCTAGCCATGACATCCACACCGGCTGCGAAAATAATTTCGGATCCCAAAACAGCTATCCTGAACTTTGCCAATGGTTTAGTGTCATCCAACACCCACCGGCTTTTGCGTTCTGTCACCCTTATTTGGACACCCGCGCATGCGCGCCTTCGCGGTAATGAGGAGGCTCACTCCCTGGCCCGAGGTCTCACTTTCCAGGCTGGGGAGGAACAGTCTTCCTCAGATGCCGGGGAGTGCCCGCTGTCCTTTCGTGATATCCTTACCTACCACCGCAAAAATAGGACTTACGCACCCCCTGCCCAGAATCTTACAATAACACAAGCTGCCCATATGCGCAAGCTACAAACGCGCACAGCCCCATACCCCATCCTTCTCCACGCCCGCTTTTCTGACCAGTTTTCTTTTTCCTGCAAGCTCTGTGGCAAACCTGGCGACTTTCTACACATATCACTCACCTGCCCCTAATTCCCTCATCCTCCTTCACCAGAGGTTGCCTTAGATTACTGGGAAAAGCTACTCACTAGTACCTCCTATAAGGACCAGCGCAAGATCATTACATGCGCTCTCACTCGGATAGGCCTCCAAGGGGTTTCTTTTGCTTTGTAAGAGGGCCCTGCGTACATGGAGGGGGCTCTCAAATGCCATGTAGGTGGCAACGCCCCCACCCTCTGTAATATTGGCAGGAAATGTCTCTACCACCACCACTGTATATATATTGTCACGTGCTTCGGGGCGTCAGAGGAAGGAAGAAGAGGCTGGAGAGAAGAAGAAGAAACAGAGGTTGGTCTTGTCTGCCTTGCGGACTCGCAGTTCCCTGTTCCTTGACCGTATTCCTGTTCTCGCGGAATCGTGCACGCACCCCCGTTGGACAAGCGGAACCGGCAGTTGCGGACGTCATGTTACCGCAAGTATTTATGTGAAAAACAGGTTGAGGGCAGCTAGACTGTTGTGGACTATCGTCTCCTGCAGTAGAGTCAGCTCTGGTGACTTGGGTGCTGTCTCTGATGAGTCATGGACGCCTCATGTAAGCAGACAGCACCGCCGAACCAGATTTGTGCTGAGGACGCTTCATGTGATCAAGAACCATCGTTGAACCAGAACTCTGCGGTGGGGAACTCGTGTGGACAGACAGCCTTACCAAACCAGAACTCTACCGGAGACTACTCACGTAGGCAGATGGAATTGAGGGACCACAACACTGCAGAGGAGTTTTCGTTTGAACGGGCAGCATCGCCAAACCAGAACATTGCCAAGAATGACTTGAGCGGGCACACAGCATTACTGGACCACAACTATGCCAGAAGCGATTCCTGTGGGCAGAGCGTGCCACAAAACCAGAAATGTGCCGGGAGTGATTTCTTTCCTTTCTGACGTCACATCCCTCCACCTCCATTCTGGTTCGTGCCTGGGCTCCAGCTGTATCCCTACAGCGGTGGTCTTACATGGCCATCGTACGAACCCTATCAGCTGTATGGCTACTATGGTTGCCCTATAGGGCGTATATGTGCCCCAAGACACAAAAACTTTCCAGTCATTGTTCAGTGACGGAAAAAGCACCCTCAGGACAAGAGCCTACCAGTGGTGCAAATGGGAGCCATGGTGCTACTCCAATGGATGCATCGCTTAGCAGCGGTTTCATTGCCCAGTATACGCCCCGAAGCACGTGACAATATGCATACGCAACATATTGTTACTATACGTGATGTGTAAATAATCGCAGGCGCCGCTCGCGCACATTCGTTTGTGGGCAGTGCTTGGACACATGCGCGCGAGCGATGCGAACTTGTTCGTGTTTTGCATTTTGTAAATGATGTACAAAATTCCCCCCGTCCTTTCTAACTAACGCTCACCTGTGTACTCCTGGCTATCCTCTTCCTATTCTCTTTACTTCCCACCGGCAGCAGCTCGGCTGCATTGCCTTCCCTTTTGTTTATTGCTCTAATAAATTTCTACACTTACTACTTTTCCAATTCTAGAGGTGAAATTCTGGTGCTATTTTTCAACTTTATTATAGGAAAGAAATCGGGTTTTTCGTAGAAACATTTTTAAATTCGGATCTTTCGGGTTAAATTTACAAGCTACAATAACTTATTCGAATTTGATTTTTAATCGGAGGGTAATAATTTAGGGCTATGTTTCAGGCTGGTAAGGGGGGAAAATTGGTATTCTCAAGAAAATCTTTCGGACTTCCGTGTTTCTTTAGTAAGTAATGATTACTAGCAGTAAAGAGCCTGGACCAAATTTGGGGTATGAAATCGGCCCCTCCACGACTAATCGAGTCCGCTCAAACGGGTTGACGGCAAGTTGTTCGGGTCTCCCCCTCTGCGACGAATAGAGTCAAGAAGGTTGTGGCACAGGATTCGTCACGGAGGAGGAGACCCTTCAAGCCGCCAGCGGCCCGTTTGAGGGAGCCGTTCGCTGAGTTCTTGTATGCTCTTGCGACGCGACTTCAAGTCCAATCCGCGGCGCTGCAGGACGTGACGTTTTGCTATTTCCGCCTTCTTCCTATGGCGGGAAAATTCAAGAAATCATTTTCAAATGTGCACGACTTGCTGCGCACACATCAGTTGGACACACACGTCAAAGATCTCTGTGAGAATGAAGCTTACTCACTCGCGGTGGTACGCGTAATCTTTGACTAAGTACTGACGATTAAAATAAATAAAAATGATATATTAAAAATAACTCAAAGCACTAAAATGTGGAGAGTCATTGAGCCGTAGTCCACATGAGCTTAAAAGGTGCATGAAGCAAACGAACGCACGCTATTGCGTCTGCTGTTAAGACGAAACTTAAGCGACCTTCAGTTTTTCTCTACTTTCTAATCGATGATCTCCACGATTACGTTACTATTTCTCATCACACACAAACACACACACACACACACACACACACACACACACACACACACACACACACACACACACACACACACACACACACACACACACACACACACACACACACACACACACACACACACACACACACACACACACACACACACACACACACACACACACACACACACACACACACACACACACACACACACACACACACACACACACACACACACACACACACACACACACCTCCGTCTTTCAACAAATGCGCAGTTACCTGATCATCTGGCAGCTGCTTTTCCCCTTTTCATAGTTTCTAAAGCTTTCTTAACCTCATCCTTCGTCACTGACGGTAATAAAGACACCGAAATAACTTTCGGGATTGCAATTCGTTATTTCATTTCATTGTAACGAGTATGAAATCTTTAGCAAATTTTTCATGTTAGTAAATGTGATAATCACGGCTTTGGTCTACAAACGCTCTCGCAGCGCAAAACAATTTCCAGTATTAAACTCCTATTTCAACTTTATTATGGGCGCTTCGAAATAGCTCTGTCCACTTAGCTTCAGGATCGATTCGAACATTCTACGAGGATAAAAGATACCAAAAGAGTACAGCAATACATTAGCAATAATTCACGCAAACATTACTTGTTCCCAGCAGGTGCTTTTGTCTATTGGAATCGTTTGCCTTCCGTTCCGTGGAAGTAAATTGACTATTGGCGTTTTCGTGAAGTGCGTGCGAAACTTGAAGTTTGAAACCCATTTTTGAGATACATATTTCTTCTTTAATCATTCAATCTTTTTATTTTTCCTTCACCGATTCCATCATCGTACTGAATTTCTCTACTTGTCTGTTTTTCCAAGTGTCCATGATACATACTTTATGTTGTGCAATTTATTGTAACCACTCCTGCTTGAACCTGAAACGATCTACAGTTTAGGTAAATAAATAAAATAATAAAGAGTTGGCCGTCTGCAAAATTTAACTATATCATTAATGTTGACTGTTATAATTTAGTTAACTGATTTATTACTTAACACGATCGACTTGTTTTCTGTCGCCCTCCAACACCAGTATTATTTTGCCAAGAAAAGTAATCTTTTAACTTCAAAACGCCTGTATTCAAAAAAAAGAAATTTGTGGCGGGTTTCCCTGAAACGCAATAGACCCGTAAGTATTCACCGTACCGCAGCGCTTTTGCTGGGACTTGGACTTCACTGTTCCTCATGATTGCCGCTTTCGAACAAGCATTCACGCACCTAACGAATAGTCTTCATACATAAAGGGTGTCCAAGCTAACTTTAGCCAAGGGTTAAAAAATAAGGCATTTGAGGTAGGCCAGAAAGGCCACTTTTTCACATGTCAGCCATCTGACCACTCGCAATTTTTATTTTGCAATTAACTAATTAGTAATTAAGATATTTTTCTAATTTGCTGCAACGTATGGCGTGAGGATGCAAGGGACCACATGGTATCATAACCACCAAGGACTTAACCGAAGTGCAGTGGGAGACTCCGCTGTCAAGCCCCAGCCTGGATAATCAGCGTAGTCTGGTCGACCGGACTCGGGACATGGCTCGGGTCCACAGCTTCCTGGACTGAGGAGACTGCCCACCTAGGGCGAATATTTCACGCCTGCTCTGAATAAAAGTTTGTCTCTCTCTTGCAGACTGTTGCCTCTAGACAAAAAATGTGATTAGCAAAGTTGGAGAGCACCTTTTGAAACCCCCATTCCTTTTATTTCAGATAAAGAAGACCTTACGTGTTTCTTCCTTCCAAGCTTTAAAGAAAGGCTAGGAAAAAAAAAAAATATCGCATGACTAACGTATTCGTGCGCCACAATTGGGATGCTCTCAATCGTGGTTTGAGTGAGCGAAATAAGCTTCGGCCGTTACTCGACAGCCCAGTTCCATTGGCAGGCTGGTATGATGGTTTCAGCGAACGCGGTGAGCTCGCTGCAACTTGCACTAGGGTGTCTCGATGCGCACGCGCTCTGCGGAGGGCGCGCGCATCGAGGCACCCTAACTTGCACTGTCACGTGCCCAGACTGCCTGAAGCGGACGAGGAAACCATCGCCGACATATCGGTGGTGGCGGTGAAAAACATTATGCAGTGTTGGGAGCCTTAAGTGATTACATCCTAATGACGGGTCGGCTCTTGGCTGCGTGTTGTGGCCGGAAGCTGGTGCTTCCCAGCGACACCCAAAGACCAGTCCGTCAGCCGCTTTTGAACGGTCGGGTCATAGCTGGACACCGCAGCCTCCCAACGCTAGAGGTCGGAGAGTTGCCAAGCGGCTGGAGGGTGGAATTCCGAGCATTTGATCATGATGTGTTCGAAATCAGCTTTAGGTGCCCCACACAGGGTGCACTAAGGCGAGAACAGTCCTGAATGGATCAAAGCTAAGAAAGCAGGGGATGGGAATGTACGGACTGAAGCTGGCGCCACGTCACCTGTTGTAGCTTAGAGATTTATAAGGAGGAGGGTAGATGGTTCGTTGATCACGGTAATCGAGAGAGATTTCGTGATAGTATACCATGCGCTCGCGAGCATCTCCCCAGGTGGTGGCAGTCCCTGCTCGGCTGACGTATCCTCGAGCAAAAGAGTGAGCTGCTTCGTTGCCTGGGTGACCCGTATGAGCGGGCACTCATATTAATTGAATAAGGTGTTCGGATGGGGGGAGGGAGGCGAGGAACCGGAAGGCTGGGCCAGAGATCCAACCGCGAGCGAAGTTTCGTACGGCGGATTTAGAGTCGCTAAAGATGATGGTGGCTCGGGTAGTAGCTATAGAGAGGGCAACCGCCGCCTCCTCCGCCTCCCGGGAAGTGGAGACAAAAGTTGTACCTTGCCGCGACAAGTTGCAAAGAGTTGGAGACAGCGCTAAGGGCGAACGCAGGGCGGGAGGGGTATGAGGCAGCGTCTACGTAAACGGTCTCTGGCTGGAAGCCATAATTGTTTGTGAATAGCTTCTGCGCGTGTCTTGCGGCGAGCGACATGGTGCTCTGGGTGCATATTCTTAGGCAGGGGATGCACCTTAAGAACGCGGTGAATCGCAGGGGGAAGTGTATGTTGCGTAGAGCAGTGACTGGTAGATGAGAGATGGATGCGAGCAAGGATGTTCCGGCCGGTGAGGGTAGATGATAGTCGCTCCAACTGGGCTGAGCGGTGGGTTTCCGTGAGCTCAGCAGGGGATGCCTGCCCCTGGAAGGAGACCGTGGAGCCACTGCCACAGCTGATTTCGTACACTCAAACCCTGGTTCAGAGCAGCACAGTCGAGGCGCGCGACTAGGCCAGCCATGTGATACTTACGAAGCGAAAAGCTTTACTACGAGGGTAGGAGCCGAGCTTCGCGTATGCTGTATGCCGTGCCGTCACAGCCAAGGCCAGCTGTGCAGCCCCCTCGCCGACGTTGCCTAGCAACGCTTAAGTGGTGTGCGACTCCTCTTTATTAAAAATGAAAACAAAAATATTCCGGAGTCCCATCTGATGCCGGCAAAAAAATTAGGCTTTGTACCCTAGTGACCTAACCAGAACCCTTTTTGATTTATCAAGGTTAAGAGACGCCCCCGAACTATCACAAAAACGCTCAGTTACGCGCAAAGCCTCGGTCACACTCTTTTTATCAGTACAGAAAAGGGCGATGCCATCAGCATAAGCCAAAATCTTAATTTCACATTGCGATAGCGAGAAGTCACGAACTGCTTTGTTTTTGATGATACTACGACACAGGGGCTCAAGATATAACAGGAATAACAAAGGCGCGATAGCGGACTGCCTTGTCGAACAGATAATTTAAGCGGAATAGCTTTGGTAAAGTTTCGATTAGCAATCAGTCTTGTAGTGGCCGCTTTATAACATAGTTCAATGCCTTTAAGCAAGACATCACCAATGTTTGCACTCTCCAATACAGCAAACAAAAAAATCATGACGCACCTTATCAAAAGCTTTTGCCAGATCAATCTGCATTAGGGCCACTTGATTGACCTAATTTAACACTGTTTCTATCACATAACGTGCAATATGGATATGGTTTTGAATAATATGGCCTTTGATTTCACACACTTGGTGTGGCTCTAATAAATCTAATGCCACAAGCGGCAGACGAAAAGAAAGTACCTTAGCAAATACCAGTTCGCGCGGTTATTATCGCCTTCCTGGTTGCGGAGCGGGCCGCCGTAGACGCCGTCCAGCGGACGTCGCCGTTGATAGATGAAAAAACAAACTCCCACTGTGCAGAGCTAGCAGCGCAGATTTGTGTGGAAAAAAAACAAACAAAAAATCGCGCTCATTTGGTGCACAGATTACCGTTTCTAAACGTTCACCCTCCTTTACCTAAAATTAACTTTAATCCCTTGAGCACCATATTAATTCGCAGGTGGACGCATGAGGCAATGGAAAAGCGAAAAAACACTTGTCTCTTTGGCTCAGCATTACGTCTTGGAGAAAACTTCTAAAGGATTTTCGCCTCAGTCGCAACATGAGACGCGTCATATAATCGTTAAAGACTAAATGACTGTGAAATGCTGTGAGATAGTTTCTTGCTGTGACAAGTAACCATTTTCCAGCATTTTAAAAACCATTCGGCCTTTAATGATGACGTCACGGCTCCATTTTGAGGCTGCGACGAAAATCCTCTGGATTCAGGACTTTTGACTAAGACGGTACGTACACATGGTTACGGAAATTCTGGACTGATATCTTTCCTCTATTATTCACTATACTATCCAAAAATTGTGGCTGTTTCGAGAATTCAATAAAGTATGACAATTATTTTCTTGTCTTCATTTTTTGGTGCATACATAACACGCACGTCGCGCTACTCCATAAAAACTGCACTCCGAAATTTTGGCTCATCCTGGACAAAGAAAAAAAAATAGTAGGACGTTGAAGCTTCGCCTTAGACTATATACGATACTAATTTTACAGGAAAACCCATGTACGGGAGCCACAAGGGCAGCCGACAAACGAGAGCTATTAACGCTGTCCCATAATACACTTAAAATGCGGAGGTAAGCATCCAACATATATCAAGTATTCACCCTATACATTTCCCGACCACCGTCTACGGCGGCGGCGGCTATCCAAGATCTAAAAAAATGCAGCTCGAGACTACGCCGAGGGTAAAATCTCGCGACCGCATTGCAAATTTTAGGAAATCTTCCCAGGCGATCAGCGGAAACGTTGGAGTACTTGCTCCTTCACTGTGCCGCTTTTGCCAAACCGTGTCGCGAGATGCTCAGAGTCTGGCTCTCATCAGGACACGTTTACGGCATTGTTGTGGCCACAGGGCAGTGCGCATATCTGTCAGACGATCTTGTCATCATGGCTCATGACGGGGGAAGGTATGTTGTGCAAAAAGAAACTGTATCATGAGAGAAGACAGACAGAACTACCTCCCGCCCTGCCCGTCTTCTCTTGTGAATGTCCCTCCTTTTTTTTTTTTTTTCTTTTTGCGCGCAACACGTATTCGCCTCGCTAGGCATATATAGTGGCGCGCATCGACGTTTATTGCTCTTCTGGAGCATATATACCTGGTTCGCAAGAAGAAAGAAGGAAAAAGAAACGACAAAACTGCCACATGCCCCCTATACGCAAAAAGAAAAAAAAAATCAGCTGAGTCTTTGACGGAGCCACAGACGGTTTGCTGACGCATTCATCTCCGGACCGTGCTATCAGTGACACTTCCAAAATTTCCCTGGTATGGTCAGGCTGGTGCGGTGGTGATACAAATCAATCATTTGGTCGAACAGAGGATAGCACGGTGTTTCAGGGTCACATCTTTTACAAGCTCTTTGTCTATGACAATGTTGTTGACTTTCTTGGGGTGCTCTTGCAGCCGGACGTTCAAGCATCTTACCGTTCGGCCAGAATACCCGAAACTGGAATTCTGTAGACGGCTCCCCTCTGGCAAGACACTAAAGCATCCCTGTGTTTGATAGTGCACAACGGTTTTCCCTTACGCGTAGAACGTAAACATAACCTCCATAGGCTTATGAGTCTCTTCAGCGCGGTGAACAAGACTGTATACGCCGGGTTGTGCGAGAGCCCATGCACGTAGGGGATGACAGCTATCTTCTCTTTCTCTCGTCTCTCTTCTTCTTCCATCTTGTTTAGGTTGCTCTTTGCACGCCACTCATGCCAGCCTCAGATTTCCCTTATGCAGGCTCGATCGGCAACGGAAACGATCATATGCCTAGTAGGGTAGGGTGCCTCGATGCGCATGCCCCCTTCTGCCGCTTCGTGAAGAGTGCGCTCGCATCGATTGCACAGTCGAGTTTGCACATGGAATAAGCAGACTAAACACCGCAGTGGCCAGTTTTCATCGGACAAACTTCGGGAAAACTGCTTCCTCACCACACCTCTGCATTATCAAATTGGCCCGGCAGCAGATGCCGTCTTTAAACCCCTTTGGTCCTTTGGGCACCCAGAGTGACGCGCCGCCTCGAAACGAGCCATAAAATTTTCTTCAACGGTGTTGGCACGAGTTGCTGATAGCACTCGACAAAAAGGGAAGCACGATATTCCTCTTAACCAGATTCGAGTGCGCTGTATGACAGGGGAGGCTTGTTCCCTATTGGCTTATATACACCCAACACGCGTGATCCTCAAAGCACAGCCGCAACTCTGAAAACCTGGCAATTCGGTGGTGAATTTGAGTGGTTCAAGACATGCATTAAACAATATACGAGTTAATTTTCGTTGGTGGGGTGGTTCTACCCGAAAAGTGGGGATGCTGGATGAGAGCGAAAAGATGGACTGAAATTTGTACACAAAACTTTACAATATTTGCAGCACTTATACAGCAAGGTTGTGCAAAGCATGGATCTGGCTACCTCGGCATAGCCGAATATTTCGCGTTATGTAATAGCTCAGAAAACCCGACTGGACCCTCGGGCTCAGTTTTAATGCCTCGGGGCCCAACCCACATTCTAATCATAGCCAAATACAAAAAAAAAAAAAAAAAATATCAACCTGATTGGTTAGTAAGGTTGAAAGTTGGGCGAGTTGAATCTGGTTCATTTTGAAGGTAGCGCGAAAAACGAGGACCAAGAGTAGAAGGACACAACACGTGTTGTGTCCTTCTACTCTTGGTCCTCGTTTTTCGCGCTACCTTCAAAATGAACCTGATTGGTTACCTAATTGCTGCCTGCCACACTCCTTAAACTTTAAGGAAGGTTGACATGCTTTCCCAACGCATACATGCGAGCAAAAAGAGCAACAAAACAATTAAAACAATAGAGAAAGGAGGAAAAACAAACAAATACAAGAACGCAACGTTTCCTTTTGCCCCGTCTCGCATATATTCGTACGCGTCGACGTCGCACCTGGTCATTTCAACGCTATGGTTGTCAATTCCAAACTGGTGGCGTCATTTCGACGCATCCTTCCCCTAGTTCTTTGGCGCCGTGAACTGCGATAAGTGACCGCCCATTCTCCCGAAATCTGCCACGCCGGTGTCCGTCCCCCCGGCGACAGCTTGTACAGCTTCCGAGGCTTTTTGAGCACAGCAAACCCGCCCTCCTCGTATGCGATTGGATCGTACTGTGCGATTGGATCCTACGGCTACGCCTCTCAAGGAACTCGGCCTCTGCATTCTTCATTTAACCCATACAAGCTGTCTTTAAGCCACACAGAAAGATTTCATTGAAGAGAGGAAAATCGCGAGCCATGAAGATATGCGAACAGCTTAACCTGTTGAATATTGTCAATCAAATTGAGAGCAGCGGTTATGACTCCTTGCAAATGCTTTTCTCGGCTAAGAATCAAGGTGAAATGCTCTTTTCGCGTAATTGTTTTAGAATCTGGTACGTGGCAGAAGTGCCTCGCAGACTTCTTGCAAATGGAACTAAAAATTACTTAAACTGCGGAGTGTAAGTATACCCTCTCCCCTTTTTCTTTGTTTTTGACACAGTGCAACGTCTTTCAAACGCCGGCAAATAGTCCAAATGGCGAGAAATGGCGAAATTAGCAGCAAAATTAAATAACACTTTGCTGGTATACGATAAAGTAATTTTTCAGTGTCTACAAACTTACGTAGGTACAAAAAAAAAAAAAAAACCTTTGGTGCGCGGCAAAAACTTTTTCGGAATTTAAAAAGTATATGGCAGAAAGGGCCACACCTTCTTTTTTAGTAAATCACCATTTGGCTGTCCCAGTGATGCGGCTGCGTACAGACAGCAACAAAATCAGGATAATTTTATTTGCGTTTGGATCACGTGCCGTGGAAAGATTGGTCTGTGGCACCATATGGGCTTGCTGGTTGCAGAGGTAGAACATTCGCCTCACGTGTAACAGGATCGTAGTTCGAATCCTGGTGCCAAGTGATTCTCCACCGGTAAAAAAATGCGCCTTGACTTTGATGACCACTGCCGGAAACTCCCGCTCTCACCGGCAGAGATTATCCAGGGCTCAAAGGGCTCAAATCAACCGGGCCCTCTGTTCTCAGGGGCCCCTAGGGAGCTGAAAAAAAAAAAAAAAAAAAAAAAAAAAAAAACCGGATTTTGAGGTGTGGTTCAAAAAAATTTCAAACTGCCTTCCTGGTTTTCTGCGGTTTAAAATTAGAGCTTATGTATTGCGATGTCGAATACGACATGAAAAGCTGTTCGTCGTGTCGCAGGCTTACCTGATCCCAAAGCCAGCCTCATAATTCGCCAGTTAAATTACACAGCGTTGTAATCGCTCAAATGAATGAAAAAAGATCCAAAATGGTTTTAGATGGGGTTCCAACTGGTTTCAGTTGGTTGGAAGTAAGCTGGTCCCAGTTGGTGACCAAGTGGAATCAAACGGGTTATATCTGGCTTTCAGTTTGGAGCCAGCTCGTACCAGTTGGTAAACCAACTTGCCTCTGGCATTACTGCTCCTGAGGTCAGCTGTGTGTTATTAATCTGAGCATAGGCAGTGAAAGCTGTGAAAAAAAAAACAAAAAAAAACAATACACAATAATTCCTTTCGCTCCCCACCACTTCCTCCCTCCAAATGCCCAGCTGCCCCCGTATGAGCGAAGCGCTTGGTGCGGGCCGCACCACCGCATTCCCCTGCCCCCTCGCGACGCTACTGGACCAACTCGACTTTCAGTTCAGTTCAGTTCAGGCGTTCAGTCGTGTCCGACTCTTCGTGACCCTATGGACCATGTCACGCCACGCTTTCCGGTCTCTCACTATCTTCTTAACATCACATAGCTTCATCTGCAATGCCTCGAGAATGCCATCTAACCATCGCGTTCGCTGCCTACCCCTTCTCCGGCGACCCTCAACCTTTCCCAACATCAAATCTTTCTCCAGCGACTCCTCTCTTCTCATCAGATGACCAAAGTAGCTGAGCTTTAACTTTAGAATTTGACCCTCCAATGAGCAGTCAGGGTTTATGGTCGACAATATCGACTGATTTGATCTTCTGGCAGTCCAAGGAACTCTTAAGAGTCTTCGCCAGCACCACAATTCAAACGCGTCAATTCTTCGGCGGTCAGCCTTTTTCACAGTCCAACTCTCGCATCCATACATCACAACTGGAAAGACCATAGCACGAGTTATACGGATCTTGGTTGGCAGACTAATGTCTCTGCTCTTTACTAGGCGGTCAAGGCTAACCATTGCTCTCTTTCGCAGAAGCAGGCGTCTCCTAATTTCATGGCTGCAGTCTCCTTCCGAGGTAATCTTGGCGCCCAAGAACAGAAAATCTGTCACAGCTTCCGCTTCTTGTCCATTGATGCTCCAGGACTTGATAGGGCAAGACGCCATGATCTTCGTCTTTTTAATGTTCAGTTTAAGCCCAAACTTCTCACTCTCTTCTTGTACGCGCATCAGAAGTCTCTTGAGTTCCACTTCACTTTCTGCCATTAAAGTGGTATCATCCGCATATCTAAGGTTGTTGATACGTTTTCCAGCAATCTTCACTCCAGCTGAAGACCCGTCCAGACCGGCCTTCCTCATGATGCACTCTGCATATAGGTTAAATAGGCAGGGCGACAGTATGCAGCCTTGCCTCACCCCTTTCTCAATCGGAAACCAATCAGTAAGACCATGCCCAGTTCTGACTGTGGCCTCTTGCCCTTCATAAAGGTTCCTGAGGAGACAGATGAGGTGAATTGGAACTCCCATCTCTTGGAGAGCTTGCCACAATCTGCTGTGATCTACGCAGTCAAGCGCTTTCGCATAATCAATAAAGCAGAAGTAAATGGGTTTCTGGAACTCTCTCGCTTTTTCCATGATCCAGCGAAGGTTGGCAATTTGGTCTCTAGTTCCTCTGCCCTTGCGAAACCCAGCTTGCACGTCCGGAAGCTCCCGATCCACATACTGCTGCAGCCTACCTTGCAGGATTTTTAACATCACCTTGCTAGCATGCGAAATAAGCACGATCGTGCGGTAGTTGTAACAATCTTTGGCACTGCCTTTCTTTGGAATGGGGATGTAAACTGACCTCCTCCAATCCTGTGGCCACTGCAGGGTTGTCCAAATCTTTTGACATAATGTATGCAGTGTGTTAACAGCGTCGTGGTTGAGGTTTTGAAGCAACTCAGCTGGAATACCATCAATTCCGCTAGCTTTGTTCTTAGCAAGGCTGGCTAAGGCCCATTCAACTTCACTCTTCAGGATGCCCGGCTCGAGATCAGTAATCACAACCGTCCTATGTTGGGTTTGCACATCCGGGTCCTTCTTGTACAGTTCTTCTGTGTATTCCTGCCACCTCTTCTTTATCTCTGAGGCTTCAGTGAGGTCCTTGCCTCGTTTGTCCTTTATCACGCCCAGCTTAGCACAGAAGCTTCCTTTGACATCTTTGATTGTCTTATACAGAGCTCTTGTGTTCCTTAATTGGCTGTTGTCCTCAACTGCTTGACACTGTATGTTCAGGAAGGCATTCTTATCTTTCCTTGCTATTTTCTGAAAATCCGCGTTGAGAACCTTGTATCTTTCTCTTTCCCCCATACCTTTTGCCATCCTCCTTTCCTCAGCTATTTGCAAAGCCTCTTCAGATAACCAGTTTGCTTTTTTGCATTTCTTTTGCTTTGGAACTACCTTAGTAGCAACTTCTTGTATTATATCACGAACATCAGTCCACATCTCTTCGGGCTCTTTGTCTTCTAGATCTAATTCTTGAAATCGATTCCTCACTTCCACAGCATATTCTAATGGAATCTGATCCAGATCATACCTGAAAGGCCTTCTAGTTTTCTGCGTTTTCCTCAATCGAAGCTTAATTTTGGCAACAAGAAGCTGATGATCGGTGCCACAATCGGCCCCAGGCCTTGTTTTTACTGCTTGTATAGCGCTTCTCCATCTCTGCCGGCAAATAATATAATCGATCTGATTCCTGTACAGACCGTCCGGCGAAATCCATGTGTACAGGCGCCTCTTGTGCTGTTGAAAATGAGTATTCGCTATGGTCAGGTTGTTTTCTTGACAGAACTCTACTAGCCTCTGCCCAGCTTCATTTGGCTCACCAAGACCGAACTTGCCTGTAATTCCGGATATTTCTTCACTCCCGACCTTAGCATTCCAGTCTCCTATGAGAAAAACGACGTCTGATGATGGGGTGCGGTCTAAAAGGCATTGTAGGTCCGCATAAAATCTCTCAACGTCAGCTTCTTCAGCAGCAGTGGTCGGTGCATAGACTTGGATAACTGTTATGTTGAAAGGGTGACCTTGGATCCGAAGTGAAATCATTCGGTCGTTTTTGGGGTTGTACCCTAGCACTGCTTTGCTCATTCTTCTGTTTACTATGAGAGCGACCCCATTCCTTCTCTTGGATTCGTGCCCACAATAAAAGACATAATGGTCGCCGGAGTTAAATTCTCCCATTCCGGTCCACTTGAGCTCGCTGATACCCAAGATATCAATGTGCAATCTGTCCATTTCTCGCTTGACGATATCCAGTTTACCTTGCGTCACAGATCTTACATTCCATGTTGCTATGTGATATATCTCCTTGCAACATCGGACTTTCCGGTCGCTTCCCGACACATCCACAACTGAGCGTCCTTTTGGCTTTAGCCCAGCTGCTTCATTCGTCCTGGAGCTACTAGGAATCGCCCTTTGTTCATCCCCAGTAACATGTGGGACGCCTTCCAACCTGGGGGGCTCATCTTCCGGCGCCATATCGATAATGGTATTGTGACTGGCCATAGGGTTTTCTTGGAAGGAAATACTGGAGTGGGTTGCCATTACCTTCTCCAGTGAATCACATTTTGTCAGAACTCTCTGCCGTGACCTGTCTATCTTGGGTGGCCCTACACAGCAGAGCTCACGACTTCATCGAGTTTCGCAAGCCCCTCCGCCCCGACAAGGCAGTGATCCATGAAGGGGAACTCGACTTTACTACAGTGCTATATTCTAGAGCACTGTAACTTTACTACGCGATACGACGCGACAGGGAACCTACATGTTTCGCCGCGGTATATTCTAGCCGCGGCGGCCTCCCTACGACGCGACTTACGACGCGACGCGACAGTCTGCAACGCCGCCTATGCGGATGCGGCAAGAATTATATCGTTTTGTCTAACATCGAAAAACTCTATGTATTCTAATGTCACAAGAGGCTAAACTAGATTTGGACTATCAAATGTTGTCCCTGCTGTCTGAATGCGTTGCTTTTAAAACACGGGCTTTCGCAGGAGTCGCCACCTACCGTAGACTTAAGAAAGGTTATTTCAGTAAGCGGCGCCGCCGCATCGGAGAGTTTCTGGGCGCTCGTGGCGAAGAGGCTTGCGACGCATCAGTCGAGTACGCAAACGTTCCGCGACCTCCGCTAGCAAAGTACTTTAGATTTTTTTTTTTTAAACCACGCACGTACTACCGCAATCATGTCTGCACACTCTCCCGAGCACAAAGTCAGCTCTAGCCGCAGTATACCGACGCGACGGGTTGTCATCAACGATGCAAGTCAGCTGCCGCACGACTACAGCTCGACGCCCGGGGGCACCATATTCTCTACCACGCCGGGAGGTAACTTTACCATATTTATACTAATGCTGCTTTCTTGACGTCTACGTGTAGTCTACGCTAGCGGCATTGCATGTGTGGATCCGGATGCAACTTTGCATCCGTGCGGTTTTTGAAAGTGAAGTTTCTTGTTTTGATCCGGTATGGTGTGATGTGATATGCCTCTGCGGCTCTTTTGTTTATTGACCCCTAATATAGACCATTGCAGGCGGCGAAAACGCTGCACTTAAACCTCGTTTCCGCCGCGCGCACAGCTGCGGAGGGCGATGCACTTTCACGATATGCTTACGAGGACGATGCGCCGAACACAACGGTATGCCAAGCCAAGAAGGCTTCCATACGCTCGCGATTGCCTTCCGTAAGCTGTGGAAGGAGCACGTGGTCGCCCTGCCGTCTCGTGCCGCTTGCGGCTTCTCCCGTGAGGCTGAAGGTCATGTCACGAAAGGCGTCCCCCGATCGCGATGACGCGTCACGCAGGCGAAACCGCCCGTGCTTCGATAACCCCGTAGCATTACCAGCATGTTTCGGCTTCGAGAACCCCGTAGCACTGCCAGCATGTTTCGTTCTTCGTCTTCTGCAAACGCCGCGTCCAGTTTGTCCTGTCTTTTTGGGGCCGGAAAATGCGCGAATGTTGGTTGGGCGCAATGAAACCATTTCCGAGCGTGCGTGCCTCTGAGTCACCGTCACCTGCTGCTCGCTTTCGTTTCGCGTTGCTGCATTTGCTTGTTAATAGCTGCTGCGCCCTGACGATTACTTTATTCATTAGCTTTCAAGGCGCCGCTGGCCCCGTACGTAAGCGCGGCAAGTGAATGTTTTCGCAATAGTCGAGCGCGTGCACCGTTTTTCACCTACGGGCTCTCATGATACGGTTTCATCACCCGAGAAAGCGAGTGCCTCGTGCTGCTTGTTGCTGCTCGCTGGCAGGGCAGTTCCCCAATTCCTTCGCGGTTGCGACCACGGCGACGAAAAAACAGCCTCTGTCGCAACGTCGTCTGCTTGCACGGGTTCCGCACATCCTCCGGGCTTTTCAACGGAGCAGGCGCTATGGACCTCGCCGCCGTCTTCAATCGTGAAGTGCATGGCTGCGGACACGTAGGCATCTGGGGCGATACGATTGTGGTCTGATCGTGGATGCGCAGCATGAGTGCTTGGGCCTGCCCTGTCGCTGCAAAATGTGCCGGCTATTTCGAAAGTGTCGCTGTCAAAAGCACAAATTGCCAACCCCCAGCCGCTAGATCGCTTCGTGACTTTGCTTTTTGACCGTTACACATTTTTTTCGGGCAGCTCAACTTGAATCCTACTCAACAAATGTATTTGACACAAATTCTGCGCCACATGCCCGGCATTTTCATTTACGACGGGCCCGAAGTTCGGCGAGGTCGTAACCTTGCGCCTTTGACGGCGCCGCAGAATGTCTCGTCACTATCGGAATGAGTATGTAAGGTAAGGAGCGAACGCTCGGAAAGAGAAATAAATGCCCTGCTGGACAGCTTAAGCGAACCCGATATCTCTCTGCGCGGTACGCAACTAGCGATCGCATTTGTTTCTTTTTGTCGCACACGCTGCAAACGAAGGAAACAATGTCAAGGCCGGTGGGGCTTAGCTCCACGCGATGTGTTTCTTCGCAGGTAACAACAAAAAAAGAATAGTTATACAAGGCCACCTTACAGCTCTAGTGCGTCATTGCACCAGTGAGTTCTACGAGGCCGTGTGCAGTTTTATTTATTTTTTTTTTCCTTCGTACATTTCGTTTTCTTTAAAACTCGGTTGTGCAGACGCTAGCGGAAAATTTCGACCAATGACTCCTGCTTGGTCGAGCTGTGTTCAGCTGATAGACATCTGGCTCTACGCCAGCTCAGGCCGTTCTGTCTCTGTGCAGGCACGTATGTAGCAGGAAACCCTCGTTCCCTTAGCCTAGTTTGGACCGCGCTACGCGCGTTTTTTTTTTTTTTTTTTTTTCTCATCGCCTTTCTAGCCTGTGTGCCGAGTCGTGCCTGGGGAATGCCTCTTCAAATTTCGCGCTGCAGAAAAATCGCTGATTGTCACATGTAATGCTTGTGCATGCACGTTGCTTATAGTGAATGTGAAAAATACTCCTCAGCTGAGAAGATTGAGGAGCTCGCAGTAAAACCAGCAACTTGCCGAGTGATATGCAGTGCAATGATTGGCAGTATTATGGTTTGCTGCCTTAGCAGAATGACCCACACTGCAAAGAATTTAATGTAGTAAAGCTTAAAGCAACTTGCTTGCATGAACTACTTAACTAGTATGCCATTGTCAGCCTGTTAACTGCAAGTCTTGCTTGCTAACATATTGCTGTACTTGCAAGCAAATCCTGAAATATTACTGGCTGCCATTGTATTATACACATTTGCCTCCTAGTTTACATGCTTGGGTTATAAGGACACAGTTGTATTTAACTAATGCATGCTACCAGTGGTCCTTGTTAATTTAGATTGCACTGTTTCTGCTATTAATACCTCTACACACGAACACTTTCGATCCTTTTTGAACTCAATTTGCATTGAGGTTTTCAAGGATTGAAGCATCTGGTGCTACACGAGCATTTTGAATGACCACTGGGAAGTTCCCTTCATATGCTTTAGGTAGTGCCAAATGTTCCGTTAACAGCCAAAGCATAAAAATACTTTAATAAATACATTTCAGTGTTAATATTTGCAGTTTTATTGCATCTATTCGCATTTTTTTAGAGCTCGGTAATGACGATGGTGTAGACACCCCCTGTCGAATGCGCTTGAGGAAGCAGCTTTGAGCCAAGCAGGCTCAGGCTCGATTGCACTTGAAAGTCGCAGTGTGACAATCTCTATCTGCATTTAGTTTAATGCAGGTCGAGTTCAATGACGGCCGAAAGTGTTCGTGTGACAGAGGTCTGACCAGTTGGTATCTATGTTCTCCAGCACAATTCTTAGACGCAAGGACAGCAGCTTTACACTCAATGTCGAAAAATCTTTCATGCGTATGTCAATTCTCCACCGAGCCTTCTGCACACTCTAAGTTTTGCTGCTTCTCACATGTGTACTGCGAGTTTCAAATGAATATCAGTATTGTTGTAGCTGTATGATGCAACCGAAAACTGCATGTATACTAGGTAGCCAGAATGAATTGTGCAGCATGTTGTTTTGAATAGCCAGCAGTTCCTTGACTAACCGTTTCGGTGTTCAATAACTTGATATCTAAACATTGCACTTTTTGCAGCTGTGTGATTTTTTTTTCTTTTTTTTACTGAACACATTAATTAAGGTTTATGACAAATCTATCTGATGATTTTCATGGAATTCTAGTAATTGACTGCACACGACTGCTCCATTACGTGTGGGCCACTGTGCGGTCATTGCTGTGACTTGGCCTTTATATCAGCACTGAGGCACATGGAAACCACCCTTGCTTTTAAAACATATTAGAAAGAGAAAAAAGAAAACATTATTCACTGGTAAGACCTCTGCGTTAACTTGGGTACTTGCTCTATTCCCACTAGCCTTTTTTGAGGTTTGGTTTAACTGCAGCAATAACGGACACTAACACAAATATTGTGGCGGTTCCAATGCTGCATCGGTGCTCCTTACCTGTTCATATTTTTGCAGCCATGTTTTTGTTTGTTGAAGCCGCCGGGTGATGAGTGGCTGTGTTTTATGCAGTCGGTGTTTTTCAACAACAGCATAGGGCACAATCTTATCTTTTTGCACTTAAAGAAAGGTGCTTTTTTTGTGGCCTGTGATAACTGCCATTGTCCTCTTCCACTTTGGCTGGATGTATCAGTCATTCTATACTTTCAACACCTCTATCTTATACTGCTGGCCTGCCGGTTTCAGTTCTTCCTCCTCCTCTTTTCTAAGATGGTGGAGGTGGACTTTCGAGTATTGCACATTCACTCTGTTATTGCACTCTGTTATTGCAGAAGACATTTACATCACATCACAGGCGCCATTTTGCGGTGCAGGCCAGAGCAGGTAGCGATAAGCTGATAAGACATGGGTGCAGCCTTTTGCTTTGCTCTGTGCACACCAGATTGGCAATAAACAAAAGTAGCAAGGTGAAATTAAATCCATGAAATAAGATATTTATTTGTCAAGCTAAACAGCTTGCATTAGCTTCAACTTACTAGTCAAATGTATGTACCGGTGTTTTACGAGTATTAATCATTCTAATTGGCCAAAGTGTCCAAGCAAGACAAAGGTGGCATACATGTTTTTTTCTACTTTATTTTCTTTAATTTCAACCTCAGTGTTTATGCTGACTTTTTTACTTTTGTTGCTCGAGTGAGTGTTTTGCATATATTTGGTGTGAATTACGCATGCCTGAGCTCCTCCCAAGTACTGCAACTGCCATGCATTTCTCCTTGGTAGCAGTGCTCACTGCGGGTGCAGCTCCTGTGGCACAGTGTGTCATGTCATCTTGCAGTTGTTTTGGGAGTGGACTGTGGTGGCCAGTGACTGCTTGTGTTGTACTCGTCTCACATATTTAGGTGTGCTGCTCTGGAAGAGGATTTAGTAGCAACTGCACCGTCTTCGAAGGACAGATGGATACCTGTCCCTATGGGCACCTCGTTGACAATGAAAGTGAAGGAATGTACTGCAGCTCATGTAATTAGACATATGCAGTGGTTGGGCAGAAACGTTTTGGTATTTTTACACTAGAACAATTGACGGTATAGGCAGTAAATTGTGTGCTCAAAAGATTTTAGCAGAAGGCGAGTTATGATTTCAGTATCTGGTTGTCACTCTATGCTGCAATCTTGTTGACTTGCTTGAAGTAATCAATTTGGTCCCTGGAATCTTATTGGGTGGGACCCAGAAATTGGTAGTGTCCTGCTTCGGGATGTTGTAGTCGGCATTTATGGCATGCTGGGTTTATTGGGGTCTTTTTGAAAACCAAAATGTTTGCTTTTCACCAGATGGTGTTTGAGCTGTGGGCTACGCATAAAACCTAGGGTACATCCGCGTTAACAAAAAGAGAGCTCATATTAACCAAACTTGTAGAGCACATTTCGAGTGACGGTGAAAGCTAGAGTTTCTATACAGCTGACGAAATTCATGCATTTCAGAGCTGTAAATGCCTCTGCCACATTCCGTTCTTGTATGTCTCTGTTGAGTTAGTGGCTTGCTTATTTGCTTGATTATTACAGTGCTACAAGATGGAAGATGTTCTGTTGCTCTGTTGCATAATAATAAAGGAATACCAACTATCCTGAACTGCCGTTCTTCTTGAGTTGATTTGCTCGTTCTTGAAGGAGGCATTCTTACTAGGAGCAAAATGCAGCAGAAGCTGCACAAAAAAAAAAAAACTTATGTTTAAGGAGCGGTGTGTGACCTTTTCAGTTATGAAAAGCTGTAGTGCTGCGGCTTTCTTGTTAATGCGAGCCAGGCCAAATCTAGCCGGTTCATTCTGGTGCTAGTGTCTCCTTGTAATTTCTTCTCTGTAGCGTTTTATGACCTCTTACAGATGCCTGCACTGATTGTTTGCTAAGAGCAGTTGCCTGCCTTGCAAATGGGCATATCTTTGGAACCCACCTAGTAGCTTTACGTTCCTGTGTGGGTTGCAACGTAATACTTTTGCTATTGCCGCATTTCAGTTGGATCTGACAAAGGACAGGTTCTGTGATAATTGTACAGATTGATTGGTTGTGAAATTGCTATATTTTTCTCATTGTTTGTTTTGGCATGTTTGCATTACCTTTACACTAAGGAAATCTCAGATTTTGAAAAGTGCCAAAGATGGATTCCTTTTCCTGTCTGCTGTGCATGAGCATATATCCAGAGTCATTTTTACTCCTGTATTGATCTTGATTAGAGACCGCAGCTTGAAATGATGTAACCCTGAAGAGCATTTACCCGAAATGGTTTTTTGGCTATTTGTTCAAAACTATCCATCCAAGCTTACAAAACTAGAAACGGTAGAAAGCCAGCTGCCGAGGCCCCTATGGTCTCAAATTCACATTGCTAAGCGGGCCGCATTGAGAAAATATCTTCCTTAGCAGGCCAGAACCCAGAAAATAACAAAAATAGCAATAAAAGCAGTAATGAAAACAAACAAAATAAATAATATTGTCACAAAGACGGGGATTTACGGGAAACGGTAGCAGGGCAGAGACACACAGTCAAAGAGTCAACAGTCCTAACTAGAAGAAGCACACAAGAGTCTTCAACTTTTTGTCTCTCAGGCACTACCCCCAGGTGGCATTATATATAAAACCAACCATGTCTCTTCCCAGACCATACCCTGCTACTCATCGTGAAAAAATGTACCGCATGCTCTATTTAAGCCAGACGGCATTACTTTAGATGGCTCAGAGATAGGCACTGAAAGTGGACAATGCTTAATAAATACCACAGTTCGTTATCCTCAAAAGAAAAACATGGACTTTGAGATGAAAAGAAGGATTGTCTGGCACTTTGCTCTGGAAGGCAGCCGACATCCATCTGAAATTCGCACAGATTTAGGTGCCAATGTCATTTTTTCTTTCTTTTCCACAGAGAATGTGTACCTACCAGGGATGCGACCATTTAGCTTATTTCAGTTGAAAAAGAATCTGTAGCACATACTTTTGGAAATTTTTGGAGCCAGTGGACTGCATCATACATCTCATGGGGGCACATGTTTGAGACCTCTGAGCTAGAGTATTGAAATGAGCTGCTATTAATTCAGTCTGTAATCTCACTTCACCTTGTAGCTGCCTGCTTTTGCTTATTAGTAGATGAAGGAAGCTATTTGCAATAGTATTGTGCTTAAAATTGCAATAGTGTGCATTCTGTAATTGTGTTAAACAAGGTTACACACAGCATGAAAGCCATAATGCATTGGAATCATTCATTCAGTTATGGATCGAGTAAAATGTGTGCGTGCTGGTAGTTAAAAAAAAAAAGCCCATCCTTTTTTTTTCTTTTTTTGCTTTTTACAGCTTGCAAACAGTTCTCTTGTTTCTGTGTGGGTGCTTTCAAAACTTACCCTCTGTGCTCCTCTGTGGTGCAGGCTCTCGCATCATCTACGACAGGAGCTTCCTGATGCAGATGCGCCACTCTCCCGTGGCCCGGACACCACCAAAAAATCTGCCTGTGATTCCTGGGGTGACATTGTCCTGCAGCCCTGACGTCGCCAAGCCCAGCGCTTCCCCCAGCAAGCCTACAGAGAATGGGGCCGTGCTATCCCCGGTCAAGGCTGCCAAGCCTGGTGAGTGAAACACTCGTTCTCTCCCCCCCCCCCCCCCCCCTGCCCTGCCCTGCCCCGCCGCCTCATTTACTAGGGCGAGTAGCAGTAGATAGGCAGCATCTCTCTCCCTACTACTGTTCAAAGCGTGTTTACTAGAGGTATTTGGAAGAACTGAGGGGTATGCCTCAGCTATCTCAGAGTTGCCAATGAAATTGCATTGTTTTATAAGCGTAATTGACGATATAGACAAGCAAAGCAGGTTGATAGGGTCTAAATTTAATATGCAGGAGCCTGAAGTACTCACTCTCTTAAGACCTTATTCTTTTTTTTCAAGATTTGGTCATTGTTAAAGCATTTATATTAATGTCTGAAAGGTCATTTATTCAGCTGTAATTTTGGCACCTGTGATATCAATATAGTGCAAAAACTTCACTTACTAATAGCTAGTGGCTGTCTTCTCTGCGGTTCCGAAAGGGGTGGATGTCCAAACCATCATGAGAGGTGAAGCCATGTTGAACTGCTAGGAACCTGTGCAATGCGGTGAAATAGCATCACCTTAGTCTTCTGCTGCAGCATTGTAAATCTGATGAAGTGGTTGCAGTGACCAGTGATTTGTTCATTGTTAACCTGAACCAAGTTCATTCATTCGGACTGCACTTGACAATGGTAACATTGTGATGCACGAGTGTAGTCAGGTGCAAATTTCCAAATTTTGCAAGCTATATGTTTCAAGAAGGAAGTCCTGCTAGAAGAATGACATTCATGAAAACTAAAATGGACATTCAGAACATTTACTATGACGTTTTCACGTAAAAATTTGCGCTAATATGCAGATCGGACGAAGACAACTATCTACAGCCATCCAAATCTTTGCACAGCATGTTATTTTTGAAACTTTTCCAAAGTTAGATGGGATACCCTCTGTAGCTGCATTTTTGCCTTTTTCACTATTTTGCTCCTGATACAAAACTCAAAAGCTGCTGCTTTCAATTCAGTTAGCGGCGTTATCGAAAGTGTCGCTATCTCCTCGACCTCGAGTCATTCGATTCGTGGAAACTCCGGAACCAGAAGTGGTGGTAATCAAACTGACGTCTGTTTCCGGTGTTTCCAAGAGTCAGATGGCTCAAGGTCGGGGAGATAGCAACACTTTCGATAACGATGCAAACTCGGAATACAGACCCAGATTTCGCCTGCTACGAAGCCTGCTTTAAATGCTCTTGGCCGTCCCCACCACTGTTACTGCATTGGGAGGCTTTTTTCATTCACAAGATTTGGAGTGTCCAGTCATAGTGGTGCATATAAAGTGGTAATTAGTTGGTAATGAGCATGTGTACTCAAGCTTTGAAAAGTGCCCAAATGCTGTACTGTATTGTAGGTATGGCATGCCATTGTTCATATCTTGTGTAGCATTCATGAATAACAGCCAGAGGTGAGGCCTTCATTTAAAAAGTCACCAGAGGCCATTGCTTCTCATCCTTGCAACTTTCTCTTGCATTGTTTGAAAAAGTGGAAATGCTCATTACAGAGATTTAGAATGCACCATAGTATGCTACCAGGTATGAACCAGTATTGCTTGCGTCTTCCTCCAGGGAAGTATGTGGTGGGGTACATATTCACGAACCAACCTTTACCTTCCCTTTCGAGGTTCTTACCTTTGCGGCTCCTTATCGCGTTTCAGAAACTAGCCTTCCCTTTAAACTGCACCTTTAGCCGACCTTTCAGCCTCGGAAAGGGAGCGTTCACAAAGGTAGCGTCTGACCTACCTTCAGCAGCTCCTTTGTCCAATTCAACATGGCGACCGAGTACGACAGCTTTTCAGAACTCGTTGACTTTTTGAAATTTATGGAAAAAATTGAGAACGAAAAAGTCCCTCATCCTGTGGAGGATCGCCTTGAACCCGATTGAGGTACATGATGACGACGAGTTCCTCACGAGATACCGCTTTCTGCTGTGCTGGAACTGCTGTCCACGATGCCGCTGCTAATACCCCTGCTATACGGATGGCCACACACTTACACAGTGGTTACACTTAACAGACGTTACCGAACTTAGCCACGGTTAACCGCCAATCGCAGTTCGCTGTTGTTACACAGCTTGCCACCCTTATCGGTTAGGCGACCATTGCCCATCAAGTACAACAACCGAAGTGACGTGGTGATTGGTGGAATGAAGTTGCATTTACAAATATCTTATTTATAACATGGTTTCAGAAGTATCGGAGTGCCGTCTGACGAGGCGTCAACAGCACTGTCAAACACCCTACGATGGCAGCACCTCCTCGACTGCCGTAAACACTGCCGTGGTGGCCCCTCCACCCGCAAACTGTACGCGAAAGACACGGCGGATCGCTAGCGCCGCTGTCCGAAATGAAGCGTGATAAATTTGTTGGCGTCTGGAATACTGAGTCAAATATCAAGAATGAAGCACTCGTGAGGATCGCTGACCAGCAGCAAATTGCTGGTAAGAGCGATAGCCGCGACACAAGCAAGTTTCTGCTCAAACCAGCTGCTGCGGGTGCATTGCGGTTCATCCGATCTGCTTGTACCAGCTCTGCAATTAATGCGTTGCCAGAGTTAATCCTATCATTCTTTTACTATGGCAGAATAGGTTAAGAATAAGGCAGTTTCATAAGTAGACGATTTATGACAGCATTGATCAGCTCCAAAGCGCCGACCGCCGCGGCTTCGATTCGATTCGAAGCCGCGGCGGTCGGCGCTGAGCGAAACAATTTAGGCCTAGCGACGACTACGGACGGTCACGCACGGCGCCGTCATGCGCCGTGGTAAGTGTAACGTAGCTCAGCCTGCTCACTGCATCCCATGCTAAAAGCGTTGCAAACTCGTGTATTTTCAAGATACAGCTAAGGCTGCAGAGTTTTTGATGTTCCGTTCAGCAACAATCCGTTCAAACGATACTGCATGCAGACAGGACGGGGCTTCAGTACGCAGTCGCTGCACTGTCGGCAGTAACCGAAGACGGCGGGCGGCACAGTAGACACCACCTATTTTATGAATCGATCTTTAAACGTGATAAAGTGGGAAAATGAATAACATTGTGAAGCAGACCAGCTCGTACGCTTCGCATACTCGGGCGCCGACGAGTAGCCTCCGTTAACAGACGCCGACATAACCTCGCGGTTAACGACACAAACCGAGGTCGTCAAGCTCGATTTGTGATAACCGTGGTTAGTGGTGTAACCACGGTTTGGTCTGCTGTGTAGCAATGGCTAACCACGGTTTCGCGTAACTGCGGTTAACCCTGTCTTTGTAACAGGGGTATTACTCTGACGGACGAGGTTGCCTGTGCCGCCGCTCCTGCGATTGCTGATCCTGATTGCCCTGCGCTTCTATGGTGCAGGGACATTTCAAGTTGTGACAGGTGATCCCGTGCTGTGTGCCGTACCATCTGCATACTGGTGATCTCGCTGCGTGGTTTGCCGTCTGCATGCCTCTGTCGACTCACTCTCAAGGGAATTTGCAGACGATAAAACAACAACGATACTGGTGGAGCTTTATCTTAAATTCTTCTTAAAAAAAGACTGGTTGGTGTTCGCGCAATGATAACCATGATTCCACTTGTACGTTTTCCGGCTAGCAGACGACGTGCACACTATCACGTAGTACTTGTTGACAAGGTCCACTAGAACGCCGGCCACGGTCATTTTTCTTTTGGTCCCATTTTGAGACACCACAAAAAGAAAAAACGAACGCACTCACAATGCAGCACGAGGCGCACGAGTTAAAAAAAAACAAAAAACGAACGCGCACACAAGCACACGACTGAAACCAAAGAAGAGGACGCGTGGACAAACGCTGTGGCTCACGAAATTCTTGGGGGTGTAGTAAGAATGCGCATGCCGTGACAAAACGCAAAGTTACAGGGGAGCATCTGTCAGGTGAACAGGCGTCGATTCAGTAAGCGTTCTTGCAGCAACGGCTGCCTGTCATTGTTGCTGGATCGACTGAACGCAGGTGGGTCAAAATCACTGCAACAATAGTTAATTTCGTGTAAAAGATGCTTATGGCAGCTCTTGTATATATTTAACTGCAGTCCCTAGGATAAAAACAAGCTACGCGCGCATATGCTGCTGTTTGAAACATTATTATTTGTTTAGCCTCGCTACCATATCGCTTACTACCGCGCTAAGGAGCCCCTTCGGGAAGGCTGTCCTAAAGTGGGTCTTTGAAACACTGCTTTGCCTTTGCGTTACCTTCCCCTTTCCGTTACCTTTATGAAGGTCGCCTTTGCAGTGGCGGGAAGGTAAAGGTTAGGCCGGTTTGTGAATACGGAGGCTAGTGTCTCGAAGTGATGCACTGGTTATGAGGCACGTTGTAGTGGAGGACATGGGATTAATTTGAGCTATCTAGGGCTCTTTCATATGCGTATACTCTTTGCACGGCTGCTGGTGTGGCCAGGACCTTATCCCACAAGCGTGGGATTAGCAGCCGAACCACTGAGTCACCGCAGCAGTTCGCCTGTGCCTTAGAAGTATAGGGGTCGGGCGCCGGTTGTATGGTGCCACCGTTGCCTCGGAAGAACAGCGCCGCCCGCGGCGCAGTCGTTTTCGTGCTGCGAGGCGTAGTCGAGCATATCCCTACCAGTCGTTTTACAGTGCGGCTTTGAGCTACTTTGAGTAATCGCAAGGAGTATTTTTCTACCGGGAAATCTTGAAAAAGGAAAAAGCCATCCTCGGCAGGGCGTGCAATTTTTTGTTGTGTGTGAAAGCGCTTGGCGGATGTTATTTCTGACATAACTCAAAAACGCCACGCGAGCGATTTCACCATGCGCTAGGAACGCCTTCGTTAGGTACTTGTGAAGACTACTTCGGAGGCGGAATCTGCACCTACACTACATGTTCATCTTATTTGTGTTTTTGTCGAAACCCGCCTCAAGATCAAATACCGCCGAGCCGTGTAGCCATGTGGCCGTAGTAGTGGTAGTTGTAGTGGTCAGCGTTCATGTAAAATGAAAGAGATGCTGCACCTGACTTTTTTGGTAATAGGCTCAAACGATTCAGAATACAATAATAGCAGATGACATTCCGCTTTCAACCTTCTAACGAGAGCTGGAAAGGGAAAAAAATAAGCAAGGCAAAAGTAGGATTATCTTTATGGTAGAAACAGCAAACAAACATACTTCCAGGACTTCCTGTGAAATTATGCTACAATAGGTGACTGAACCCTTAGACTATCAAACTTAATCCCAATATAAGCGAAATGAGTAATACCACCTCAGCATCATTTTTACATATGCGACAATGCTCTGGTTGAACATGTCGGAGCTGCTGCAGATAATTGACTTCGAAGATGTTATGCTATAAATATGTTTTTATCGACATGCTGTAGAGGTTGCGAAAAGAAAAAAAAAAATAATTTCCCTGCTATGAGTGGCTCTATTTTTTCGCACACCTGCTAGGAAAGAGGGAACTCGGGAGTATTTGGCTTTTGCTTATTTAGGCATTCTCCCTGCCCTGGAAATCCAATGCGATTGACCACAGCTGCCTTGAGCATTTGAAGGCAGCAGTCCAATACTGCCAAACTTAAATACAATATAAAAATAAAAATCAGACAGTGTGATGTGTTGTAAGATAAGCCACTGACAACTAAGGGGGCGTTCTATTGTTAAAGGAATCCCTCTGATGGCTCGTTTGCTATGGTGTTCTACTTTCTCCGCGTACCACGAACTTTCGGGGCAGATACCTGACCGTGACACCTGATGAGTGTGAGGGGATACGGCCATGTAGGTAGTTTTCTATTTGCTTGTCAAGGATTCCGGGATAACTGAAAGCCATTCCTTTTACATACCTTGTCACTGCTGCTATATCTGTTTACAGCACTGGCCATACAAGAAACTTCTAAGAGGTAACGGTCTTGTCTTACTGCACCATAATCAGGAAATCTCGTGTTCACTAAAGCGCTAATGAGAAACACTGTATTTAGGCGGGCCAGGAAATGGGCGCTGCTGAGAAAAACATAAACCTGTGTCATGTACAACGTGAATGCGAAATAAAAAAAAAATATTTGCTACTTGAGAAGAAATATGTGCGCAACCTATTAGCACTCTCAACTGCAATCTGCGTGCCTGCGAAATTAAAAAAAAAATTGCTATGTTCATGCTCGTTTCCAACAATTAAAATGTTTTTTTTTTTTTCTTGTTCGCCTTTTATGTGAAGCCGATAGCAGATTTTGCGACCATGCGGTATTGAATGAACTCTGAAATAAGTGATTTTATTATTCGAGACGGACATGCCACAAACAAATGTTAACAAAATTGTAAGAGTATCAAAGCAGAGCTCTCGGAGCATTTGCATTGGTTGAAAAACGAAGAGAGGAAAAAGGACAAGATCATAGTAATAGGAATTGTTCATGTCTCCTATCTGCTCTTTCTGTTAAGAGAAAAAAGTAAATTATCTATAGCTATGTCAGCGAAAGTAGCTGCACAAACATTGTCTCTGGCCATCACTTAAGATTGTAACGCAGCCCGAAAGACGATGGTGACAGCCTTTTCCTTTTCCTTGCTGGGGTTTTCTTGTACACAGGCAGGGAAATGCTAGCGTTGCAACTTACGCTGTCGAGTTCCTTCGATTTCCAATTGCCAATAAAGTGACTAGAGATGAAGGAGTGAGACTTCGTCTCTAAGACTTTCGTGCCGTCACTACTGGGGAAGGATTTAAAAATCTGGCACTTTCCATGAACACACAGTAACCAAATACGTAGATGCGTGCCTGTGTCTTTCAAAGAACCGTGCTTAGGTCACTCGCCACTCATGCTTGTGTGGAAGCTCGTAGAAATGAATCGACTTATAAGTTTCCGACAAGTTCGTGTAGCTGCCAGTGCAGCCAACAACGCACCACATTTTGCCAACCTTGTTTGACCAGACTTCGTTTTACGGGACATATTCACACAACTAGCCAAACTTTCTGCTTTCCTGAGGATATATTTATGCACATCATCATCTAAACATTAGGATTTCCAATTTCCACACAAACCAACGACAAACAATGCACTCCAATGCACTGGCAATGCGCCAAGATGCGGCGCCACCCATTCAGCTGTCCGGTCCCTATTGTACCTGGTCTCTGTCCTTTTTCGCATCCTGCTTTCGCTTACTGCATAGCTGAATGTGTCGCACCTCTTTTTATTTTCCAGAAGGTACGGGTGATGAGCCACAGTTCCCAATGGACATCTAGTCCGACCACCAAGTGCCAAGCTGAATTTCTCAAGGCTCCTCTGCCAAGCGCACCTGCCCTGTTGCCTTCTGTTTCTCCCTTTCTCTCTCTACCAACTGTGGCCCATGCCAGCTGGCAGAGGGAGGCCCCACGTCACTCTTTTGAGTGGGCATGACCAGCCCAGCGGGTACGCATTTTATGACGTCTCCATTGTGTGTTGAAGAAATGGTGCAAAGGTGGCAAGCTAGCAGCACTGTTTTTATAGCTGCGTTTCTCTTCTATTTACTCCTGCAGACAGCAGCAGCAATAGCGTGCGCTCAGTGAGTGCCTTATATTTTTTCTCTTTGCTGTTTTTGTTCCTTCTGCCAACGAAACAAATGCCTACCTACTTTATTAGCTCACATGACAACGCTTTCTTCGCTGCCTGTCAAGATGGACGGTGCTTGAACATATGTGTTGAAGACAATTAACTCTGTTGACGAGCTCTTTTTTTTATGTCAGTTGTCTGACCGTAGGCACTGTTGATTTTAAGTTTTGGTAGTGCCTAGCAAGAGGCTAGAGGAAGGCGATAAATGGTAGCCATGCATGTCATTTGTGTTGGGACTCAAGCATGTGGGACTCAAGCATGCTAGTATAATGAGAGAGCACCCTATGAATTTTGGATTGCTTGGTCAAGGCAGTGCAGGGGAAGCTGTATGGTTTTACTCATTATGATCTTTAAGAGGTAATACAAAATAAACAATTTCTTTCTTAACCTTGTTGTCAAAAGTCCAACAAGATTAGGCTCTATTGCATCTGCGGGATTTTTATGCAGTTTTGTATGCAGTGCAGTTGCACCGGTTGAGTGTTGTTTTTTTTTTAGGTGTGTCTTACACTATGTCAGTGCTGTACAGAACACCATGTGTAGTGCCATTGCAGCCTAGTGGTTTCAGCTGCTGCAGAAGCCTGCAGGGCATAAGTACCTTGCTGGGCTTGCATTTGTCACTTTTGTAATGCTCAGTGCATTTAATATAAGTTGCAATAACATTTTTCTTATTTTGTTTGCACACGAAACAGAGCTAAGGTGCTAACTTGGTAATCTGCCCCCACTGGTTTCTGATTGTGGTTCAATTTTTTGCTACCTATAGTAACACAGACCTTTTTGGTAGCAACACAAAAGTGTGCCAACTAAGGTTCGTTTTTTTTTTTTTTTTCCTTCTTTAAAGCCTGAAGGGTACGGGTAAGCTTGTTATTCTCGAGTGATGTATAGTAGCACGTCTTGGAGAGGTGGGAAAAAGTCAGTGCGGTTGTGCAGAGCTTGGCTTCTTGTTGGTCTCATTTCCTTTTCTTCTGTTTTGTTGGAACTTGCTTACAAGAACACTTTCATGAGATTTGTTGGCCAAATAAAAAATGTTCAGAAAGATCACCATTGCACTATTTTTACTCGTGCAGCAGTATGTGTGGCTGATACTTTACCATATGGAGGTTTTTCACCTTTCTAGCGCACTCATGAGGACTGGACAAACTGCTGGGGTGATGGATGTTTTTATATTTTCTTACAAAACGTTAGCCAATAACCGAGATACTCGGTAAAGCAATACATGAGTGCAGCTTTTTGAGTACCTTAGTTTAGTGATATGCTGAGGTGAAAAATTAGATACATGTCTCTATATACGCTCAGTTAAAAAATAAAAAGTTGACGATTGCACTATTTTTACGCATGCATCCGCGTGTGGTATATTGCTGCTTCTTTTCCTATATGAATTCTTGCTTCGTTTGAGTACACTGTTTTCCCACATGACTGTACTTCATCTGAATCTCAATCTTCCTTCATCCGACTCAATGCTATCACAGTTCTTGATAGTTAAGAAGGAGCCAGCGTGACATCTGTTGGTGCCACTATCTGGCTTTGTTGCTCTCTCCTTGAGCTACACGTGGGCTAGCACATTTCACTGTAGACAAGCTCTGCGTCTATGGCTCCCCTTTCATATTTAGTAGTGCATTTTGCTATTCACTTAATCACCACTTGCTTAATTTGTGCCTTTATTATTTCATGCATAAACTGCATACCTTTAAGTTGCATTATGTGACAGACCATCCAACATAGATATATAGCCATATTTTAACCAAGGTCCCTGCGTGGCCTAGCAGTTGCATGTCTGGCTTGGGATCCAAGGATTCCAGGTTCGATTCCCATCTCATCTTCCTATTTAGCAGCCGCTAATTTGGGTAGCAGTCTATACAACCTCTATGCCGCAATCCACATGTTAACTACCACATGCCAGAGACGTGCGTGTGATTTTTCGCTTACGATATGCACTGCAGACCCTGTTCCTCTACTTTCCACCTTCCCCTCTTCCGCTTCTGCTCTCAACCTCCAGGCACGTCCCCATCCTCCACCTTTCATTCAGTCCTGTGGGGTGCATTTCTGTGCTCTTGCCATAAGCTTCTGCTTTCACGAGAATCACCCTATGGCTTCTTCTCCTAGCACTGCCCTGTGGTTGCGCTCTTGTCGCAACTTTTGCCCGTAATGGTGGCCACCCTTCGGGTTATTTCCCTGGCAGCCCCATTCTGGTCACGCATTCCTTCGCTCTTGCCACTAAGCTACCCACTGCCTCAATCTCCCTCTAAATGTGGGGAGGTAATTTCCATCTCTCCACTCTACTACCTGTTATAGTCGTGGTAGGTGGCCTGTTACACAGACTATGATGTACAATTCAGGAATAGGTACTCAATCCTTAAGCGCCCGTACGGAATATATTTCCCATAACCCTAAAGCACGGAGAGATGCACATTCACCATATTATAGTGGCGACACATGGCGCGACACCTTGTGAGCACCACCAAAAGTCAAACATTTACTCTATAATCTACTCTACACAGCTTGAGGTTTTCTAGAATATAGAGCCATTTTTTCCTTCCACGTGTTCGTGCATGCATCTTTCACCACCATGAAAGTAAATTACGAATACTGGGTCATGCGGTTTCAGATAAAGAAATGATATACAATTGATACTTCGAAGCTTCCTTTATTGAAGGATGGTGTTTTAGAGCCTTGTTTTAGCTTGAATGTGAAATGAATAAATACAGTCAGATCCAAACCTATGGCATGGGAATATATTTCTCTGCGGGCTTTTGGTGAAATCTCAAGCGCTTTGCCTACCTTTTTTTCTGCCTAAATGACCAGGCCTTAGACGGCAAAATTGGCTGCAGGTCATTTTTTTTTTTCGCTTTTTCACAATCTAGACCAAGGAACAGGCAATGAAGACTATATTGAAGAACTAGTGGATGTTATTCGCTTGAAAGATCAAGATGGCTGCTTTCAATCGCTCACATATAGTGACTGTCTGAAAAAAGAACCAAGTGTTTGATCTAAAATTGACCCGCAGTGGCTTGTGGCTATTAACAACTACATATATTATATGCAGGCACCAGACCTTTTTTTACTAGCTCCGAAAGTATTACAGTGTCAACCGAAAGTCTCGATAGTGGTGGATGCATCTCCTTTACTTTATTCTCGACTGCTCTTGCAAAGAGCTCTTTGCTGTAGCCACTCTCAAATGTTGGTTACGATGAAGGTTCTGGTGATGTCTTTCTGATGAGTGCAGCTCGTGAGCGGCAGGGCTACACTAGTAGGAAACGAGACGCCAATGCTGCATGATACACTTTTATCAAAAAGCTGGGAAAACCCCATTTCCCTAAAGGCGGTATTTCATTGAAGCACTGCTGATACTATCAGACTTCAAAGGATTACAATAGGTCATGGGTTCATGTGCGATGTTCACCTCTCCGCTGGTCCCTGCTTAGCGCACTTTAGGTAGGACACCTGTCCGAGCTCGCAGGAAAAAATATTCCCATTACTGTAATTTATGCTTCATATAAGTTCATGCAATTACTGGCTTGAACATATGTTAAGGTACCAATAAAAGGCATTTTTGGAACATTTACTTCTTTGAATACTTGTAGAAACACTATGGGCTTTTAAAAAAGCTCATTTAAAAGCTGTGCTCTAAAATGAGATCATCCCGCATATAGTGCCAGCTTCAAAGGCAAAACAGGGTATAGAAGATATGGCTGTGTAGAGCCATTTTAAAAACATAAATATCACCAAGCTGTGCCAAAGCAAGTACTATGAACAAAGACAAATTAAAGTTTTTCCGCAGGCATTATTCACTCCATTCAATTTCATGGTGTCTCAGTTAATCCTTTAGTGGGCACGGCTCGGCCACACTTTCAAGCTTCACAGATAAGTCTCCACCTCTTTTACGCACAAAAGTTTGTATCCTTGCAATGCCCTGAAAGGGTTGCAAGGATTTTGAAGTTCATATTTAGCTGTAAAGTTGAACCCTCATCACAATAAAATTTTTCTCCCATTATAAGGAACCCTTTTGTAACATGCCAAGCGTACAAGAAATCTAGTAATAAAGGTCATGCTCTGTTTGATTTTTGACTAAGAACCTCACATTTTAACTTGTAAGGTTTCCTCCCTACTCCATGGTTGCATCCATAAGCCGGGGAGGAGGAAAAACATGATCTCCGTGTGATATTTGTCAAGAGCTGAAACAGATTGAATGGGCTGGCTAAATGCAAAACACTGAGGAGGACACATTAATTGTGAGTGCTACACAAATAACTTTCCCAACTACAGCCATGCACTCATCCGTCCACACTGAGAATGGCAACAGCAGGTCCATAGGTTGTGCAGCGAACCAATAAGTGTGATCTCGCTTGTGCATCATAGTATGCAGCCCTCGCTGCCACTTTTGTGGCTACTAGTATTATTTCGGTGCCGTGCCAATAGCTGATACGCACTATCTGTGCTCCTTGCTTCAAAGCTCAGCAAATTTACGGCTAGAAACTTTGCTGCAGACTTTATACATACCAGGATTTGCAGCAGGCAAGGTGCAAGAAGTGCATTTTTTTATTGCAAAGAAGGAAAAGAGAGAAACGTAAAGCAAAGATCTGTCTGTTTTAGTGAGGCTTCATGCCAAATCACATGAAACATAATTGACGAGAGACACGAGATAATATAAGCAAAAAATTTTGGTGAAGCTCTACACTGAATAGCACAGTAAAAGGAGTAGGCCCAGCAAGAATCGTGCATACCAGTGTCGCACTGTGCTCTACGACATAGCAAAATTCATTGTGCACTGGTTGCACGTTGTTCTTCGAGCTTTTCCTAATCAAGACGAAAACTATGCAGAGCGACTGTACGCAAGCACAAATATTGGGTCCTAGACATGCATTCATCTGTCCTGCAACCACTTCCATGCACTGAATGTTTCTGGTGGCCAAGGCCCTCTGCACTATCCCTTCCGTGTAGCAGCTGGTATTGGTGCCCAACTGGTGGAGTGCTCCAATCGGAATACACAGTTTCTAACAGATCATCGATTAGCAAGAGCTTTTCGGCTATTTGAGGTGACAGTCAGTAGGTTCCACAAAGCCGTCGGGTTCTTCATACGCATGCTCATGGATGTCAGTTGAGCCTCATTTAGTCTTGACAAAACATATATTGCGGAACTCATCACAGGCGGTGCTTGAATCACTGGAGAAAAGGAAACAGGTGAGACGGCATGTGTCAGGTTTGTTTCTTCTCAACACCCTGTAGCACAGATCTGATCATTTTTTTTCCCAGAAACTTAAGGTCACATGTCAGCAATGTGGAACTGCACGGGGGCACTGAGCTTCACTAGAAACAGCTAAATTAGCAGTGGTGGGAATGCTGAAATTTGTGTCAGTCTGTGCCATTGCGTTAAACTTGCTACAAATTGGTTATTGTTCGATGAAATTGTGCCAAGGCTACACTAAAATACTATTTCGGCAATCCAGAGCCGCGGCAAATGTAAAAAGGCTGAGGGTACTACCATCCAACATGCAGACACACAATTTTGGTTTCGGACACACTTCAGCTGGGTGATACCGTGATTCCATGGACCTCATTCGCTCTTGCTGTAACACTGCTGACACCAGTGCTTTTAGCTTGTTGGCACAGTGTTTTCACGTTACCTTGAACTTGTAGCCTAGACAGTAGACCTGTGTAGGTAGGAGTTATATCTAAATTTAGCCCCTTCCAATGTTGGGGTAGCATTCTCAGTGGACTGGCATATGGTTACATCATGCACGTGTCGCCTCCAGACGTCAGTGACCATGCGAGCTTATATTAGAGCTGCGGTGTGAAGAAACCTCAACCCACTCTCTTTGTTACAATAACTTGGGACGAAGCAGAGAAGCATGTGAAAAGCACATGGCAACATCAAACCCATAAGTGCAGGAATATAATGGCACCCCTTGAGGATAGCACCTTGCATACGTCATAAAATTTGTCACAAGAGGCGTGCTCATATAAGATTACTATAAACCTCTACTTGGCCATGAAATAATATGTACATTTGTACTGCAATAAGCAAACATTGATACAAAATGTTGCTCATTTTTCTTGGTTAAACAAGACAATTTGGGCACATTTAAAGAAATATGCAGACCCGGCCAAGATGACTGCCTAAAAGCCTGCACCATTCAAATTTTTATGCAGCACGCAATATTCTGAACTATGGCATCAAATTGGTTTAAACACCCTATGTAGTCGCAGTTTTAGCTTTCTATCAAACTCCAGCTACAAAATGCAAAAAAAAACTGCACCAAATTACTTTTTTGCTTGGTACAAAGCCTGCTCCGAAACACTTTTGGCCTTTAAACCCTGAATGGATCATGATTGCTGACTGCATCGCAGGTGAAAACATCCTTGTTGGCCAACTAGCAGATTAGATGGTAGGCTATCCAGATGAATTGGGAAGTGGGTACAATCAAGAATGTGTCCTTCAGCAAGGGGTTACGAGTAGGTGCCTTTTGCATGGTGCCAGTGGTGCCGTGCAGCTATCCACGAACTGTGAATTGTTTAGGATCCATTTTTTTTAAAAAGAAACTGGCTGTGTGAGTGCCGACCATTGCTTCATTAGTGTAGATGCACAGCTAGCAACTTGCATAAAAGTGCAATTGGTGGGGATTCCCTTGGCCCCGCCGGGGTGGTGCAGTGGTAAGATGCCAGACTACTGTGCCGGAGTTCTCGGGTTCGAACCCGACCACGGTGGCTGCGTTTCGATGGAGGAGAAACGAAGTGGCGTCCGTGTGCTGTGCAATGTCAGCGCATTAAAGATCCCCAGGTGGTCGAAATTAGTCCGTAGCCCTCCACTACCGGCTCCCCTTTCTCTCTTTCCACTTTCACTCCCACCTTCCTCCCTTCCCTTACAGCGTGGTTCAGGTGTCCACAGAGCAAGTGTGACAGATATTGCACCTTTCCTTTCCTGTGAATCAATTATTATTACTATTATATTATTCCCTTGCAGCATATTACACAGCAGGTGTGCGTGCTGCATTCCCACTATGGAAGTGTTCAAGGCATGCCTAATTCAGTCCTTGCTGAATGGTTACAGCAACAAATGCAGAGGCACTGGCTGTGTGATGGCCTTTCCTGTTACATCATCTCTGCTGAAAATGTGCACTTGCCACTGCATCAGTAATTGCAGTGCAAAAGTTAATGGCAAAATTCTTAAGTCATATCAGTGTTCCAAAGTGCTTTATTTAACAGCAATGGAAGCTTCTAAGCAACTAATTCAATCTGAGACAGATGTGGCAGTGTTTGTTGTTTTATAGCACTAGCTTTTAATGCAAAGGGTCGTAGGAAAGGAGTGGAAGCGTTTGTCATGAGAAGATGTGAATGAGATAAACTGTGTAAACACCACAGCTACACTTTGAAAGAAACGGAACAACTTGAAAGAAAATCTAACAGGTGGGAGCCAAAGTCATAAAACAGCCCCAACACTCTTTGGAAAAGAATGCCCTTTTGAGAGTCGGGAGAGAACTGCTGGTTTGTCACCATCCAGCTACTAGTGAAAGCCCCTGTGTCAAACGTGTGGCACAAGGTACAGCCTCGTCCACTTCTAGCTAGAACACGGTCACTGCTTTTAAAGCAACATTGCATCCGACCCGGCCACGCAGTAATCTAAAGTGGCTGGCCATGTGAAGCAGCACATCCGTGTCTCTGTGTGCTTGCATTGCTTTGCATCGATATCTGCCTGCGTCAGATACAATGTTGCTTTAAAAGCAGTAACCGTGTTCTAGCTAGAAGTGGACGACCCTGTACATACCATACACATGCCAGGCGTACCAGGCTGCATAGGGATGTGGTGAGGGAGGTGTTGAAAGAAGACACTTGTAACCTTTTGTTGACAACATAGCTGTTGCTTTACTATCTTCCTTTGGTCTCCGCATGTCATCTTTCATGGAGTTTGAATGTGTTCAGGTCGGGAAACCTGAAAAAATGCTGCAAAAATGTGAACTCTGTGGCAAAGAACAATACAATACTTCTATGCCTTCCCACTCACTCTGGGAGAAACACCACCGGGCAGAAGCTCGGACTAAGGGCGGCAGTGAAGCTGCCAGAGCTGGCAAGCAGCATCGCTGTTGTCCAAGCATTAACGAAGGAATGGCAGGCCAAAGCCATTTATCTCTGGCATCAAGATCCCAGGGCAATTTGGCAAGAAACAAAGCTATTGCCAGAAAATTGAAAACCCTCAAGTTCGGCACAGCTACCCAGAGAGCTTCATCAGCGAGAGGGAAGACGCTGCCCACCAGTGATGCCGAGATACAGAGGCGTGTGAGCAAGAGGTGGATGCCACTTGGTAGTGAGGTCTACCAGACAGCTCAAGTGTAACTGTGATTTGAACAAGACCTTTTGGCATCAAAGGCAAACAATTCTGATGTCCTCATACCCATGCTCTGAGCAGCAATTTAACATCATTTAGGACTGCTAGTACTCGTAACTCATATTCTGCGCTACTACACATGTAATTGCTGTTAATTTTTTCAGAAAAAAAGAGAATGCACCTAGTTTAAGTCAGTTATGTCAACATGCCCACTTGGTGGACACTGGCTGCATGAGTGACGGAGGAGGTGCAGTAGCACTGTGCAAGTCTGTCATCTTTTACGCCTGGGAGTTTCCTCTTCTAAGCACAGGGTGTTTAACAAGAGTACTACTGAGACAACAATACCGTGTCTTGACACAAGTGCCACTGCAACAGGAGATGCTGGGAACAGAAAAAAAATCTTCCCTCCCCATCCACTTTTTGACCAATCACCTTTCCGTGGATAGGGCTGTACCTTGGCCAGATAACCTAACCGCAAAAGCAGTGCTTTGCACTTAGTATATTTTCACCACAAAAGTATTGCTTGAAACACTGAATTTAAAAAAAGAAAAAAATATGAAACTGAACCCTCCTAAAACATCTGGGTTTTCCAGGGAGCATATTGGAATTGAACCACCCATCTGGGAAAACTACTGTTCTTGGTTTGAATTGAAGCGGTGGCCTTGTAGAGAACCCGCCTTGCATTCGGGCGGTACCAGGTTCGATCCCTGGTGCCACCGGGCAGCCACCGGTTTTTCAATGGGTACAAGCTTTCCCTGGAGTGGTGCTTGGCTCTTTTCGGGTGAAATGCTTGGAAAAAGGGGCTCTGGACCAAAAACGTTGGTTCGCAAAAAAAAAAGGGCAACATAAATGGGCTTTTGCCGTGAGAGGCGGACTTATTTTTGTCTGATGGTGGAACGGATCACTATCCCATCGGCAGAACTATTTGGGACCTATGACCCCTTTCCCTAGCATTACATCACAAAGAGCTGAGCACCAGGCCGGGGGAAAGCTTGTAGCTATTTGACCAAAGCGATGGCCTTTTGGTAGAGCATCCGCTTCCCATTCGGCAGGTACCAGGTTAGATCCCTGGTGCCGCTGGACACCCACTGGTTTTTCAATAGGTACAAGCTTTCCCCCAGCCTGGTGCTTGGCTCTTTGGGGTGTAATGCTTGGGAAAGGGGTCATAGGCCACATAACGAGTTTTTGCCGCGCGAGGGGCGGACTTATTGTTGTCCGATGGTGGAATGGATCACTGTCCCATCGGCGCAACTTGGGACGGAAGTTGTGTTGCATAAGGTCTTCCTCGCATAGCCAGGCCCATGTCTGGCACGGGCCCGTAAGTCCAGGCCACAGGGCAGCTGGAGCGGGACCACAACACGGGTGAACTTGCCCCCGAGAGCCCTCTGCGGAGGCAAAGAGGACTCAGCTGTGGCCTGTTGAAAACGGACAGGTCAGGCTGGTAGCATTAAATCGAGCAAGCTAAAACATTCTTTTCGATGATGGATGGACTGACTTCAGGTTGGTCACTGGGAGGGGCCGCGTCCTCCTGTAACTGAGCGGGGTGCAACCTTTGGCGATGAAGTCTTGAGAAATAAGGCTGAGAGCAGTTGCGCACTCCTATAATCCAGTCTATAGGAGGCCACGTTGGTGGATGCTCAGACATAAGACTGGAACCTCACTGGTGCACTCTGAGGAAGTCTAACTCACTGAAGTGAAATAGATTCTGGGGCTTATGGACCGCTGCGGCGGGTCCATTGAAGACTGCAGCCTTTACCGATGATGTCCCTATAGAGAAACGAGACTAGGGATAAGGCTGGGCAGCTCCCGACTCCCTGTAATCCAAAAAGAAAACTGCTACAGTTGGAAGTGATCTACCCCCCCTGCAGCGGTAAATAAGAGTGAGTTCACCCGCCAGTGCAGTCCAGGAATGGGCTGTGCCAGCTAAGTCTCCATGCAAAGACGCCGCAGGAGAACCTCTGCTGGATAAAGTCACCAGGGGTAGGGGCAAACCTGTGTAACCCAGCCCATGAGGACGCATGGAGGCACTGTTAGAGACTGTCCTCACTACCTCTCTAGGAAACTAGGGACATCCTGGGAAACGCTGGGGCCTTCGGGCATCTCAGTAGGCTAAGAGAGTGAAGATGAAGCAAAAGCAGAATTGGTACAAGCACCCTTTGAGAGTCCGTGAGTAGTACCGCTGTGAGACCCGAGAGGTGTAGGATGAAGCCTCCACTCGCACTTCCGGTACATAGGCGGTAGGTCCTGCAGGGTTCTAGCAACGGGGCCAGTGTCAAAACCAAGACACTTACCAAAACGTGCTAGAACTGGGCTGTCGCTTGGAGCGCAGCACAAAGAGAGTTACCGAAGTCGGGGATGCTGCAACGTCTCGCAAGGGTGCACGTCTTGGAAGTGCACCACGGCTGTTGCAACCCTGCCTGCCCGAGCACGTGGGTGCGACCCATATGACCAACGCGGCGGCAGTAATGGACTGGTCTGCCACGTGTGGTGGGAGAGCCGACAGGATTCATTTTGACAGCTTGATGCTGACCAAACGTAAATTGGTACAGGAGCGGTCCCTGGCCTGGGTGTCCGCTATTTGTGGGACTTAGTTCCTGGGAATGGGCTCGGCCTGGGCAATTCCATGTAAGCCCGGGGGATATACTGTTTGGCGAGCTGTAACTCTTCTGCCAAATAGTTGCGCAGATGGGACAGTGATTCGTTTCGCTATCAGACAACAATAAGTCTGCCTCACACGGTAAAAGCCCATTATGTGGCTCTTTTGCTGCGCGAGGCGGACCTATTGTTGTCCGATGGCAGAATGAATCCCTGTCCCATCGGTGCAACTATTTGGTACCTATGACTCCTTTTTCAAGCATTTCACCCCAAAGAGCAGCACCAGGCTGGGGGAAAGCTTGTACTCGTTGAAAACCAGTGGGTACCCTGCAGCACCAGGGATCGAACCTGGTACCTCCCGAATGCGAGGCGGATTCGGTTCAGTTGAAAAATAAATTTGAATTGGCTTGTAGCACTGCACAGTTCCATGCCTCAAAGGTTCTTTCTAGATTCACGTATAACATAAAAAGTGGCGAGATCACTGTCATTTTGCAATATTTTTCCTAGTAAGATTAAGCTCAGTTGTGCTCAGCCTTTTTATGCTCCTTTAGTGAGCATAAAAGATAGCAATAGCCATATAAAAGAAGAAGCATGAACTTGAGCTCATATTTTGCAGAATAGAGCCATGTAGCTAGACAAAGTTTATGGGGAAAAAAACAAATGAAGATGTCAATTTCCTCCACTATTTATGTGTCCATGCAAACCAGGGCTTTCTACACTATTTTTTGATGAAGCTGAAAATGCTGGCCTCGGTGAATCAAGGGCACGATTGCTGGAGAGCAAAAACTTACATATATATGTGTGTAAGTGGAAGCATAGTGGCAGGAAGCAAAAACATCGGCCATTCGCTGATGAAAAGCAATGCATATTTTTTAAAGATGTCATCAAAATATATGAACAGGCCTTTCACTGCCTGTGAAAACAAGGCACTAGCTAGAGGATAATAAAGGAGAGGGATTCTGAGCGAGTGACAAAGAGAGTCTGTAAGAATGCATGTAGACTAGACAAAAGCTTTGAAAGCAGTTTTCCAATTTCACAGTGTGCCTATGATGGTGCCTCTTTGTGAAGACAAACCATATATAGACCTTTTCAAAACTGGCCAAAGGGCGCTGCAATATTGGAGACTGGGCTGCGCTCATAACACAGGGAAAAGCTGCGGATTCTCCCCTCCACGCCTGCTTCACAGCCCAGTTAAACTGGTTTCTCCCAGGATAGTGAAAAGGTCTACACATCCTAGAACAAAATATGAAAGAATTAAACATAATTTCAAGGGTGGTGCATTTTATAAACGGAAACATGCACATCGGAGCCGCCCTTCACTAGCGGCGTGAGGTGGTAGCACGACTCATAGAAACACATGCGAGCTAAACATCCCAAAATATGTTTCTTCGTGTTTCACAGAGACTGTGAGAAAGACTGTGACAAGGTATAATATGTAATTTTGAAGCTTTTTTAAAACAATGTGTACTGAACAATGTGTACATAACCCCTAAAAGGTGCTTAAACATTTGATGTTTCATTGAATCACATAAGCATCTTGTGGAGTCAGACATGCTGCAGTGTTCGCCACATTTACTTGCCAACAGCTTTAAAACTAGATTCCCTAGATAGGTTTACATAGGAGAGTGCAGCCTAGCCTTGCACAACCTGAGAAGGGTGCAAAGAAAGTTGATTCCACACTGACGTTTCTTCCTTTTTTTTTTTCTTCTGTGCCCTGCAAGCTGTCTCATTTGTACTTACTAGCCAACAAAGATAAGGCAAGCAAAGCTGGCATCAGCACCAATAAGAAAAATATGTGTCATGTAATGCTTCTGGGATGTACACCGATTAGCTGCGGGAAAGCTGGAGGGTGCATCAATAGTTTATATGATCATGTGGTGTTGATGAAATCAGGTACCGGAGCATATTCAGCATGATAACAGTAACCTCGAAAAATGCACACTTTTTTTTTCCAGTGATGTGACGGTAACTACATGTAAAAAAACAGAATGTGAGAAATGCTTAAAGCCTTGTAGACAGTGACATACTGTCCCACCACAAAAATAAGTACTGCTTCACTTCAACCTCCAACAGAGAGTTGGAATTCTTTGGTTTGACTCAAGTCCGTTTTGGAAGCACTTTTTCACTATCACATCACAGATGATTGGAAGACTGCTGCTGGCTTTCTCAGTACTTATTAAACTTCAAGATTCAAACCTTGCTTACAATCACACGGCATGAATACGAACATGGACAAGAGAGGAGACGCCACAAAGCGCAGACTTGAACAAAACTTTATTGCTGCGCACAGCATATGTATGCACCGTACAGCGTGCATGTGCAGCAGCGAAAGGGAAAGAAAGGTGTCATATTTAATCTAGCACCAGGATTGCATTGCACTAGGACCCACCCTCCCTCGAACAGGCAAGCAAAGCAGAGGCTACAAAATACTAAAACACAAGATACCAGAGGCACAGCATAAAAACCACACATTCGTAACTTACTGTTAAGTTAAATGCCTAAAAATTGCGCTCTTTTTCATTAAAAAAAAACTTATCGAAGATTATGTTACTTCCTAATGCGAAATTTGAGCGCAGCTCATTGGCTGCTTCACCTTTTCGATAGATAGAGGCAAAGATTTCGAGCAAGACACGTATGTACAATTACAGACAACTTTTTTTTTTAATTTTTCACACGTATTCCATCAAGAAACAATCCACTAACAGTTCTTGGCTGTCATGAAAGAAGCTTTGTGGTAGAAGAAATGAAGAGAGCAATTGAGTTATCGGAAGGTTGCGGGAGGCAGCGCGTGGGCCCATAGGAACGTTGCGTGACGAACAGATAGCAGCGACTGACTGATGCTGCTGACGCCGCTAGCGAGTGAAGCGAGTGAGAACGGGATGCACCGTGATCTGCTGACAGCGAGCCGGCGTTTTGGCAGCCAGAGAGCACCCTCACCGCCACACAGGAAAAGGCCCTCCTCCTCTTTCTGCATGACGGTGTTCTACGCAGTCACGCTGTCTGGATTCGATAGCGGCGGCAGCGCCATCAGTCAGTCGCTGCTAGCGCTGCCTCTGGCGACCCCCCTTTCCTCGTGTTCTCCAATTGTTGCGCGCTTCGCCGCTGAGTGTACCCCCCCCCCCTTCCCTCTTCTTGCGAGGCTCCAGTTGCCGTAGCGCCGGCTCGAACTGGGGGGACGAAAGGGGGGCGGAGCTGGTTACGAGGCCGACAATGACGCGAAACCCAGGAACAGGCGCCACAGAGCTGCGCTCTAAAACACCGATGGCGTGCTAACACCATCATGTGCTTTCTCTGTGATTTCACTAGCCTCTGCTATCTCCCTGCCTGATTTGCTACATGGTACTTTCCAAGGGGGACTTCCATTTTTTTAGGCATTTAACTTAGCTGTGAGTTAGGAACGTGTGGCTTTTAATCTTGTGTTTTAGTATTTTGTAGTCTCTATTTTGCTTGCCTGTTAGAGGGACGGTGAGTCCTAGCGCAATGCGATGCCGGTGCTAGATTAAGTGTGACACGCCAATAACATTTCAAATAAGTGGGAGTAGGCACAGTCACCTTTTGCAATTTGTGCACAGAAAACGTTTTTTTTTTTTTTTTTTTTGCTCACGAAGCAATCATAAATGCGCAGACCTACAAGGATAAAGTTTTCCTCGGCTGCGGGAGAGGGATAAGAAAACGCTGATTACTGTTCTCCTTTCTGTTATTTTCTTGTGTAGAGTGAGTAAGTTATGCAGTTGGTAAACAATTGTGTGTGCAAACCCCAGCTTTTTCAACCCCGTTTGAAAGCAGCCCAGTCATGTGCTTCAGAACTCTGTTTCCAGTCCAGGGCACATCCATAAACTTCCTAAATATAGCACACACTTGGCAAATCTGACAGCCAATGTTGTACCAAACGAAAAGCCCAGACCAGATACTCCAGTAACATGATCCCTTTGTATGTCTAGGAGGACATAAGGGAGACCCGCTTACAACAAAGTGCCCTTTTTCCCAGTGCAGTACTGCTGTTACCTTCTATATATTGCAAGCATGAGTTAAGGGTTACTTAATTACTTAGCAGTCATTTTGTTACGATTGTCCACTCAAGACAGGTACACCTCTTATATTTTTGCTTGCAAATTACACACATGAAATTCCAGTTGACATGAATTCCACACAGTTGACATGAAATTCCTACACAGGGCTTGAAAGGCCTTGACGAGCATTTCAAAAGCTTTCCATGCCACCTGTGAACTTCCTGTGTCAATATGAGCAGCTGAACAAAAGAAATCGAGTGTCTTCAAGGGGTTGTATACAGAATGCTCCTCGTGGCAGTCAAAAGCTCATCATCCAAGCTAACACATAGCAGAACCTTGCTATAGCAAACTCTGATATAGTATAGTGTAAAACTGAAGTCCCAGTTAGTCTTCTATAGACAACTGTAGATTATTTTTTCTTTATAGTAAAGACATTTAAACTTGAGCAACATGGAAATTAGGGCTTGTTGGTTCATACTACAGAGCAATAGCACAAAAAGATAAGGGACCAAGAACGAGTAGACATACACAGTGCCGTGTGTGTCTACTCGTTCTTGGTCCCTTGCCTTCTTGTGCTATTGCTCCAAAATATTTAAACTGTGTCTGTACGCACCTACGTACTTCCCATAAAATAACATTACGGTGCAGGTGAAACCTAGGATTGCGATACAAATTTTTTATTTGGAGAAAAATACTTAGGGTAAAACTTTTTTTTTTTATGGCTTTACCACCAGGCTCAGCAGCTTTCAGGAGAAGCAAGCTTTACGACGAGGGCCTTGGAGCTGTGAGTCAAAGCATCCTGTGCGAAGGAAGAAAAAAAAAAAAACAAACAAACTGGCTATGAAATTGAAAAGAAGGCAGTGCAGTCTGTTGAAAAAGTAAAATAGAATTAAAATGCAGCAAGAGATAGGGAAGGGAAGAAACGGTTAAACATTCATAGCACTGGGCAGTGCAAAGCGTGAGGTAAGAAGTGGAGGTGCACCGTGTGCAGTATTGCAGTGCTTGACTGTGCCCCATGCATTTCAACTTTAATGCTGTGACGGCGAAAGACGACGTTTCGTTGATACAAAGCTTTAGTTTTCACATGGAATCAAGCTAGCATTGGATTCGTAGCCAAGCTGTGTTCATGTAAACACAAAATGTGGTGGTGTGCGAATATTCGAATGTCGAATACAAATCTAATGTGTCTTACTTGATTCGTGTTCGAAAAATTGATATTCGAAAATTACCGAAGATACCAAAAATTTCACTGTACAGCACGCTTCACCGCAAACGCTTGACCGCGTGGATTATGCAGTGAAGCATCCTCAAAATGCAAAGGGGACATTTTGTGACTGGACCTTCCCTTTGTAGGGAGGGTCTTCCGGCAGTGCTCAAAGTGCGATAAGCGAAGCAATTGATGAAATCAGTAAAAGTCGTTGTTCTAACTTCTGTTTCTTTCAGATGCAGGCAGCCACCATGCAGCTGCTCACTAGAAAAAAAATTATTGTGATGCGAATGGTTTTCGAAAGCTTATTCTGGCCGATTAAATAATCTGAGGCTTCGGTTAAGTCGACGGCCCCTTGAAGGTTGAATTAAGGAGAGTATACTGTATTCAGTAGTGGTATAACAGCTCCAACTGGCTTCATGCAAGTCCTTCCTGTGCAAGAAACCATGGTAGACAGAATCATGTATGGAATTTATTCTGAATTGTTCAGCAAGTATACGTGATTCTGTGCAACGAATTCTGAAATAAACAAGACAAAGAATGCTTGCTATTTTTAATTTTAAGATATTTTTTATCACTGATCAGATATTCAACCTTCTAATCTCATTCGAAACATTCAATATTTACCCCTAATGAAACCTTATAACTGAAAAAGAAAAAAAAATTGCATAAAGAGATTATAAGAGAAGGATAAATCAAAAGTGTTGGTAAGTAGCCATTTAATTACCTGAAAGCAGGCTCAGTTAGGGCCATGTCATCACCAACACCCAATATAGTAAAGGTTTTTGCTGATTTGAGTGATTTTAATATGGTGGGTTGGCTGCCAAGAGGGTCAACAGGATGGCAGCAACTGCTATATATAACTGGCTTAAACATGATAAAGATTTAAAGCTGCCATAAAAGTTTTTCATTATACATTATGATACACCAGTTCCATTCCACACATGCAACCCCGATGGAATTGTCAGTTTTGGCATATGGCAGTGACAGGCAATTTACTGAGGAATAAGGCAAAAAATATGAACTTATAATTATCAGTACAAAGATGCAGCTGAGTAGAAGCAAAACAGCTTGAACACTTCACAGCACATGACATAGCACAGGCACAGAGAGAAATTGCTAGGGAATAAAGGTTAAAAAAAAATAAAGAATGCGGTTGCACTGCATCAATTTTTCCTTTATAGCAGTGACTGGCTCTCTAAGCTATGTGGTATCTGCGGTGGAGTGATCGGCAACCAAACCTTCATAGTTCAGCCATGCAGTTCTTTTCCTTCTAATCCTTGCATTGTGCCTCTCCTTTAAGAGTCAATATGACTGAGCAATTCTGAATCTTTTGGTGGTTTTTAGTTCTTTGTGTCCCAATAACCTGCTACACACTCCTAGTTAGTAGTACAGACAAGCAGGTTTGCCCTCGCTTGGCTTATGTCACTAATGCATGAAAATATATCATTGCTAACTGCTAACTGAGGTGCCAAAATAGACAAACAGTTCACTGGCAAGGTAACCACAGACTCAAGGCCAGCTGTAACATGAAGCCTCGTGGGAAAGCGGCATGCATGCATGCAGAGGACAGTGCGTACTACCACACTATTTAAGAAGTTGCAAGACGAGTTTGAAACTGACTCATGGAAAGCTTAATGAAATAGTATAAACACAACGGCCAGACCATGAAAAGAAGAAAAATGAATGAATTGAATGGCCAATAACAGCAGAGTGGCAGAAGTGCCAAATTCAGAGGGATGCAGAATGGCAAAGCTAGCATGAAAGAAAGTTGAATGGTAGGAGCATGAAATTAGGAGAAAATTATAAACGGGGCACTTAGAACAGGGGTGCCAAACTTGTACTGCTAAGTGGGTCACACTGAAAAAATTTTGTCACTACCAAGCCAGAAGCTAGAGAGACAATAAATAAAAAGAAAATTAAATTATTAAATGGCAATAAAAGTTACGATCGACTGAAACGTCTCGTTTCCAGACCACACTCTTCCATACTTCGTAGGAAACAAAAGCCATGCATGGTTCAGTTTGCCTTAAATCTAGACAGGCACCAGTTCAGTGTGGCCCGGACAGAGCTACTGATAGGATACAATAGTTAATAAGTGCCACAGCCAGTTATCCTAAAAAATAATAAACATGGAGATGAAAAAGAGGGCGGGTTGTCTGGTACCTTCCTCTTGACGCCTGCTGACATAGGTGCATCAGAGGTTCATGCAGGGGACAGTACCTCTGTGCATTTTTCCACACAGCATGCGCACAGTCTGGGGATGAGGACCTTTAGCTGAAAAATAAGTCTCGTGGCAACACTGGCTCATGAAGCTGGCACATGGTTTTGGAACAAAGGCTGGAATTTTTTGGTGCTGGCGGATCGCGGCAAACAGCATGCGGCCCGCATGTTTTCGACCCCTGCCATAGAAGAAATAAAGCAAGAGCAGCCAATGGCAAAACGGATGGAAATCTAGTGAGGTTCAAAAATTGACTGGGAGTGGCATAGGCAGCAACAATAACATCACTGCATACAAATTCTCAGGCATTCTGCCAACTCCGAGGCAAACAGCTGACAGGAAACACCAGTGTATGGTACTACGCACTCCAAACGGTCATTTTGTGCATGCAAGGGACATTGCCATGCGTCCCTTTAGGACATAATGTAACAGCTTTTGCAACACCTAACCAGCTCTATGTCTTGTACCATACATATATAGGGGACTGCTTCTGGGACAACAGGGTCACCATTGTATAGTAAGTTGCAGCTAAAATCTCCTGACACACAGATGCATATGATGCCAGGGAGCAACAAACGACTCAAAGGAAAGCATGGCGTTTTTTGCTCCCTGCTGATCAATGTGAAGCAATGATGTATCTGGAGAGAGAAAGAGACAAACATTTATTCAGAGCAGGCGTGAAATATTTGCCTTAGGTGGGCAGTCTCCAGAGTCCAGGAAGCTGTGAACCCGAGCCATCTCCCGAGTCCGGTCGACCAGACTAAACTGATCATCCAGGCTGGGGCTTGACAGCTGAGTCTCCCACTGCTCTTCGGTTAAGTCCTTAGTGGTTATGGTACCATGAGGTCCCTTGCATCCCCGCTTCGTAACAATATGTTGTAGGGTGTTTGGCACGTTACAAAATGCGCATTCATATTTGTAGGTGGTGGGCGAGATCCTGTGTAGTAAGGTGCCGTGGATGTGGCTATTAGTTTGGATTTTTCGGAGGGTGACTGCTTCTTCTCTGTTTAGTTTCATGTGGGGTGGGGAATATTTTCTTCTGTCAAACCTGTAATGCAGGAGGATGTCAGTACACTTCTTTGGTACATCCTGTGTTCTCCGAAATCCCCCTGGAAGTGGTGCCCAGTTAGTATATCCTCGGGCGGCCTCGTTTCCTTCCAAGTGGGTGTGTCCCGGAGTCCATATGATGTAGGTGTCTGCAAGGTGGTGAGCTGTGTGCGACGGAGGATTTGAAGTGCTATACTGGAAATTTTTGGTAGTTTCTGCATGCACACAGTGAATCAGCGAGAATGATGACATGTTCTTTGCTCGTCAAGATTGCTAAGGCAATTGCAGCCTCTTCGGCTGCGTCAGTGTCATTTGTTGGAATAATTGCAGAGGTCTTTTCTGTAAATTACAGATTATAAAGTAGAAGCAAAAAACAACTACATGTTGCAGGAGGACCTAAGCTTACAACCTCTAAATTTTGCATTCGGTGCTCTATCGACTCAGCTACAGTGACAGCTGTTCAAGCTTCTACTTTCTCGGGTAGTACCACATTTTCACAATTCTAGCACGCAACTTTTTACCCGAAAATAAGCACTTAAAGAAACATGCCCCCCCCCCCCCCCCCCCCCCCCCCCCCCCCCCGTTACAATCAGACTCAAAACTGAAAAATCTGAAAACAGAAACCGAAATCTCAAAAACCCGAAACGAAGCAGCTCAATAAATCATGGCCAGCCACATTGTCATCGGTATCAGCAAGCCAGTTAGCTTCCGCTATGGACGTTTCTGGTAAGCCGCCTCGTGTTTTTTTTTTTTTTTTTTTTTTGGTTTTTCTAGGCGCTCGATGTGTGCTTAAATCGTGGCATCATGGTTTAACTAAGTCCATAACGATCGCATGCATGAAATGTACAGCCACTGGCTTTGTGAGCAAGCCTTCACGCGATCTCAAGAGAGCGATGCCTGGGGACATTGTGAGAAAGATTCACGGTGCGTGGAAGATCCTCCCGCTAGTAATGGTCATGCGTGCACAAGACGACCTTTTGTGGTTGGTGAACAGCGACAAAGAGCTGTCTTCGCCTATGATGTTCACATGTCGTGGTTGTGTTTGTGTGTGCTGATTTTGTTCCATTAAATGTTTTAAGCAATTTTCAGACGCTTGTTCACGGCATTATTTCTTATGCACGATAGAATCGGTGCCAAGTTATTTTCATGGTTTCCAATGTGTTACAATCGGGGGCGTGTTAGAATTGTAAAAATACAGTATTTACTTAGTTTGACCCAACCTAGAGAGCCTGCCAGCATCATCATTTTCCAAAGCGGTGGCTGTGCAATGTCATGATACCGCAGCAGTAACCTTCTTACACTGCCTACAATATCAGGGCTGCTAGATTCAAAGACCTTGTTAAGCTAATCAGCAAACAAATGTATGAAAAATGAGGAAGGCTTTGTTACACAGGTGGTGATCTTAAGAGTGGGCACTTCTGAGCACAAGCCTGCCACCTATGGTCATGTGATCCAGGCAAGCAAGGGTGGGTGTTGCTGTGGAACTCCCAGTATGACTTTTGCTGCCATTCATCTGCCGAGGAAGGTGGCCAAAAGCTTTGGAGTTTCCTCACCTTGTGTGTTTGTCAGATTCATTTTAGATAAAACTGGAAGCCATTTCACTGACTGGGCATGAAGGTCCCAGCAACCGCAGTGAAGGTGGCCAGACATACGGTATGCACGTTCAACAGTGCTCCAGTTCTGTAAATGGCTTCCAGCATCAAACGTGGTGAGAGTGGTTTTCGAAGATGGATGCAAAAATTTGCCCATTCAGTGCCAAATAAACCCAATAGAGCACCTCTTCACAGCCAAGCTTGTGCAAGCTTTGCTGTTTCCAAACTATTGTTCTGAGCAGTTGAACAACCACAACACCACAGTGCTCAACACTAGCAGCAAAGGTGTGCAGTCTGTCTTGTGCAAACACGTCAAAGAGAAGTGAAGGAACTGTTTTATTTTTTAGGTTGCAGATAAACTGTTCCCGATAGGCAGGCATCCATCCACAGCATTAGAAAGATGGTAGAGGAGGTCTTTGAATGGTTATGAGGTAAACATTATACATCTAATATGCAGGCATACTTTTATGTTGCAAACAGGTAATTTCTGTTGGTGGCCTTGCAATTTCGTGTGAAAGATTTCACTCTCGGAATGAATCATGCATGGCCAGCCCTAGAATTGCACACAGAAAAAAACACACCTGCAGGTCAATTCTCTGCTTCCTCCTCCACGCAGCGCTCCTTTTCCTCTGCACCCATCAAAAAGTCAATTTTGCTGAGGTCCTGCTGCCAATATTGCCATGTTTCTGGTAGAATTTCTGTTCCCTTTGCAGTAGACGCTCGAACTTCAACTATGATGCGGTGATGCTTGTCTCAGGGTACTGATTTATGTCCTCATTACGTAATGCCTCCAGTGGTCCCTGGGGTAACAAAATAAACACAAGCTGGAGAGAAAGCAGAAAATATCAAAATTAGTAGCTGAACGACATACAGCAGCTGCTGAGGGTGGAGGAAGTAAATATGCAAAAGGTTTTCATGTCTTGCTGCCATTTTACGCTGCGCCTGATTCCTTCCCAATTTAATTTTCCTCCCTTTTCTTGTTATACGAATACTGGGCGCAATTCCACCTATCAAATAGCCTGATCAGAAGTCCAGCTAGGCGACCTGGTCAATGTGATACTAAAAACGTCCTGTTTTATGGAAAACCTGGTGTCAGCGCTATGTCGAGAAAATCCTAATCTGTTGAGATGGCTGTAACGTCAGAGCCAAGCAATTTCGCTGATAATAGTAATTAAATGGTCAAGTGCTGGAATCAAACCTCTGCCACGAGGTCGTGAGTCGGGGCTCACAAGGAATGCTCTCATGTATCCTTCTTGGGGTAAATTGAAATGTCCCTCTAATTCTTTGTTTTCAGTTCCTCAGCCAGTATGATGTGGCCTCATTTCCATGGTGGCACTTGTATGCAGTGTTAAAAAAATGAGACGGAAGCCATGTTATGACATGCATGTGCATATATGGCCCCCACACTCTGCAAAGCACATCTACTCGTCATCAGCTGTAAGAACACTGCAAGACAAAAGCCACTGCCACTGACCTCAAACGTTTTTCTAGTTGCAGAAATAGAATAGTTTTGCAGGAAATTCTGTTTGGTGAGCCTGAAAGTTTGTTCCTACAAACGTTCTTTTCTATTCTGAACTCTTTACTTTTAGTGACTTTCAATAGTGTTAGTTGATATATCTGATACATAAGTAAAACCCTTTTGATAGTTTAAAAATGTGGGAATAAAACATATTATTCGGGAAAACGTAAGATCTGAACCATCTGATTTTGAAAAATTTAACTGCTGAATGAGGTAAAAAGGCATATAGAATTGGGACTTTAACTGCATAAAAGTGCAGATTAGTGTTTATGGACATCCAGTATGCACCAGCTTCTTTTTTATCTCTCACAGAATTCAGGTTATATTTGCGTTGTCTTAAGCGCAGAATAGATTTAGTAACAAATTCGGTTCGTAGAAGGCAAAGACGAACCAGGATCGCTTCTTTGGCTATTTCTGGATGCTTGACACCCTTACAACAGTGACATGTGGAGAAGTCATGGAAATGGCTTACAGCAGCCGCGTTTTTGCTCATGCTGCATTTCTCAGACCCGGCCCACTCGTATTCAAGCAAATAGTTTAGTTATCAAATGGTTCGCGCATATGCCCCCAAGGCAACACAAAGAAGCCACCACGTTTCTTCTGATGAAGTCATGTTTCCGCAGAAGCAAGTGCCTCACATGTTGGCTTTCATTGGTGCTTCGCCCCTTTGCACCTGAGCACTGCAGGAACGCAACTGTGGCAGGTAAGCCCCGCAGATCAGTTTTTTATGTTGCGAGCGCTTATTAGTACATCCTGTTGATTGCAAAGCAGTGGTGGGTAAGCCCCGCAGATCAGTTTTTCATGTCGCGAGCGCTTATTAGTATGTCCTGTTGGTCGCAAAACGTATTATACGACCACAGTCGAATTTCCTGACGTAGTAACCAGAAAATCGTGTTATCCAGGAACGTATTAGCCGGGAGAAAAATAGTGTAACTATGGGAAATGTTCTACTGCCCTTAACTTTGAGCCTATGAAATGGAAAATTGTATGAACCGGAAACATATCAATGAGGTTCTACTTATGTACAGCCTTTGTCAAAAGTGTAGAGACCAGGGGGTCTGCTTCTGAGCCACTTCGAGCAGCTTGTAATGCATTTCCAATGTTCCAAATCTCTTGATGGTACGGAGAATATTTGTCCTACCCTCTTCAATATGAAGGACCTCCACTAATGCTAAATCACTGCCACTACACTACACAGAAGCAGACCCTCTGGGCTTCTGCACTTCTGATAAAAGCTGTACATACAGTACCCTGGTAATCTTACTACAGTTACGAGTGCCACGGGTTCAACCTCCATAACACCAGTGCACTAACACCAGGTTCTATCAATACTTTTCTTCTCACGACAAAAGGTGTCTAAACTGCACTGGAAGAGCTGCATGCATTTCCTAGAGTGGCATTGTGGGGTGAAGTTTTCCTAATAAAGACCGTTACATGCTCATCGGAGGAGCCTAAAGCAAGCTGCATAGCATAATGCTCAGCAATTACGAGAGTAGTCACAAAATACCACTGCCATACCTACACATATGCACACAGCATACACAGAGGCATGCAGCACATCTCTCCATAAAGAGGAAGGGATGTTTATCGCAGTGCCCTTGAAGTGTCCAGGGTAGCGAGGAACAATAAAAGACAAAATTTTCACCTTTCCTACCGCATGCTAATTGCATTTTAGCGAAACAGTGCTAAAACAGTTTCTTTTGCTAAAAGCAGACATCCCGCCAGCCTTTGCAGCCAATATTAAATGTGAATTTGGTTATGGGAACAACAGCCATTCCTTAAAATAAGCAAATTTTGTGACAACAAATAAAAGAAACTTTCGCTGTGGTCATATTATGAGAGTCATTCCATAAATATATTCACTATTCCATAAGGATCAATTGTCTATTTTCTATTTCATCTGGCCAAATCTCAGCACTACGGAAGCATCAGACGAATGCAGCTAGCGGCCAGTTACAGAAATTCCAGGATAGCAGGTCCTTCCATTGATGACAGCCACTCGTGGCACGCATCAGCAAAGCAGTGACTAGGCCATGCAGCCAATTCTGACATCCGATCATCAAATAACCAATACGCTGCGGATGTTTGAACACCACGACTTTATTACCCCACAACAGCGGCCTAGGGTGGACTAAATGAATCCAAAATGGATAACATATAATTATAGAATAGAACACCAGTAGATTTGTGAGAACTTCATGCAGCAGTCACTCAAGGAGTAAACAGAGTATAAATGCATGATCGGTGGGCCTAATAAATGTAGCGCGATTAGCACTGCTCCTAAAATGTCATGAAATGGCTACATTTGCTAGCTTTCACTGCTTAAACTGTTATGGTAGCCAATGTCTGGATATCATTCAAGGACAAAAAGTAGATCGAAAGCTGCCCTGCCTTGCTTGCTTCGCCGCTTTTACGACCAGTGGCATGCCACAGCCTTTCTGTTATAGTGCCTCTGTGCTACATAAAAGTTACACACTAAATGTAATCAGGCTTGTAGTCCTTGGCTGAACGGATCAGGTGCATAAATTTTATGACCAAATGGCTTAACTGCTGCTGAAAAGCTTTTAAGGCAAAAGCTTTTCTAGGCTCATGGAACGAAATCCTGTGTGCGAGAGTTGTGCACGAGATCTGTGCATCAGATCTGTGCGCTCATGTATCACTAGCTAATAACAGATGTATGAGGAGGGAAATTAGGAATGGAAACAACTGATGGTGATTGGTAATGAATAAAAGTTATACAATAGATATTGATAGAGTTAAAATATAATGAAAATGATTAATAAAATGATCAATAAAATGATCATAAAATGGCTAAAATGACTATGGAACGACCAATATGCCAAACTACAACTTGCAATGGCCACAACTGACTGCAAATGAGTAAATATGCCTAGCTATGAGTGGTAATGACTACAATGACTAGGCATGATTCATCATGACAATAAGACGCAAACGATGAGAGGCAAATGATAGGAAAGGAAGGGTAGGCTTTTGCTATTCTCCTCTTAAGAGACATTTAAGAGACCTTATATATACAGTAAACCCTCGTTAACATGAACTTGCCTATCTCGAAAAATCGGTCAAGTCGAAAATTTTCCATGCCGCGCCTTCACCTCCCATAGGTGCTATGTATTAGCTCCCGTTTCACACAAAGCATTTTTCGTGCATAATGCGGGTATCTCGAAATTTCGACCGGAAGAACCAAAGGCAAAAGTCATTACCGAAAGGTGATAGGGGCTCCGAGCGAGCGTTTTGTTCCTATACTGAGTGCTGAACGCGGTCATGTTCGAAGAGCGAATACAAAATTCCTGCGAACGCAGCCGTTTTTCGCCTTGGGAGCAGTCATGTGAGCACCGCTTGTGCGCGCGGGGCTGATGGGTCTTATCAGGCAGTCAGTTCAGCCAGTTCAGCGTGGTTCGGTCAGTTGCCCTTCGCACGTGCATAGCGGCAAGAGCGATTTAGTGATTGTGTGGTTCTGTTTCGTCGCGCAATGTGCACGAAGTGTTGATTGACTTTTGTTGTGTATGTGGTGTCCGCAACAAAGTTGAATGCAGCAGCGGCGATCAACGGCTTATGCGATGCGTTCAGCAGCTCGAGGATGCTTTTGTCGGGCTGAATGCCAACGTGAAGCAGGCAAACATTACTTCCAAAATAATAAAATTCAGTTTTTCCTGAGAATTCTTTTGCATGTATTACAAAAGCTCTCCTTGTGCAGTGGAGCGTCGACGGGCTGAGGGCCGCCAAAGCATTTTCGCTCGTCGCGCTCAGGTTCTGGGTTTTTAGAAAATTTCGCATCTCACCCGGAAGCAGCTCGCGAGGTAGCCAATCTCTGAAGGCTTTAGGCTACTCAATTTCCGTAGTGACTTTTTTTTTTTTTTTCTTTTTTTGAGCGAAGCTTGTTTTCCTAGTGCAGTTTGAGCGAAGAACCTGCAGACGCTCACTTCGTTTGATCCGTGCATATATGGGCACATCGAGATGATTCAGTAAAAGCTTGGTAGGGTAGTAAAGGAAATAAAAAGGCTAGTGTGGCTAGATATTGTTAATTTTTGAAAGGAGCAGGAGAAAGCCACTGCTTGCAATGCAAGTATGCATCTGTAGCAGCACAGCGCCGCACTGCGACCTTTTTGTTTTTTTTTCTAAATGCGATGCATAAAAAATTTAATAAGTGTTATTGTATTTCAAGTTATGCAGTGTTAGAAATGGGACGTAACTGTACTCCTCTTGACCAAACGACAATGGGGCGGTAACAAAGCAACGCTGAAAACGTGCCTCTGTCACAGAGTCCCATAGCTTCGTGCGGTGTGCACCAGCGGCAACGACAGACGCTGGCGGTGGCGGCGCGCGACGGATCACCAAGGATTGACGCCAGAAATTTTCGGCATTTTGCTTAACTCGAAACTCCCCTTATCTTGAAAAAATTTTTTTAAAAATTTTTTTTCAGTAAGGTACTTCCAGAACGCAATATTTGCACGCAAAAGCTCTGAACTGCCGATGTGCGCTACTTGTCTCCTGTTCGGTGGATGCAACCGCACATACCAGCATGGCGGTTGTCCTCAACTCAGCCACTAGACAGCGCCACCAACACAAAATGGCAGCGCCCATGATAAAATGGTCTAGAGTCATCAGTGCATTGGGTACATGTGCACTTCCCATGAAAACTTCTGCAGAAAGGCAGACGGCCAGAGTGCAGCGCTCGGACCCTTGCAGTGGCACCTCTGGTATTGGAAAGTATGACAGAAGCTGAGTAGTACAACAGTCAATGAAAGAACTGTTTGTCGAACCTCCACTATGGCCTCTGTGTTTCTCTCTTTCAATATCTGTTTTGTTGCTTATCAAAAATACTTTGATACCAAAATATACTAATTCAAAACAAACAAAAGCAAATGTGTAGAAAACAGCATTTTTAGCTAACTGAAAAGGAAATATTGCTGCTAAAGCAGAGGAGCTATATTATAAGAAGAAGTCATACTTTGCAGCTTCATGCTGCCAATATTATCTTAGTGCAGTACAACCAATTTTTTTAATTGTTTCCTTTTCTTCTGATGCTACAGACTACACAAGATCATTTTACAACAGTTGCTGTATAAAAAAAAAATGAAGTGGACACAGACAATCATGTACGGCTAACCAAGCAGCCAATCTTGCATGTGACCACGTTACCCTCAACAAAGCTACCACAGGCCAGCAATAAACAGGTGATGAAGGGTTGATCATGTTTTATAGGATTGTCTTCACTTTCGACGAGTAGGACAGCTCCACCATTCATGCGGCAGATCTGTGACACGCAGTGTCATGTGCAACTGACAGTATTTCTAGCAGCTGATTTCACTTTCAAGAGGAATGCGGCAAGAACTGGCTTCTGCCTTGTCCAACCCTTGAAGGATGTAAAAAGAACAGAAAAGGAAACACGTGCTTTCACATTAGAATAGGACATTCAAATGTGAGGTGAAACCAAAAGCAGAAAAAAAAAAGAGGCCAGCGTTATCGTTTCCTCAAAATCTTAGGGAAAGGGGTGGTAGCTGACTTCGTTTCGACCGTCGTATACAAAGCTCATTTATTGGCAGCGCACCAAGATGCTGCGCAGCAATAACGTCACGACGTGTTTATCTTTTAACAATACTTTTTATAGATCATAGATAGGGAGCGAACTTGGCAGAGTGCCCGCGTGATGGCTTGATTGCACAAGCCTGGTTCGCTATATCGTGCCGCGCTTGGGGTGGGGCGGGCGTAGTCCCCTGCTACAAAATCACTGGCAAGCGTGATAGCTGCAAATGCCATTTGGAGCGAACAATGCTAAAAGCCGGTGGCATGATAGCAGCTGACCGCGTGTTTTCGTTGATTCATAAATGCAAAAATGAACGACTCGCAAAAAAACAACAAAAAACAAACAAACAAACTGTTGCTTCATAACGTCTGCAGCCGCCATAGCTTACGCTGCGCTGCACGTTCAGCCCGACAAGAACAACTCTCGCAAAAGAAAAAAAAAAAAAATTGCCGCTTCTCAACCTCCGCAGGCGCCAGAGCATATGTTCAGCACAACGACAATAAATTACTTGCAAAAAAAAAAAAAAAAAAAAAAAAAAAACTGCTTTTTAGCGTCCGCGACCGCCATAGCTTATGCGCACGACACAAGACGCTCATCGCACGCCAGCCACCGCGCACAGAGCGTTCACAATACACACTGGAGAAGCGACTGCCATGGGCTGAGCTGGCTTGTTCGCGCATGCGTAATGCATGCTGCTGCGAACGAAGACCGGAAAAGAGAGAGGAAGGGGAGAGATAAAGCTCAGCAGAAGAGTGGGCACACCCCTGCGCTTCGTTCTATCGCGTTTTCCCCTCTCCCGAACACCACGGCTGCACTGGTGCCCTCTCGTTCCTTCACCTACATGACTTGCAAACTGCATGTGCTAGCGCGGCAGCGATCACCGCAGATGCGCGCGCTACCCTAGACCCCTTTCTCCATGCCTAGACCAGCCGTCGGCGAGCTGCGCCCTCTCATTCCTTCCGCGCGTGGGTTGAAAACGTCACGTGGCAAACGGCCGAAGTGATGCGATCATTTTTGGAGGAGGCGCACCACAGTCCAATGCTGGTGCGGAGTTCGATATATCGAACAACCGGTGAAATTGAGTTAGATATACGATGCAGCTTTCCTATACTTTTACATGGGATTTTCAAGGGGATATTCCGTGAGTTCGATATAACCAAAATTCGAAATATCTGGATTCGATATATCCGGCTTTGACTGTGTGTGTGTGTGTATATATATATATATATATAACTTCTTTTTTGCAATGGAAAGCTTTTTGTTTAGAATGGTCGATTCCATAGCGATTTTGTTAGAAACGCAGTAAAAAAATTTTACCAAGAATTCTTCAACAAGTGCATGCGCCCGATTTTATGTAGATATAGATGGAAACCGTGAGCAACGACCATGATGACAATTACACATCAACAAAGTTGATATACAGAAAACTAACGTAGATCTCACCTACCTGGCAGTACTTAGACATATTTTAGTGCAGATAGTGCCCATTTTAGTTTTTACGCCCAAGGCTATTATGGCACAGAAGTTTACACCTCATGAACGAAAGTATCAGTGGACCATGGCCACTGCTTCTTGCAAGAAATTCGAAACACTGTGGCGCTATCTAGTGACAAACGCTAAGAGCACATCACAGACGATGTGAAAAGAAAGTGGCTTTCCTGAAGGAAACACAGGAGAGAGTGCAAAATATTATAAAACAAAGCGATGACTCTTCAATGACTAGAGAACTCTGTTCACTTAAGAAAATCTGTGAAAGTTTCCCGAGATGTGGTCACATGGGGTACTACACTGGTGATGACGGCGGTTTGCCGCAAGAGGTCACTTCAGTCATTTTTATGCGATTTTCAGTGCCAAATTACAACTACAAATCCTCGTTTCTAGGATACAGTATTGCTCGATGTATAAAGCAACATCCTTCCATCATAACCTCATTACATATTTTTTTTTACATTTTTTGTCCAAACACTAATCAATTTAGACAAGTGATGCAGCAGTCATCAAGTAGTAGTTGTGGTACTCACATGCCCAAATAAAATGCCACTAATATGAGTGCACAATCAAGTCTCAATATGGCAGAAACGAAGAGACTGAAGAAAAGTCTGTTTAACAACAAAGTGGGATGGCATTTGTCAACTCGGACTCGCTCCATAAGTGCAGATGCACTTGTGTCCATATTACAAGCGGTTCTCAAAGATCATATCAATAACATAACAGTCACCGAAGACTAGGCAACTCCCGACCTTCACTTTCTACAATTATGGGCATATTGAAAACATGGAGAGATACAGGCCACTTGGCACCCTGAGGATGTGAAATGCAGCGGTCAATCAACTTGCAGCCTAAACAATGCCACCATGAGAAGCAACTAGCCCACAAGAAGTAGACATAGTGGTGAAAGAACAATGGGGCCTTGTGAAGGATGTTAGGAGGCATGGATGGAGGAGGTGCAACAGATCCAAGATCATGCTGAAAGTATCTGGCTCGCCTTACAGCTCACACCAAAGGAGTCTGCAGATCGGGTAGTAAACCATTTTGTTTCAATTCATATGCAGTCTCGAGCCCTACCGCCAACAAAGGATGTAGTGGACAAGACAAGAATAACATCACTATTCAGAATACTGAAGCGACTGGCTGCTCGTGAAAAAGCACGCAAAATAGTAACACTAGGATGTGATTGCACAGATGCAAACGGAGAAGCTAAAGATGTGCTTTTGGAATTAACAAATGAGGCATGGCAAAAAGCAGAAATTTCACTAGAGTGGAAACACTCCGCTGTGGTCTATATACCAAAAGCTATGAAATGTTCCACCAGAAAAAAAAATCATTACAGCCCATTTCACTAAAGCCCATAATTTTTAAAATTTATAAAAAAAATCCTTGTCAAGACACTTATAATGGTGGCTAGAAGATCAGCAAAATTCATCCAAAACAAATTGGTTTCTGGTCAAATCTAGGCCTGGAAATCTGAGTTGGCTACTCTGTATGATGATGCTCTGCACGTGTTGCCCCACAGCCACTTTGCACATACCCTGGTGGTTACAGATAAGATAAAGGCATATAACAATGTGTTGCACACCAAGATCCTTGAGAAATAGAAGATAAGGCTGATCCCCAACACATTGTGAATGTTACTGTCGCACTCAATATGACTTGTAACACCTAGCAGCGTGGCTGCAGCGCTTCCTAGAAGCACAGTGGAGTGAAAAATTGGAGCTAGTGAAAAATAAGGGAAAGGATTATGCTTTTCCAGATGTCAGCATTCTTCTCTGTGTCGTCTGCTCTTAGCAGTATCGGTGTTTCATGCAGTTCAAACATTATCACATCAACAGTACCCGCGTAACGATTATCTGTGTGACAATGCAAAGTGCGTGACGCAATTGATCCTATTCACTACCATGAGCACTTATCACGCTCACATCTTGCACCTGTGATGTGGCAAGGTTGGGGGCAGGGCACTTTGCATTTCACACGCAGCACGCTTTCAGTGTGTAATGAGTGATCCATGCGCTCAGAGCTTTACGCTTTTCAGCTGCTTTGAGCAGACGATGTGGGGAATGCAGCTGACTACCAGAATAGCGGAATCCTTTCAACTTCATTTCCAAGAGCACCGCTTGTGACATCGACGTGCACACGGAAAGCACTGCGGGCACACACTCGCTCGTTGCAAGTCGTTTTCTATCCAAATCAATGGGAAACAGACAGGCATATACATTTTAAATAGTGGACTACCACAAGGCTCAGTTTCAGTCTCTACTATTTAATACAGTTTTCATACTACTGGCATGCAAATTAGTGGAAATACCACATGTACAGTTCACGATTTATGCAGATGATGTCACAATATGGTCTGCTCATAAGCACTTAGAGATGCAAAATCATCACTTACAACATTCCTCCTTCCACTAATACACCGAAAGAGCATGTCCATGACGCAGGACTAGCTGTCACCGCAGACGTCCAGCCTTGCTCACCATGGCTAGTAAAAACGGAAGAAAACAATTGGCAACTGAGAGTCAAGCAGCCCTGGAGTTTGACATTCACAAGTCTAGCAAAGGAACACCATGAACAAAGAAAGAAGCTGAGGCTACATTACACTTTGATTAATCAAACCCCTATCATCTAGAGAGAAGGAGCCAGTCTCAGATGGTCAGAAATCTTGCATGTTCAGTATTTCAACCCCGACTACTACACCAGGCTCAGTTGACAAGCCAAGAGTGGGTGGCACTAGAAGCACATCATCACGGCCCTATCAAAACTAACACCCATTCTGATTCTCCACAAATAGGAAATGAATACACTGAATGAACTTGTTGAACAGTGAGCAACACAGCAACAAGGCAATTAAAGAGAATGAACGTTGTGCCCGTCATAGTTATATTTAATGAACTGACAGTATAAACACCAATAATAGCAGATCCCTCTGCACGGAGTGGACACATACGGCAATAACTGCAAATAAGACAACTAAACTTTATCGTAAAGAGAAGCCAACACTGCGAACTGTGCTCGCTATAAGTGCAGAACCATGCAACTGTTACACAGATATGTTGGTTATACATAAAGGCGGTAGAGCAGCTACTATTAGTTTGGCACACACTGAAATAATCACACGTCAGAAATATGTAATTATTTCAGCGTGTGCCAGACTAGTAGTAACTGCAGACCAGTTTGATTTGGTGCTCTAGGCAACCCGTGATGCTAGGAAGACATAGCTAAATAGCTTGGTGTCCATGAGAAAAGCCCATACTCTTCAGAGGCCACTTGGCAAAAGCACTAAGCATCACTCAAGAATCAAATGCTAGAAAATTACAAAATGCATACAGCTACAGTGGTCACAAGGGTATTCACAGAATGTTGACCAGAAGACAGCACTGTTACACGTCAAGCCCCCACCATGAATACCTTGCAAACTAGTGCCCCCTTTGATCTTCACTCCGTTCTTTGCATCCTGATATCCTATTTAAGGCAAAGTGCATGTGCCCTGACCACTCAATGCACTTAAACCCTTCTCTCAAAGGGCTGGAGGTGCTCTTCAGAAGCATGTGACCTTAACGGTCACATGCTGATGGGGCTTTCATAAAGAAACAGAGTCTAGCACATGTCCAAAACATTTCATGCCCACTCACCACCTGCTGTGAATGTATCTCAGAAAAAAGGTGCCCAGAACAAGACAACTATAGGAAGTTGGACTAACTGCTACTAAACAAGAAGACCACCCCCCATGGCTGGCGGACACACTAAAAACTGGAGCCCGCTCAGGTTTCTGGATGAAAATGGCCTATATGACATTCTAGAGCATACTGAGAGCCTAGGTTATGAAACATGGCAGGTCTTCAAAAGAAAAGAAAGACACTATGTGGGTGCATACCGATGTGCATTTTGTGAGCCCATGTCCACTCCAACGATGGAGGTTTATTAGAGTGCACAGCAGCACTTTTCCTTGCACTGCTCCCATCAGAGTCATTAGAAGAGACATCTGACTGAAATAAACACAAGGTCAATTACTGAGCACCAAGCTGTTCTACACCGCAAATGCTGTCCTCAGCCACCAGGCGAATGGACTGCGCAGACTTCTCACAAAAAGCGAGTGTCATAGGCAGTTCCACGCACTACAATAAACTGAACAGCTGCGCCAAACTGCTGCTGAGGTCCTCTAAATAAGCCCCCCCCCCCCTGCTTCTAGTGGCTAAATATGCAGTGAAATCTCAGGTGCCCACTGCTTTTGCCTGTTGCAGCAAGTGATGTACGTGTACCTCAATATCTTGGTGACTGTACCTTTGGTGACTGTAACTACAGCCACTCATATGAGTGGGCACCATGGGCACTCGAACAGTACACAGCTGCTGCAGTGTGGAAATATGGTTTTTCTAAGATAACAAAAGTGAAAAAGGCACAAAGTCTATTACGTCAGACCTGTGACAGATTCGCAGCTGCAGAATGGTAAAATAATTGACAACATCTCATAACATTTATTCAGCAGAAAGCAGCCCCAGTTAATATTCAGGGTTTGGTTTCGGCTATGTGGTATATGCCCCAAAGTGACTCGGGCTACGAGGAATACCACAGGGAAGGGCTCTGGATAATTTCAACAACCTGGGTTTGTTTATGCACGCTGACATGAAGCAGCACAAGGGTGTTTTGCCATTTTCTCTGTAGAAACATGGCTGCCACAGCCTGGATCGAATTCAGGTCCACCGGTTCAGTAGCTGAGCACCCTAACCGCAGAGCCACCATGATGGGCCGTTAGAATTTACTACAACAAAAGGACACAAATAAATAAAAATTACAATAAAGCTTAAATGGTGGGCAGGCTAAAGATAAAGCCACAAACTGAAGGGTGTGCTTTGAACATTCTTGTGAGTACACTGTACACTATTTATTTATTTATTTATTTGTACCCTCAGGGCTTACAAGAAGCGTTATAGAGGGGAGGGGCTTTTACACATCATTATACATATATATGAAATACAAACAAAGTGAAGAACATAATTGCATTGGCAAAATAGAGACAAATGAGTACAATGACAACTAAACAAAATAGATAGACAAAAACAGATAACTTAGAGTATGCGAAAGAAAAGGAAGAAAAAAAAAAAAAAAAACGAAAAAAAAGAAGTTTTCACATAGGAATAAACTTCCTTTCTAAAATATTTGTTAGTGCTTTGCAAAAATGATTGGTGTCAGTGATAGAAACTAAAGATGCAGGCAGGTGGTTCCACTCGTGACAGGTCCTTAGCAGGAATGAATATGAGTAGGTGACTGCGCTGTGAAGGTACATGAACTTTGAAATAATGATCCACACGTGGGGAGATATAAGGCGCTGGTGTAATGAACCCTGAATTAAGTATCTGGTTATGATAGTAGATTTTGTGAAAGAGGGAAAGACTTGATAGTTTTCTACGGGAAGAAAGGGTTTGGTTTTAGGGTTTAATGTCCCAAAGCGACTCAGACTATGAGAGACGTCATAGTAGAAGACTCTGGAAATTTCGACCACCTGGGGTTCTTTAACGTGCACTGAAATCGCACAGCACAGAGGCGCTTAGCTTTTCACCTCCATCGAAAAGCGGTCGCCAAGGCCGGGATTCGATCCCGCGTCCTTGGGCACAGTAGTCAAGTGCCCTAACCACTGTGCCATTCCGACAGGGCTACGGGAAGAAAGAAGGGGAAGGTTAAGTGCATCTTCATATTAGAAATGCTAGCAATACGATTATAATTGTTAAGAATAAAATGGACAGAACGATTTTGTACGCTTTCAAGAATTTTTATGAGAGTGGTATATCCTGGTTCCCATATTGAGCATGCATATTCGAGGATACACCTCACATTTGTGATGTAGAGTTGTTTTTTTAGAGGTGCTGGAGCTAGGGTAAAGTTACATTTGAGATAGCCGAGAACGCAGTTAGCTTTCGATGCAATGTATTCAATGAGTTGATTCCATGTGAGATTGTTAGTGATATGCACGCCAAGATATTTGTATGAAATAACTTGGTCAAGTGGAGTACAGTCAAGCCCGCTTATAACGAGCCTGAGCGTCACGCGGCGTCCGTTCGTTACAACCCGAAGTTCGTAGTAACTGAACCACAAACTTAAAAAAAAAAAAAAAAAAAAAAGTTGGCAGTAAAAACACGAAATTTATTTTTCAGCAAAAAAGTCTGTGATGCTCGTCTGTTTCTGCAGTGCAGATGCGATGAGGGCGGTCTCCAGTTTATTTAAAGCACAAGCGTGCTCTTCGCCGAGTCCCTTGGCATAGACAAGTTGCCTGAGGCCCTCTATATAGCCCATTGCTACAGATGTGCTTACTGGTGCTGGCTCAGACGTTTCATCTTCATCTGATTCTTCCGCGTCGCTCTCGGCCCGCACTTCAGAAACGATGCCCTCGTCCGTGCACGGTTCCGCAATATCCGCGTCTTCATCCGTAGAAATAAAATTGTCCCAACCAATATCACGGCCTCCCATGTCGGAGCCGACGACACGCTGCCACAAATCACCGCCGGAATTATCATCACCGAAGGCATCAGGCCCGACATCCGGCACTGCGTCGACGAAGCTGGCCTTGCGGAAACAGTTCCGCATGCAAGCGGCCGTCACCTCCGCCCAGGCTGCCTTCACCATCTCAAGGGCTGAATACCATGAAACTCGGAGCGGCAAGTTAGCGGCTGGACGGTCAACGGCGATGAGCAAGTGCTCCACAACACGGAGCCTATACGATGCCTTAAAGGAGCGTATTATGCCCAAATCAAGAGGCTGCACTTTCGAAGTGGTATTGGGCGACAGGAAAAGTACAGTCACTGCCGTCAGAGACGTTTGCACGTGGTGCGCTGAGCAGTTGTTGAGCAACAGCAGCATGCGCCTGCTTTGCCTCTGCGTGTCGCGGTCAAACTCGCCCAGCCACTCTGCGAATAAATAGCGTGTCATCCAGGACTTAGTATTGTGCCTGCAGCGCACGGGTACATGGTTTCGAAAGCAACATTGCTTCTTGGATTTTCCGATTACAAAAGGCATGCGCCGGTCGCTGCCATTAATATTAGTGCACAGAAGAACTGTAACGCGCACTTTAGTGTGTTTACCGCCAGCGCATGACTCTCCTTTCGTGGCGTGCGTCTTGTCTGGCAGCATCCGATTCTGATAAAATAATGCAGTTTCATCTGCGCTATACACATCTTGCTCCACATAGCTTGCAATAATAGCTCGGTTTGTTGCAAGCTAATTGGCAACGTCCTGGTCACTTACCGAACGCACTTCACCGACAATCGATTTAAAAACAACAATCCCATGCCGCACTTTGAACCGATGTAGCCAGCCATTGCCTGGGCAGAAGTCGGGAAACTCTAGCAGGAATGCGAAGTCCTTGGCTTTGCCCAGCATCACTGGTCCACTTACCGGAATGTTGCGAGCCCGTGCGTCGACGAACCACTTGAGCAGCGCATCCTCTACGTCCGCATAGGTAGCCTTCCGCAGGCGCTTTCTGTTCGCTGTGTTGGCGTCAAAGCTGGTTATCTTTTCCTTATTCTTTAGAACTGTCGAGTGGATGGTTGATTTCGACACGTTGTACTTCTTCACCAGCTCGTAATTTTTAGCACCTTGGGACAGTTCCGTCACAATTGCTCGCTTCGTTGCCGTGTCCAGCGCTTTTCATTTCGTGACCGCTGGAGGCAGGGAATAGACCCTTTGCAAAACTCTGGAAGTCAGCTTCTCTGCACAGCATAAACCTCTTTACCATGGCAGCCAAACCTGTTTTGGGGGCAGAAGGCGAGTGCAGCGCAGAATCCTTCTGTGTCAAGCCTGATGTCATACATGAACCTGGGGAGCAGAATTCCTTCGCTTTGGAAATGAGGAGGAGGAAGCATACAGGTGGGAGAGGTGATATGAACGGCACTTGCAAGGAACTGGCTTCCCCGATGGCCTCTTAATACCATAATTGCGGCAGCAACAACAGGCAGAGGGGTGCAGGAAATGGACGTGGCCATTATTGTCATAACTGAGGTGTCCTGCACTGCACCCAACTTCGGCTCTCAAAACAGGTTTGGCCACCATGGTGCAGGGGACTTTGCTGTGCACAGAAGCTGACTTCCAGAGTTTTGCAAAGGGTCTATTCCCGTCCGCCATCCCAAATTATACGACTCAGGCCCGACAGACGAAGTGCTCACACCACACACACAAAAGTGAGAAGAAAGCGCCGCAACTGATGGAGCACATGAGCACGTGCAACAATCAAGCGAGGCAAGCGAGGAAGTGCTAAAGGAACGGAACGGACACACAGCGGGGCATGGTATGCAGCGGGGAGACCAATGAGAGGCATTCCTGAGCGTCAGTGCTGCCGCCTGTTGGCTCCTACTGTAGTTGCTTTCAACCGCCCATGGCCTCCGAGATCACCCCCGCAAAAACTCGTGCGCAGGGGTGATCTCGGAGGCCATGAACCGTCACGGCCGCTGCAACGCTGTGCATTCAGTCCGCCCGTGCAAACAGTACAACTGCTAGCATATGGAGAGGCCTGCCCCCTGGCACGGCCGCTCAATGGAACAGCCAGGAAACGAAACTTTGAAGACTATGCCAGCGGGCCGGTGCCATGGCGACAGGCGAAGATGAGGGAATGGCAAGAGGAGAGGGGAGCGGAGTTGCGAGGAAGGGCGGCAGTGCCAAACGCAACACTCGTAGGCAGCGGACGGCGGCGCGCAAAGGGTAGCTCGCTTGCGAGGAGGATTGCGAAAATAGACCGAAAGGGACCGGAGCCCATCGTTATCCAGCATCGGGGCGCCGGGTTTACGCCGTCCGTTCGCTGTAACCGATCGGCAGCGCTCAAGGACGTTCGTTACACATGCGATTTTGTGCCATTGAAGTAATGTATATTTTGGCGGTCGCTCAGGTCTCGTTCTTAAGCGAAAGTTTGTCGTCATAAGTGGGCTCGACTGTATTATCAAGTACATTAGTGGAACAGGTTGACTGATTTCGAGAGATTCTCATTGTTTTACATTTTGAAGTGTTCAGTTCTATTAGCCAAATCGCACACCAGTTTTCAATGTTATTGAGATCATGTTGGGAGTGTTATTGTATCGTTACTGCTTTCGATCTTGCGGTATATGACACAATTGTCAGCAAATAAACAGATTAAACTTGAGATTTGGTTAGGAAGGTCATTGATGTAAATTAAGTAGAGTAACAGTGCTAAAACGGATCCTTGAGGTACCCCTGAACCGACTGGTACCTCAGAAGAGTCACTGTCATCAGTGGTAACATACTGCCTGCGGTTAGAAACTCTCGAATCCAGTTTAAAACCAAAGGATCAATGTTTAGTCTGCCGAGTTTTAATAGGAGTAGGTGGTGGTTAATTCTGTCAAATGCTTTTGAAGAATCCAGAAATATACAGTCGGTAAAGAGTTTGTGAAAATTATGTTTAGGATAATGGAACTATATTCTGCAGTGCCCTGCAAGAACTCGGACGTAACGCCATCGATGCCGCTCAAAGATCTTTTCAGACTGTTAATAATCGAGTGTACACCAGATGGATCAAATACAAACGGGTCCATTGGAAATAAATTAGGGGAACTGAATGGGGAAAAGCCGCTAAAGAATGCAGAGCTAAATGAATGGGTGAAAGCAAGGTTAAGTACAGAAGCAGAATGACTGCTTAGTATTACATCACTTGATTCGTTAGTGACGGTAATAGATTGATCATCGTGGCTTTTTATGACATTCCAAAAGCACTTTGGGTTTGTTTTAAGTAATGATGGGAGGGTGGTGTTAAAGAAATTAAATTTTGCTTCCTTCAAAGTCCTGGTGTATTCTTTTGCTGCAATGGTGTAAGCAGACCATTTTTCAGCAGTCGGCGATTTTTTTCGATGCTTGGAAACGCCCACCTTTGGTGTTTGATAAATGGTTAAGGTATCTTGTGTACCATGGCGCGTTGGAAGATTGATAGACTTTCCTTAGGGGAATGTATGCTTTTATTAGGTGTAACACTTCACCTTTAAAAGATGCCCATAGATCATGGACTGATGCATTAGGATTTAATAAGATACTGTCGAGAAAAGACGATCGGCACTGATAGCGGCAAAGTCAGCTCTATTATAATCCCTGCTAAGTTCCAGGCACTTGTTTCTTTTAGAGGCTGGTACGGAAACAGAAAAATGCAACATGTCATGATCACTGAGTCCGGGCAAGTGGATTACTGGTGATGTAATATCAGGTGATGACGTTAGTATCAAATCAAGTAAAGAAGATGTGGTAGAAGAAACACATGCAGGATGATGAACTAGTTGAGAAAGATTGAAATCTAAGCAAGTGTTAAGAAAGCTAGTAGTTCCAGCGGAAGCTGGCTTTTCATACGGACAAGGATGAGTTCATTGGATTGAAAGGAAGTTGAAATCGTCCAGAAGGAAAACTGGTGTACCTGGTAATCGTACTGGTTTAGGCTGTCATGAAGATCTTCGCAAAAAGAGCTGTTCGAGTCAGGTGGACGGTAACAAATTCCAAAAATGATCTTTCTAAAACTAATGGTTAAGCAGCACTACACCATTTCTAAATTGGTTGATATATTCAAAAAAGCACAATCAATGCAATCATTCACGGCAATGAGGACACCACTACCTGCTCTCTCATTTCGGTCACAACAATACACATTCAATTGTTTCTGGCACTGAAAAAGTTCACAGTTTGCAATTTTATTAGATAACCAAGTTTCAGTTAATAAGATTATATCAGCATGCGTGTCATTTATTAAAGCGCTCAGGCTGTCTCTTTTTGGAACGAGACTGCGAATATTGGTGAACAGAATAGAAAGTTCTGACGGTATGCCGCCATCCCTCGTGTGATCCTAGCTCGTGGAAGAGTAGATGCAGCCTAATCTGGTCGCCCTCGAGGAAGCAGCACCGGCATTTGGTGAAACAGTTGGTGGTAAACAGAATTCTCGGAAGCATTGAACATGTAGCACTTATTATTTGCATGCAGCCTTTTGTACCGCAGTTTGAAGGTTGTGTTTAAGCTAAGGCTGAATTCCACCAACTTTTTACGAGCGTAGCGAGTTGATGCAGAAAAATCTTCAGTCATGCTTGTGCTACTATCCTTCAGTTCGGATCGTTTAGATAAGAGAAGTTCTTCTGACTTGTAGCTGGAAAATTTGGCAATAAGTGGTCGATCTTTGCCCGGCACATATTTACCTATTCTGTGTGCACAAACTATGTCTTCAGACGTTAAGCGAATGCCCAGTTTGTCACAAGCCATAGCGATAACTTTTTCTTTGGACTGATGAGAATGTTCAGTTTCAGCGTCCGATATACCATAAAATAACAGGTTGTCCGGTCAGGACTTGTCTTCGGCTTCGTCAAGACGGGCACGCAACTCAGCTGTTTCTTGTTCTACACGAGTTAGTAACTCGCGTGCGTTAGCTAGTTCTTGCTGTAAGTTCTGAAGAGTGCCAATATATTTTCTGCAATCTGCAACCGCACGGTGATGTCGGTGACAGCGGCAGAAACTGTCTCGTGGGAAACCTTAAGTTTCGCTATTGCCTGTGACATATTAGACTGGTTAGCTTCAATTCGAATACGTTTGTTTGTATCTTTGACCATCTGAAGCAATTTCGCCATGGTTTTATCAGGCCCTGGATTTTCTTTAATGTAACCACAAAGCAATAGCACCAAAGAAGAAAAAGGTTCAAGCAGCGCTCCTGGGCACGGAAGCACAACTAAAAACGAATTATCTGACTTGTAACATTTGCTAGGCAAGAGAAGGGGATGACCAACCTTCACGACAAAAACGATGAATTGCGAGTCCTTCATCCTGTCTGAGCTGACACTGCTCGATGTCGAAGTAGGGAATGACGCTGTCGGGGCAGCCGGGCGCTTCGCTCTCTGACGCAAGTGAAAATGCAGTGTCGATGCAGTCAAGAACCAGGCTCTTTGAAGTAAAACAGCAGCGGAGCGTTGCCACTGAAGAAGGTGTTCCAAGATCCGGGTAACTGCTTGATAGGAAGCTGAGCATCTGCATGATAAAAATGACGAATCGTGAGTCCTTCATCCTATCTGAGCTTCCGTGCCCATTCTAAATGCATAGCTGTGGCCCTGGGTGAATGAGCAAAGTGAGGTTTTTTTACAATTCCAGCATACCGAACACTCTTGCAGGCCCCTGTGCACATAAACGTGCGAGTACCAACCAGACAGCTGAGTAATACAATATATGTCTAGGGAGTGCACAGGAATGCACTCCTATTAACACGTAACAGGGTGGCCATGCGGGCTAGTTGGTTTGGATCAAGCATAATGCAACCAGCGAACAAAACGGAACACAAGAAGAAGGAGTACACAGGACAGCGCTGGACTAACAACTGTAATTTTATTGGAGAGTGGTAAACCCAGGAAGCCAAATGACACATGCGTATCAGCGCGTTGCACCCATGTGATGAGACCCCTTTACACGCTCAACCAACAGCCTCCCCCCCCCCCAAACCAAAATGCATCGACACAGGGAAACTTCTTTTTACTTTTTTGTAAAGGGGTCTCATCACGTGGGTGCAACGTGCTGATACGCATGTGTCATTTGGCTTCCTGGGTTTACCACTCTCCAATAAAATTACAGTTGTTAGTCCAGCGCTGTCCTGTGTACTCCTTCTTCTTGTGTTCCGTTTTGTTCGCTGGTTGCATTATGCTTGTATTCACATGTACTACAGCCTTTTGGATTTTTAGCAATATCATGCCAGTGTCAAATTCCAGGCATTGCTGCAGCACCGAAAAAAAGAAAGAAGAAAGCGTGTGAGGGCAAAAGAACATTTACAATTCCTGCTGATGGATAAAGTATTGGCTGTAAGGTTGTTGTGATCCCTGCCCACCACCAAGTGTTTTGCACTGGAATACCAAGACGATGTGGCCAAGTGACGATACCTGCAGCATATAGTGTGGGCGATACTGAAAGGAGCCCACATTTATAATTCACAGCCTAGCATGGCCAAAAACCAGCTGTAATAACCACTTATAAAAATCTAGAGGACCCTCAATATTGGTGCAATAGTTTAGTTACAAAAGAGCTAGCATAATAAGATCTAGCATAAAGAGTTAGCAATTAATCACTGCAGTGATTACTAGTGATTGTTGCTATGATTATTCCTTTGACTAATTATGTATTTACCACTCTTATGGCTGTGAACTTTTGTAGATGCTATAGCATCTACAAAAGCACACAGCCACAGGGCTACAAAGCAAAGGCATACAGCTTTCACAGAAACTTCGTAGCTGAATAAAATTCGCCCTGGTCTGGGCTTCACACCTGGGAACACTACTTATTTATCTGGGGTAGTTTCTCTACCAACTGAGCTGGCAGGGCGGGAGTGAATTGATCAACTGGAAGTGGGAGCAGCATTGGTCCACTGTGGCCTAGATTTGCGGTATGGAGTAATTCATCATTGTCATCGACCTCACTACAACCATTGCAGGGAAATAATTACTTGACAATAAATTACGACACTCTTGAGATGCTACTAGCAAAACAGTACTGGCATTTACCGCTGTGTTTGGAACGTATTTGCCCCAATTCGGAGCCACAAACACGCCAGCAGATCAACCCAAACAAACCCCTCTCAGAACTTTCTCCACACAAAGAGGGTTTTTCACACAAAACAGAACAGGCAAGCATACTATGCTTGTTCCAGTAAGACGATCAGTGCCCATTTGCCCAAATCTTCAACTAGCGTGCGTGACGGCTGCCTTTTCCGTGCCCCCATGTCTTACAGCGTATCAAACTTGCAGAAAGGTAAAACTTAAGGATGGGCTTGGTAAGCCCCTGCTTAGGCTTGACCTTTTCACAAGTTAGCTTCTTTGTAATGAGCAGTAGCAAAGAAAGGGTAGCTGTCGTGCATGCTAGTTAAGGATTTGGGCAGCTGTACATGCTTGTTCCCTCTCCAAATTTCTGTTCTATTTCACCTTGATGTTGCTGCATTGTGCAGTCTACACTCTTGCAATATTATTAACAATCTGGAAGGCTTGTGTAAGGCAGCATAGAAGGGAGGTATAATAAAATGTGTCCATGTGAATAAAATGATGACAATAGAAGCACAAAAGATGTTAATTACGCACATGAACAGCACTTCAGTTAAGAAACTGCAACCATGTGTTTACTGCACATCTGCTGCGTTGGCATGACTGTTAGGCACGACTACAGTTCCAGAATACCTGAATAAGTGGCAGAGTAAATTAAGAGGAACTGGACAAATGATGCAACATTTTCAAAAAAGTATGCACAATGTTGCTAGTTGCACAGGTTGTCCCAGCTGACAGTGCTACAATTTAAAGATAGGTTGTTAAGAGGATGGGACCAAGTGTATTTTAAAAGCTAGTACAGTCCAGCCCACTTATAACGAACTTGATCGTCACGCGGCATTTGTTCGTTGTATCCAAAGTTCGTAGTAAGTGGACCACCTAGGCAAAAAGAGCAAGCGAGATGAAAGTTAACTTTATTTTTGAAAAAAGTCCGTGATGCATGTCTGCTTCTTCAAAGCTGATCGCATCACTGCCGTTTCTAATTTTTCCAGCGCGGTAATGTGTTCATTGCCAAGGCCTCTGCTGCACACGAGTTCCTTAAGCGACGCGATGTAACCGATCGCGGTTGAAGCGTTCATAGCAACCGGCGGTAGAGCAGCATCTTCGTCATCGTCCTCGTCGGTCTCTGGGCAGTCAGGAAGGGCTCACACTTCACGCACAACAGCTTCGTCAGTGCATGGCTCCGCAATGTTGGCGTCGTCATCAACAGAAACGAAATCGTCCCAGGCGACGTTAGGTCCGGCCAGCTGCGTATCAACGACGTGTTGCCACAAGTCCTCGTGTGAGCGGCCTTCCGGTGAGTGATCTATGGCGCCCTCGGTGCCTGGGCTCATAATACCCGCCTTGCGGAAGCAATTTGCTATGCACTCCGCGGTGAGTTCCATCCACGCCGCTTCCAACATCTCCACGGCGGCAAGCAAGCTGATGCGAACTGGCATGGCAGCATCAATCGCAATCAACAAGCGGATGACGCGCCGCCGGTAGCACACCTTGAACGAATGAATAATGCCCATATCCAGCGGCTGAATTTTGCAGGTTGCATCGGGAAGCAAGAAGAGCACTGTCACCACACTCAAGGAAGGCTGCACATGGTGCGCCGCACAGTTATCCAGCACGAGCAGGACCTTCCTGTTTTTTCGTGCCATGTCGCGGTCGAACTCGACAAGCCACTCGGCAAATAAGTCACGACTCATCCAGGCTTTTGTATTGTTCCTGTAGCGTACGGGCACGTAGCTTCCAAAGCATTGCAGCTTACGTGACTTGCCAACGTCTCATCGGCATTGTAAATGTTCTGTGGAGCATAGCTCGTGATTGTTGAGAGGTTGTCGGAAAGCCACGCATCGATGTCCTCGTTGTTCACAGACGCGGCCTCGCTGACGACCGCCTTGAAAACAATTCCGTGGCAAGCCTTAAACCGGTGGAGCCATCCATTGCCTGGGCTGAAATCGGGAAAGTCCAAAAGGAAGGCGAAGTCTTTAGCCTTGGAGAGCATCGGCGGTCCACTGATCGGAATGTTGCGAGACCGGGCGTCAGCGAACCACTTCAGCAGTGCGTCCCCAACGTCCACGTAGGTCGCCTTCCGAAGGCGCTTTCTAGTCGTTGGGTCGGCATTCACGGTAGCACCAAGAATCTTTTCCTTGCCCTTAGCAATGGTTGAAATGGTCGATTTCGACAGTCCATACTTCTTGACCAGTTCGCAGTTTTTTTGCACCTTGAGCAAGTTCATTAACAATGGCCATCTTCGTTGCGATGTCGACAGCTTTCCTTTTAGCACCTGAAGAGGTCGGCGTACAGTCCTCCATCGCACCAGGCACAAGTCAAGCCCTTGGGCTCGCATGTTGAGGCAGCCTTCAACTCCCCAATCTGGGAAAGGCACGGATGCGGCAACGATGTCAACGCAGTGCCATCACACAGAAAGAATCGACGGCGCAATGCCCTCAGCGCGGGGTGGCGACGGAGCAACAAATGAAGAACCGGTTTGAGCCGGTAGAGCAGGCGCCTGATTTTCCGGATTGGCCGACGCAGATCACATGGATGCATCACAGCGATGCGGGCCGCGCCACTTTTTCTTTTGTCACTGCGCGCGCGCGCTTTTTGTTTTCATTTTTCAACGCGCGCTTTTTCTTTTTTTACTTTATTTTACCTGCAAAGGAGCGCCGGGGCACGCTTTGTGCGCTCTGTGTTCGAGTCGTGTCAGGGGAACACAAAGTGCGCGAAATTCGCCTGCCACGGGTTCGCAGTTGAGTGAAACCGCGACAAACACCGCCGGCTCGGTCAACTACGGGGGCCCGACAGCTTCGCGTTTGCTCTGACCGAGTGTTCAGGCCACAACAGTTCGCTCTATGTGAGAAACTGTGCCATTGCCCCAATATATATTTTGACGGTAGCACCGCCCTCGTTCGTACTAAGCGAGCATTCGTTATATCTGCGGCTGTTATAAGTGGGCTGGACTGTATATATATATGCTTGGGAAACTGATACTTCTTTTGTCATGCTCTCTTAATTATTCTGGACTGCAGTTGACTGACCAACTTTCCAGACATCACCTTGAACACTCTATGAGAACAATCTACAGGGTCAAGAGACGCATCTGATTCCTCTTAACCAAGAACTGCTAAAAAGGGAATTTCTGTGTCCCTTAAGCACAGCTTTGTGCCAGGCCCACGACAACAGGCAGAACACCCATGCTGACATCACAAGAGCATGCAGTTACTAGAATCTACATCGAAGCAGGCCAATGTACTCAAAAGCATTTTAATTGCAGTGCGCTTGGGGACATTACGAACACTCTTGGGTGGCATATAATTTTTTTGCAGAAAAAAGTTGCACATTCTTATATAAGACATGTAATTCCGAATATGGGAACTGAACACTTTCCTTACAATGCCTTGAAACTTCATTACTGACATCTGTACTTTAACGGATCAACCACTGACAAAAATATGCCACGAGATTACTGAGGAAATGAAAAGATGGTGCCTTGTGTTACATTACAGGGTGTTTTAAATTATGCAATAAAGATTCCTCTTTCAAAAGTGATGAAAGAGACACGGTCTTTTAAGGTGGACTGTATCTTAAGGCAGACATCATTTGTGCGGTACACTGCAAAAAAAGGTGATTAATTAAATGAAATTAACTTACCAAAATTTTTATCCTTCATCTCAATACACAATATTATAATGCAAAATTGAATGCTTTCAACACTGAAGGTGAAACCAGCTTATAAAATATCTTAATTTGGGAATCAAAACTGTGGTTCGAAATATCAAATGTGGGAAAAAAAAAAAAAGAAACTCTTTTGATAAGCTAAGTTGCCTTTGCTACAATGCACATTGCTAAAATGACATTCACGGGTATCAAATAAATGTCTTCTATGTCATAGACGACGTGAACTGCATCTCTATTTTCTTCAAGTGGCACCATTTTATCAATGTGTGGCATGGAAAAGCCAACTTAATATGTGTTTCTTTCTATGTCCACTGCTCGGAATCATGATGCAGATTCCAGAATTTCAAAAACCGGGCTCGCTTTTGATTTTCACAGCCTTCAAACTAAAGTTGATTAAATAATGTCTCTTAATTCTCTTCTCTCTGTTAAAGAAAGACTACTATTGTACAATCACCTTGAATATTGACTGCACTGAAGCATGTTGCACGTGTTCTGTTTGTGGCTACCATTGCTGATCATGGTTTCCAGCATCGGGTTACATAAAAGCAAGTCTATGGATTGAATGAAAGAATTCTCCGTAAAAACCTCTGGCAGCATTCCTATCAGAACTGTTACAGAAATTAGCATTTTAGAAAGCAAGCTTTCTGTTGCACCAACAAAACTGGGTGCTTAAAATTTTGTGTTCGATCCTTTTAAAGCCAAGATTCAGAAAGACTTGCAAATTTCTTGATATGTTCGACCAACTAGCCCCCATTACTACTTTGCTTAGAAAGACTGCAAGTTAATGAAGGTTCATTTAGCGGGCACAACTAAATGTACAATAGCCTGACAGAACTAGAAGGAAGCGGCGAACATCCCTCAGAGAAAGCCCTCCAGCCAATGGCGTCGACCAATTGCCATAACATTGTGGTTTATTTAGTTAAATTAATCTGTGGTTAATCCCCTGGCTTGCACAAGCTCCTTGAAATGCCAGACTAGCAAGGTGCTAGGGGACTGACCATGACGTCATAGCAAGTGGCCAATGCCATAAGCTGGAGGGCCTCCATTGAGTGGCATCTGCTGCTTCTTTCTTGAGTTGCGCCTGACTACGCTCACTACTACACACATCTGTCCACCAACATTCACAAGGTTTCATTTACCTAGGCAGTTTACCTTTTTCTAAATCTCCAGGCCAAGCTTCATACAATACCCTGCCTGAACCACAGCAACCACAAATGTACACTGCGAAAGAATACTATGAAACAATGCCCAAGAAAAAACAAAACAAAACATAGTGCCAGTCACCTTAGTTGCTAATGTTAAAGCACAATACAATGACCCCAAAGTTAAAACACAAATGACTGGTTTAGTTGGTTTGGTTTGTGGGATTTAACGTCCAAAAGCAAATTAGGCTATGAGAGTTGCCATAGTGGAGGACTCCAAATACTCCGATTACCTAGGGTCCTTTAACATGCATTGACATTGCACAACCCACAGGCGCCTTCCTTTTCATCTCCATCGAAAAGCGGTCACCACGGCTGGGATTGGATTCTGCATCCTTGGGTACAGCAGTCAAGCGCTCTAACCACTGCACCACCACGGTGGGGCAAAACATAAATGAGATGAGAGAAAAGGAGTGCAAGAAGTGAGTAGATAAACTTATAATTGTATTTCTATTTAGCAATAAATTAAGGATGCTTACTTAGCAACTACCAGCCTAGAAAGATAAAATACTAGCCCCCATACAAGCCGTAAAACTAAATTGACAAGAGCTTAAATTTTGTAACGAGATCTTACCTTTACAAAGTAACCACCACCGCAGGTCGCGTTGTCAATACAGAAATGGGAGTTGAGGTGCTGCAGCCAGCCTTACACGTGCCCCTCGCCACCTATGTTGCCTATAGACATAAAAATGAACTGCATAAGACACTACATAAGAATGCGATGCTGTTGCAAGTACTGTCACAAGGCTAAAAGGCGCCATTCATTTTTTTGTGCAGTAGCTATGCAATGAATGAACTGCACAATTTTAAGGCAAAAGCCTTTAATGGCTCATTGTTGTCGTCAGCAAAAGTGTCACGCTTTTGCGGCGGCTCTGATACTTAAGAATAAATTAATAAACCCTGTCTCCCACCGGGGAATCGAACCCAGCCCAGCGCTTTACCACTGCGGCCACGCCCTGGATTGTGAAACGCTCTTCATAATTCCCCTTGTCTACAGTGAGAATGATAGCGAGATTCCGCGAGTGACAGATACTGTGCCTTTCCTTTCCTGCAGACAAATTATAGAATGCCGATGAACTTAAATGCGTTCAATGAAATGCTGGTTGTGCTCGATAAGGGGTCATGACCAACGTCATGACCGTTACGACAGGTCATGACGTCACAAGGCGATTAATGCATATACGAAGCTGACCCCACCGGGCGTCCGATCCAGGCGTCTGTGCATCCTTTCATTTGCAGCTTCCTCGAACGCCGCACCACATAGCAAACAGAAGCAGATCAAGATGTCTAGGAGGCGTTAGTACAGCAGGCATTAGCGTCATTTGAAATCGATTTACAGGATAGAAAAGGCGCAGTATCTGTCAAAATTCTCCGCATACACATGTACCATGGCATAAAGGAAGGGAGGGATGTAAAACAGTAGTCAGCCTCTTTACTCAAAGCATCATTCACCGCCACATTTGCAGCAAATGCATAGCAGAATGCAGCACTTAGGCTTTTGCCTTTCACCACTTTAGTCACCAAAGTGTCTCATAATTTTAATGATTGTGCAATGGCTGCAGTCGTCACCCACTGTCCTACTGTGGTACAGAAAAGCACGATCACAAAATTTCTTATTTTAGTTTTTTCAGCTTTGAGAACAAAGTAACGGCCCTTGCAGAGAGACCTCGTTTCCCCTAGAGCACTAAAAGTGATATCACTCATTATGGCCTAATTCAGGTTCCATTCTGAAGGCCACATACACCACAATGTCATGGGGTGTGCATACAAAGGTAAGGCAAATGGTGACAATGCAGGCCCACAAACTTTATCTGTCAGTTCTGCAGATGAGCCAGCAGAAGCAAGTCGATCCTCGACAGTCAGTACTCGAGGCTGAATGTCAGCAAACTCACGGACACCACATTCAGCACAGCATGTTTGAGTGGATTTTAAGCATGTCAGCAAACTCACGGACACCACATTCAGCACTACATGTTTGAGTGGATTTTAAGCATGGTCTTTAAAACTGAACTAATATGTGCAAGAGGAGAATAGATGGCACATGACCACGGCCATTGCAGCAGCTTCAATGTGATGTCACAACATATGGTAAAAGATGGCCAAGTTACTTTTAATAGTTGCTATCAAAATTGGAGCTTTCAAGGCAGATATGGCACTATGGAAGAACTTTACCATTGCTACTCCTATCAAATTTTCTCACAAAAAACTGTCTCATACAAAGCTGCTGGAAAAAAACCAAGCAGCAAGATGATTGTCTATGAGCACATAATGATACAAAACTTCCAAATGAAGCATACTGGTAGAAAAAAGGACCCAGTAATGTGTGTCATTTGAAGCAATCAGCGCACAAGATGACGAACACTCGCAGCAGGTGTGTAGCCAGGAATTTTTTTTTCAGGAGCCAAAAGTAATTTGCTGTACTGAGCAAGAGTGGGCGAGACACTCCCAACTGCCAAGACCATCGGAAGCGGCAAGGAGGGGAGAGGGGGGTAGACTAGCTGGATTTCAGGGAGGCCCCAGCACCAAAGGGGCTGAATACAATTTTTTTATTTTTTTTTATTCAATGATTACCCCGCTTAGCTCGAGGGCGCTACAGCAGGGGGGTTACAGAGTGGAAAAAAACACATCTTCATTTATGGAGCACACTTGATGACTTGAAAGCCGATTCCATTCACTGATGGATCGAACAAAAAAGGAACTGGCATACATGTTAGTTCTGGCACTGTATTCCAAAATTTTAAAACAATGATCTATGCGAGCAGAAACATAATGTGGCCTATGTAAGTATATTTCCTTTCGAATGCCTGTTTTGTTGTGGTAAATTTGGTACAACAGTTTAAGTCGTAATTTCCTTCTTCGAGAGGAGAGGGTTTCCCATCCTAATTCATTTTTCATGACAGTGCAGCTATCAGTTCTCGAGTACCGGCACAGGACAAACCTTGCTGCTCTATTTTGGATGTTTTCAATTTTATTGCTCAGTGTTATTTGCCAAGGGTCCCATACGGCACAAGCGTATTCGAGCAGTGGTCGAACGTACGTTAAGTAGGCTATTGATTTCAAACAAGGCGGCACGTGTTTCAGATTTCGCTGTATAAAGTTTAAGGTCCTGGCGGCTTTTGCAACTACGGTATCCACATGTGTATTCCATGAACAGTCGGCTGTAAGTGTCACACCTAAGTATTTATGCGCCACTTTTTGTGTCACTACAATAGCGCTGATGCTATACTGTGAGGCTAACTTATGTTTTTTACGTGCAAACGTAACATGAACACATTTTTTAGTATTTAACTTCATTTTCCATTTAGAACACCATTCAAGAACATTCTGGATAATGCCTGGATAGCTTAAGATACACGCCGGATGTGCAGTGCGGAACATGGCTATGGTTGTTCTCACTCCACATACAGCTCATGTGGCCTCTGTGACATGAGCTACTAGCATTACATACACATAAAAATAACACTACTTGATTTGGTACGCTACAACACAATTAACAGAAGCTGAAATAAAAGTATGTGCCTCATGACTTTTTAACCATACCAGATTCTTGCTGTTCAGCACCACAGCACCACACGTGACAGAGTTGAAAACTTTGCTGCAGAAGGAGCAAGCACAGCTGGAGACATGCAAGCAGGGGAGCAGCAGGATTTTCCACGAGCCACATCAGGAGCCATATCGCTAGACCACGCTGATTCTGCACAGCAAAACATATTTGTACACTCCTTCCCATATCACATGGCTGGAAATGCCCCTTTAGACCTTGTGCACAGAGAAACATATTGCAAAAGATAAGAAAGCATGCTATAGAAATAAATGGATAACACCGTGGAAAGCTGGAAAGGCATCCTGCAAACTTGCATGACACGGTGCTGATTTTGACACACATTATACCAAATCCAGCCAGCAGCGTGTATCACTTAGGTGTTAACTGCACCTGAGCTGACAGAAGTGCTAGTCACAGTATGACAGTGGCCTTCATTAAAGATGAATTCTTAGTTTGTCTTTCATAAACTGAGCCTAAACTGAGCAGCCACATTTGGCGAGTGGCCAAAACCCACTATACTCAACACAGCGTTTTTGGTTGGAACCAAGAAGTTAACCAAGCTGAGAATACAAATATGCTATTGCGACCATAAATCAAATCTTTATTATTTTTTTTGCTTTGCACTACCACGGTGTAATGCTACCTTGCTAAAAAGTCCATTCTGGCCATCATCCTTGCATTTCACAAGATCCTGAGTGGGACTGAGCATGTGTGTTGACTAAACGTGGAAAATTAAGTGCAGGGAAGCACGTACTTGCGCACAAAGTTGCACCAAAGCTCATAGTGCATGTTGTTAAGGTAGAAAGTGCCAACAGGGCTACCATATATGTCCACACAATTTTTTTATTCATTTCGCTTACCAAGCCTTTCTGCTTTGTAGTTAGCGTGATGCATGAGCCACCAGATGGTGATAAAAATTGGGTCATCTGTATGGTCATGGAGGCCCTTGCAGTCAAGCTGCACAACTCAATAACTGAATAACATATTTTGCCAAGTGTAACAGCAACGGCACCCATATACAGTTGGAACCCTTTTATAGCTTGGGCAACACAGTATGCTGGAGATTGTTTGATACAATCACTAACATGATACACCGAAAACTTGCAGACTAAATTATCTGACACCGTCAACAAGTAACCTTGTCTTGAAAGAGAGTTGATTCTTCAGCACCATCTCAGAACTTTAGAGTGACATAATTTTTACATTCTCACCTAGCCTACCATGGTAACATTTTTCATTCCATCCCCCTACCTTTACTTAAACAAACTGTAGCAATTTACGTGTTAGAGAGTTGATTCTTCAGCACCATCTCAGAACTTTAGAGTGACATCATTTTTACATTCTCACCTAGCCTACCATGGTAACATTTTTCATTCCATCCCCCTACTTTTACTTAAACAAACTGTAGCAATTTACGTGTTGTTCTTTTACACGCGAAGTTAATTCACAAGGTTATTCTGACATCATTACTGAACAGCAAGTGAAGGGATACAGGACTTGTGTTGAGCACTCTAAATGCGTAACAAGTGACGCGCGCACGCTAAAGCACGATGTATTAAAAGATGCGAATCCCACATATTCAAAATTATCACACGTCTTCTTTTCTTATCAGCTTGTGAGCCACGACAACGTGAACCTTGCAGGCGAATTAAGGGGAACTCGAGACGATTTCCCAAGAGCGCACGAGGAGCAAGAGCTTATACCTCCTTTTCTGCAGCGATGACAGTGCTACCTCGGCTGCGTTCGCTGCATTTTATGTCAGATGTGTTGTCGACATGTATACAGATGGGAGAGAACCGACTAATCAGCTTCCGCGCAGCTCAAACCAGACGCAGCAGTGCATGTTCCAGTGCATGCTCATGTCTTGTGTAGTCGGGGAGATACCTGTGCACTGCATTTCTTTTTGGGACATACCTCTACATCAACCGCTGCCGAACTTGTAGCCATTCGGGAATCTATTCGCTATATATGTGGGGAACCACCTCAAAAATGGTGTATATTCACGGACTCGAAGACTGCATTACAAATTTGGAAAACTTCTAACGCCACACTGCCTATCAGTCCCTGGCACTAAACATTATGGAGCTCATCACATCTGCCCAGCTGCAAGGCCACATGATAATGTTTCAATGGATTCCTGCCCACTGTGGCCTCCATGGGAATGAGCAGGCCGATGTTGAAGCGAAAAGCGCACTCATCAATGGCTTCCAAACAGCTGTGCCTTTTTCAAGAGTGGATACGACGTGTCTTCTAAAGAGTTATATGAATATTGCTACAGCAGCTTACTGGGCTCAACCAGACGCCCGACACATCCGTCTAAGAAGGCTCGATCGAGCATTTAAATTTAATGTTCCGCGTGATATCCCGCGTCATCAGGCATGCTTGATACATCGACTTCGTTTAAACGTGGCTTTCACACGCAAGTACTTACATTTAATTGGACAGATGGACTCACCGGAATGTTCAACTTGTGGCATCCCAGAGACTGTGGACCATGTATTATTGGTGTGCCCAGAGTATGCGAACGAAAGAAATGTGCTAGCTGCTTCCTTGAAGCGTTTAGACAAGAGGCCTCTGTCGGAGGAACTGCTGCTGGGCGCTTGGCAGGGCAAGGGGAAGGGCGTCCAGGCAGTGCGCGCTCTTTGCCGTTATTTGAGCGCCAGCGGACTTGATTCACGTTTGTAAAGCAAGCTGCTGTGTCTGTATATATATTTCATATGCCTTCTCCCACATCATCACCCATCATGACCTTCTTTCCTCTCTCCTTCCCCTTCCCCAGTGCAGAGTAGCAGGCCAGATTTGAATTATTCGGGCCAACCTCTCTGCCTTTTCCTTTCAATAAATCCATCTATCTATCTGTGCATAGGACAGCAAAGATGTTCTAACAAACATTAGCATATGTCGGTTCCCAAACTTAAATCAAGTAGCGCTAACATAACAAATCCAACACTCTGCTGAAGCTTCTGTTCGGCAGCAGAGAATAACCTACTTTGTATTCGATACTGAATCTACGCCAAATCAAACAAAAGGGAAAAATGAGACTGCGCTATGTTCTCAATACTACGATGTGTCGCAAAGCAAACTTCATTAGCGCAGGTCATACCTGCTGTTCAGCGGGCGCCACACACGTTGCTGCTGGTCGCAGCGCGTGCAGAATGTGGACTCATCCGAGAAAATCACTTCCCGCCACTCCTCTGGAGACCACTGCTGGAAGGCTCTGGTGAAGCCGAGTCTCTCTTCTCTCTGGTTTCTTGTGAGATGCGGTTTTTGAGCTACAACGCAGTTGGCATTACTATCGGTCACAGCAGTGGTCCAGTCATGGCAGCGACTCACGATCATTTTGGGCTCTTTGTTCCTTGATGGCCACATCTCCCCGTATTTATATAGGAATTATTTAAAGTTGTGACTGAGCTTCTCACAGCTCTACGTGTCTCCGTACTGCATATCCGCAATGGATATCCGCGCTCCGCTGTATTCAGCCATATTAAATTGTTTGCATTTGTGGGTGACTCAATACTTGGCTTGGATTTTTATGGCTAAAGGCTAAAATGCTACAGCCATAGAGTTTCTTGCATAGAGTTCCTTACTCTTACCTAGAGGGAAAGCTGTGCTGCCGTCTATGGGCGTTTACATGGAGTTTCCAGACGGCCAGTTCAGCCACCATGGGCGCTCAAAGCATCATGGGCCGGTGAGCTACCGAGTGCAGAACTACAACTTTTGGCCAAAACTAATGAAAAGATAAACGTTGTTCTACCGTAAATAATGTCCTAAGATTGAATATTGTGACTATAAATTACAAAAAGAGAGAGAAACAGAATGCCAGTGTGAGATTTATCCAATATAAGCGATGGCCCTTTCTCCTATTGGCTTAGTTTTGAGCAGCACAAATACCAATATTTCGCACTTAATAGGCAAACTTTGAAATAAAAAAAATGTTATGAAAATATTTATCGTTGCGCCATCACTTAAGGAAGTTTTTAGTGGAATTTCGGGAAACAGAAACCATTTATTGGCGACGTGTGCTTTTGCGCCTTCGCTACTATGGCTTTCGCAGTCTATGTACGCGCCTTCAAATGATGATGATGACGAAAAAGAAACATCGCAGTAACGCCACTCCACGTACCCGAGAAACACCGACTGTTCCGCAACAAGTAGCACACCGGCCCATGATTCTTAGCGCGCCCATGGTGGCTGAAGTGCAGCGCCCCCAGCTTTCCCTCTAGTTAGTGTAAGGAACTCTATGGTTTCTTGGGAGAATGTTTTTGCAGATCGACGATGCGCAATCACGTGACACATGGGTGACGTGGCTAACGTCATGTACGCGTATCTCGCGGAGTTTTTTTTTTTTTTTTTTTTTTTTTTTTTCTTGCAAGAGGAAGCGCTCGCGGCAGTTTTGTTGAGGGGCTTTAGTTTTGTCCACGCCATGGCTCCTCCTCCAACACAGTCTTCTCCCCTCCCCCATGGCTTCAAGCAGTAAACAGAATTTTCCTCCCCCGGGGGAATGAGTGAGCGCAGATTTTGTGCGTTCGCAGTCTTTTGCTTTCGTTCTCTTTCTTCCGGTGGTCTGGCGGGGTTAGAGCTGGTATTCGAAGCGACGCAGGGACTTCCGAGTTGCGAGTCTGTTTCTTCACAGCGCGCTGCAGGGATTGTGATTGCTTCCTCACTACAATGAAAACGTGCAAGAGTACTGACCTTATGCGGGGCCTCAAATATAATGAGTACCTGCGCATCAGTTATTAGCACACATGCGCGCCCACACACATGCAGCTTTTTAGTGGCAAAAAGCAAATACTTTTACAGCATCTTGCGGCGCGTAAACGTTGATGTTTGGAATTAAGCTGTGAAATTATACAAGATGTTACTTAGCTTACGGATACGTCACTACATTATATATATATATATATATATATATATATATATATATATATATATATATATATATATATATATATATGAAGGAAAGAAGCCAACAGTCGGCGAGGCCAAGGAAAGCGTTGGGGATGGTACTTTGTCTTTTTTTTTAATGTTTACTTGGATAATCACAGAAATTAGTAATGTAATCTGTTAATGGGAAAGATAATTAGACACAAAGTAGAAGAAAAAACAACGTGCCGATGGTGGGATCCGAACCCACGACCGAATAACGCGTCCGGTGCTCTTCCAACTGAGCTACATCGGCCGCTGTCCCCCCCTGCTACTTTCTTGGGTATTTATGTTGTCTGTATACGAACCTTGAGAGTGTTCACCAGCGCCACCCTCAGCCATAGCGGCGGACGTGGGACGTCCTTTGTTACCGCCTGCGTCACGTAGAACGTGATCAAGAGCGAGGGCGAAAGCTGTGCTAGAACCCTCTTACGCTACCTATGGCTTCAAGACTGGCAGTCTTGAAGCCATAGGTAGCGTAAGAGGGTTCTAGCACAGCTTTCGCCCTCGCTCTTGATCACGTTCTACGTGACGCAGGCGGTAACAAAGGACGTCCCACGTCCGCCGCTATGGCTGAGGGTGGCGCTGGTGAACACCCTCAAGGTTCGTATACAGACAACATAAATACCCAAGAAAGTAGCAGGGGGGACAGCGGCCGATGTAGCTCAGTTGGAAGAGCACCGGACGCGTTATTCGGAGGTCGTGGGTTCGGATCCCACCATCAGCACGTTGTTTTTTCTTCTACTTTGTGTCTAATTATCTTTCCCATTAACAGATTACATTACTAATTTCTGTGATTATCCAAGTAAACATTAAAAAAAAAGACATAAAGTACCATCCCCAACGCTTTCCTTGGCCTCGCCGACTGTTGGCTTCTTTCCTTCATGTATTATAATGAGCACCCTCATTTCCCCTTGATTGATCTGCTTATATATATATATATATATATATATATATATATATAGTTGTATGTACATAATTGAGGCGTAACTTTTAAGGTGCAAAAGCGGCTGATTGAGCCAGGTAAACGACATCAAATCTTCAGCACTCCCTCCGCTGCCTCTCAAGCCAAACCAGCCCATACCTCACAGCTAGCGAAAAAGAAAAAAGGAGGGCAGCTCCAAGCCGTCACTCGTTTGAAACCACGCTGTCTACGTTGTCTAGCCTGCCCGCCCCTAAAGCAAAACCACCTAAGCCCCTTTATTGAAGGGCTTTACCCGCCCTCCTTTCAACATCTCCCCACTAATAGGAAAAAAAAAATACAGAAGAAAACGTGCGGACGGCTAGATGCTCTCCCTCCGCCAGCTCGAAGCCGCGCTCCGACGGCCAAGCGCTTTTCTCGCTGCCCCAGTAGAATAAAAAAAAAAAAAAAGTCGACAGGACACGCAAAGTGACGTAGTAGCTCTACGTCACTTTTGTGTCACGTGATTGCGCGTTCACGACCGGCAAAAATACCCTCCCGAGTTTCTTACTCTTACCTAGAGGGAAAGCTGTAATGTCGTCTATGGGAGTTTACATGGAGTTTCCAGACGGCCAGTTCAGCCACCATGGGCGCTCAAAGCATCATGGGCCGGAGAGCTACCGAGTGCAGAACTACAACTTTTGGCCAAAACTAATGCAAAGATAAACGTTGTTCTACCATAAATAATGTCCTAAGATTGAATATTGTGACTATAAATTGCAAAAAGAGAGAGAAACAGCATGTCAGTGTGATATTTATCCAATATAAGCGATGGCTCTTTCTCCTATTGGCTTTTGAGCCGCACAAATACCACCATTTCGCACTTAATAAGCAAACTTTGAAATAAAAAAACGTTATGAAAATATTTATGGTTGTGCAATCACTTAAGAAAGTTTGTTGTGGCATTTCGGGAAACAGAAGCCATTCATTGGCGACGTCTGCTTTTGCGCCTCCGCTACTATGGCTTTCGTGGTCTATGTACGCACCTTCAAATGATGATGATGACGAAAAAGAAACATCGCAGTAACGCCACTCCACGTACCCGAGAAACACCGACTGTCCCGCAACAAGTAGCACACCGGCCCATGATTCTTAGCGCGCCCATGGTGGCTGAAGTGCAGCGCTCTCAGCTTTCCCTCTAGTTAGTGTGAGCGAAACCAGAGCCTCCTCTGGCCAAACGTAATGTTTTTCGCTTGAATGATCGTACAGAAATGTTTTGATCAGTTTTAAAATGTTACACAGTGATTTCAAACGCCTTTTATGCTCACTGATGTTCCTTAAGTGCAGTATTTTTTATAGCTGATTGTAATTGTTACCATGTGCGAATGACATTATATTTTACCGTGTAGCACCGAAAGAAACCGAATGACATTCGATTCGAATGACATTAAATCTGCTCGTGTGACAGAGGTAACATATTGTGTTGGCTTGAGTTGTGTAGAGCGCGGAAAGCAGAGAGAGAAAGAGATGGATGGAGAGAGAGAGAGTCTTCCACACACACACACACACACACACACACACACACACACACACACACACACACACACACACACACACACACACACACACACACACACACACACACACACACACACACACACACACACACACACACACACACACACACACACACACACACACACACACACACACACACACACACACACACACACACACACACACACACACACACACACACACACACACACACACACACACACACACACACACACACACACACACACACACACACACACACACACACACACACACACACACACACACACACACGCGCGCGCACGAGGTGGAAGACATGCTACATGCGCGCTGGGCATTTCATGCGCTGGCGTGCGAAAAGCTCTCGCGAAACGTAAAATATGCCCGAGAAAGAAGCAGAACGGAATAGCAGGAAGGTTAAATAGGCGATGCCCAAGCAACCATACACGTGCAGAGGGGGATAAACGGAGAATAAGCTTGAAAGAAAGCGAAAGATAACTGAGGAAATAGTGGTACGAATATGGTGGCTAGAAGGGGACAGTGTGACGGACGGGAGCCGGCGAGGCGCACAGGGGAGTCTGGTGTGAAGCCGTCGCGGCTGTTGGAGGGGGCGGCACAGGGCACCAGGCACGCGCGTCGCGTGAATTTTGCGTCGCGTTTGAATTTTTATTCTGATGCGCAATGCCAACATGAAGAAATGTATGCAGATCGGAGATGAAAAGATGCATTGTTTTCTCCATGAGTGCGCGCAAATGGAGCTTAGCGACGCAATTTAGGAAAAGCAGGCTCAGAACGCATATCAGAATATTAACTTTGTACGCGTTTGGTTTTCACCAAAAGCTTGATGGCGCAAGTGAACATGGACAACGAACACGGACAATTCGGAACTCTGACTGGGAGCTTTGAAGTTCAGCGTTCAGCTGCAGCCGCGGCAAATACAATGAGCGGCCACAGAAAAAAAAAAAAGAAAGAAGAAGAAGAAGACGCACTAGCATATTAGTTCTCTGCGCGCTACGACGCGCTAACAACTAGACAAACGTAAAACAGACATGACGACGAACAGAGCGCTGTCTGTTCGTCGGTCTGCATAATCTAAAAACGTTGTGCGCCAGCAACATGCCGTTTACGGCTACGTACTTGGAAGCTGTAGCTCATAAATAATAGGTGCACTTGTGGATGTTCTGGCGTATCTCATATCATGCACTAAATATTTTCCATCACTGCTTTTGCTGGACAAATCCACAAGACCAAAGGAAACACTTAATTACACAGTAAAGAAATCGTTTGCACAAAATTTCCACAAGAGCATAAATGACGTTGATTTTATACATACAATATACAAATGCAGACGTCAGAGCGACCGAACAACAAATTAATGGCTCTGCTTCGAATTCACGCTGTTCAACATCAGTTTTTGGTGCTAATTTTGAAGAGCCTTGCCCTCTATTCAAAGGGTAAAAAAAAAAAAAATGAATCCATAGTTAGCACCACCAATTGGATACATTTTGCAGTAACCTCTTTACGATGAAGATCGCGCATCCCACTAGGTGGAGTTTGTTAGACTGCCGAGAAATTGCGCAAAATCATGCACACTGAAAGCATAAAATGTTTTCTTTTTTTAACAAAAAAACGTGAATGCGTCCCCTACTGCTTTTATAACGCCAGCCAGCATAGTTCTATGGTGCAGCCAGGAACAAAAGTTTGCGGGACGGGGATTTGTAGGAAAACTTTATTTCTTCGTTGCCTCGCTAGTTTGTGTTCTGATATTTTTTTCCCTCTGAATGGGGCGTGCATGGCCCCTCGTGATTCCGCACATTTCGTTCTTCATAATTTCCCGACCACAAAAAAAAAAAAAAAAATCCACGAGTTAGGGTCCCTTAAACTTTTGTCCCTGGCTGTAAAATAAGCCTCCCCTATCAAACTGTTGCGTGCACAGGGATCTTAATTGCATTCAGCTGCTGCTCGGGTGACTTTGAGGCCAGAATCACAATTCTGGCAAGAAATTGTGCTGCTAAACGTCTGTGTCACATATCCTGCCATGTAATAAAAGCTGGCGATCACTTGTTTCACCCACATTATTGTAGCCTGAACTGAGGCAAAACTGAATAAGAGAGCCAGCATCACATTACTCCCAGCATGCCCTCAAATATAAACATGTCCAGCGTATTAAAATATTACTTTCAGCTGTTGATAGCAAAGTCATAGTGTAACAATTAGGTTAGGCTTGAATATTCTTCTGTTTCTATGGACCCCCCCCCCCCCCCCAAACTTTTATACTAAGGGGGGCGGCGCCCACCCCCCCCTCCCACTGTTCACACTAAAATCACTTTTATGGGCGCTCAAATTCTAGGGCGTTAAAATGTAGACTGTGTTGTAAATGAGCTAGCATGGACTGCCACCCTTTTGAAAACTTTTTTTTTTTTTTTTTTTTGCGTGAACTAAATTAATACTCTAAAAAGAAAAACAAGTATTGAATGACTAACCACCGTTTATGAGCAAGAACCAAGAGATTGAAACAGGCCGTGTGCGAACTCCCTGAATTTAAGTGTATATTTTATTTTGAGCGGTTGATTTCGGCTCTAAAATAAAGTGCTTTTACTACAACTACTACTATGTTGTTCGCGCGTATACTTCTTTGAACTAAGGTTTTTTTTTATATATTTCATTCCAAATAAGGCCCTTTTTTCATTTCTTTGCCCAAGTTTCGTTCGTTGGCGTGAAAATTGACAGATTGCAAGAATAGGGCACCCTTGAGCCGACATAACAATTTCTTCTCGCAAAGAATCTGAAGGCAAGTTGTTGGGATCCTTAAACAACGTTTTGTTGGCTCCCTAAAGTTATGTATTCTCTTAAACCAGCTTTTAGATTGCTTGAACTTGAATCAGGTTGGTAATTTTGAGTGAGTATAGTAACGAGTATTTTGAAAGTATGAAGTGCGATAATGTTTTAGAAGGCTGTATTTGCGAACAATTTATGGCCTCATTCTTCTTTAGGGGCAAAACATGCTTTCAAATTGCGTAAAACTAAATTTACAAAGTGTAAATTTGGGGCTCAATTTATTAACAATTTAAGATAAATGATAAAATAACCAAACAAAATTAAAATAAAAAATAAAATCAAAATTACCTGAAAAATAACAATTATAACCTGACAAAATTTGTCCCCTCCCCTCCTCCAAAAAAAGGCTTCGGAGTCCCTGCACTGAAGGGAGGAAATAATTACGGTGAAGCTAATTGAATAGTGTTACAATTGTCATGCCATCAGCTCACTGCAGAATCTACATTGGAGTAATATGCGAAAGCACGGATGTTGCTGTTGTTTGCGTCTAGTAGCTTAAATCACATCTTGTTTGCCCATTTAAATACGCATCATCCGACATAACGTATGGCTGCGCCCCGGCTACTGCGAGGAGCCGAGTCACAGCCCCATTTATCCCCCTAGCATGACGTCACAAACAGCTGCGGCACAGCGCCGTGTATGGACTCGCCGCCACCATCCAATGGCGCGAGCTGGGGCCCGTCTCTCGGTCTGGCGTGGCGTCACTTGGTCACGTGAAAATGGCGTGGCATCACCGCTGCGGCTCCTGTAAGGACTCAGCGCCACCATCCGTTGGCGCGAGCTTGGGTATGGTCATGGAGGAAGGAAGAAGTGACCCTTGCCATTCCCAATACATTGGAGAAAGTGTGGCGGAAGTGACGTCAAAATTTAGGGTTAGCCAAGTTGGGCCATTAGCAACGGCGACGCTGTTGCTATGAAAACTCGGGCCACTAGCAACAGCGTTGCTAAGGGCCCTAGGTACGTAAGCGTAGCGGAGAAAGAGAATGCGGAGGGTAAAGGAGGAGGAGAGATATTGCAGCGTCCGGTCGCGGCGTGGCCATGCCGGCTTCAACAAAATGATGACATGGCCTTTCCTAAGTTCTTTCCTTCCTCCATGGGTATGGTGCTGGGCCCCCGTCTCTTGGTTTGGCGTGACGTTACTCGGTCACGCGAAAGGTCATGTATGGAGGCGCCACGACACGCCAAAGGCTCGAAGTGCTAGCAATATTGCTTTCGCATTATTTCCGCTATCTGTCGCCAGGTGAGGCTGCTCGGAGGAAAAAAAAACATTCCTAAAAACACATCTACAGGAATAGATGAAATTCCGATCAAGCTGATTAATGAACTTGGTCCAAAAAATAAGGAAACGTTGTTAAAAACTCTGGAAACAGTCATAACAATTAAGCAAATTCCGAACAGCTGGCGGCAGAGTAAAATGAATTCGATTTATAAAGGGAAAGGAGGAAGGATGCACATAAAATCCTACAGGCCGATTACCATAACATCTGTTATGTACAGGTTGGCCATGCAGGCGGTGAAGTTAAAGGTGCAAGCATGGGTAGAAAGTAAAAAGATACTCGGAGAACTTCAGAAAGGCTTTGGAAATGGTAGGCGCTTAGATGATAGCCTGTTCGTGCTTACCCAATGCATCAAAATATCTAGTGGAAAATTGACCTTTGTATTTGGCCTTCCTGGACAACGTAAACAGGGAACTCCCGTGGAACACATTAAAAGAAGGTATCGGTTATGAGATAATAGAGTTCCTACAGGAAATATACCGGGATAACAAAGTAGAAATTACATGGGAAGGGATAAGAAGTACGGAAGATGTCAAAGTATGCAAATGATTAAGACAAGGCTGTCCTCTATCATCGCTGCTGTTCATGCTTTATATGTTAAACCTGGAACGGAGGATACAAGACAGTAACCTAGGTTTTAACCTGTCATATAGATTAGGTGGAAGGCGGTAGAGTAGCGCCTCCCCGATTTGATATATGCAGACGATATTGCGCTTCTAGCTGAGAGTCTGGAAGAATTGCAAGCTCTAGTTAAGTATTGCGGAGACGAAGGGGACGCTCTAGGCTTCAGTTTCAGCGCAGTTAAGTCGGGTCTGATGATTTTCAACGGCTCAACTGATCAGGGTCTTAAAATACAAGGCCATGAAATTACCCAGAGTAGCAGAATATAAATATATGGGGGTATGGGTAAACGAAGGATTGGCATACATTGGAAAGCATGAGCAATCACTTAAGGTGGCGGTCCCACTCCAGCGGTGAAGAGACATTTTTGGCGATATTCATACGTCTACTGCGCCTGACTAGTTTAGTTTATAAATGTGACTTTAATATATTTGTAAAGTTTATTTCCTCTCCTTTCAAATGGTGCATTTGGTTTATAAATAGCTGCAACGATGTGTAAGCTGTAAGGAAAACACAAAGATAAGAAACGGCTTTTCAGCTCTACTTGTCTCGGGAAAAGCAAAATTGTGCAAAATCTTTTGCACCTACGAAAACACCGTTCGAGATGTTTTGAGATTAGATGTTAATGAACAAAGTTAAGCATTGTTATTACTGTGTATCGCATAGTTTATTAGCCACGCGCCCGTGAAAAGTGTATAAAACAGGTAATTATACATACAATAACTTTCAAGATACGCATTCTGCTGCGGAGATTTTTTGCGCAGTTGGAGGTCGTACATAGTTCGCTTTTTCCTGAAAATATCATCTGTCTGCTTCATTTAGTGTAAAAGTTATTTGTGATCAAACTTTGCGTTTTTTGCAAAATGGCTAAAAGTAAATGCTAAACTGTTCAAGTAATAAGCTTTTATCTGTGCTGAAATTTCGCGTGGAAAAACTTTACACCTCGCTGTCAGAGGATAAGCATCGGTTTTGTTCTACGACTATAGAGGAATGTGCACTGTCAGGATGATTTCAGCTAATTTTTTCGTGGTTCACTTGAAGCGCGCGAGCTCTTCATTTTAAGCATGATTGAAATGCTCCATGGCTTGTTTGTTTCTGGCGAATATAACTTAAAGGTTCGGGCTTTCGTTCCTTTATTCAACCGGTAACAATTATCAACTACAAAGTGTACAAAAAGCAAATAATAGTGGAATAACAGAGCCACGTGTGATAAACGTAGTAGGTAGCGCCATCTATGAAATTTTACGTGCACTAAAATGTCGCAGTTCAGAAAAATTACGAGGATGGCACCACACACACCCTGAATCGAGGGGTATTTACGAGAGGGTATTGTGCTTCTACAACGTTTTCCCTCTGCCCTTTCCTTTCCATCGGGCGAGAGAGGTAAACACTGGCGAGTCGGGTCGAGTGGTCGGGTCGAACTGAGGTGCAGGTGCTTCGCGCATGCGCAGTAGCGCTACTTGAAAATGGCCCCTTGACAAATGTACACTTGCTTCCTTTGAAATTTATTTATCGCCTCGAATTAAGTGTGTCATACTGTTTGTGTGCCGAAACGTTGCCAGCTAAGGCTCTCGCGCTACTTACTTACTCTACTTACTCAGCAAGATATAATCGTGGCGGAGACATTGAAATTTTTTTTTTCTGGTTTTGTTTTGTAGTCTTGTAGCGCCCCTCGCGCCGCGCTTTTATCACAAACAACGGCATGGCGCTGGACAAAGAAGAATTTGGCACTAAGCGTCTCAGTGCAAGCAGCGAAAAAAACAAACAAAAACAAAAACAGGTCGAACCCGAACGCTGTCGGAGCTGGTTATTCCTCGTCTTAGCTCCGCGACAAAGCTATCTTCAGATGTTCTCGGTGTTAGCATATATTGGGAGGGTGTGGAATTTAGACTTTTTTTTTTTCAGTGGCAAGAAGAAAAAATATCTTCCCCTTTCTACGATAAAATGAATAGCAGGGCACGGAACTATAACACTGCATAAATTAATATAATATGATTTCAAAGAGCGTCTCTCTAGGAGAAATTGCACGAATACTTGTACCCTCTGCCATTTTACTGGTACAGATAAAATGTTTCGACAGTCTGCCAAGTACAACTGAACATGCACAAGCATGCCTCTTCAACCTTCCCACTGAAGTTCCTATATAGCGCAAGCAGTGCAGGCTCCAAAGAAAAGGAGAAAAAATTATATAGTGGGCAGCCGAAGATAATCACCAGCGTTTCAGTCATGTTTTCTTTTTTTTTTTTTTTCCAAATGTTGCGTTCCGGTGATGATAGTAAAGGTGCCGCAGTAGCTGCCGGGGATGTTTTCGGTGAATGGGCAAGTAGGAAACAGCCATGTGAAGCTTCTCCAATACAAAAATGTGATGTTGAATCGGGTTTTGCCACTGCATTACCGTCATTCTCCTCACTCAAAATAAAAAAAAAAAATGATGAGGCTCAACGCTGCTGAACCGAATGTCGAGCTTAGCTCAAATGAGAGAAACCACTGTAATCAAGAGTTAAACGAAATGCAGTCTGATCAGGTGGTGGCATAAAAAAATATACAGGCTCACTGACCAAGTCAAAGTTTCATGTAAACGTACTATCGTTTCGACAGCGCTACAGCTTCGTTGTTCACAATGGGGAAACCAGACAAAAAGCCTTCGTTTATATCTTCTTCAAATACTTTGACTTGATCAGTGGCCCTATATATATATATATATATATATGAGAGAAAACACTTAATTGGTTTCCCTTTTGATGCTTTTATGTGCGCTTATTTTATTTATTTTATACGTGCATGATGTCCCGTCCTCTTCCCAGCTAATTCCGCTTCGTGAAGGGGGATATACCGCGGATTGTCCGAAGCATTCCGGCGTCTAGGGTAAACCGTTGATGCATTCGGCAGGGAAGCTGGTTCGGCGTTCATTTTGCTATAATGCTATACCTGCCTAGCATCGCCTGCTACCGCGCTTTGCTGCTGTGGCCGGGGGCGTGGAGCGTTCGGTCTAGTTTGCCCAGGCAAAATGAAGACGGCGATGTTGCTATGGTGATGGCACTGTTTACGATTCTTAGAAAAACGCGCCACTCGCGCAAGTGAGCAACAGAGCTAACGCTATAAAAGCCCGTCGGCAGGCAGAGCGTTTCCAAAAGAATGGGGCCCTTATCTCGAGTAAGGTAGATACCGTGTCACCCAGGCGTCCACTAACCCGCCGTCTCGACGCCCAATTTGTTGACTTTATATTTAAACCTTGTTTTGAAGCAACTCGACTTCCTGTGCTCTGAAAGGTATCCGATCATGTTAGCAAAAGTGACATAGAAGCGTGTGAGAATTTCGAAGCATACAAAGAACGTGCTTCGATTTGACCACATGAAGCAAAACCGCTGTACTGCATTGGTATGGAAAAATTCACAAATTATAGCACATGCCAAATCTGATCGAACGCGATCTGATCGATGCGTCTAATCGTTTGACATTTGCAGGCAAACATTTGGTAAGCATGGGCGCTCTTGCATGGAGTAAAAAATGGGCTCTGATTATTATGTTTCAAATGTGTGAATGTACAAGTGCCACATCACGAAATTATTTACTACCAACACATGAAGCCGAAAGGCGGGCTCAAGACTAAAGTATACTTGTTGCATACGTGTGTGTGCCCTGTGAAATGAGTACAATAAAGTAGGCTACAAGCTAATAATGAACAGTAGTCCACCCAATATATTGGTTCAGAAAGCGCATGCATCATCACGGGAAGCTGCAGCAGGACAGGTCAGCGTCTTCCATAGCATGCTACTTTTTACATCAGATTTCAGTGTCGCGTGAAATTCTGCAGGAGAAAAATGTTTCTAGGACTTTGATTGTTAAAATTTTATTCTAATTGCCTGGAAATACTGTGTTCCTTTAATTGCACACACACACACACACACACACACACACACACACACACACACACACACACACACACACACACACACACACACACACACACACACACACACACACACACACACACACACACACACACACACGCACACACACACACACACACACACACACACACACACACACACACACACACACACACACACACACACACACACACACACACACACACACACACACACACACACACACACACACACGCGCGCGCGCGCGCGCGCGAATAAATAAAATGACTGGTGGAGCATCCAACTGGGAGTGGGGAAGTGGCCGCCATAAGCGCCTACAAAACTGTCCCCGTTAGGGCCTTTCTTCTGGCGACCTTCCTTTACAACCCCTTCTCCCCTTCCCCCATTTCCCACATAGTTTAGTGTGAATGCGCCTCCTCAGTGCCAAGAGAACATGAATACATGCCGGCCTCCTGCGCGATACATAGCCTCTTGGTGGATTTCACATCTATTTCGGAATATCGATTCATCCCGAAAGGAAAAAATTGGCAATCATTCACTTATTTGCACATTGTAACTTACCAGCTCTAGTTTCCAAGATTGGACAAGCACGAACAAAAAATAAACAAGGGCGACTGTTGACTGAAGTTCAGCTAATTATAGCTACATTATCATATTTGTAATCACGTTTGATAAAGCAAATTTCTGGTGACCGCAAGAGCTGACAGCTTCCACTACAGTGAAGGAGTGTTCCGTTATGGCATCAACAATAGGGAGGTTTAGAATATGGTACCCCTACCGCTTAGGGGGACAGAGCAATAGCGCGGGTTACAGTAGGAACACAATTCTCTATTATAGTGTGCACGCTCCGCTATTACTCTATCCCACTTACGGATATAGGGTCGCCGTATTCTAAAGCTCGCTAATGATCACTCGATTGCACAGCCCGAAAGACGAGGATCAAAAGAACACAAGACAGGCGCCGACTTCAACTAAGGTTCATTGACGAAGTGTGCAGAAATAATGCCATTCGCTTTTCCTTTTCACTGGTACTAAGATTGCACTGTGCAATCATGTTGACACCCTGTTTTATTTGTGTTCAGTCAAGCTAGCCTACTGCAGTCCAGTCCAACCCCCTCACGCTCGGCGGGTAGGAGCAATATTCGTGGCTCTACAGCGGAAACTATATTTCGTCTCACAAGATATCTGCAGCACTGCGAAAGGCAGAGGAACCCTTTCAATTGTGCTCCTAAGTGCCTCTCGCTTGTGCGCACTATAATAGAGAATTGTGCTCTTACTGTCACCCCCGCCAATTTGGGGGGGGGGGGGGGGGGGCGAGAGGCGCTTAGAAGCACAGTTGCCTATTGTACGCGTGATCCTGGTTGGACCGGCTGGAGTGCCTCTGCCTTTCGCTGTGCTGCAAACATCTTGTGAGACGAAGTATAGGCAAGAGAGGGAAGGCTTTTGTCCAATTGTCAGAGAGCGTATTGTTCGAAGTAGTGGTGCGGTGGGGTGAAGAGGGGAGTTCAATGGGGCAGCCCATGCTGCGCAGGACGGGGACAAAATCCCTCCCCTTCTCTGCCTGGACACTGCTGGACAGAGCTGTTTCGCGGCGCCGCCACCGCTGGCTGCTTTGAGTGGCGCTGCAGTTCTACCAGGCTCTCGTCGGCCCGAACGTGGGTTGAACACGTGCAGTGCGGGCAGCATGAGTACAGTGCGTTCCCGACTCGGCTGCTACAGTGATCGTTTTTTGTGCTACCTGTGTTAGCATGCAAAGTTGAAGGGGCTACAGTAACCACGCCGACGTGCTGCGTGCCGGGCTGTGCGAGTGGTTACAAGAGCGACAACACTGACAACACAGCGAGCAAGGCATTGGGAGCACATGGCAACACACCTAATGAAGGAGTCCAGGGAGATATGGGCTGGGCATCATTTGAGGTTAGAGAGGCAATTAGCAAACTAAAATATGATCAGAGACTAACCGAAATGGAGGAATCAAGGTGGGCACGAAAAATGTACAAGCACCTCTTCATGAAAAGCCTGAATACGAAATGGACTAACAGAACCCGAAAGCTCAGATTTAAGTACCTAGAGTTTGGAGATACACCGCAGCAAAACAGCAGCATTGAAAAGCAGGTAAAGGAGGCAGAAAGGAAAATGTGGGAGGAAAGAATACAAGGAAAATCAGCATTGGGTATGTATAGAACTCGAAAACAGGATATAAAGAAAGAAAGTTTATTCGACAACTCACGGGGGAGCTCATTGCTGTTTGAGGCTAGGACAGGGGCCCTCGGAACAAAAACGTACAGGAAAAAATTTCAGGAAGTAGATATATTATGCGCGGCGTGCGGAACTGAGGAGGAAACAACGGAACATGTTGTTCTAAGGTGCCAAAAACTTCGTCCTGCCCTTCCCGCGGAAAAAGCGGCAGATCTGGAGAGAGCGCTGGGATTTGCTGGGGAAGATGGACGAATGGATGAGGAAGGAATTCTGATAACAAAAGAGAGGTTAGAGGATTGGTGGAAAAAGTCAAGAGAATAAAGAGATGAAAAAAAGGGAGGGGGCAGATACAGGCGAATTAGAAGCTAAAAATGGGGAAAAGATAAATATATTTCTTTTAATTTTTTGGCTAGGCGGCGCAAGCTGCCGTCCGATACAACGGGCAGAGCCACTATCATCCATCATCCATCCATCCATGTTTTTTCTCGGCTACATATACCACATATACCTTGGGCTCCGCGTGACGCGGATCTCCGTGCGGCATGGGACCGCGCGATTCCGCGTGTTGACAGGAAAATTTCTGACAAATCACGTGTGTGCGATCTTCATTTCTACGATGAAGACATACTGAAGACGTACAGTCATATCATTATAGGCAAGGAAGTAAAAATCGATAGGGAACCTCGCTGAAGGATGTGTACCGAAGGTTTTCCCTAACTGAAAAGCGCTCATTTATCCCTGGAGTGCTCAAGCACCCCTCAAGCTCCCTGACTGAACTGGTGACTGGCATCAAGTCAGTGGTCGAGCGACAAACAAAGACAGAAAAAGATTTTGGAAATCTGTTCTGGTTGATGGTTGACCTGCTTTTGAGCAGGATGCTACACCGAATAGGTTGTAGCCTGCACAGTTCACTGTGCAAGTGGTGAAGTTTTATTTGGTAATGCGGATGCATTTTTACACACGATTCCTATCCGAGAGGAGCAATGCGAGTAGTCAGGTTAAAAATGCAAGGAAGAAGTCTCGCCTGCTGTAATTTGTGCATTCAGTAAAGTGTGAAAACGTGCTGTGAATAAAATGTAAAATTACATTTACTTGTGTGTCTATCTGTAGCCCACTGCGTGAAAGGTCGCAAAAAAAAAAGTACTTGCGACGCGGGCGCAGGCCAGTAACGATAAACCCACAGTTGGGAATCCCAAAAAGACTAAATTTTATTGTCTCGAATTGTTGGCGTCTAACCTCCTGTGTAAGCTCTCTTCTCTTGCTGGAAGAAAGAAACCGACAACTCAAGAAGCAGAAGTTCGCTCTTTTCGCGGCACAGATTGCGCGCGGCGCTCGGCTAAAAGTCACATGCACGCTTATTGACGAAATGAATGCAATGCGCAAAATTCGCTTATTCCGTTAAACTGCACCACAGACAATGCGGCTCTTTAAAAAGCGCTGGTAATTTTTTTTTTTTTTTGTTAAACATATGCACATGCATGCGGTTGAGCAGAAACCGCAGAAACATACTTCGAACTGACGATGAACCTTGCAATGATCATATCTCTAACATTATTGCACGTTTCTCATATGCCACTTCGGGGAAGAAACTAGCAAAACAATTTTCCTAAAAAAAAAACAAAAAACGGTAGCGTTGCCTGAGCAGCGCTCACCTGTATCGCTCGAGTTGCTGCAGTAAAGTTTTGCAGCATGCTCGCCACACACGGTTCAGACTTGATTGGTGACTGTAATTAACGATAAGTACGGCATTTAGGACACCAAGTAATTTAACATTCCCGAATGCTACATGCTACGCCGAACGGCCGGGCCCGCAGCGTTTGATTGTGCTTCGACAGCGGCCAAGCAGCGGCTAGATCGGCTAGATAGAGCCTGTTTCGACGGCAACGCCACCTCGCGTTAAAATTGACGCGCCGCTTCAGCAGCATGGAGAACCCGGAGAGTTTGGCAACTGATCTTAGTTCTATTAGCGTTGACCCAAAGGGCGAAGGAATGCCGGGATAATGAAGCATAAGGCATTGTGGGGATACAACAGGTATGAGGTTTTGAGGGGTATTTGGAAGGGAATTATGGTGCCCGGACTTACTTTCGGAAATGCGGTTTTGTGCCTAAAATCAGAGGTACAGTCGACATTAGAAATAAATCAGAGAGCCACAAATGAGGCGGTACAGGGATATATGGGCTGGGCATCTTTCGAAGTACGGGAAGCTCAGAGTAAAACATTATATGAGGAACGCCGGAAGAAATTGAACAGTAACAGATGGGCAGCTAAAGTATTTAAATACCTGTACTTAAAAAGCGTTGGTTCACAATGGAGGAAAAGAACTAGGAAATTATCTAATAAGTATGCTAGTCACAAGGACGGAGAAATAAAGAGCATTAAGAAACAGGTGAAAAACACAGAAGGTAAAAATTGGATAAATTCAATGGAAAAGAAACAGAGTGTGGAAAATGCAGATCAGTAAGGAAGCTTTCTTTGATAACTCGAGTGGCAGTGCCATACTTTTTGAAGTTAGATCAGGGGGCCTTAGAACACGCAGCTACAAAAAGAAATTTAACAATGAAGATGACACATGTGCTGTATGTGGTAACTCCAGTGAAACAATTGACCATATTATACTCGAATGTAATGGTATCCATCTGGAAGTCGATGCAGGCGCAGTCACTGTAAAGTCCCTAGAAATATTGCTAGTCTCTCGTCCGCCGGCCGCGGCGGGGGCTGCCGCTGCGGTAAACCGGAGTGCGCCACTGCTGACGGAGCAGACGACGCGCGCACCCGTGCGCTTCGAAATGCATTCACTGCGCACTGCCTGGTGCCTTGTACGTGTGATGCCGCTATTTAGATTTTTATTTAAGTTTAGTCGTAGTATTGGATTCGCGCCCCAGTTATTGGCATAACCGCGGAAACGATCTTTTTTTGTTGTTGTGACCGATGTTTTGCGCGCATGCCCCGGAGCCGATGGAGAAACGGAGCCGATGGAGAAACGAAGCCGCTTTTTATACCCTATTATCCTCATTGAATACTACCGCGGTGCCGTATTGTAATAACGTCTTCTGAAGATTTTCTATAAACAATTGCGCTTGCATGAAGGACTATATCAGACGCACATTCTAGGCTCAGAGGACCATATGTGCAGAAACAGAGCGCTGTCGCCGGCGTTTTCGTTCACGCTATAATTTCATCTTAACTTCTTGTTAAGTTATAACACGTAAGTAGAACTGGAACCTCTCTGATGCATGCACAATTAAAGCACGCAAGATGGAAACCCGAGCCCTGCAAATCGCATCGCGCTTCAGGCAAACTGCTGATATGCATTCTTTGGTGCTTAGGAAGCCGATCCCACTCGAATATACCACCCCTCTTCTTGAATTGCATTTTGCAGCCTTAAAACATGTCTTAACAGCCAGCTGCTGCTTGAGAGGAAGGCCACTAACCCTTCTTTTAAACGCTGTCCTTGAAAGGTGTTCATTTTCTTTTTTCATTTCATAGACCTTTTACCAACTTTGTCACCAATTGTACATTTTTCATACGAAAACCTGCTCGAGACTTGGAAGTCTTTTATTCTTTACACCCGCCAGGCTTGGACCTTTTCCTCTTGACAGGGTGTTCTGAGTTAACTTTCGCAAGTATTTGCCGGCTATGCATGCGTGCTGCATCAGAAAGAATGGTGCAGTTCGTCGCAAAGTAACGCCCATTGGAGGAGGGAAAGGTCTTTGTCATGCATGGGCTTCAATCCGCAGCCAGGACCCGAACTGAGTTTCGCAATGTCCCGAAGAAGAATAATTATTTCTTGTGTTACCTGACAGCTGCTATCTCCTTCACTTTCCTCGAATGTACACTGCAGCATTCATGGCAGCTTCATTTGTATAACTGTGATGGAGCAGAACTCGCCGGCTTACGTAGACAGCATCCGGAGATCCGTCCTCGCTTGAGACTGCATATGCGAATGTTACTTGCTCATCATCAGAAAGAGCGACATTTGTCCACGCGGTGATGGTGACTGCAGCTTTCTGCATTTCTGGAGCAGACTCGCGCCACACATACGATCCACCGTCACTGTATTCTTCAATCGGCTCACTGGTGCTTTGGGATCAATGCGCTTCTTTTTCTCTGCAGGTCTCCCTGCTGAGTGTTTTTGCTCGCACAATAAGTTGCACTCATTTCATTTTTGAGGCAGGGATTTCGGGAAGTATCTTGGAACGTCAGGAAACACTGTCTGGACGGCATCCTTCGTGAGGTAACATCCCGAGGAATCTCAATTAACCTTTCCCTGAATCACAGTCTTCTCAATAAAACAGCTAGGGTTCGAAGTGTCGCTCACAAACGACACTACTTTCGTCGAGCACTCTGTCGCCGCGCTTGATGGTGCGCTTCCACTCTTGCCTCTTCTCTGCGTCTTTCGGTGTCCTAAGACAGATCATTTCACCTTGAACGAGCGCTACCCGCTCTTGCACCCGCGAGCACGAGTTGAGTTGCAAGTCCTTTATTGAATAGGACGGCTCATGGCCATGGATGGAGGTAACGTGGAGTAGGGAGAATCTTTAGTGTTTCCAGAGATCATCACTTAAATCAAATTGCTCTGATCAGGCCACTAAGGGAGCCATACGTGGCAAATGTTATTTGTGTGTTAGCGTCAGTTCCTAGAAGGCGGTAGGGTTCGAAACGCGTGCTGTCACGCTTGTTCCGTTGTGTGGAGATGACGCGATCGCACATCCATAAAAAAGGAGCACCAACACACATGCTTTCTAACTTCTGCGGATTCCGGCTCGCGAGCGCAAAGAAATACACGTGGTGCACAAGCGTTGCCACGGCACTAGCGGTTCAGCAGGGCGCAGACACGCAGTACGGCACAACCTACACCACGCTCCGAAAGCGGGCAGCGCCCCCTGCGCTTTCATCCGAGAAGCGGCCAACCGGTTCCATAGGGAACCCCGCTCGGACGGCAGACTAGCAAATACTTCTAGGGACTCTAGTCACTGTTCCTGAAGCTCTGGAGTTTAGTGATACCAGTGGCCGGGTGAATAAACCGGAGATGGAAACTAGCAAAAAACATCTGGAAGATTGGTGGTTTAAAAGCAGAGAAGGGACATAATGTTAGTAATGTAGAAACAAAAATTTAATAAATTGAATGATGGTTTAGGTAATCAATCTAAAACTATAATGAAGATATAGGGAGAAAAATGAGCATGGTAGCTACTGCTACCACCCCGTTTCAAAGGGGATCGACGTTCCTATATTCCATCTATCCCTCCTTCCATCCATATTTTAGATCCTACAAAACCCCTCTGCCTTGGAAAGTAGCGACACTCTCCTCACTTCGGCTGTTTTCCTCCTCAATTCTCCTCTGATTTCACTCTCCCACCGGCAGGAGCGCTGCGCACGGTACGCCGAACCTGCCTGCGCTTGAAGGGCGCCGCGGAAGGGTCAATGGTAGTGAATGGCGGGTGCTTGTGCTGGCCTTTAAAGCGTTCCTTTAAAAACGTCTTGGTACAGACATATTATAATCGATTTGAAAATGTTATATTTGGTTTTAGCGGCACATGTTGCTCGCAACAACAAAGAAGGAAGGAGAAGACAAGCTGAAAACGCCAAGAAATGTTTGCACTCTGCATCACGCTTGGGTGCTCTGAAACATCAACGGGAAATAAATTATGGTGTCATCTGCCTTAGGTGATAGATAGATGACATTGAATGAGGGCCTATGGCCCCTTCAGAAATCTTCTGCATCTTTGTGCGTGAACGGCAAACTGGCTAATTCTGAGCTATAAGCAAAAGTGTCGATTGTTGTATGCTTTCATTTCCAAATCGCAGTCTGTAAGAGAACGATGAAGCATTGTTCCTACGGCTGCTAATCAGAGGCAGTGTACGTGCAAAAAGTGGCTTTTATTTCTCAGCAAAATCAGTTATTCAGCAAAGTGACTCAGGCAAAAAAGCATCTCATTTTATTGGCACAACACTGTTTTTTTAAAGGTCGTAAGATGTGGCGCATACAAAATACACAGTTTCAAATTCAGAAGAAATGTAGCAATAAAAATTATTGCACATTGGAACACAGTCCCAAGTAGCATCTTTGCTTTTACTGACACAGCACAGGTAGCTTAGGAAAGGGTCGTAAGACGTTGCGCAGGCACATTAGATTCAAAGCACACATTTCCAAATAAAACAAAATGCACAGAAAACCACTGTTAGACAATTGGAAGATTCCGAGAACCTTTAATGAAATGAAAAGATATGAAAACGAAGTGCAAGCAAGTAATTTTTGTACAAAAATTTTTCACACTTGCTTCAATCTAGTTTTAATTTAGATGAAATAAGCTTCAGATATGCGCCAAAATATCTTCAAAAGATGGAAGCAGCTACCACAAATTTTGAGGTATTTACAGATTCTTTAAGACGACAGCCAAAATAACAATTGTTTATCGGCACTTTACACTCCTTCTAGCTTCCTCCTACTCCCCGCTCCCTTTTCACTGTGCCTGATAGCAAACTTCTCGAATAAAAAAAAAATCTGACAAGCGTAAGACGCACCTGTATACGCACGTCATGTATACATGGTGGCTGCGTAAAAGAATAGGCAAATGCACAAACACCGAAACATAAACGCCTTGCTCAAAATGTATTAAATGTATGATTTTTAGCAACCAGAACATGTCTACTGAGTAACAATATTCAATGCCATGTACGAATATTTTCGGCGGAAGGGCCACTTTCTTAAAAAAAGGCACACAAGAAGAAAAAAAGATGTGCCCTCTGATTAAAGGTAATTTAGATCTGCATTAGAGACACGAACGACAAACCTTTGTAACTTTCTTAACGCCGCTTCCAGGTTCACCTTAGTTCACTGTTCTCAACCTACCACATAATTCACCGTGGACATCAAATTTTCTGAAACTGTCATACGGTTAAATGCGTCATATAAGAAGCAAAACAAGTGAGAGATGAGAAAAATATCTCGGTCCCTTAAATTTGGCGAACGCACCGCGAGTCATGCAGAAATATCGTGGGACACAGTACCTCGCATAAAACACTCTTTTTCGTCGGGGCGAAGTCTTTCCTTTTTATGCTGTGCAGCATTTTTTTTGTTCGCAACTCGTCGCGTTTCCCTCGTGGAATGGAAAACAAAGTCAATCTGAACGCTTAAAACAGCAGCACGGAATCGTGCGCCCGGAACTGTAGGCGCGCAGGCTACGGGAAACGGCACCACGAGGCAGTCTAATGGCGGCAGCGAGAAAATAAAAAACAAGCACAGCAAGATTTTGCGCGCGCTGATGACGTATGGTGACGCGATGGCCACGTGAAGTGGCATTCCTGCGCCCGACAGCCAACGAAAAAGCAGAAAAACCGCCCCCACTCTCTCTTTGGAGAGGGGAGAGTAGGAAAGCGAGGAGGCAGCGCCGGGCGAGGGCAACGGCGGCAAAGATCTTACATTTTCGCTACTTTCCAGATAGAAGGGTTTTAACCCTACCATTGAGAAAACAGAATCTCGCGTCATAACGTGCTCCGGAGTACGCATTTTTTTCCCTAAAAAATAAGCAAATGGTGAGCCCGCATGCATATTAAAACATAACTTTACATATGAAACACATCACATGTGGCAAGCAAACATGTGTCATGTATATAAACATATATTGCTTTATTAAAATAGAAGCTGTATTTTTGCTTGCTTTTCCCATCGTGGAAAGGCTGTTCAGTTCATTAACATTGCAGTGAGTGCATAGTGCAAGGCAAAAAAAGTGTTACGGGCCGGTGTTGCTCTGACCTGCCTCGTCTCGCGCAAATCAACCGCTTGAGTTAGCGGGCCGCATTGCTGTGCTTGGCAACGACGGCGCGGATCAATAGTTTCGCTATGAGAGCAAAGCATTTGCAATGGGAGGGTAGCTACGACCCTCGTGCGGCTGTAAACTGCGTCATTATTAATCCTCTAAAAGATGACGCAGCTGATAAGTTCCCTTTGACGTCGTTTCAGTGCTTTCTGCAATTGTAACAAGTGTCAGCTTACTTCAACACCCACCAAACGGTCTACCAAACTGCGTTGAGCAAACAGCCGCCTGCACTGCTCGTCGAATTCACCATGTTTTTCTCGCGGCCGCTTCAAGTGGTTCGAAATGCGGCGCCCAACTTTGGTAATTTACAGCAATTGCAGAACATCCTTTCCGCAACGAAACGCCATTTTGACGTCATCAATAAATGTTTATGCATGACGTATTTCCCACCACACAACATCAGCCAATCAGATTTCAGGAGTTGGCTCTTAACAGTGAACAGTTATTTCAGCCCATTCGTAATACAAGCGTAAGTGCTTCCCTTTCTATCACATATACCTGTTTTCCCTCCACAATTACTTATAAATACCATCCAGGCATCATGAACAGCGCTGCTAAAAATCAGTTTTCACGTTCATGTCATTTTTACCTCACCGCAAAAAGCTGCTTCGACAGACCGCAATTTCGCTCCACAAATTTGAAACACATGACTTTTCTGACAACCAATCAGAGAAACAACACGGCGCCGAACGGCGGCCATTTGTGTCGAAAATAGGGACCCTGGTAGAAGTAGCATGGCGGAAGTAGAGTGATGGCGAAGGGGAGGCTGTTTTTAAGTCTCTTCGATTTGGCTTGCACTGGCTGCACTAGTTCTGAAAATTGCTGCAGCGGTGCCAGGAGGTCACGTGAGCGTGTAGTGGCAGTTCCGATACTGGTGTGCGGCGGTAGCTGCCAAAACGAGCACGCAAATGTAGGACTATGCAACCTAGGAGACGCGTGCGCGCAACATGTATCGCTAGCACATGATCATGTCCAATTTCGAAGCCAGCTGCCGTAGGCCTACAGCACTCGATCGGACAGTGACGTTGACTGCGACCAATTGACCATCGTACGCGCGACTGCACGATTGTTATATCAGCCGCGCTCTGCGAAGATGCCAATCATGCGCCTGGGTACGAGAAACATTGTAAGCAGTTGCCGCGAGTATTAGTTAAAGCAAGACTGCCTAACGAGACGTTTGATTGATTTCCGCGGACTTCTGTCCAAAAGCGCTAGCTGCTGAAAAGACGCAAGTACCTCATTGCGCACTCTCAGACGTCTATGTACTCCGTGGGCGACAAGTTTGATGTCGCAGAGCCGCATGCGCACGCTTGGCACATACACTTGGCACGACAGAAACTCGATCTATCGTAACTGTTTTCTGTTCGCAGCTACCCGCCTTCTTAGGTCGCAACACGATAAAAAAAATGGCAGTAGTTTAGCTCTGGTCAAACCTGGTAAGTTGCGCAAGTTGCGCTTAAGGTTCGACATGTAGTGTAGCTGCGGGTGTAGCTTGACGTGTTTAGCCACGATTAAAGACTCGTCCTGTTGTTGATGCCGAGTCATCACTGCCCAAGGCATTCTGAAGACTCCATGCATGATCATCACCAGACGCACAAGTGTCTAGAGGTGCACGACGCGCTCGTCTAGCAGCGGCATGCGCTCTCTGTTTTGCTAGCCGTTGGTCACATTACCCGCTTCTCCTTTCATCATTTCAGAAAGCGTGCGTGCGTGCTACTGTGTGCTTTGCTCGCAGAACGGCTAAACAATCCCCATCCTCCAGCTCGAAGCCCTGCTCCGACGACCAAGCGCCTCCTTGCATCCTTCCCGCGCATTGGACTTAACAGCTTGGAGCCATCCTCTCATTCCCTGCAGTAAAACGAAAAAACAAAAAACAAAATGAACACCCATAAGGCGCGCAAGAGTGACGTAGCCCTACGTAACTTTTGTGACACGTGATTGCGTACTCAGGATCTGCAAAAATATCCTCCCATGGCGAAGGCTGGGCCCACGTTCTTAGATATAAGACAGTTGGAAAACTGCGCGGTGCGAAGTGGGCGAAACGATCGTCGGTCCGGCGTGAGTTGATCGCAAAGCGACCGCAGCGCCCCTCTTCCCTGCCACGGAACCCTCTTCTTTCAGCAATGCAACGGAAAATAAAATTGCGTTTGAGTTTTTAAGATACCTCTTTGTACGCATGAAACGCCACCGCGTTTGCAGGCGTTTCTCAAGCAGGCAGGTAGTAGGCGACACGCTTGAGCTGCTTGAGCCGCGTTTGCAATCTTCTTGCTTCAGACGCCTCAGTAGACGTGGTGGCTTTCATATGCGTACAAAATTGTCTTAAAACGCAAACGCACTTTTATTTTCTGTAGCATTGCTGAAAGAAAAGGATTAGTAGTTTTTTTTTGTTTTTTTTTTTTAAATTTCTGCCGTCACCCATCGACCGCAGCGAGCGGGGGAGAAGGGCGCTGCGGTCGCTTTGCGATCAACTCACGCCGGAGCGGCGATTCTTTGAGCCCACTTCGCAGCGCGGCGCGCATTTTCCAACTGTCTATGGGTGCGTTCCAATTCTTAGGCGTCTACCAAGACTGCTTCGTAGGTGTCATGGTAGACGTCTACACTTTGTAGTCTACACGTTCGCATAATGGGACGCGTCTACCTATCTACGCCTATCGTCCCTTCGCGGCATAAAGGTTGAACTAAAACGTTTGAATAACTATTATAACGTTGCTTATAACGTTATAACAATACAGGTGAAAATCACGTTTTTAACGGTTCGCCGATGTTTTGCAGGAATAATATGCATGTTTAATCGCCACAACGCAGATCGACTATTGATCGGTTGATTTGTAGCAGACCAACTTCTCACGCAATGGGCTCGCTCAAGGCTCGACGGAAGAGAATGTTAGTCTGTTTTTACGTTTTTATTACTGATGATGAAGTGTACATGCTTATCGGATGTCTCACGCACACAGCTGTAAGCATGAATTAAAATATGCAAAATACTGTAAACTTGAGAGGATTACGGACGAAAGATTATAACCGGCTACATCAAAAGAAAAACTTTGTGCCGTTACACATGTCGTCTGCATTCACTAGGCGAGGAAACCAAAGACAGCAACTCGTTTTATTAATAGAGAGGCACACTAAAATCCATGCCCAACAAGCCTGCATCGTCAGGCGAGTTCGTTCTTTCGAGATTAACTGAAAATCCACGGAAGAGTTCGCCACGGCTACTACAGCAAGAGAGAAACACATGCGTGCCGTACAGCAGACGTTCTGACTCCCGGCGAGGTGCCCAGAAAGCGACGAGTTCGTCGATAACATCAAGACTCAAGAAACGCATCCTTAAATTAAAAAACAAGACCAACAGCATTAAGCAAAAATCTCAACCGCAAGGTTTCCTCTTAGAGCGCGATTTAAGAATCTGCAGTGCTATGAATCTCATGACCATAAAGGCAGCTGAATTAGCCTGTAGCTAGCGTACGCATTGACGTAACAACTCGCATTTGAAAGATCGCGCATATGCATACTCCAGCGCTCGAAAAGAGCACGACCACCGTACAGCTACTGCACCACCGCAAGCACGACTCGCTCAGCGCGAACCGCGCACTGTCCGCCATGTTTAGACAGCAAAGTAGCCTGCATCGATGTTGACTTCGGCGAGAATTGGAACGCGTCCCAAGATGGCGGCTGCCCAGCTAGCCGTCAAAGTTTTTACTTCCTCCATGGTCTAAGTAGACGTCTACTACGGGGTATTGGAACGCACCCTATATCTAAGAACGTTGGGCTGGGCCAAAAGCGGTTTAGCGGTACCGCAGCAGGTCAGGGGGCCAATTACTCAGATTAAGATCAATCAACATAAGAAGAATAGATCTTTTGATAACTTTGCTTGTGAAGGAGGTAAGGTATGTTAATAAGACACTCTTAATTTTTTTTTTAAATCTTGCAGCACTCGTGTCGCGTCCCCTTGATGTTGCATCGGTCTTGACGAAACTTTTCAGGCCTTGTTAGGTTCTTGAGAAGTAGGCAACCAGAGGTAACTAAGGCAACGGAGATAACGAAGCTGACGAAGCATGATGCGTTTCTTATCACTGCTGTGGTGCGGGCCTTGGGGCGCCCGGGAACGCATATAAATTTAGTTCGCGAGTCTGAAAGTGTCCCTTTTGCGAACATTTCGACGTCCTCGCTGGTCGCTGCTCTGTCGCCGTTTGGTGAGGTTTAATATCCATACAGCCGTGCTTTTATTTTTTTTTGTTTCGTCCCCTTCGACGTGCGGCCAGTGCGAAGACGTTTTGCAGCATTGCATTGCGCTTTTGAAGCGCTTAGCGCTTTATCGCAAGATGATCGAGCCCACACAAAGCGAGGAAACGATGCTCTGTGGCACATTGCGGCAGCGTGGACTCAACCGTCGGTGTCTTATAACACCGCTTCCCGGCTGACTTTCACTGGTGAGCAGATCTGGAGGTGGCACACAGACTCAATGTATGCTCTAATGCTCCTGTGTTAAGCACGTTTGTTGATGTTAAAGCGGTCTAGACTGGTGCGACCTTGAAATTGCCTTGAAAACTGCTGTATTCTTTGAACTGAAGAATTTAAATGTGAAAAGTAATCATAGTGCTCTATGCTTCACGCGTGTCTTGATGCACCTACCACGGCTGCTCGATGGAAGCGCAGTAGGTACGGCCTGCTACGTCGCCCGAAACCGGCGGGAGGCGCCTACTTTCAGTCGCCACCGCCGCGGCGCCACCGTTCGGTGACAGCCGCGCGCGGAGAGCTGCGCCTGGCTGCGCTTTGAGGGAGGCGTCGGCGTGGTAGAAGCCTTTTAATTTAAGGATATAAGAGCTCCGCTTCAGCTGTGATCACAAGATCACTTGTGATCACTCTTAGCTGTGATCACAAGAATGTTTACGCGTCAGAGCGCAACTGCCGCAGAGATTCAGCGAGCAGCCGAGTACGCTTATTTAATGGCCACACAAAAGCAGGAAGAAAATTACCAATCGCAGACGGAAAACCTTCCTTGAGAGAGGTTTATGCCATAGCCATAAATATCGCTCCACTGCTGAGTTGACATTTCCAGCCCAGCTCGCTATGTGGGGGCAGCAACTTTAACGATATCTTGCATAGCGCCTTAGCATGGGCACGATCATTGTTTTTATAGATTAGCTGCAGGTACTGTGTACAGTGAGAAAACAATGATGAAACCAAAAGTTTACACAGCTTGCTACATCACCGGGCCTTCTCAGACTTCATCATTCTGTTAATGAAGGTTCTCGTAAGCTGACAAAGCTTGATTACTTCCTTTGCGGGTACATCAAGCCTCCATTGTCCTTGGCTTTCATTAACCTGTTACTGGTCCAGTTGACTCATATTTCCTGCAACAGGCTTTTGCACGACTGACATGTCGCCTCAAAAGCATTACCAAATATCGCATAAATTAAGCAACAACCTGGTAGTAATAAACAAAACTTGGGGTTCTTAAGTCTCCTTGAGGAGCCTCGTTAGAGTGCCCGCACTTTGCTACCTGCTTTTTCACCGTATCCCGTAATTGCTGCTTCTGTCGCTTATCATTAGAATGCAGCCTTAAGCCACCGCATCATATTAAATAGCACCCTAGACATAGCTATATAAAGCCCCTCTTTACCGACGCCGACACTATAGGAGTATAGTGTGCCTGATTTGGGATCTAAGGGTCCCGCTTTCAATAATTCCCATTTCACCCTTACATCTTATTGACTCTGTCTAGTTTGGCAGCTCCTGCCACATTGAACATGTCATGTGTTCTCATCGCGCCAAAGGTGTCTGGCCATATCACCAACTAAAGTGCCTCTTACCAGAGAGGTTTTTTTCCGACTTTCCGCCGACAGAGCGGGCGCCGGATTTTCTGTGGAACTTGGCTTTTCATTTTATCGCATCGGCTCAGTCTCAACAGTATAAACAAATGTTGTATGCACAGGCTCCTTTACTTGCAAGGCCACTCAGACTAAGCGCGGCAACATTTAGAACAAATTGCATGCTTATATAAAAAAAACCCTTCGTAGGTTTTTCTGATATGTCCTCGCAACATAACCTGCGAGAAAAGCTTCTGGTGCTACCTCATCGTGTTCATCTGCTTCATAACACATCGTTAAAAATCCTCGTTCACTGGCCAGCTCCCTGGTAATTAAATAGGTTAAACAACGTGACAGGAAAACAGGAAAATAGGACGACACAACTAGCGTGGTTGTGCCGTCTTTTTCTCCTGTGTTCCCGTCACGTTGTTTGCACGGTTAACCTATAATTAATCAACAAGTCCAATCTGCGGTCCCTTGTAGCAAATTCAATGACAGCTGATAGGGCATTATGCTTCAGCATCTGGACTTTTTAACCTCAGCGCCGCTTTCATTTCAGAGGAAGCGACTGCATTTCCACTTCTCGCTGCTGTCTTTGCCTGAAGCGAGCTCAGCAGATAAAATTAGATGGTCTCTGAGATGTCTCTTAAGCGGAGGACGGCGAAAGCCTACCCTTCTCCTATCATTTGCCTCTCATCGTTTGCCGCAGTTCGTCATTTCAAGTCGTCGTTTGATATATTGTTCGTTTTCCAGTCATGATGAGTCTGCCTGCGTAGTCATTGTAGCCCTTATCACTCATAACTAAGCAGGTTACTCATTTAGAATCAGCAGTGGTCATTACATGTCGTCGTTTCACATATTGGTCATTTCGTAGTCATTAACAGTAATGATGAGTCATGCCTAGCTATTATAGTCATTACCACACATCGCTAAGCACTTTTATTCATTTCTAATCAATAGCGGTCATTACATGTAGTTTGATATACTGGCCATTACAAATCATTTTAGTCATTATTAACCTATATTAGTCATTAGCATCAGTCATTACCTCTAACAATGTCTATAACTTTTATTGATTACCTATCACCATCAATCATTTTCATTCTTAATATCCCTCCTTGCACGTCCGCATTTGCGACTGGCACACCAGTGCACAGATGCGACGCACAGATAACAGGTATAGCTTCTGCGCATAGATTTTCGCTCCATGAGCCTAGAACGGCTTTCGCCTTAAAAAACAAACGCATCCAGTCTGTGCTTGCACACGCGCACACAAAAAAGTTTGCGTTTACCACGCAGACGCGAGGCGAACGCGCCCAGAAAGGAAGCAAACCACGCGCTCAGAGCCGGCGACCCCGGCGGCGACGTGTCCCCGAACAGTGGCGCCCTCAGCAGAAATAGCGGGCGCAACTGTAAACTCCCCAAGGACGCGCTTGCCCATTGACGGCGGCGCGACGCAGCAGGCCGCACGCAGTGCGCTTCCATCGAGCGGCCGTGCACCTACTTTCATGGCATTTATATTTCTCTATCATAGCCTTGTTTTCTGAACATGCATGTTTCTTATCTGGTGATGTTTTGTGGCAGGCACTTCAAGCTTTTTCCATGTCTCGACTGTGATCATTGGGATGATTAGCCCGCTTAAACAGCGCTACTCTTTGTGCTGTCTGCGACATGCATTTTTATTCTTTTGCTCTGTTGCTGTCTTTGCTTGGTTGATGTAATAAACCATGAATATAAAAACCATAATTGTTCACTTGGTATACTCTGTTGCGAACTGGGCATGACTGCCCGGTTGCACCAGTGTTTCTGGACCACACCTTGCTGTGCTGAGGGACAAAGTACATGGTCAAAGTACTTGCATGACTTGCAGCAGTATTTGCATTATGAATTTACATGCTTGGTCTATGTTTGGAAGTGTTGCTGCCTTTCTATGCCGTCATCTTTGCAACCACTTTCATTGTGCTGACAACAGAAACTCGAGTTCTTTTAGTTGACAAAAGTTGGCGCGTGCTGGAAGGCAACAACCTTCAAAAAATGCAGGTTCGTCAATGCAGTGCGGCGGTATTTTTTAAACTTGTTCATAATTCGCGCCTAAGTAAACGTATGCGTAACGACATTCGACGTCATGGTACCCCCAGTTCAACTTCAGTTTTCATTGGCAGTTTAAATAGATATGGAGGTTTTTTTAAGGCGGAAGCCGTTCTAGGCTGACGGAGCGAAATTCCGTGCGCGTGATCTGTGAGCTAATCTGTGCGCTAATGTGTCATTCGCAAAAAGCGGACGTGTGATGAGGGAGATTAAGAATGAACACGATTGATGGTGATAGGTAATGAATAAAAGTTATAGACATCGATTGGGTTAATGGCTAATGCTAATGACTAATAATGATGATTAATAACTAAATATCGGTTGTAATGACCAATGTGTCAAACTACCGCTGGTAATCACCGCAACTGATTGAAAATGAATAAAAGTGCTTAGCTATAAGCGGTATTGACTACAATGACTAGGCATGACTCATCATGATTACGAAACGATCAAGATGTCAAGACGACTTGAAATGATCGCAATTGATTGCGAATAAGTAAAATGACTAGGCAGAGATTCGTAATCACTGCTAATGACTACGAAACGACCAATATGTCAAATGACGACTTGTAAGGACAGCAACTGGGTGGAATGAGTGAATGTGCTTAGCTGTGAGTGGTAATGACTAGGCATGACTCATCATGACTACGAAACGACCAATAGTCAAACGACGATTTGAAATGACCGCAAGTGGCTGGAAACGATACGGGACAAACCATGAGAGGCAAATGATAGGATATTAAGGGTGGGCTTTCGCCATTCTCCATTAATAGATATCTAAAAGGCCCTCTAATTAATTTTTTTTGAGTATATCCAGCTGCACTTAATATTTTGGGTTGCCTTCTTCAATTTCACTCTCAGGCTTAGGACCATTTAATTTCGTAACAACACAGAAGAAACAAAACAAAAAAGCTACGAAAGTCAACGACGTGATCAGGGACTCCGACGAAACGTTTTTAGAGGCGACTTAAGCGACCTACAGGTTTTCTCTACTTTCTTATCGATTATCTCCACAATTACGTTACTATTACACACACACACACACACACACACACACACACACACACACACACACACACACACACACACACACACACACACACACACACACACACACACACACACACACACACACACACACACACACACACACACACACACACACACACACACACACACACACACACACACACACACACACACACACACACACACACACACACACACACACACACACACACACACACACACACACACACACACACACACACACACACACACACACACACACACACACACACACACACACACACACACACACACACACACACACACACACACACACACACACACACACACACACACACACACACACACACACACACACACACACACACACACACACACACACACACACACACACACACACACACACACACACACACACACACACACACACACACACACACACACACACACACACACACACACACACACACACACACACACACACACACACACACACACACACACACACACACACACACACACACACACACACACACACACACACACACACACACACACACACACACACACACACACACACACACACACACACACACACACACACACACACACACACACACACACACACACACACACACACACACACAAGCACGCACGCACGCACGCACAGACACACACACACACACAGACGCTAACTCACAAACAAAATTAATAAAAAACTAACACAACCTACAAAGACTAATGACAGACACAATGCTTCACACTAAGAGACGGCGTTCGAGCTTACAGTTCGAAGCGGGCAACGCGTTTCGTGGGTCCAGGCAATGGCACCGGCGTCGAGGTAGCGTTCGGCTTGCAATTAGCTGGTCTTGGTGGCCGCAACGGACGACCTGCCGTTGAAGCGTGAGCTGAAGTAACGTTGGCGTTCGTGGCGGCGTTGAGTACAACTCCTGGGCGATGCAGGTGGACGGTGGTACGAGCTTTGGAGGTACCTCCTGGACGTAGCAATTAAGTGGCCGAGTGGTCGCTCAATCCCCGGAACCGGTTCGAGAACAGCATGGAGTCTACGGTGCAGTGTCGTAGAACATGAGGACGCCGGTACAGCAGCCGGCGTTGCTCACTCCCAGCCAAGGCGTCCTTCACCTCCCGGAGCCTCCGCTTCTCTGGCTTCCACCCCCTTGCCTCTCCATATCGCGACTTTTTATAACCTCCGCGTTGATACACGTCAGCCTTATCGTCGTCTTCATCGTCTTCTGTTCACCAATCAGTGCTTGCCATGTCACCGACTACTTCGTCTTCTTAATCATTCGTTTGTCCACGTAATCCTTTTCGCCGTCGTCGTTTTCTTTGGTTTCGCAAAAAGCATCTGTATTTGGCCTCTTACATGTGACAAGGGCCCCCCTCTCTCAAGAGTTTTCCCTTGAAAACTGCTTACAGTTTCGCTGCCATTACAACTTCCAGCAAACCGAATATCTTCTCCGGCCAGTCTGGACCCAGCACTTAGAACACCTCAGTCGTCTTGAACGCGCCCAAAGCACACTACTGACACAACACACGAAAATTGTCTTCATAGAACACTATCACAACACTGTCGTTGTCCGTACAGTGTCCTTAATAAACATACTAACGCGCACAACATATTTCATTGTATAAAATTACATCAACAAACCGAGAACCAAGCCCACAAAAACCGTAACTCAAATCTAACTGAGCCTGTCCGGCTCTATTCATGAAATCTGCGCCAATGTTGCCTCTGCCTTATACTCCACATAAAAGTCGTACTTTTGCAAGGCTAGGATCCACCTCATGACTTTGTTATTGTTCATTTTGGCTTGTGTTAGATATTCGAGCGGCTGATGATCAGTTTGAATTCGAAAGTTTCTCCCCGTAAAGATAAATATAAAATTTCTTCACTGCTCATACCACAGCCAAACATTCCCTTTCAATGGTGGGATAGTTGCGTTCACAAGCAGTTAATCTTTTACTAGCAAAGAATACCGGATGTAATTTATGATTCTCTTCTTGCAAGAGTGCTGCTCCCAATGCTCTGTCGGAAGCGTCAGTGCGAAGAACAAACTCTTTGTCTAAGTTCGGAGCAAGCAGAACAGGCGGCTTTACCATATGCTGTTTTAAAGTCATGAAGGCGTTTTCGTGTTCATCTGTCCAATTGAGCTTATTACTGGCACCCTTCCTAGTGAGCTCTACAAGTGGATGGGCTATGTGAGCATAACTGGCATAAACTCCCTGAAGTACCCAGTTAGACCAAGAAACGACTGTACTTCTTTCTTAGTACTAGGTGTCTGGGCTGCCTGTATTTTCCACAATATATCGTCTTTCGTCGTGATGCGGCCCATCCCTAGCTTGTGCCCGAGAAACGAGATACCCTCCAAGCCTATCTCACATTTTGTTGGTTTTACCGTCAGCCTGGATTGCTGAATTCTGTAAAAGAGCCTCTCTAGCGTAACTACGTGTTCTTTCCATGTATCGGTCGCCACCAGATTTTCGAGCCCATCCAAAACTTTCCTCATCAATTTCGTGAAAATAGCCGATGCAGTCATCAATCCAAAGGGCATAAACTTAAACTGAAATAATCCCACTGCACAGGAAAAGGCTGTTTTCTCCTTCGATGATTCCTCCATCGGTATTTGCCAATACCCTTTAGCTAAATCCAGTTTAGAAAAAAACTTTTTGTTGGCTACCTTAGCGAACACCACGTCCGCTCTTGGAACAGGTTAAGCATCGGGTGCCAAGATGTTATTAAGCCGACGAAAGTCTACGTACAATCTGTTGGTGCCATCAGGTGTTTTGACGACCACGAGAGGGACATTGTATGCAGATCATGACCACTCGATTATACCCAACTCCGACACATCTTTTTCAATTGATTCCTGTACCACTAACGGTAGTGGGTATTGCTTCACATTGATTGGTCGGTCCGTAGAGAGATCTAATTTGCGGCATATGACGTCAGTACATCCCGATACATCCGAATATCTCGCTTACTTTGTAGTAGAGGCCTTATCTGTGATCTTCTGTCTTCATTCAAATTGGGGTTTATTAATACGTTTTTCCATCCTACACTTTTCTTGAAATTGTAAGAGGGCATCTCGGCAAAATCACCTGGTTCTACCACTACAAAGCAAGCGACCTTGTCTCCTAACTCTTTCTGTGCTGGAACTCTTTCTTCGTACTTCTTCAACATGTTTGCATGAAATACCTTCTTGGCGTTATTTATTAATAATTCATAATCCATATCGTTTTTCTTCTGTGTCACTAGGTAGGGTTATTTCCAGTGCATCAATAACTTGTTGTCCGTGGGCAGTAGGATCTGAACCCTGTCGCCTGGATTGAGATTCCTATTGGTGGCTTTCTTGTCGTAGCCTTTATATAGTTTTCGCGCCCTCTCGAGACCTTGATGTGCCATTCTACATGTCTCCTCCAGCTTGTCTCGCAACTCAAGCACATATATGTATGTGTATGTCATCTTGAGCTGCGCTGCAATCTCTTTATTTGACCACAGCTCCTTGAGTATTGTCAAGGGACCCGTAACGGTTCTCCCAAACAACATCTCGAAGGGAGAGAAACCAAGACTTGTTCGCGGTACTTCGCGACAAGCAAATAAAAGAGCTGGAAGGTATCTGTCCCAATCGGTTGGTCTTTCCTGGCACATTTTATTACTCATATTTTTGAGCGCTCCATTGAATCGCTCTACTAGGCCATTACACATGGGATCGTATGGCGTTGTTAGTAAATGCCTTATAGACAGAAGGTGGTTAAGCTCTTTCATCAGGTCCGACGTGAAGTTTGATCCACGATCACTTAAAATCTCTTTGGGAATCCCATAGTGAGCGAACATCTCCAAAAGACCTTCAACAATTTGGACACTGTCGAGGGTTTTCAATGGAACGGCGTCAGGATAACGAGTAGCCATGTCGACCAAGGTAAGCACATATCTATTGCCTTTAGTAGATCTCAACATTGGTCCCACAATGTCAATAGCCACTCTATGAAACGGTAGGCCGATAGCTGGCATCTTGCCCAGTGGTACGGGACTAACTCTGCCCTTTGGGATTGTGCGTTGGCAAACGTCACACGACCTAATGAAGCGTTTAACGTCGCTTTGGACGCCTGGCCAAAATAACTTCTCGGTGATTCTGGACACCGTCTTCTGAACCCCCTGATGTCCGGCCATGATGGTGTCGTGTCCTAAGCGTAAAACCGTCTCTCGCAGATCTTTCGGTAACACAAGCTGTTGGACCTGCCTTCCTGAGCTAAAAATGCATTTCCTGTGAAGAAGACCACCTACCAATTGAAATTGAAACGAAGTACGACTTACGTCTCTTTTTTCTGCATTTCCCCTACTTTCTTGAAACAGGCTTGGAAGCTCGAATCTTCTCTTCGCTTAATTGCCATTTCGCCCGATGTTACTTTCAGACAGATCGCAACGGGAGTAGAGCGGCCGTTGCGTCGCTCTGGCTGTCTCTTGCGCTTGTGTCTCTACTGCCGACGAGAAACCGACTGCACCATCCCCTTGCTGGCCAGTCGTGGGCCTTTCCTCGTTTTGGTGCTTCCCAACATCGATCATCCTCCACTCAGGATCAGGGTCATTGACGCTTTCTGCACCCGAAATGTTTTCCAACATGAGATCATAAATTGGTTGCTCTACGCATTTTGCCAATAGCTCTCCGGTATAATAGGAGGTTGACACTAGAATCCTGGCTTCCGGCAGGTGCCTAACCGTGCTGTCCACCAGGGTGACAGCGGACGCTTCCCCTGTTAGGTCTTCGTTCCTCACTAGGCTTCTCCGAACCAGAACTCTATTGGCTCTACTGTGCCTAAGTTCCAATATATGACGGTCCTATATTTGTCCAACTACCTCTGGCATTGCTGTTTTCGACTTGGACGTTCAACTCTCCACTTCATTGTACAGTGGCGTTTGCTCCTCTTTGAGCTGTAGAACTTTGGCTGGTGTGATAAGTTCTTTCTTTAAATCAACCACACATGCAGCTCGGTCCTGCGTTCCATATTGGCATTCTTCCACAGTATACCCTATCCTGTTGCAACCTCGACACACGACCTGCGTCTTCCGGGCCGCACTGCTAGATCTACAGTCAACTGCATGGTGTCCCACCCTGTTACAGAGGAAACACCTGATTGGCGCCTTAAACTCCCCGCCGGAGGGTCTTGATTTTGCTAAATTTAATTCTGAAACCTTCTGATTTTTTTCGTTCCCCTTACTCATATTCCTGAGACTTTGAACTTCAAGAAATCGGTCTGCATTCTCGGCAACCTCTTCTAATGAACACAACTTTCTTTCAGGAATACCGCTAGATTTGGACTGCAGTATAGTAGGAACTACTCTGTCCCCAGTTTGTCATGAACGCCTTCAAAACACTTTTCTGTGTTCGACATCTCAAGCCATCTGTCGAAATAATTGGCCAGCCGACAAGAAAACTGCTTAGCGGTTTCAGAATCCTCAGGTTTCGTGGTGCGGAATCTCTCACGAAACCCCCCCGCTGTTAGCCTGAATCTTTGAAAAAGTGCCTTCTTGACTTTATCATAATCCATGGAATCAGACGCAGGCATCCTACCAAATACATTCAGCGCTTCCCCGACTAAACACATACTCAACGTTGTTGCCCATTCACAGCGCTCCCAACCTTGCCCTAAAGCTATCCGCTCAAATTGTTGCAGATATGCATCCAAGTCATCTTTTTTGTCATCAAAAGGAGCCTTCAGCTTCCTCGGACAAACTCTCGTCGATTTAGGCATTCCTATTCCTACCTCGGAGCCCCGATCGTCATCCGTGCTCCTCTCGCGTTCTTCGAACAACTGCTGCTGTTTTCACAGCAAAAACTCCTTCTCTCGTTCAATTCTTATTTCACGTTCCTCCGATTCCTTCGCTTCTTTCGCACTGATTTCTGCTTCTCGTTCCACGGCTTCACGCGCTGCTTTCTGCTGTCGCTCCGCGGCTTCACGCGCATCTTCACGGGCATCTTCAAGTGTCCGTGCTCTTTCATCCTGAGCCTTTTCACTTCTTGCTCATAGAGACTCATCGCCTCCTCTGCTTAGCCCTAGCTTGAGAGTCACCTCTGATGTCTTCGCCAAGTCCATACTATCTGCCTTCGAGACATCCGAAAGATCGGAGACAAATAGAAAATAAACAAGAAAATGCATCCTGGCAGGCTCGCCACTTCTTTCTTTGTCATGGATCTCCGGTGAACGCTCAGGCCGAAAGCATGAACTAGATGCCAGCCGTACCCACACGGACGCACATTTAACACACACACACACACACACACACACACACACACACACACACACACACACACACACACACACACACACACACACACACACACACACACACACACACACACACACACACACACACACACACACACACACACACACACACACACACACACACACACACACACACACACACACACACACACACACACACACACACACACACACACACACACACACACACACACACACACACACACACACACACACACACACACACACACACACACACACACACACACACACACACACACACACACACACACACACACACACACACACACACACACACACACACACACACACACACACACACACACACACACACACACACACACACACACACACACACACACACACACACACACACACACACACACACACACACACACACACACACACACACACACACACACACACACACACACACACACACACACACACACACACACACACACACACACACACACACACACACACACACACACACACACACACACACACACACACACACACACACACACACACACACACACACACACACACACACACACACACACACACACACACACACACACACACACACACACACACACACACACACACACACACACACACACACACACACACACACACACACACACACACACACACACACACACACACACACACACACACACACACACACACACACACACACACACACACACACACACACACACACACACACACACACACACACACACACACACACACACACACACACACACACACACACACACACACACACACACACACACACACACACACACACACACACACACACACACACACACACACACACACACACACACACACACACACAGACAGACAGACAGACAGACAGACAGACAGACAGACGCTAACTCGCAAACAAAATTAACAAAACAATAACACAATCTACAAAGACTAATGGCAGACACGATGCTTCACATTAAGAGATGGCGTTCGAGCTTACAGTTCGAAGCGGGCGACGCGTTTCGTGGGTCCAGGCAATGGCGCCGGCGTTGAGATGGCGCTCGGCTTGCAATGAGCTGGTCTTGGTGGCCGCAATGGACGACCTGCCGTTGAAGCGTGAGCTGAAGCAACGTTGGCGTTTGTGGTGGCGTTGAGGTAAACCTCCTGGGCGATGCAAGTGGACGGTGGTGCGAGCTTTGGAGGTACCTCCTGGACGTAGCAAGTGGCCGAGTGGTCGTTCAATCCCCGGAACCGGTTCGAGAACAGCAGGGAGTCTACGGGGCAGTGTCGTAGAACATGAGGACACCGGTACAGCAGCCGGCGTTGCTCACTCCCAGCCAAGGCGTCCCTCACCTCCCGGAGCCTCCGCTGATGATGCCATGCTTTGCCAACAAAGTTTGCCGCACCTTCGACGCTGAAAAAAGCACTCGCTGTAGTTTTCAAGAAGAGTGCGAATCCGGTCTTGTCTGTCTCGGGGGAGCGCTGGATTAGTGTCGAAATTGGGCTGCTGGGCTTGGTTGGGTGCATCGTCTTCAAGTTGGCTGGGGAGCGCGAAGACTTCTCGGGTGTCCGCTAGCTCGTCAAGAAAAGCAATCGTCATGCCCTTGTTCAGGTGCCGGTATTCGTCGGTGAAGTTCGTGACGAGCACATCAGCTTGTCCATGATATAAACGGACGATGCCTCTTGCAATGCCAAGTCTTCTATCCAGTAACAACTGAGTGTTTCCTTCGACAACCCCTCCCGTGAATTCGACTTCTGTTGTAACCACAGGGACGATGACACTTGATCGGGGCGGTACGGTCAATTCTCCGTCGAGGACGTTGAGAGCGACTTGATGCGTCGAAGTTCTCGTAGCAGGTGTGGCTTTGTCGGCCGACAGCTTGATGAGCTTGGATCGGAGGTAGATGATCGCTCGATGTTCGTTCAGAAAATCCATGCCCAGAATCACATCGCGGGAACAGTGCTGTAGAACGACGAAGCTGGTAGGGTAGGTACGTCCATTTACTATAACCCTTGTGGTGCATCGCCCCGACAGCGTAATAAGGCTACCACCAGCGGTGCGGATTAGCGGGCCGTCCCAAGTCGTCGTCACGTTCTTGAGCTGGGCGGCGAAAGCTCCACTGATGACAGAGTAGTCGACACCGGTGTCTATTAGGGCGGTAACCATGCGTCCGTCGACAGCAACCTCAAGGTCGCTTGTTCGCATCCTAGTATTGCACGTTGGCTTCGGTGTTCGATCTCTGCTTCGTCTTGTGCTGAAGTCGCGGACTGGGCACACCGTCGTAACGTCGCTGGGCGGCGATGACAACTTGAAGTCTGGTCGTGATCTTGTCGACGTTGTCTTGTGGATTGGTGATTTAATGGCTGCGTCGTCGTCACTCATCGTTGGCGTTTAAGGATCTTCGTGTTTTCGCCGTGAAGCAACCTTACCTCCAAAGGTTGCTCTATTTAGTTCCCCTGCGCGGGCTTGGGGACCTTCCGCGCACACTCTCGTCGTAGTTACGGCCTGGCGACGCAAAGCGGGCCCTGTACGGCGATGGGGACCTGAACCGATGGCTTCGTGGCGCAATCTCACCGCTGCGCAGATAGTTGTCGATTTCTTGCGGTCGTTCACCTGGGCGTGATCGTGGAGCGTCGACTGCAAATCCGCGGAGACCGATTCGTCGGTACGGGCAGTGGCGCAGAATGTGGCCGGCCTCACCGCAGTGGAAGCATAATGGCCGGTTGTTTGCTGTCCTCCAGGCGTCACACTTCCTGAGGCTTGGGGGTCGTTGGTAGGCTTGGCGGGCGGGGACCAATGGGCGGCTTTCAGGAACAGGACGGTAGTGGCGAGGGCTTAGAAAGTCATCACGTCGGTGCGCAGGGCGAAGTAATGCAGCAGCGTAGTTCATCGCTCTTGCCTCTTGTGCTGGAACAGATGCAACCGTCGCTTGAGGAACGCCCAGCGCCTGCTGGACTTCTTCACGGACAACGTCCGCGAGCGTCGCCACCTGGGGTTGTTGCGATGATGGCAGCAATCGGAGGAGCTCTTCTCGCACGATCTCCCGGATGAGGTCCCGAAGGTTTTCTCCGCTTGAAGATGCGCTGGGGTAGTGGTTTGAGTAGTCTGGTTGAAGTGGTCGCTCATAGTGGCGCATCCGGGTGTCCAACGTCTTATCGATGGTTGCTGCTTCACTTTCAAATTCTTCCACAGTTTTCAGCGGGTTCTGGACAAGCCCTGCAAAAAGCGACTCTTTAACACCTCGAATTAAGAATTTCACTCTCTCATCTTCGGTCATAGTAGGGTCGGCGCGGTGAAACAGGCGCTTCATCTCCTCTACGTAGAGCAGGACGGGCTTGTTTGGAAGTTGAATTCTTGATTGGAGGAGGGCCTGACCTCTTTCTTTTCGGACAGAACTTGCGAATGCCATCAAAACTGTGCTTTGAATATCTCCCAATCCTTGAAAGAAGTCTCGTGATTTTCGAACCAAACTCTGGCATGATCTTGAAGAACAAAGTAGACTTGCCTGATTTTCGCCGTGTCGTTCCAGCCGTTGAAATCAACCACACGGTCGAAAAAATCCATCCAGTCTCCCGCGTCTTCATCCGGTCGTCCATGGAAGCAGGGGGGCTCACGGGGTTGGAAGAAAACAACTGGTGCTGTAGGCTGGGCCATTGTCAGCGTCGATGCCTTCCGAGATCGAATGGGGTCCGGCAGCAGACCGTGTTCAGGTTGGAGCCCTTGAAGCCGGCGACTGGTTCGGTAGCCTGTTTGCTTGTCCTCCAGAGTAACAGGAACAAGGCTGGGGTCTTAGCTTGAAGGATCAAAGGCAGCACCTCCACCAGATGTCACGTGGTGGTGACCAGGGTCGATGACACAAACGAAGAGTCGGTGATTGCACAGAAGAAACTCTTTGTTAGGCTGACTTGCGCCCGCAAAAGAACTAAGCAACTCGGCGGCGGCGATAGCAACAAACGTGCTCGTCGATCGTCGAACAAAGAATGCCCGCCACACTCGTCAACGCTGAATTTAAAGGCTGCTCAGAATAATCTAGATAACATCGCAAACTGCTAGTAGCACAACCTGGAACATTGTGGAAACATACGCTAGTGATCGGAATCTTCGAGACAGATCTCGGCGCATCTTTCGCGACAATGAAAATGATAACGCGTCGTATCGCGACAACGAGCATGAACAAACACAATATTCAGAATTGATACGCGTGCCAGGATCACAGTGATAAGCCCGCATGCCGGCGGCTTTTAAAAACAACAAATACAGTTTTGAAGGTTTCCCGGTAATATACAAAAGGTATTTGACAACGTGAGCCATGACCACACTCTGTCTACCCTTCCACAACTAACTGCGGGCTAAGCATCTGGCGCTATACTTTGAGGCATTCCTAACAAAACGCACGTGGCTCATATCACACTCGGGTCCTACACCTCCCCAGCTTATCTATTTACCGAACCGAGGCACACCGCAGGGTTAAATCCTCTCACCCATCCTCTTTAACATCGCCCTAACTCCCCTAGCCCGGATACTCGAAACTATACCTGACCTTCAGCACGCAATATACGCAGACGACATTACACTATGGACTACTAAGGGTTGCCGTGGCCAAGTTGAACATACTTTGCAACTCGCTACAGATGCCATCCACACATATACACAGGGTATAGGTCTTGCGTGTGCACTGCAGAAATCTGAGCTCCTAGTCATCAAGCCTTCCCCACATGCCCCAAACATTACCGTACTCATTGACAACGCTCCGATTCCCAAAGTACCACGGTTCCGACTGCTGGGTCTCCACATTCAACAGGAAACTAGAGCCACCTACACCATACACCTCCTGCAGCGCCAAATCAACCGGATCACACATCTCATTCGTCGCGTTTCAAGCCACAATCCTGGCCTCAAGGAAAATGACACTTTAAGACTCGTACATGCCCTTATCGTTAGTCGACTAGCTTACCACCTCCCCTACCATCACATCACCAAAACCACACCCAATAAACTTAACGTCCTACACCGCTCAGCTGTTAAAGCTACCCTCCATTTTCCTCGTCATACCAGTACGATTCGGCTCCTTCAATTAGGCATTCATAACAATGTTGAGGAGATCATAGAGGCGCACCTCTCCAGCCAACAATGTCGACTTCGCACAAAATCTAAAGGCACTCATCCCTTGCGCTCAATGGGCTACAATACCCCTGATCCCTCACCTCATACTCATATAGCCATCCCTCCGCATCTGCGGAGCCTCCTCGAGCTCAAATCCCTCCCACGAAATATGGATCCCGAACACCACATTTTTCCAAACTGTACTCTACATGCCAGGACATCATCTGCACGGATGCTTCACACAATCCGGACAATCCTCACATCTGCACTGCTGTATTCACGGAGACTCGCCGCTCAACATTCAATGCCGCCTCCATCCACTGCACTAGCATCGCCGAGGCCGAATGCTTGGCCATTACACTTGCTATTGCACACATCGGTCAGTTGCAGACTCAGCACACCACAATATGCACAGACTCTCAAACAGCATACAGATATCTACTGCAAGGAACCCTGCCACACTCATCTGCTAAAATATTATCTGCTCTACCTACCCTCCCGATCCCATCACCATCACATGGGTTCCTGGGCACGAGGACGTCCTCGGAAATGAGCGCGCTCATGCGCTTGCCCGAGAACTAAGCTTCCGGGCGCCGGTGTATGTCCTCCCCAAACCATCATTATACACCCCCATCGAACCTCTTGACTACAATACAATTATTCACTACTATCGTCGTTGCCGCGCCACGTACCCGCCACCACATCACATGCTTTCTCACATCGACAGCACGTACTGGCGACAACTCCAGACACATTCGTTTCCATCTCCTCAATTTGCCCACATCTTTCACCCCACGGACTTCCCACCATACTGCACCACATGCAACGCCACCCCACCCACCCTCCACTATTACTTATGGGAATGCCCACATCCCATACGCGTTCTTCCCGTCAAACACCCCACCCCCTCCCCCTGGGAGGCTGCCCTTCTAGCCACGCAACCTGCAGATCAGTTGCGTCTGGTCGAGTGGGCTAAGCTAGAAGGAACCGCCAGAGGGCTCCTGGACTAAGAGGTCCTCCTGGGAGTGTTTATATTTTTTTGTTTAAATAGAGTTTTTTCCTCCTCCTCCTCCTCTTGTGGGTGCGTAATGTCGCCATCAAGTCGTTTTGATGTCACACGATTGAGCGACTTGATGGTGATTACACCTGGGCCTTGGATCATCATAGGAGACTTTAACGCTCATCACACCATGTGGAGAAGTGTTCGAATGAACCTCAAGGGAAGAAAGCTTGCGTCCTTCGCCTCTGATCATGACCTGCAGTGTCTTAGTGACGGTACACCGACCTTTATTCGAGGGGCAACTTACAGCAGCTGTCTTGATTTAGCTTTTGTGTCTCGATGCCTTATCAGCAACGTCCAATGGTTTGCAGATATAGAAACGCACGGAAGCGACCACATTCCTACTTATGTGATGAAACTAGCACCATCGGAAACAAAGCTACTTGCCTGTAAGACATATGTCAGACCAATTCTAGAATATGCTAATGTTGTTTGGTTTCCTTTCACTAACAAGCTTATTAAACAAATAGAAGCAGTGCAGAGGAAGGCGGTCCGATGTATATTTAACAAACACAGGTTGACAGATTAACCAACAGAACTATACTCAAACACGCAGGACTACTAAGCCTTCAAAACAGAGCAAAACTAGCGCGCCTTAAAACCATCTACCAACTCATACACAATCAATTAAAAATCGACACTTCAAGATACATATCAAAATCACAAACGCGACAAACACGTAATAATCACATACACACTCATAACGAGGTTTCATTCCATACTGACAATTTCAAATATTCATACTTTCCTCGTGCTATACGCGAATGAAACACCTTGAACACATAAGATCTTACTAACCAATCATTAAATTTTTTCAATGCACGTGTGGAAAATTAACTACTTATATCACAGTAATTATTGAGTTCTTATGTCACTACGAAGTTATTCCTTCCGTTTGTGTTTTCACTTGTGGTTTTATTTTTCCGCCAAAATCATGTTACATGCTCCTCATTCTTGTTGAATTGCTATTCATATCTCTTCTTTTGTATAATCTCGTGTCATATTTTGAATGCCCTCCCTGTTACGATCCCTGATGGGATTGACAGTATCGAATAAATAAAATAAATAAATTAATGGCCTTTCCACATCCACTTCTGTCCCACGAATGCGCCACATCGACTGGTCGGCATTTGAAGCACTTATGAAAGATGCTTGCACAGCAGGCCTCTCTGCAGGTATTGAAGAGAAAATTAAGGAGGCCATAATAAATGCGACGTCTTTCTTCACCCCAATACCTACCTACACAGAGTTTGATACGGAATTACAGCGCCTGCGATCATTGCTACGGAGGGCACAGCGTAGATACCGACGCAAGAGGTCGCGCCTCGACCTCAGAGATGCGAGGCGCATGCAAAAGAAAATTCAGCGCAGAATTCAAGCCCCCCAGGCAAAACGTTGGCGGTCATTCTGTAAAACGCTTGATCCCCGCAAGCCTTTATCACGCATCGGGAATGTCGTTCGTGGTCTTCGAACATCTAAACAGCTCTACGCATTCAAATCTTTCGCACTCTACTAAAGACGTGGTGAGGTCGAGGTAGCAGAAGATTTCTACGCTAGGGTAGCAGGCCAATCGACTCCAACGGCAACGCTACATTTCAACGATATCCCAGCTTCACGGCATTCACGAATAGACCTTCCCTTCTCCGTGGAGGAACTTGACGCTGCACTGGCTTCTTGCAGACGGTCATTGTCGAGTCCTGACTATGTAACATACACCGCGCTAGGAAATCTTGGGCAAGAAGCTAGACACGCTCTTTTGGAATATTACAACAAATGATGGAGTGAGGGTACAGTTCCAGACGAGTGGAAGTACAGTTGTTTAGTTCGGCTCCTGAAACCTGGCAAATCGCCTCTGGACTTGACATCATACCGTCCAATTGCACTGACTAGTTGCGTTGGTAAAGTACTCGAAAGAATGCTGCTTAAACGTATTGAGTGGTACCTGGAGCGCTACCACATATATCCGGATATTGTCAGGGTTCCGACGTGGACGCTCTTCATTTGACAACGTGGTGGACCTGGTATCATCTGTACAACGCCAAAAAATTTTGAAGCGCTTACCCGCGGCGTTGTTCCTGGATATAAAGATGGCATATGACAACGTCACTCACCAGGCATTTTGGACGCTCTGGAAGCTGCCGAGCTTGGCGGTCGTGTTTTTTGCTGGATACGCAGTTATTTGTCCAACAGATCTCACTTTATGCAGACTGAGGATGCATATCCCAACATCTCATTTCACTTCCCGTGGGGTCCCACAGGGCGGAGTACTAAGCCCAACGCTCTTCAATCTTACCCTTGTCGGGCTCGTCGACTTGATACCACAGTCGGCACAACTTTCAATATATGCAGATGACATCTGTACCTGGGCATCAGGACTTACGCGCCTACAGGTTAGAGCGAGGCTTCAAAAGGTGGCAAGTATAGTTGCGGCCTACCTCCACCTGCAAGGTCTACAGATATCAACTGAAAAGTGTTCGCTAGTTGCATTTACACGCAAGAACATGTCACCTTACTCCGTACGCATTGATGGTAAAGCAATACCCTACGAAAGCAGCCATCGCTTTCTGGGAGGGATCATCGACCGAAATCTTTCGTGGACTCCCCATATTTCATTCTTGAAAAAGAGGCTGACAGCAATTGCTCCCGTACTTGCCTTTATTGGGGGAAAGTCATGGGGAGCGTCCATGCGGTCGATGCTCCAGCTGTACCGTGCATTATTTATGGGATTTCTTCGGTACAGCTTATCTGCACTTGGAAATATCAGGAAAACCAACTTAGGAATTCTACAGTGCGTTCAAGCTCAAGCTCTGCGAACCTGCCTGGGATTGCCGAAATGTGCCTCTACGGCTGCTACCATTTTAATTTCAGAGGAGCATCGCATATCTGCGTACCTAACAGTTGACGCCCTAAGGGCACATTTCCAACGCATTTCTCGGATTCCCAGTCATCATTTGGCCAATCTTTCTATTACCAGGCCTCGTCCATCGTTTACAGAGACCGTTGATGCGCATCGCGATATTCTGCCGTCCCAGTTTACACCCACATCTAGACCGTCCTCTCCACTATGAAGTCTGCATCAACCACACGTGCTTCTTTCAATACCCGGCATCAGGAAGAATGCCGAGCGATCGCCGACGGAGCTAAAACAGTCACTCTTGAATACTTCCATGAGTACCATGCAAATCGTATGCACGTCTACACCGACGGTTTAGTGAATGCCGTGAGTTCTTCAGGCTCCATGGTCATACCCTTAAATACTACAGAAATAAAAGTTAGGACAATTCACCGTACTTCTTCAACAGCCGCAGAACTAACCGCTCTACGTGTCGCTATTAGGTATACCAGTCAGTAGAGTCCTCAGCGGTGGTCTATTTTCACAGATTCAAAAGCAGCCCTGCAAACCTTAAAGGCAGCTCTTCGCAATGTAGCCCATGCAGAAATACGATAAATTCATCACTATGCAATTAATGGGGGATATGACATCATCCCCCAATGGATTCAAGGACACACAGCGGCATAGCGGGCAACCTCTGGGCGGACGAGGTCGCACGAACAGCCCACCAAGACGGCGCATGGATGCCTTTCCAATGACATCCCCTAAATAATCATGATGGTGGGCTGTGCTAGGTATATTACTCTTATCGACTTGCGACGCGGATACTGGCAAGTGCCGGTAGCTCCGGAGAGCCAACACCCGACCGCTTTCGTAACCCATGAGGGACAATATGCTTGGTGCGTCATGCCGTTCGGGCTAAAAAATGCCGCGGCCACCTTTCAACGGATAATGAACACCCTCCTCTCGAAATATCAGGCTTACACGGCCGCATACCTCGATGACATCGCCATTTTCTCCTCCTCGTGGGCCGAACACTTGCAGCACTTCAAAATCATTTTTGATTTGTTGAGCGACGCCAAGCTTAAAGTGAGCCAGGAAAAGTGTCAGGTCGCACAGGCGCACATTAAGTACCTATAGGACACATAGTGGGAGGCGGAACCCATGGACCCGATCCAGAAAAGATATCGTCCATTCAAGACCTCGTGCCCCCCGCAACGAAGAAACAGCTCCGAATTCTGCTAGGCTTATGTGGTTACTACCGCGATTACGTTGAAGGCTACGCCGAGTTTGCCGCACCACTCACGTCTTTAACGAGGCGAGTGTACCTAACACGATTCCGGGGAGCCAGGAAGCGCAAAACACGCTTGATAGGCTCAAGTCAGCTCTGTGCGAAGCTGCAACGCTGAGAACCCCCGACATTAAAAGGCCATATTGGCTGTTCACCGACGCGTCCGACGTCGCAGCGGGGGCTCGCGCAGATGGGAGACTAGGGATGGGAAAGGCCGATAGCGTTTGCCAGCCATCGATTCACGCCAACGCAGACCCGCTGTTCTACGATCGAGCGGAAAGCATTCGCCATTATCTGGGCACTAAAGAAATTTGATCATTGGGTGTACGGGGCAGAAATTAACGTGGTATCTGATCACAAGCCCCTCTGCTATATCACTACTAGTACGCCTAACGGGGCAAAACTCGCGCGATGGGCGCTGGCCCTACGATACTACAATGTGGCGGTGACTCATAGGAAAGAGTCAAGCAATAGGAACGCCGACGCGTTAAGGCCGGAATACATGCGGTGTTTTTTTTCCACGATTTTCGCTCGTCGAAAACTGCCACGCCGACGCGACGCCCAGCTCGAGATACATGGAACGACGAAGCGGCGTGAGTGCCGCGGCGGATGACTCGATGCGAAAGAAAATACATCAGCGAGCGGAAATAACCGCAGAGCGAGGTACGTGACTGAAGCGACGCTGTCCCTTGTGTTAAAATCGCGAAAGGGATCATTTCAACGCAACTGTGCTAAATGTAGAAAGCGCACATACGTAGCGCTAGGATTTGGCTCGCTCGAATGAACGAAGGTATACATCGGAATGCCCGCTCGGATACCAGTGGAACAGTTTTTTTTACACATTTCGCTTCAGGGAGAAAACAATGCAGTACGATCCGAGAGCAGGTCGTATAATCACAAAAAGCGACATTCCGGGCTTGGTTAAGCGTTTATTTTTACGATAATCACATTTATGCGGCCAAATGTCCACACACCTCGTCGGCTATGGCGGCCATGTTGACAGCGGCCGCTTAAACCGGAAACGCCAGCCTTCCGCGCTCCTATTGGCTCGCGTCCGCAGTAGCTTCCGGTTGGAGACCTAGAGCAGGTCGTATAATCCCCAAAAAAGCGACATTCCGTGCTTGGTTAAGCGTTTATTTTCACGATAATCACATTTCTGCGGCCAAACATCCTGACACCTCGTCCGCTATGGCGGCCATGTTGACAGCGGCCGCTTAAACCGCAAACGCCAGCTTTCCGCGCTCCTATTGGCTTGCGTCCGCATTAGCTTCTGGTTCTAGGGGACGCCGCTAATACTTTTAGGGACTCTAACGCAGCACCGCCGGCGCGTCAAATATCTGGCAGGCCCAGATCGGAGGCGGCGGCATAGAGAATCCCTTTCTCTATGGCGGCGGGCGTTTTTTGTTTGACGCGGGGCGTCGAGTGCGCAACGTCGGGAGTAAAACGCCGGTTTGATGCGGCAAAAACGCTCCATGTATTCCGGCCTTTATCCCGGGTCCCCAATGTTACTTGGGGCGTAGAGCAAGCACACGCTTGAGAGCCATGGCCTTCCGGCGACGCGTGAATGTTCCCGCGTACCTGGTGCAATGTGTGATGTGAACAGTGAAGTGCGCGTGAACTATGTGTGAGGACATTCAATTGCCCACGCGGGGGACTTTCACTAACAATGTCCGGTTCGACTGTGTGTGATTCATTTTGTGTTTGACTCATTTAGTGTCGCGAGATTCATTTTGGGCCGCATTCATGTGTGAAGTGTCAAGCCGGAACCGCATGGCGCGATTTAGGGCGTGACTGCCGCGCGGATGGTGGGACGCGCGCGTCATTCTGACGCGTTCCCACCAGTTCCCACTACGAAATCGCGCCGCCGCGTGGTTCTACGCTTCGGCGCGTCCACTGACATCACGGCCGGCGTCCACCAATCAGCGTGCAGTCACGTGTCATTTTGTTTTTTGGTTTTTTGGTTTGCCAACAGATGGCTCTGCTCTCCGCACATCTCGGCGGAACCTTTTTGGCCGAACTTCGTTGTTTCCTCGGGAAAGCTGGTACGCGCGTACAAGGAGCTACGTTGGCCACGTGCTTCACGTATCGTGCATGTATCGTGCTCGTTCGAGCGTAGTGTTTCGCACGCAATGTTGCTGTTCGAAATTAAGTTCGAAAGTAATACACTTTGGAGGGAATGTCGCTGTATAATTACATGATGATTGTTTTTAATCTAGTGTCCTGCAATTTAAAGGGCATATTATACATGCGGTAACAGAGATAACTCATCTCGTTGGGAGTTATGTGGTCTGGCAACCTGGAAAACGCGGCGCGACACCGCTGCTCAATTTTTCTAGCGCGCGTAGCGAGCGGACGCATGGAACATCGGCTCCGGCGATTCTCGACCGTAGCGGTGGAACAACGCGTCGAATCCCCAAACTATTGGACCTTGAAGAGCCATCAAGTCATCCGGAACGCAGGGAGACCACTCTCAACGCGGTGGACGGAGTTTTCGAATTTTTGGAGCACTTTTGCTCCTATCCGTTGTGGAGCCGTGGCTCAGCCTATCGGCTGAACGCCAGCGTCCCACGGCAGGAAGGCCGCTCCTGGCGAACATGGCAAACGCCAACCAGCAACGCGGCTACGACCCGGAAGGCATGGCATGGACAACCTTGCCACAGACCAGTCGAGAGCAAGCCTGCAGTGAAAATGTGATCCGGGCTTTTGAAAAGCGAGCCCAGAAACTCTAAGCCAGCGCGCAAAGGAAGGCCACGTCAGCACACGGAAGCCGCCACGCGCAACCCGACTCAGAACCCGGTGAGCGCGCAACCGGAAGCCCAACGCAGGTCAGAGCTGCATGGAAGCCCAAGTTTCTGTGCAGATTCAGACCAGACGACGTGGTGCTAATCATCAAACCACTAACGGCCACAAACCTGAAGAACTTGTAACACGGCGAGTTGGGCCTAGCTCTACGACAGCTAGTCGGGGAGGCTGAAGCAGAAAATTTTTTCTTCACAGTGTCCCTGGACCAAAACCTGATCATTGTGGGCACGTCAAGCATCCATGCGGCAGGCAGACGGGTCGGCGACTTTGCAATCCGAACGCAAGGGCAAGACCTCTATCTGCGTGGACACGTAAAGCAAAGTGAGGACAACGTGGTACACGGAGTCATCCCTGTGGCCAATCTGGAGACCACCGAATTCCTGCGAGGGAAGGTGAGAAGCTTTCGCGGAGAGAGCAAAATCCTGGAGATCCGAAAGTTCGGCACTTCGAACAAAGCAAGGGTCACCTTCGAAGGGAAGTACAAGCCCAGAGCTGTGCTGTATAACGCGGAAGTTATACCGGTAGCCACTTACCGTCGCACCATACCAGCGTGTAACCTGTGTGGCACGGTGGGACATAGGGCAGACGCCTGCCCGACACCGAGGCAAGAAAATTGCGGACTCTGCGGAACGCAAGCTCCGTTTGTGGAGGGGGTGCGGGCCCCTCACGGGTGCAATCCAAAATGTGCGGTATGTGGCGGCGAACACGCCACGAAGTCTAAAGACTGCACTGCGAAATTCCGAAGGAACGAGCAGCAACAACCCAGTAACAAGAACAAGAAAAAGAAGAAAAACAAGAAAAAGACAAGAAGGAGCGAGAATCTCTCACCCCCTTCGATTAACATGGAGCCAAATTCTAAACAAAAAAATCAAGAGAGGAACTGGGCCAGCATGGTCAAGAACGGGAAGCAGCCGGTGAGTGGGGTCGCCCCTCCTCCTCCTAATACTACCTCTTCACCTACACCAAATTTGGTAGAAATTGAATTAAGAAAACAGATAGCAGCCCTAAAAGCTCAAATAGAGCTACTAACCAGCAAACTAGAAACTGCACTAGCTAAATCTCAGCCGCCTCGGCAAGAGGAGGCGATGGAAAGCGACGCAGAGCCTAGCATGGAAAACAAACTAGAAGCTATGATGAGGAAGATACAGGAATCCACTCCCTCCATAGTATCACGACAGATAGCGAAAGCGATGACGATTCGCAAGTATGCTAACACAAGGAGACCCACGAATCCCGTAACTCACAAGATGCGTAGGGTGATCAGTGAGGGTGAGAAGCTGCAGCAGCTCCCCCTCCAGAATAACAATCTTCAGGCACAACATGGCGGGACGAACTAAGGAGAGTCCTATAATTTTAACACAGTGGAATAGTCGAGGCTTTAAATCAAAGACTAAGAGAGCGGACCTTAGGATGCACCTTTCCACGTACGAGCATACTCCGGCAGTGGTAGCCGTACAGGAGCCAGGCGGGAACGCGAGCCTCACAAACTACAAAATGTTCCAACTCGACCCCCTAACATGCATCTTCGTGCACAAAAATTTCACAGCAAATCTGATAGATCTGGAATTACAAGCCAGCTTTTTATACGTGATGGTGACTCTCCTGCCCATAAAAAAGGATGATCCGCCGCTCCACATCCTGAATGTGTACTGCCCACCTAAAGCAAAAAATGTAACCTTCTCCACACTCCTGAGTAGGGCTGTCAGGGAAGCGGGACGAGATCCGTTACTAGTGTTAGGAGATTTCAATGCGCAGAGCCTCTCATGGGGCTACAACCGAGAGGACATACGAGGACGGAAGCTAGCGGAGGCAGCGTCCACATTAGACCTAACCCTACACACCGACCCGGCGTACCCCACGCGTATTGGGAACTCGGCGCAGAGGGACACTTGTCCGGACTTAACTTTTTCAAAAAACGCGAGGCGAGTGGAGTGGGCGAATACGGAGGAAACATTCGGTAGTGACCACTGTCTGATCAACATAGCGATCCGCACTAAACCCCTTACCAGACCGACGGGGCAGACTAGGATGCCGGACTGGGCAAAATTTAGAAAAGAATATAATGTTAGTTCTATCCAGGAGCAGGGATACCAAGCCTGGACCAAACAGCTGCTGACCAGTCTCCGTTCGACGGAAACGCGGGTAAAGCTCTCTGAGGCGGTGACGGATGTGGACACCCACCTCCTCCACCTCTGGGAAGCCAGACGCAGCATGGTCAAAAGATGGCGCAGGCAGAAACATAACCGCAAGCTAAAAACCCGGATCGCGGCGATAACAAAAGAGGCGGCAGAATACGCGGCGCAACTCGCGGACGCTAACTGGGTAGAGAGGTGCAACGCGGCAGCTAGGCAGATGTCTGGCAAAAACACATGGCGTCTCTTCCGAGCTCTCATTGATCCAAACCAGACGCGCACCGAGTCGCAGAAACACCTGCAGATAGCAATACACGCATTTCAAGGAAATACGGCCCAGTTAGCGCTGAAGCTCCGAGACCAGTACTTGAGCACGACCCAAGACCCAAGGGGAGAAGCTTACAGGTATAATGGAGACGAAAATGTTGAGCTAGATGAACCTTTCAAACTTTACGAGCTCAAGGCAGCCCTAGCGAGAATGAAACGCAGGACCGCGCCAGGAAGGGATGGGATCACGGTAAAACTCCTAGCAAACCTACCAGACCACGCGTACCAATCCCTGCTAGAGCACTTCAATTCGACCTGGACGGGCGAAGTTCCTCTTCCCACCGAATGGAAGACGGCACTCATAACTTTCCTCCCAAAGGCAGGCAAAGCCATAGATACGGAAAACCTCAGGCCCATTTCTCTCACGTTGTGCGTAGGCAAATTGATGGAAACAATGGTCAGAGACGGACTTTCCGAGCATCTTGAAAATAAGCGAGTCTTCGCCGACTCGATGTATGGCTTCAGGCCAAATAAATCGGCTCAGGACGTCCTGCTACAGCTTAGCAGAGAAATATTGAATCCGATAGAACATCCGAACGGGGATAAGATAGTGCTGGCCCTAGATCTGAATGGAGCCTTCGATAATGTGACGCACGAGGCCATCCTGACACACCTTTCGGAGACGGGGTGTGGAAAGAACGCGTTCGAGTATATAAAACACTTCCTCTCAGACAGACAGGCCTACGTGAGGATCCAGAACGCAGACCACGGTCCCTTTCTATTAGGCACGAGAGGTACACCACAAGGAGCGGTGCTATCCCCGCTTCTTTCAACATGGCAATGAAAAATCTCCCGGTCCACCTGGAGAAAGTCTCGGGTGTGCAGTACGCGTTGTACGCGGACATCTCCATATGGGCCACGCAGGGCTCTCTCGGAGAAATGGAGGCCAGCTTGCAGGAGGCAGCCACCGCTGTAAATGAGTACGCGAAAAAATGCGGCCTTCAGTGCTCACCAAAAAATCCGAATTCGTCCATATTCGTCCCTCCAAAAAATGCACAGACAAGATAGAATTGCGACTTGGATCAGAACCAATACCCGAGAGAGAGGAAATTAGAGTACTGGGCCTTTTCATTCACCAGCGTAAGCTAGCGACGACCACGCTCGACAAGCTAAAAAAGGTGGGAGACCATGTGGGCCGAATGGTCCGCAGAGTCTCAAACAAAAAAGGGGGACTGAAAAGCAAAGATGCTCTACGGCTGGCCAATGCCTTTGTAACAAGCAGAATCCTGTACTAGACCCCCTATCTCCACCTCAAGAAACACGACGAGAACATCCTCGAGGTGATCACGCGCAAAATAGCGAAGAAGGCCCTCGACCACCTATAACCACGTCGAACCTGAGACTCCATGGTCTGGGTATGACGAACTCGTTCGAGGAGCTGAGAGAAGCCCACCTCACGAGTCAATACACGCGACTATCGCAGACACCGTCGGGGCGTCGCCTATTAACCCGTCTACACATACAACACACGACTGTAACCGAGGAAAGAGTAAGGCTTCCCCAGGAGTGGCGATACACCCTGCACGTAAAACCACTCCCCACTAATATGTCCAAGGACTACCGCGAGGGTAGGCGCATGGCCAGGGCAGAGGCCTTAGCTCATCACTACGAAGGGAAACCCGGAGTGTACTATGTGGACGCGTCCGGCCCGCACCAACGCGGGTGGTACATGGCGGCAGTGATCCACGAGTCCAAAACGGTAAACGGGCTCACATTTAAAGCCCGAAGCGCAACACAGGCAAAGGAGGTCGCCATCGCGTTAGCAGCAACACATTCTGATTCCAAAACAATCATAACGGACTCGCGAGGGGCGTGTAGTAACTTTAAACAGGGCTGGGTCACGTACCTGGCCTACCGGCTACTAAAAAACAGCTCGGACCTGACCTATCGACTACTGCAAAACAGCTCGTACGTGGAAAGTCCATCCCGCAGCTTCATAGTCTGGGCTCCGGCCCATTCTGGGCTAGAAGGAAACGAGGCAGCAGATGCCGCCGCCCGCGCGCTTTCTAACCGGGCAACCTCGTCTCCTTCCTCCTCAGAAGAATTTACACCAGCCTACACTTTCAGAGAAATTACGCAGCTGTACCAAAACAGGCACAATATTTACCCCCACCCGTGTAAAGGGTTAACAAGAGCGGAGGAACGCGTGTTTCTTCGCCTCCTTACGAATACTATGATGTGCCCGGCGTCACTTAAACATTTTGACAGCGCCTTCTCCGGGGAGTGCCCACACTGCGGGGAAATGTCCTCGGACCTTTTCCACATAGTGTGGGCGTGCCCCTCCAACCCTGCCTTTGCACCTAACCAAAACACCACCCGGGAGGACTGGGAGGCGACCCTACTCGCCTGCTCCGACCTGAAAGCCCAAAAGGCCTTGGTCAAAAGAGCAATGGCGGCAGCGGAAGCCACTGGGGTCCCGTACTAGGGACTCCACCTAGTGTTTGTGAGGGGAAGGGCACTAAGCCTGACCCCAGAGCAACCTTCATGTAACTCCATATTTTATTAAACGTTTTCACCACCACCACCGTGCGGGTGCTCGCGCGTCGGTGGCAACGCGGCGGTTTGCCGCGCGTCGCGTTTTTCGCTCGCGAAAAACGCTCCATGCGGTTCCGGCTTCATACATGTCTTGTTTGCGTCGCGGCTTGTTGCGGCCTTTGCTGTATTAGGCTGGAATGAGCGGACTCCAAGCTCATCAGAGCTTTTTTTTTTTTTTGGTTTAGGGGAAACTGACCCTGTGAGAACTCGCGAAGATGTTCGTTCCCACGCATCTCCGCTACTAACCAGTCGGACCTAAAGTCACTGACTTTAGTCGGACCAGCCGCCGACGACACCAGTCTCCTTCGGACGCGACTAGGAAGGGCGCCCATTTCCCATTCAGGCACTTCAAAGAAGATTCTCCAAACAATGCCCCTCTGTCTGGACGCTACGCGCCGGCTTACCCCCCCAGCTGCATCGGCTTTTGTCGCCGGGGCAATGAACGCCCCCGCGTCGCCTCTTTGGAAAATGCAGCAGTGACATTCCCGTTTTTCAATGTAGACCATGGGATAGAGAAAGGAGGACGAGGGCCGATGGGGAGAGGTTGTTAATCCTCGAGTGGAGAGAGTGTGTAGCATGCACACTGCATTTTTATTTTGAAAGAATTGAGAACCTGGGTCCGAGATTATGGCCATCCCACCGGGGTGGGTCTTATTAATCAACTGGTCTGATTGGTTGCGTAATTTTGAGGCGGATCATGTGAAGCGACCGCCCTTATGTCTTGGCTGTTGCTATGAAAAAGCGGCCATCAGACCCGGTTGAGCAGTTCTGTCCAGTCGAGCACAGCTGGCGACTCCGTGCTCGGCACGTAGCTTTCCTCTGTGTGAGATGTTTTGTGCTTGTGATGTACCCTTTTGCTAGGGCGGTGGCAGCTCTGTGTGAGGCCACCAGTGTAAATTCAGTTGTCATTTGTGTATAGAAACTAAATATATCATCCCTCTTCGTTCGACTTCAAGACTGCCTGACTTGTCATCCTACTTCATCATCCTGCCGAACACGAACTTAACATCACTCATTATTGGCGCGACAAGAACCCACACTGGCTATAAGCCAGCACAAGCGTCAAGTAAAATTGTGAGCCAATGTTCGATGTGGCATTTATGACGGCCGTATTGACGGTCCTTACTTCCGCCCAACTTCTCATCACTGAATACCTTCCTACACGGATACGTTAAGAACAACATTTTTGACTTGAAAGAAATAACGCTATGCTTGTCCATACACCATCACCGTGGAACGTGCAATGTTCAACAGCAATCTGCCCTCTGTCACTGAAGCGTGAAGCGTTCCTTTCGCAAAGATAGCGATGAAATAAAAAGATAAAAAAGCATCTTCAGTCTGCCCCGCCGGGGTGGTGCAGTGGTAAGACGCCCGACTACTGTGCCGGAGTTCCCGGGTTCGAACCCGACCATGGCGGCTGCGTTTCGATGGAGGCGAAACGAAGAGGCGTCGTGTGCTGTGCGATGTCAGCGCACGTTAAAGATCCCCAGGTGGTCGAAATTACTCCGTAGCCCTCCACAACGGCTCCTCTTTCTCTCTTTCCACTTTCATTCCCACCTTCCTCCCTTCCCTTACGGCGCGGTTCGGGTGTCCACAGAGCAAGTGTGACAGTTACTGCGCCTTTCCCTTCCTGTGAACCAATTTAACTTTTAAGGTAATCCAAATGGCAGAGCGCCAGGTCAGCGCTTATCAAGGCTCTCAAGATCGGCGTTCGCCGAGGTGACGATGACTATCCTTTTTGTTACGCTGAGCGACGGAGCACACGATAACGCCGGCCGCGGTCTAAGCTAAGGGTCGAGGCCCCCTAGACAGGAAAGTTAGGACACGCGTTTCGAATTGGGCGCTGCATTCAATACGAGACGTCACCGGGAGACGTTGCGCTTGCGCCATACTCTCGCCGCTCCCCGTGCGCTCAGTTTCGGTTGCGTGCGGAAAAAAAGCGTCGGTTTTTTTCCCACAGCAGGACCTTAGAAAATGAGGTTTTCTTTGTTTCAAAAACTGATATGGCCTTGAATTGTCAATGACATCAATCTTTACATCGAGGCTAACCACCAGCTACAATAACCAAAAAGTTAATCAGTTGGTTTTTGTTAATTGCTTGAACAATTAGAGATATTTTGCAGAACATTATGTGAGCTAGGGCAGAACATGCCAATCGATGAATCGCTTAGCAGTGTTTTCCCTGCCCAGTATAGACCCCGAAGAACGTGACAATATATATATATATATATATATATATATATATATATATATATATATATATATATATATATATATATATATATTGTAAAAGAAGGCTAGGTCGAGACGGCAAGGACAGCGAAGCCTTGTCTTGCGTTTTAATCTGATCACGAACCCAGGCGCGCGCCGGAGCCGGCGCCGCGGGACGATGATGATGGTATGTACAAATGAAAGAAGATCATGGCATGTACAAATGAAAGAAGATTCACAGAAGGCTCACACAACCTGCCCGGGAGGTCGGAAGCGGCCAACCTGGCCGCTCCTAACTAACCGATGTACCGCGGCGCACAGACGGTTTCAAGCGAGAAACATGAACAATTTCAGTTCCACGGTGGCGTCGATCGGCTGGGGGATCAACAGGCGTGACTTTGTAGTTAACTGGAGAAGTTTGGCTGATGATCTCGTAGGGACCAAGGTAGCGGTTGTGGAATTTGTCACTAAGGCCAGGGGTGCGCAGTGGTGTATAAAGCAGTACTTCGTCACCGGGACGATAAGAGACCACGCGATGCGTAGAATCGTAGCGACTCTTGCGGTCTTCCTGGCACGCTGCTGTGTTGAGGCGGGCAAGATGACGGCATCTGGCCACACGAGATAAGAACTGGGTAGGTACTGATGTGGAGTAGTCGGGCGTAGAGAAGAAGGAAGCGTCGAGAATTGTAGTGGGAGGACGGCCATAAACGAGGAAAAATGGAGAATAACCGGTAGTCCTCTGTACTGCGGTGTTATAGGCGAAAGTGACGAATGGTAGAATAGTGTCCCAATTTCGATGATCCGGTGTGATGTACATGGAGATCATATCCGATAAGGTGCGGTGAAATCGCTCAGTCAGCCCGTTAGTCTGGGGATGGTAGCTTGAGGTTGTCTTATGAAGGGTGGATGACGCGTAAAGAACTTCGGCGATGACTGTCGATAAGAAGGCCTTCCCGCGGTCACTTAGGAGCACCCGAGGAGCGCCATGACGGAATACAATTGATCGCAAAAAGAAATTTGCTACTTCTTGAGCGGAACCGGTCGGTAAAGGTGATGTCTCAGCGTAGCGTGTAAGGTGGTCGACAGCTGTTATAATACAATGGTTACCCCCATCGGAGAGAGGTAGGGGACCATATAAGTCGATGCCGACTACGTCGAATGGCGTGGCGGGACAGAGAACAGGTTGTAGAAGGCCAGCGGGCGAAGAAGTCGGCCGTTTGCGACGTTGGCCCAGAGGGCAGGACGCGACGTATTTGGCAACTCTGGAAGATAGGCCAGGCCAAAAAAAATCGTTTTTTTTTTCACGCGGTCGTTGGTTTTGTCAACACCAAGGTGACCTGCAGTAGCGTCATCGTTGAGAGCCGCCAGTATACGTGGGCGAAGCACACGTGGCACGACTGGGATCCAGCGAGTTCCATCAGGGCAATACACGAAGCGGAGTAGGATGCCATCTTAGAGCTTGAAATTGCGAAGCTGTCGGCGAAGCCGAGCATTGGGTGGGTCCGAAGCGCGCCAATAAGGCGGTCGATGATGGGACGGCAGTAGGCATCGGTTAATTTCCGTGAGCGGAGAGCTTGTTTGTTCTCAGAGTCGTTAAATGAAACTGTTGTGATATACGTCGGGGAAAGAGATGGTCGGCTGTGGTCATAGGTGGAAATGCATTGGGAAGAAAAACAGCAAACCGATTCCGAAAGTGGACAGCGAGAAAGAGCGTCGGCGTCTTGGTGTTGGCGACCCGATTTATAAGTGACGTCGAAATGGTATTCTTGCAGGCGTAGAATCCAACGGCCAAGTCGGCCTGTCAAATTTTTGAGCAAAGACAACCAGCAAAGAGCATGGTGATCGGTCACAACTGTGAAGGGCCGACCGTATAGGTAAGGGCGGAACTTTTGGACAGCCCAGACGACGACAAGGCACTCCTGCTCGGTAATGGTGTTTTTCTCAGCTGGAGTCGTAGTCCGACTGGCGAAGCAATCACTTTCTCACGCGAAGTTGCATCGCGCTGCAGAAGTACAGCGCCAAGACCGAGACCACTGGCATCAGTGTGCAGGATGGTTGGAGCGCTGTCACTGAAGTGGCCAAGAACAGGGTCTGATGTGAGGGCGTGCTTCAGGGTATTAAAAGCAGTTTCGCACTGTTCGGTCCACACAAAACGGCTGCGTGCTTTAAGTAGTTCATGAAGTGGAGCAGCAATACTTGCAAAATGCCTTATAAAACGCCGGAAATAAGACACCAGGCCGAGAAAACTGCGCAATTCTGTAGTCCGTTGTGGACGAGCAAAGTTCAAGACCGCGATGATTTTCAGGGTCTGGGCGAATGCCGTGATGGCTGACTAGATGTCCGAATATTTTAATTTCTTTCTGTGCAAAGTGGCACTTCGTGGTGTTGAGCTGAAGTCCCGCTGAAGCGAGACACGTGAGGACCTCAGGCGCGTTAGATGGTCGTTAAAAGTTGACGAAAAGATGACAATATCATCCAAGTAACATAAACAGGTTCTCCATTTTAGGCCACCAAGCACAGTATCGATCATTCTTTCAAATGTCGCTGGTGCGTTACAAAGTCCGAAAGGCATAACATTAAATTCGTAAAGGCCATCGGGAGTTGCGAAAGCGGTTTTTTCTTTATCGTCCTCGTGCATAGGTATTTGCCAATAACCTGAGCGGAGGTCCAAAGTCGAGAAATATTCGGCGCCTTGGAGGGAGTCAAGGGCGTCATCAATTCTTGGCATGGGTATACATCTTTGCGGGTTATTTTTGTTGAGTGCGCGGTAATCAACACAAAACCGTACCAAGCCATCATTTTTTTAAACTAGCACTACTGGGAGGACCATGGGCTTGTCGAGGGACGAATAATATTGCGATGTAGCATGTGATTTACATTTTCTTCAATTACTTTTCGTTCAGAGAGGGAAACCCGATAAGGCCGTCCGCGAACGATAGAGTTACCTTCAGTAATGATGCGATGGTATGCAACACTAGTCCGTCCCAGTGGTGGGGAAGTGGCATCAAAAATGTCTTGGTGGTGTCGAAGCAATGTCAGCAGTTCTTGGCGTTGGTTCGGCGTGAGGTTAGGATTAATAGTCTTTGTGAGAACAGAAAGAGAGACATCTGGCGAAACACGGTGCTGAGGCAGAGGGGCGGTGAGCACCATCAAGGACAAAGGTTGAACATCCACCATGCAGGGGATAGAAGTTCCTTTTGGGAGCACGAGGGATTCACGTGAAGTGTTAGTGGCCGCTACTGTCGCTGAGCCGTTGCAGAGCCTCACAAGACTAGACGGGAAGGCGATACCGCGTGCAAGATGACTATAAGATGGTGCGATGAGTACGTCCCCGTCAGTGATGTGGTCAGAAACAACGGTAACCAGTTTTTCGCCCTAAGGAGGCAAAACAGTATCAGCGGCGGCAACGAGGGGATGATGGCGTTCAGAAACTTCAGATGAAATATCGCTGTCTGTCATATGGATAACACGGTCGAAGAAATTAACGCCGAAGCGGTTGATAAAAAATCCCATCCAAAAATCATCAGATGCGCACATGGAGCACACCAAACTGCACATGATGGCGGACGCCGTCAATAACTCGTACGGTGCACTTCGCTAAAGGGCGCAAAGGGACGTCATTGGCTCTACGGAGTTGAGTCCCATCATACGGTGTCGTCACTTTTCACAAACGGTAGCACAAATCAGCGTGAATGACAGAAATTGCAGCCCCTGTATCAATCAATGCTTTGACCGGTAATTCTCCAGCGAAAACAGAAATCACATTATACGGGCGATCAGGAGGACTTTTAGTAAGTTCGCAGAGTGCAGTTTGACCTCCGCAAACTGCAACGCTTAGTTTTCCGGATGGCGGACAGGGAGAGTTGTTGCGGGTCGGAGAGGGGAAACTGATCGGCGGTATGGGGATAGGCACCGGCGTCAGGATGCATGGGTTCCACGAGGCTCAGACGAGGATTCTGGAGGTGGGGATGATCTTCGAGGCGGGCTTGGAATAAACCGGCGTTGATATGACGTTGAAGGCATGTCAGATTCGAAGGTGTCGTAACCACGGTGCTCGTTCTGGAGGCGGCGACGACAGAAGCGGGATATATGTCATCTAATGCCACAATAATAGCAAACTGGTCGGGAGGGGCGCCAAGGTGCGTAATAGGGTGGTGCAGGTTGAGCCGTCGCTATTGCATTGACGTGATTGTAGGTTGGTGCCGGTCGGGGCGGGGGAACCAAAGGAAGGGGGATGCTGCGACGTGCGCGTAAGTCGGCACTGGGCGGGGTGCAGGAGGGTCAGATGCCATAGGTTGAGTGATTGTTGCCAGCTCTTCTTTGATGGTGCTGCGGAGACCGGCGTCATTAGAAGTTACGGAAGAATGAACGCACCCGTGTCGACAGACAGGCTTGAGGGCCTGGAGCTCCTCGCGGATGATGGCTCGAATAAGTGCCCGCAGATCGAGATCAGCATAGCTCGGGCCAGTAGCGTTGTCGGGCTGCAATCGGGAGGACTGCAGCTGGTCGATGCGTTGGCAGGTCGCAATAATGGAATCAATGTTTGAAGGATTCTGAGCAACTAGGGTGTTATAAGCCATAGAATTGATTCCTTTCAACACTTGGTGTACTCGTTCAGGTTCCGCCATGCTGTGACTAATACGCCGACAGAGTGCAAGTATGGCCTCTATGTAAGACGCATATGACTCATCAGGACCTTGAAGGCGGGAAGCGAGCTTGGTCTTCGCGATCTCAGTCCGAACTGCCGGGTCGGCGAAGTACTTTCGGAACTGCTGTTTGAAGGTGGGCCAGTTAGTTGTGTGGGGCTCGCGGTTGATGAACCAATTCCTGGCGACCTCAATAAGGTAGAAAGAAACGATGAGAAATTTCAGAGCATCGTCCCACCGGTTGTAGGCACTGCAGCGTTCATAGGTGTCAAGCCAGTCATCGACGTCTTCATCGCGACGACCAGCGAACAGCGGCGGGCCGCGCTATCGTGTGGGCACAGTCGGAGGGGGTGGTGCAGCCGAGGTAGAGGGTCCGGCCGGTTCGTGGGTACTGTCGGTAGACATAGCGATGGTGGCAGTTGCCAAACAGCGACCGGAACGTAGCTCCAGCGAGAAGCAGGGCCCAAGGCAGCAAGGGGATCAAATTTCACCTCCACCACTTGTAAAACAAGGCTACGTCGAGACGGCGAGATCGTGACGGCAAGGGCAGTGAAGTCTTGTCTTGCGTTTTAATCTCATCAGGAACCCAGCCGCGCGCCGGAGCCTGCGCCGCGGGACGATGATGATGGTATGTACAAATGAAAGAAGATCATGGCATGTACAAATGGAAGAAGGTCCACAGAAGGCTCACAATATATATATATATATATATATATATATATATATATATATATATATATATATATATATATATATATATATATATATATATATATATATTGTCACGTGATTCTGGGCGTCAGAGGAAGGAAGAGGCTAGGGAGAAGAAGAAAAAGAAATAGAGGCTGGTGTGGTGCTGTGGGGTCTCTCAGTTCCCTTTTCCTGGACCGTGTTCCTGTTCTCGTCGACTCGTGCACGCAACTTCTTGCAGGAGCAGAACCGGCAGCTTGCGGACGTCATGTTTACGCAAGTATTTGTGTGAAAAACAGGCTGAGGGCAGCTGGAACATCGTGGATATTTATCTCCGAGGGTACGAGTCAACTCTGGTGGCTTGGGTGTTGCTTCTAATGAATCATGGACGCCTCATGTGAGCAGACAGTACCGCCGAACCAGATTTGTGCGGCGGACGTTGCCTGTGACCAAGGAATATCGCCGAACCAGAAGTGTGCGGCGGGGAAATCCTCGGGTGGACACACAGCCTTAGTGAACCATTATATCTGTCTACGTTACGATTCACGTAACATAGGCAGATATAATTGCGGGACCAGAACATCGCTGAGGAGCTTTCGTTGTAACGGGCAGCTACGCCAAGCCAGAACTTTGCCGAGAATGACTCGTGCGGGCAGCCAGCATTACTGGACCACAACTATGCCGGAAAGCATTTCTGTGGGCAGAATGTGTCACAAAGCCAGAACTCTACCGGGAAAGATTTCTTTCCTTTCTGGCGTCGCATCCCTTCACCTCTACTGTGGTTCGTGCCCGGGTTCCAGCTGTATCCCTACTGCGGTGGTCTTACATGGCCTACGTACGAACCCTATTAGCATTATTGGAGTGAAGCCTACTATGGTTGCCCTATAGGGTATATATGTGCCACAAGGCACGAACATTTTTCAGCATCATTGTACAGTGACGGAAAAAGCACCCTACGAACAAGAGTCTGCCATTGATGTAAATGGGAGCCATGGTGCTATGCCAATCGATGAATATCGCTTAGCAGTGCTTTCCCTGCCCAGTATAGACCCCAAGAACGTGACAATATATATATATATATATATATATATATATATATATATATATATATATATATATATATATATATATATATATATATATATACAACCTATTGTTACGATACATGATATGTAAATAATCGCAGGCGCCGCTCACGCGCAGTCGTTTGTGGGCTGTGCTTGGACACATGCGCGCGAGCGATGCGAACTTGTTCATGTTTTGCGTTTCGTAAATAATGTTCAAAATTCCGCCTGTCCTTTCTAAGTAAAGCTCAACATTGTACTTTTGGCTATCCTCTTCCTATCCTTTTTATTTTCCGCTCTCAGCAGCTCGGCTGTGTTTCCTTCCTTTCTGTTTATTGCTCTAATCGATTTCTACTATTACCTCTCTTCCAATTAGGAAGGTAAAATTCGGGCGCTATTTTTCACCTTGATTAGAGGTAAAGCATCGGGTTTTTTGTAGAAACATTTCTAAATTCGGATATTTTCGCTTAAAATTACAAGCTGCAATTACTTATTCAAACTTGTTTTTTAATCGGAGGGTAATATTTATGGCTAAGTTTCAGGCTGGTAAGGGGGGAGAATTGGTGTCTCAAGAAAATATTTTGCACGTCCGTGTTTTTTTAGTAAATAACTGGCAGTAAAGAGCCTGGACGAAATTTCAGGTATGAAATCGGCCCCTCCGTGTCGAATCGGGTCCTGCTCGAACGTGTTGCCGGCGAGTTGTGCAGGTCTCCCCCTCTGTGACGAATAGAGTCACGATGGTTGCGGCGACAGGATTCGTTACGAAGGAGGAGACCGTTCAAGTCCCCAGCGCCCCAGCACGTTTGAAGGCGCCATTCGCGGACTTGTAAGATCTTGCGACGCGACTTCAAGACCAAACCGCGGTGCTGCATGACGTGACGTTTTTCTACTTCCGCCTACTTCCTATGGCGGGAAAATTCCAGAGATCATGTTCAAATGAACACGACTTGCTGCGCACACAGCTGTTTGACACACACGCGACAGATCACTGCGAGATGATGGTGATAAACTCTTTATTTACTCCCAAAGAAGGGGAACCAGCCGAAAGACTGGTTGCACTGCTTAGAGAAGGTCAGCAGGGATCCCTTGGGACTCTGCGGCCTCCAATGCGCGCAAAATGAGCTGGCGCTGTTGGGCGAGCTCGGTGGTACGCAGGAGGGACTCCCACGCATCCCTTGTAGCTGTATTGTCTGCGTTGTGTCGTATACATGTCCACACCATGTGAATGAATGTGGCCGGTTGTGAGCAGTGTTTGCAGCTAGGTGCAATAAGATTTGGGAAAATTTTGCTATATAGCCATGGGTTGGGAAAGGTTCCTGTTTGTATTTTTAGCCAATGGACGGCCTCGCGCCGGGATAGTTCCCGGTGTGCAGGGGGGTATAGACACCGTTTGAGCCGATAATGCTGGAGGATGTCCGTGTATGTAACAAGGCGTGAATGAGTGCCTTGGGGAGTGTCAGAGGAAGCGGCAGGCTGAGGAGGGTGCTCCGCCCGGTAGCCGAGTTCTCGGGCTAGAGCATGCGCCTGTGCGTTCCCGATGAGCGCCTAATGAGCTGGGGTCCATATGAGAAGACGAGGTGTAGACGGTAAGGGGAGAGATCGGAGGATAGTGTGTGCCTGTCGGGATATGCGACTGCATCGAAGTTACGAATTGCCTGTTGGGAATCGCTAACGACTACTTTGGTGGAGGGGTCGGTCAGAGCTAACGCGATGGCAACCTCTTCTGCGGTGGTAACAGTTGCGGAGTTGAGGACGCTGCAGGCGTTGTGCCAATTTCGGTGCGGTGCCAATGCAACCGCAACCATAGCGGGGCGACGGGGGTGGTGGGAGGCATCTGTGTACGTAACGTCGGGGCGACCGGTAAAACGTTTGTGGAGCTGCCGGGCTCGGTCGGCTCTGCGCTCTGTATGATACTCTGGATACATACGTTTGGGAAGCGGAGGTATACAAAGACTGAGTCTCTGCTCAGGCGTGAGGTCCATATACGTAGAAGTCGCCCTCAGAGGAGTGATTCCTACCTGGCTCAGTACTGCACGGCCCGCATGTGTCAGCGAGAGGCGCTCATATTGGGAAGTTAGAGTCGCTTCAATCAGCTCGTCGACTGTGTTGGAGATCCCGAGGGTCATCAGTTTGGGGGTGGAAGTGGACATTTGTAGACCCAATGCTGTCTTGTAAGCCTTGCGCAGTGATGCATCCAGTCGTTCCCGATCTGTTCGCGTGTGGCGAAGGTAAGGGGCAACATAGGCAATGCGCGTACAAACGAACGCTTGTACAAGGCGCAAAAGGTTGGATTCGCGCATGCCCTTATGCTTGTTGGCGACTCTCTTGAGCAGGCGGCTGATCTGGATTACAGATTGATCTATTCGCTGAAGAGTAGTGGTGTTTCCTCCATTATCTTGTAGATGAAGGCCCAGGATACGGATTCGGTCGGTACGGGGTATGGGAGTGCCCTGTACGTGCAGATTGAAAGATGCCGGAGGCGATCTGGGGCGTCTTCCCTGGGTTGGGACAATGATGTATTCAGACTTGGTGGCCGAGCAGGATAGGCCGACTGTGGCCAGGTAGGTACCAACGCGATCAATGGCTGTCGGCAGAGTCTCCTCGATCTGGCCGTCATTGCCATATGTAATCCACAGAGTGAGGTCGTCGGCGTATAGGCTGTGGTGCAAGTGGGGAATATCTGCCAAAAGATTGGGCAGGCCAAGCAGCGCAATATTGAACAGGAGTGGGGAAAGCACTGAGCCTTGGGGTGTACCCCGCTTCCAGGAGAGATGGTGGAAGGATCTCCTGAGCCGGTGTCAAGTTGCACTGTGCGGTTCGTGAGAAAGTCGCGTATATATGCATACGTTCGTTGTCCCACCCCTAGTGTCTGGAGGTTCTGTAGAATAGCTTCATGCCGGACATTGTCAAAGGCCTTCGCGACATCTAGACCAACTATGACTTTGGTGTCCAAAGTGCTATGTGTCAGCACCTGATGCTTGAGCAAGAGCATGATGTCTGGGGCCGCAAGGTGTGGTCGAAAACCAAACATCGTGTCTGGAAGTAGGTGATGTTCTTCTAGGTAACGAAGAAGACGGGTCTGAATTACATGCTCCAATAGTTTTCCCACGCAGGACGTGAGAGAAATGGGGCGGAGGTTCGAGAGAGTAGGTGGTTTGCCCGGCTTGGGGATGAGCACGAGGTTGGGTCATTTCCACTCTTGCGGGATGGCTCCCCGCTCCCAGCATTTTTGCAGAAAGTCTGTGAGAGCATGAATCGAGGCGTCGTCGAGGTTCCGAAGCATACGGTTAGATATCCGGTCCGGGCCTGCTGCTGAGTTTGTCTTGAGACGCAAACTCATGAGACGATTGAGCTCAGCTCGTACCTCCGGTAAAGTGATGGGAGGATCTAAACGGACGTTTTCCTTCCCCTGATAAGGAGGGAAAGATTTCACCGGTCCTGGGCGGATGTAGGTGTCTACTAGCTCCTGTTTGAGGGCGTCTGAGGTGCCCGGAAATTGGTGGAAGATACGCTGGAGCTGCTGGCGGGCTTGGAACTTGCTCCCTTCGGGGTCGAGGAGGTGACGGAGTAGTTTCCAGGTGCTTCTGGCGTTAGGAGCCTTATCCATCTGGTCACATATATTGTGCCAGTTTTGGCGTGTAAGCTCTACGGCATGGTTTTCGATGTTTGTATGGACTCGGGCGAGCCGTCGTCGAAGATTTCGATCCCACTTGCGAGTTTACATCAGGGCCTCCAGCTTGCGCTTGCGGTCCCACAGTTGGGCATAATATCTGTCGCAGTTTGGTACGGAGTCTTCCACAGCAACTTCAGCAGTGACATCTGCAACTTGTTTGAGGATGTCGGCTGACCAAGCGGCGATGTCTGTGATAGGTTGGGAAGAGCCTTGCTCTGTTCGCTTGGCGCGAAAGCAGTCCCAGTTGACCACTTTAGCTGGTCGCGTACGTTGTTGAGTAGGCTCCTGAATGACAATCTCCAGAACGTAGTGGTCGCTTCCGAATGTTTCCCGAGTATTGCACCAGGTAGCTGCAATCCCCGGTCCCGTAAAGGCGAGATCCGGGGTTGTGTCCCGCGAGACGCCCGTTCCTCTCCGAGTGGGTTGGGTGATATCCGTTAAGAGGTTCAGATGGAGTGTGTGCCAATCGACCCAAAGCAATCGGCCTTTAAGCGTGTCGTAGTGGTAACCCCATGCTTGATGCGGAGCGTTGAAATCACCGAGAATAATTAGAGGTTGCCCTCGCGCTAGCTGATGTACTCGGAGGAAAAGTGGCCCGAAGACGGCATTGCGTGATCGGGGTGGGCTATAGACGTTGAGCACGAAAAGGCATTGCCTGGTCGCACGAGAGGGCCGGGGGAGAATGTTGAATTAATGTTGAATTAAAGATACCTAAAAGCACTCAAATGTGGCAGTCATTGCGCCGTGGTTCGTCTAAGATAAAAAGGCAGGTGAAGCAAAGGAAGACACACCATTGCGTCTGCTGTTAAGACGAAGCTTAAGTGACCTCTAGGTTTTCTCCACTAATCGATTATCTCCCCGATTACGGTACTATTTCACACTGATTGACACACGCACGCACGCACGCACGCACGCACGCACGCACGCACGCACGCACACACACACACACACACACACACACACACACACACACACACACACACACACACACACACACACACACACACACACACACACACACACACACACACACACACACACACACACACACACACACACACACACACACACACACACACACACACACACACACACACACACACACACACACACACACACACACACACACACACACACACACACACACACACACACACACACACACACACACACACACACACACACACACACACCAAAATAATATGCTTTCCTATGTGTCAGTTGCTGCTGGCTCCCTTCTCAGGTACCTTGACTTTTACAGGAAGTTTTTAAAGTGTTCGCTGAAATATCTGATATAACTGTGGATCGGAGATCACTGACAGTCACCTGAGATGAAGGCGTCACGTCGTATCGTGGTAATTGTGCGGATGTGGCATTTATGACGGCCGTATTGTCGGTCCTTACTTCATCGACGGAAGTACAGAGACTGCGTTCTAAACAACGCCGCCTCTGCATTTGCCACAGAGCTATCTATCCCTGGTCGTGTAGAAAAAAATAACGGCTTTAGGCTGCAGCATGAGAGCCCGCCGCCTTTTTTTTTCTTCGGCTTTGTAATTCCTGGACCACACATGTCCCAAGCAATGCATTGGGTTAAGGAGGAAAACAACCTGACATTCTTGGTCACCCAATTTCACATCACTGAATACCTTCCTCAGCGGATACGTTAAGAACAACATTTTTAACTTTAAAGAAATAACGCTATGCTTGTCCATACACCATCACCGTTGAACGTTTAATCATAGCGAAAGAGACTGGTAAAGAGCGGACACTCGACGAAAACTGGCCCCAGGAAATGACGCTCAACTTGTTGCGCTCCGCCATTTGATGGATGGCGGCACCAGCGTGGACATGCGCGGATGCGCGCGCGACGGCACTCGCTGCAGCGGCAGCCCGTCGGAGCAGACGACAGAAAGTTGTCGAAGGGATCGAGCGGTTGTCTGCTCGTGCCTCGCCGCGCCTGTGCGGCACAGACCGCATATTTTTATCTCTCTTGGGCTGCTACGCGGAACAACTGTGGTTTGGAACGACGACAAGGTGAGCAACGTTTTTTGCTAAACTACGCTGCATTTCAAGCAGTTTACACAGGCGCGCCGGATGTTCAGGCATACAGAAGTTCAGGCGCAGTTCGTGACGCTCCTGCAGTTTCCAACCTCGGCGAGGTTTAATATGATGTGTTCCTGCGAAACTGAGCTGCAATTCGAACAGTTTATCTCAGCACGCTGGACAAAGTGGCATGTGAAGGCACCGAGGCACGCCGTTGCGCCAACATGGCGTATTAGCCGGCCGGTGCGGCCAGGCCTGACGCGGTTTGCCGAACGGCTAGTTTTCCCAAGTGTCGCGTTTAACAGGGCGACGGTAAGGCGAGAAATGTTTCATTCTTGACTTTCTTGTCAAACTTCGCAATATTTCAGGTAGTTTAGCTCAGTACGGTGGCGACTGCGCTCCACAAAGTCGCGCGTGAAGGGCAAGATAACAGGCATGACAAGGCGTGCTGGCCGCAGTGACATGGCGTGAGGCGGTTTTGCGAACGGCTAGTTTTGCGTGGTGTCGCGTTTAACAGGGCAACCAGTGAGAAATGTTTCAGTCTTGTCGGCAACTGCGAGGCATTTCGGGCAGTTTAGCTCAGCACGGCGGTCTGCGCTTTGAAAGGCAAGCCAACATGCCAACGGCCACGGTGAGGCCAGGCCGCGGTTTTTTCGAACGGCTAGTTTTGCGTGGTGTCGCATTGCATTTAACGGGACAACGTTAAAGTGAGAACTGTTTTATTACGCTGCAAGCGGCTGTTGAGGAATATTGTTTAGTGGCTGTTATTTCACTCACTGTAGAAATGCATTTTCAGACAGGTTCGGTTAGCCTGCATTTCCTGACCTCTATGTTGCAAGAGTAGCTTTTGTATCAATTTTACGAATGACAGCTTTCCTGTTCTGGACCATAACTGCTGTTCACCAAGTCTTCAGTCTGCACCCATGTACAGATGTGTGCGCGGTGCAGTGGCCTTACATTTCATTGCAGCTTTCTGCATCATGTTCATTCCTTTTCCAACAGCACTGCTGGACCCACGGGCTGCAGCCGAAGCACGGCAGATGCGACGAGTGAACGGTGTGGCCTTCCACCAAGCGTCAGTACTCCTCTCTGCTCTGAACAATACAAGTTACCCTTGATAAGGTAGCCGCGACTGGGACTTTGTTGTTTATGTATAATGCCTGTTTTGTTACATATCATTTACCATAATTCGGAAATCAACGTTATGCTATTTTTTGTCTCTACCTAAGTGTTGTTCCTTGCGTTGTGTGCACATCGCCTAATGTGTGTAAAGTTTTGTCGTTGCATTCGTCTACATCTTTTGCATTTCATGTGTTTTATATGCAGCAAAATAAATGTTCATTTCACAAAGCACTTAACGTCTTTTCTGCAATACTGTTTTGAAAAAGATGTGCAGCTGCGTTGACTGCCAGTTTAGAGAACAGGGAATCGATTTTTCATGTTGTTATGCATGCTGAAAATAAATAGAAACACTTGTAGACCATGTAAATGCAAAATATTGCGCCAAAAGGGCAGGGAAGGGCGCAGCGCATGCTAGCATTCAAATCGCGTGCCTTTCAGCAAGACCGGAAGTAGTTGCCGCCGGCCACTTGGTGCGCTACAGTCAACTGGGCCGCTGGGCCCTATGCGGGTGTCCGCTCTTTACCAATCTCTTTCTCTACGGTTTAATGTTCAAAAGCAATCTACCCTCTGTCACTGAAGCGTGAGGCGTTCTTTTCGCGAAGAAAGCGATGAAATTAAAAAGGTAAAGTATCTTCAGGATGTCTTCAGGCAGAGCGCCAGGTCAGCGCTTATCAAGGCTCTCAAGATCGGCGTTCGCCTAAGTGACGATGACTATCCTTTTTGTTACGTCAAGCGACGGAGCACACGATAACGGCGGCCGTGGTCTAAGCTAAGCGGCGAGGCTCCCTAGCCAGGAAAGTTGGGACACGCGTTTTGATTGAATACGACATGTCACCAGCACACGTTGCGCTTGCGTCATTCTTTCGCCGCTCTTCATGCGCTCAGTTTATATTGCGTGCGGAAAAAAGCGTCGGATTTCTCTCCACTGCAGGGCTCTAGAAAATGAGTTTTTCTTCGTTTCAAAAACTGATATGTATTTGTATCGTTAATGACATCAATCTTTACATTGGGACTAACCCCCCCCCCCCCCCCCCAGCTGCTATAATTAAAACGTTAGCCACTGGGTTTTTGTTAATTGCATGAATAATTAGAGATCTTGTGCAGAATATTATGTGGGGCAGGGCATAAAGTGTGTTTACGGAAATATTTCTTTTGTATTGTGCACCGACTATTTTTAAAAATACCAAAAGTCGTCGCTGAAATACCGTATATATGTGTTGTCTCGTGCTTCGAGGCGTCAGGGGTAGAAAGAGGCTGGAGAGAAGAAGAAGAATTAGAGGCTGGCGTGGTGCTGTGCGGTCTCGGTTCCCTTTTCTTGGACGTGTTCCTGTTTTCGTCAACTTGGGCACGTGTCTTCGTAGGATGAGCGGAACCGGCAGCTTGCGGACGTCAAGGTAACACAAGTATTTATGGGAAGAACAGGCTCAGGGCAGCTGGACCGTTGAGGACTTTCTTCTCTCGCAATACGATTCAGCTCTGGTGTTTCGGGTGCTACTTTTGATTAGTCATGGACGCCTCATGTGAGCAGACAGCACCGCCGAAACAGATTTGCGCTGAGGCCGCTTCCTGTCACCAAGGACCATCGTCGAACCAGAACTGTGCGGCGGGAAACAAGTCGGACGGACAGACAGCCTTAGTGAACCAGAACTCTACCGGAGACGACTCACGTAGGCAGATGGAATTGCGGGACCAGAACACTGCAGAGGAGTTTTCATTTGAACGGGCAGCATCGCCAAGCCAGAACTTTGCGAAAAATGACTTGTGCGGGCAGACAGCATTACTGGACCACAACTATGCCGGAAACGATTCCTGTGGGTAGAGCGTGCCACAAAGCCAGAACTGTGCCGGAAGGGATTTCTGTCCTTTCTGACGTCACATCCCTTCACCTCCACTCTGGTTCGTGCCCGGGCTCCATCTATATCCCCTGCGGTGGTTTTACATGGCCTACGTACGAATCCTATCAGCATTATTGGAATGAAGCCTACTATGGTTGCCCTATAGGGTACATATGTGCCCCAAGACACGAGAACTTTTGATATCATTGTTCAGTGTCGGAAAAAGCACTCTCAGAGCAGGAGCCTGCCAGTGATGTAAATGGGAGCCATGGTGCTACGCCAATGAATGCATCTATTAGCAGTGGTTTCTTTGCTCAGTATACGCCCCGAAAAAAAATGTGACAGTATATGTACACACCTATTGTTACGATACATCATGCTTAAACAATCGCAGGCGCCGCTCGCGCGCACTCGTTTGTGGGCAGTGCTTGGACACATGCGCGCTAGCGATGCGAACTTGTTCATGTTTTGCATTTCGTAAATGATCAGAATTCATCCTGCCCTTTCTAAGTAAAAGCTCAACATTTTACTCTTGGCTATCCTCTTCTTGTAACTTTATTTACCGCAGGCCGTAGCTCGGCTGTATTTCCTTCCCTTCTGTTTATTGCTCTAATAAAATTCTATTTGTTGAGTTGTATGTTCTTGAGATGCGACTACAAGTCCATACCGCGGTGCTGTAGGACGTGGAGTTTTTCTACTTCCGCTTCCTTCCTATGGCAGGAACATGTTCACACGTGCACGACTTGCTGCTCAAACTGCAGTTGTGCACACACGCCAAAGATCACTGTGAGACTGAAGCCTACTCACTAGCGGTGGCACTTGTATTCTTTGACTTTTGAAATAAATAATGTATAATAAAAATAACTTAAAGCACTAAAATGTGGAAAGTCATTGCGCCGCTGTCCGTCTAAGATAAAAAGGTATGTGAAGCAAAGGAAAGGACGGTATTGCGTTTGCTGTTGAGACGAAGCTTAAGCGTCTTCCTGTTTTTCTCTACTTTTCTAATCGATTATCTCCACAATTACGTTACTATTACACACACGCACACATACCAAAATAATATGCTTTCCTATGCATCAGTTGCTGCTGGCCCCCTTCTCAGGTGCCTTTATTTATTACAGGAAGTGTTTAAAGTGTTCGCTGAAATATATAACTGTGCTTCGGAGATGACTGACAGCATAAAAATTTGCGAGTTAAAACAGGTTTCTCTGTGTGGTAACTCCAACCGTGAAACACATTAGGAATTGGTTTAGTTGTGCAGCTACAATTTGTTGTTAGACAGAAAATACTCATTCCAGCATACAAATATGTTGTTCCGGCGTTTTCGTACGGCATTGCGACACATTAGTAAATAATGACTCCCTTTCTTGGGTATGCGCCATAGCCGTGTGACGGGACGGGGGCGGGCAGCTAGCGATGATTCAGAAAGCAGGTAGCTGAGCCAGAGCCAGTCTTGATCGAGTTTGTCTAGGTGGCTTTGTCTTGATGCGCGTAGGGTTACTTGACGTCACGCACCACGTGACCGGCAGAGTCTCGTACCGGCAGCCTGCAGCTGCGCTTGACCGTTGATGTAGCTGGGGTTCGGGGACCTAGGCTTCACCGCCGTCGAACCATGAGGAGCCGAGATGAAGGAGCAGGGGCAGCCAGGGAGGAGATGCAAAGAAGAACGTTTTATACAACGTTTTATGTACATGATGGGATATTTACAGGTCACGAGAGGAAAACGTAGCTCTCAATGGAGACAATTTCCCCCGCTTAAATACGGTCGGTTGTCCCTACTTCCCTAGCTGGGGAAACCAAGTTCAATCAGTGTAGTCCAATCACTGGGGCACAAGAGATCACTCGAGGTGCCGCCCACTGCCGAGGGTGGTTCTCGGACCTCCTCTCATATCTTTCGGTGGCGAGGGCAAATTTTCCGGTGTCGATGACGATCTTGTGCAGGCGATGGAGTTTCTGCACCAAGGTGAAACATCCCGCGAAGTCGCCCGCTCGCGGCGGTCATTTCCCCGAGTAATTCCAAGGAGGTCACCCGCTTGCCTCGTGAATTCGGCGAGCGGGGTCAATGCTGCTCGGCGACGCGCCTCTTGCCCATTCAGCACAAGGATAGGTTCCCTGTTGTCGCCGCCGTGGCGCAAGGGGATTAAGGCTCGAAAGGCAACTCGTCTCTATCCCGAAAGAGGGGAGGCGGGAAGGGTTGGTCGCCGCAACCGGAAATAAAGGTCACTCCTCCGCTTTCGCCACCGCCTCGCTGCCCTTGACGGCGGTCGTTTGCCGGCGTTCAGGTTTCTCGCTGTTGCCGCCGTGAGTGCCAAGGGGGTTAATGCCCGAAAGGCGGGAAGGGTTGGGCGTCGCAGCCGGAACCAAAGCGTCACTCCGCTGCCATCGCCGCCGCTTGACTCCTTTGTTGGCGGGCGCTCGCCGGCGTCCGCTAGGTACGCCTCCATTTCCAGCGGCTCGAGTCTGCGCATACCTTGGCCGGAACCCCGGTCACAACAGCCCGTCCGCCGCCCGAAGAGGTCTCGCCGTGGGGCAGTCCACGCCGCTCCGCGAAGAGACCTGGAGTCCAATCAGCCTGGTCGGTCCAGCCACATATCAAGCCTGGCCCTCTGGTTCCTGCTTGCTCGCTGGACAGCTTCAGCAGTCTCAGCCACGCAAGGCCCAAAACACAGCAAATAGCAAGCGCAAAACCCATTTTAAAAACTGCCAGGCTGCTTTGTAATCAAGGTTGCCCTTAAAAAAATGAAACAAACCAAATTTTGCCTCGATAATTTCGAACCCTCTTCCGAAAGAAACCATGTTAGAGAAAACAAGAAACACTTAATTTCTGTTCAAAAGCGAACACTCAAGCTGGAATTTTGACTCATATCGCAACATGAAAATTGCCTTAGAAAGCCACTTCTTGCGAGAACATATCACAAGGTGGAGCTGCAGGTGACCAAAGGGCAATACAAAACAGAGTAATTCCAAACAAGAGGGCATTGCCCAGGGAAACTTTGTGTGAGGCCATCAGCGTTGGCATTATCACGCCCTTTTATTTAATGCAATAAAAGGGCGTGTTCGCAAATTGCGTCCGCAATTTGCGAACTCCTGCAAAGCTGGGTTCCAATGAAATATACTTGTTGAGATGGCAGGTAATCGAACAAATCTATTTCTACAAGCGGGCACGACCCTGCAACAACATTGCGATTTTCGAATAGCTGCAAGAAGACAAATGCCTTCCTTCTCGGACGCACTGCTTGCATGCTCACAAACATCATGGGGATGCTCCCCCTCCATTGTCAACCTGTCAAGTGGGGACGACCCACACACCGCTTTCACTCGCTTTTTTTCTTCTCTGTAGCTCAGAAGGGTGAGTAGTCAGGAACCCTCAAAAAGCTTGACTAGCCGGGGATGATTTTTTTTCGATTCCATTCACCCCTCTCAAGTCAATGCTTCAGCCGCGCCCTTGGCGGCCGCGCCCTTGGCAGCCGCGATCCTACGGCGGAACTAGACGTCGAGATCTGAGAAAAACTTGAAGGTCTCAGCTCGCGAACCTGACCTTTTCTGCGTTCAAACTGTATGCTTCCCAAGCGTAGCCCGCGCCTGGAAAGCCGAACGCGAGACAGGAGCGAGCGACTGGGAACGCGTTGCCTGCTGATCCTTCTGTCTTGGATCCCGCTTGCATGCTGCATCCCTCTCTTACTGCCGCGCATTACTCAGTGCCATTTTAGGCGGCCACGACGTCTCTTTCGTAGCAAACTACACCTGTCACCTGTCACTGGGCCACTACTGCACTGTCTCGAGTGACAGGAGGGCCTAGAACATTTGGATTTACGAAACCCTCGATGGTCTACATTTGCCGATGCCGTAACTGGCTTCGACCTTCTCTGCGCGCGCTTACCCTGTTTTCCTTTCACGCGACAGCTATGGTCCTTTCCCAGCTCACCGCACATGTCACCCCTCAGGAAAAAACTACCTGGGTGTTTCGATGTAAAGGGAGACATTTTCCAAATACCGCGGGGCTTTGTACTTTTGCTGCTAAAGACTTTTCGGTCGGACTTCGATCGTGCCGCATTCGTCTTTAGCCTTCGCGGCGCGCACTTCGCTTGGGCTCCTTTCACGCGAGCTCTGCCTGCCCTGCCTACCAAGCGATGCCTGCAATCTGCCAAGAGACAACGACCTGAGTGTCACGAGGTACAGGTAGCCATGCTCGAAGAATCTAGGAGCCTCGTCCCTCTAGATCTACGAAAGCCTCTGCGGTCCGACACTGATAGTGCCCCAAGGGGCTTTCGTCGATGCTGCGTGCGCTTTGCTTGTGCGCCTTTCACGCGGCAGCTGCGCACCCTCCGTGGGGAGCGACACAGTTTTCCTCTCACGGGACAACATGCCGAGTGTCCCATGTTAGAGAAAGACAGGCCAGAAGTGCTGAGGGGTCTCGAACGTTTAGAAAAGCGTCTACGGTCTGACTTCGACAGTGGCGTAGTTAGCCTTAGCTTCCGCTGCGTACGCTTAGCTTCCTTACTTTTCACGCAATAGCTAAACACTCTTTTTCGCAGCCTCCTCATGTCACCTCCCATTAGGCTACTGTGGTGTCTGAACACACAAGTAGACCTTTTCTTTGGACATTTAGTTCCACAAAAGCCTCTACGCTCTGACTCTGCCAGTGTCGTAGCTGGCTTTGATACCTGCTTCGCGCGCTTATCCTGTGCTGCTGTTGCGCGACAGCAACGCACCCTTCTCAGCAAACGACACATGTAATCCGACAAAGGACAGCTACCTGCGTGTCTCATGTTAGGGGAAGACATACTCGAAATGCTGAGGGGTCCTGAACACGCCGATCTGCGAATTCCCTGTGTTCTCACGCGACGCGTGAGCAACCTAGAGCGCTGAGGTGCCGATTCCTTTCGCTTACGTAGCCTCGTTGTTTTCAACTCGGCTTTGAAAGTGACCTGAACTTTCCTATCTGCCCTGAAAACCTCCTGTGTGGCCTTCTCTATGTGATGCCGCCCATCTGAAACTTCCACTGGCGCGTCACTAGTTCTCTCAGATCCTATAGAGGTTAAGATATTGGCCTCCTTCGCAGGGTTATTTTTGGACGCCTCTCGCTCTTTCTTGTGACTATAAAAGTCCCCTTCGCTTTCAGCATCCTGTCTGCCCTCTTCATTTTCGCACCTCGCTTGCACTGCGCTATCTTGAAGCCGCAGGCGGGTGAGATCCCGAACATCGTCGTCTCCAAAACGAAGGCCCTTTACTTTAAGCAACATATCCGAGTCATCAGAGAACCCGTATGGATGATGCTTGGGCAGGTTTTGCGAGACGGCTTCCTCTGTCTGAGGAACTCCAAATGTCTCCTCGATCTCGTCGCGGGCAATGGGCAAACTACTCTCCTCATCCAACTGCCTTTCGCAGGCACGCTCACCTGGCAACTCCGCAGGCCAAACGTCTAATGAGCGGACAACGCCCTTTTTTGCAGCCAAGTTACGAGGAACTTTACGCGGTTTTCTTTTTCTCGCTCGCTCCCGCCGAAAGGGCTGCATGTCTTGCAAGTTGTCGCCAGGCTGCTCTTGGTTTACGGCAACCGGTCGCAATATGCCCAGGTTATTGGCAACGGTAACAGACGACCGGTTTCCTACCTTTAAAATTTCTTTCCTTTGTCGCCTCTTCCTTTGTGCTACCTGTTGCACATTTCTCTCCAAGTGGGGCATTAGCCGACGCGTTTCTCGTGCCAGTCTTGGCTTCCTCATTTGCATTAAACTGCGCCTAACTATGCCTACCAACCTTCAATCCGAATCGGATGCCCTCTTGCTCCGATCCTCTTCGTTGCAGTTGCAGTTGCTGATCTCTGATTTCGATTTTTGCGTCGACCGAGCTTGACTGAATACTAGTCATTACTTTCTGTACGATTTATCTCTGCGATTAGTAAATCCAATCTTTTGAGCTCCAAATCCCTTTCTTTTGCTCTCTTAATCCTGAGGGCCTCTTCCTCAGCCTCCCTGAACTTCTCCTGTATGAAATCGCAGGTCTCGGAAATTTCATCCTCCTCAGCTCCACGCTCCCGAATTGCCCCCGCAAGTTGCGGCTCTCTAAGGCTTTCCTCGACTTCAATGCCCAACTCTTCACAAAGGAAAATCAACTCTGCTTTCTCTAATTTGGTCAGATCCATGGCCACTTTCGAACGAGGACTTCCCCAAACACATTGTAGAGTGATAACCGCTTCACCACGGACGCTACACAAAAACAAAATCTACTGGCTTTGATAAAATCTCTGAGTTATCAAACCTGGCAGATTCTCAGATTCTCAAAAAAGTTAAGCGCGCACCATATTGCCGATGCCAGGACCAAGCGTGGACGATCCCATAGCTGCCATCCAGTTGATGTAGCCGGAGGTCGGGGGCCTAGGCTTCACCGCAGTCGAACCATGAGGAGCCGAGATGAAGGAGCAGGAGCAGCCAGGGAGGAGAGGCAAAGAAGAACGTTTTATACAACTAGTTACATGATGGGATATCTACAGGTCAAGAGAGAAAAATGGAGCTCTCAGTGGAGACAATTTCCCCCGCTTAAATACGGTCGGTTGTCCCCACTTCCCTAGCTGGGGAAACCAAGTTCAAACGGTGTAGTCCAATCACTGGGGCACAAGAGATCACTCGAGGTGCCGCCCACTGCCGAGGGTGGTGCTCGGACCTCCTCTGATATCTTTCGGTGGCGAGGGCAAATTTTCCGGTGTCGTTGACGATCTTGTGCGGGCGATGGAGTTTCTGCACCAAGGTGAAACATCCCGCGAAGTCGCCCGCTCGTGGCGGTCATTTCCCTCGCGTAATTCCAAGGAGGTCACCCGCTTGCCTCGAGAATTCGGCGAGCGGGGTCAGTGGTGCTCCGCGACGCGCCTCTTGCCCATTCAGCACAAGGATAGGTTCCCTTATGTCGCCGCCGTGGCGCAAGGGGATTAAGGCTCGAAAGGCAACTCGTCTCTATCCTGAAGGAGGGGAGGCGGGAAATTTTGGCCACCGCAATCGGAAACAAAGGTCACTCCTCCGCCGTCGCCACTGCCTCGCTGCCCTTGACGGCGGTCGTTTGCCGGCGTCCAGGTTTCTCGTTGTTGCCGCCGTGGGTGCCACGGGGGTTAATGCCCGAAAGGCGGGAAGGGTTGGCCCGCCGCAGCCGGAACTAAAGCGTGACTCCACTGCCATCGCCGCCGCTTCGCTCCTTTGTTGGCGGTCGCTCGTCGGCGTCCGCTAGGTACGCCTCCATTTCCAGCTGCTGGAGTCAACGCATACCTCGGCCGTAACCCCAGCCACAACACCGTGTACGTGTGGTTATAACCTGTTCGTTCCGTCGTGCGCGGTGCCAATAATAGTCGTATCGAGGGGCTGTGCTTTCCCATTGCTTTTCGTATATGATAATTAAATGTTTTTATAATTTTATAGCAAACTGCTTCAATACTGTAGACTCAGAGATTCGTAGCTCGCCTTTAGTGGCTTATAGTATGTAGTAATTTATTATAAGATACCCAAGAGAAAGGAGATATGTTTGCCAGCCGCGGTATCTGGTATCTCATATCTGAAGCCCCTGATCTGGGGCGGCGGAATAAAGGGATGGTGAGGAAGCGGGGGAGGAAATCAAAGAGGTGAGCGACAGGGAGAAATAGCAGTAGTTTGCTTGAGGCCCGCCCGCAAATGCCTTAGGTCACTGAGCACTCGGCACATCAAGTGGGCCTCCACAATAGGCTCCCAAAGCATCGCTGGGCAGCACTGCGGCTCCAGATGGGCAGCGCCATCTGTGGAAGGAAAACGCACACTGGGGCGCCGCGGGCTCAGCTCGCTTCCTTCGCGCGCATTCTCTCGCACGAGCATGCGCCCTGACACGTCCTCGCAGGCGCATCGTGACATGACGCCCGCATTCCCTCTTGATTATTGAACAACCTGCAGCGTATTTCCATGGAGGAAACGTAATTGTAGGCGAACATTTTTTTATTCAGTTTGCGCTGTATGCAGCAGACGACAGATGGCGATGATTAAATATTGATTGTGAATGCGTTTCCCACGTTAGCGAAAACGTAGGGAGTGTATCTCGTGATAAGTCTGCTATTTAATGATATAGTATATAATATGTTTAAAAACCGCTAAAGTATTATCCGTGCTGTGAAATAAAGCTGCTATATAAAAGATCTATATAAGGTTTTGTTTTAATTATTACGACGCTACCAAAGAAAATCTTGCAGTAGAAGAATAAGTTATAGTCCAAAGGAGGTATTGCTTTAAAGGCACGAACGCTAGCAGTATCAAGAGCACACGCATGCTCCGCGCGCTGCACGCGACATAACCGGCTCGCTGGTTCGGAAGGCAATTGAAATCCAAGCTTGTACTACAATGGTGCTTTATTTCGGTTCTTATTAAATGGTTGTGTTTAATTTATATTCGGTTCGCTTTCACAAAACCTGTGACGTGAATAGGGTGCTCCGTTCGAGTAGTGTCAATCGAGCCATAGCTAGGATCGCTTTTGTATTGCACTTCCAACAAATTTTAGTTATGAATAATAACAATGTTGGTTCATTTATTGGTCAATTTGCGGAAGTCCGTAAAAGCGTTCCAGCAAGGCAAGGATTCCACCCCTCCCTCCAAGGAAAAAAAAGGGCTTCGTTCCTAGGTATTTTCTTGGCCGTAAAGCACGTCCACACATCATTGTCGATCACGGACGTTGCGGACGTTGCACGGGATATTTGTTGATTTGGTTGCTTTCAGAGCGCTCGCAAAGCAGGGACAGAGCACAGAAAATGGGCAAAGCAAGACACACGAGGAGCGAAGAGCAGGATAATCCTTCACCCCCTTTACTTTGTATGCATGGTGTTAAACCATTGTATTCTTTTGATGCCTCTCTAAGCCGTCTTTGTCAACTTTGCGGAGAAGGGCGAAATTCATTCCTTTCGTGTCTACACAGAACGCGAGTCTTCTCAGAACGCTGTCATGCGGTTGGAAAACAGGTCCTGTGGAAACGCTTCCAAAGGAATCTGCAAAGTTTCACACGTAAGCCTCGTCTTTTGGCGGTTCGCCTAGTATTGTGGCTACCCATGACACAATGCTAGTTAGTACCTCCGTTTCGCATCAGCGGAAGCGTTTTTGTATCGCCAGATAACCGCAGGCGCAACTCGGTTGCCGCACGTGCACAGGAAGCTAGCGGTGGGTCTGCTCCGGCGACGTCCCATCGTTTCACATTTCGCCACAATGCAAGAAATGCGGCACTGCCATCGCGTGGCGAAACTTGACCTTGGGTTCCCTATAGCTCCAAGTGCAGAGTCACGATCCGCGCGGGTGCTGTGTCCATGTCACTGTTTACAACACACGCACGCGGCCACAGTGCAAGATATATAGGTGGGGACACAGCGGGCCGCGCCGGTTCCAAGTAAAGTCCCCTAGTTCGTCTAAGCCGTACGAGATGGCAGCTCGCTCAGCGGCCTGTGACGTAGTGGGAGGCAATGCTTTCCTATGGAGAATACAGGCTTTTTGAGGGCCATTTTGTCGTAAACTATAGCCGATGATGAAAGAAAAAATATTTTTGACGCACTGTTTTTGTCTAGGTCCATTATTAAGCGCAGTTTTGTGAATCTGCGCCTTCGTGCATGCTTAAATAAAAGCGCACAAAGTGAAGAAGTTTTCGCGTGGAACTTGAACCTACTGCACGTATAAGCGGCCGCACCTTTACAACAAAGCATTAACGATTGGTCGTTTCGTTTGTTCTTTGGTTTTGTATCTTTGGTTCGCGCATCAGTGTGCCCGTTAATCTTTTCGCCCTCTCCACACGCACTCGTTCGACCCTTAGTTTCTTTCTTACTTTTCCTTCCTTAAATTAGAGGTCCTTAACTGCGTTTTGCTAGCTCTCACTGAACAGCCCCTCGCCCTCCCTTTCCCTATAATATTACTTCTCTTTCTTTGCTACTTTTTCTTTTCTCTCTTTCTTTTATCCTAAGGGTACAGTAAAGAGGTGAAGAAAATTTCACAATGGAGAAAGAACATCAAGCATAACTTATACAATACAAAACAATAGAGGTAAAATTATGGTCACTTGCTTGAATCTACATTAGAGATTGACGAACAATAATGTGATGTGGGGCGCCAAAGCAGCATATAAGTCAGTTGATGAACACAAAGATTACTCAGCGCGGTAAGGAATTTTTTGAGCTGGATGGGATTATTGATGCTCGTTAAAAATGCGGGCAAGAAATTCCATTAATTACTAGGTTGTTAGAAAATATGGTTGTACACATGTTACCGTATCGCAATGGCGCACTGAGACTTTTTGGTGGTTACGACGATAAGAAATGAAGGGTGGTGTGTGCGCACGGACCATGCACAGGGACTAGTTCATTGAAACCTATTTTAGAGCATTTCATTACCTAACTAGTCCCTCGCTTGATCGTCGTCGGCGTAGGCCAAGATGCAGTGAGCAGACGGCGTTTTATGTTAACGGAAGCACCGGCAGCCCGCCCGGTGAACTTGGAAGCATGCCAACTCGCTTCGTCATTGCCTGCATGTCTAAAACCCGCACAAGATGCATGCAAAAGGGGGACGACGGGAGCAAATGCTTACGCGTTTTGGGGATCGTGCAGTGGTTCGTGCAGACGAGGTTCGTGCAAATATCGATGGCGGTAGGGCTTGCTTGAGACAAAAAAGTCTCAAGTCACGGCAGCATTTGTTCCGGTTTTCGCACACGTGAATCGACCATACTTTTGTTCGCTTGCTTATCCCATTCGTCTATTCAGTCATTTGTACGTTACCAATTTGTTTGATGTATAAGCAGTACGAGACGCTGTTGGATTTCTTTCGTTAAGCGGTTAAGAATACCCTACAAAATTATTTATATTTTTCTGCCATTCACACGAGGGATTCACTTTCCTTGCCCTATTTACGATATCCAGAGTGAGAACTGTGCTTCCAGAGCGCCTCGGAATGAATGACTGTGACTTAATGGCTGACTGATGTGCTACTCACTCCACAATATTTCAACATAAAGTGCAACTTGAACCTTTTCATCGCTTCGTTGTTCGGATTTAAATTACGTGAATAGTATTGACAAGGCAATAAATTATTCTGGGCTTCGCTTCTGCAGTGATGCAATGTGCACGGCTTAAGAATAAAGGGCTACGCTGAGATATTTCACCTACAAGAGCTCCGTGAAGGTGAGCGCACGTGCAGACCAATTTTTGGCCCGATCTGCCCATTTTTCGAGACCCCACGGCCCATTTCGCCTTGAGCCGCCGCGTCGCTCGAGCTAGGCCTACTCCGAACGCGACTCCAAGACCTAAGTCATTATGAAGGTGCAAGTGCCAGTGAAGCTATTGGCTCTCGGGACTGCAATCCGCGGGACTGGACGCACATTCTTAGCGTTCCCGCCTGCATCCAGGAGCGTCCACTACAGCAGAATCATCAGATCTCCGCCATGCAGACCAATGAGGCAGACAAGCCTACCACAGACGCTGGAGCTGCATCACCTGGCACCCAATACACTATCAAGGCCCATGCATCCGAGCAGCTGCGCGCCGCACGCACTGCAGCACAAAGGTCGCGACAGCAGCCGCCACTACCGACTGAAGACTACAAGGTGATTTTCCGCTCCCGTGGAGGACTTCACCTCACTTCGGTACCGTCACGACAGCTCCGCGTCGCAATCTTGAACGCCACCGCTTCACTCCAAGAGCCCACCCGCACCCAGCTACGGATTTATCCCACCAATAACACGTGCACAATGAGCACGCCATACCAGGCCGACGCACTTATGCTGGTGCGAATCACCAAAATCCATTACCAAGGCGCCGACTATGCCGTAGCAGCCTACATCGCTCCCCCGGACGGCGCGGTGAGAGGGGTGATCTCGAATGCCTACTGGAATGAAACCCCCAGGAAGCTACTGGAAGATCTCGTGGACAGCAATCCCCGTGCTCCAATAGAGGCTTTACAAAAGTTAGCGCCATCCAGTGAAAGAGACAAACTGTGCGCGGCGGCCATGTATTGTTCAGTCCGCCCGCGCCTTCCATCGAGTACGCTGTCAACGTGCGCCTTCGTGGAATTCATGCTTGCACCGCAAGGTGCATTGGAATGATCACAAGCGATTGTTTCATTTTTTAACATCACAGCAGTCGCTGCTAGCACGAAGCTCTATTCGGAATGATGCCAGCATGTTGCTGCGTGCTCTTCTGCAGCAAGCGCACCGTCGTAGATGCGCATGGAAACAAGGTATGCGTGTGTAGGCGACCGCTCGTTTGCAATCCCAATCGGCTTTACAAGTGTCACTTGCATCATGTAAAGCATTACTGCACGTCCCTCTGACTGGTAGCTAGCTCACAGAACGTGCTATTACCTAATAAGGAGCTAAAAAGTGCCAAATCCAATTACTATGTTGATCGCTTTTCACAGCTGCGTAATGATGCAAGAAAATTGTGGCATCAAGTAAATAATTTACTTAATAGAAAAACGCGCTCCGATTACTTAGAAGTAACTACCAGTAATGGGATAATGACTGGCACCAACTTAGCCACAGCTATGAATGAGTTCTTTGTTAACGTTGGCAACGCAGCTTTCAATAATCCAGTCTCATGTACAACGTACTCAAATTTAATTAATCCATTACCAAATTCTGTTAACTTTTATTCTGCAACTACAAAAGAAGTCAATGATTTAATTAAAAACTTGAAAGATAACGCATCAGCAGGGCATGATGATATCAAAGCATCGCCACTAAAACACGTATCAATGCTTATATGTGATGTCCTGACGTATATCATTAACCTAATGCTTCAAACTGGAACGTTCCCTAATCAGTTAAAGATAGCTAGAGTATGCCCGGTACATAAAGGTGGAAATAAGAATGAAATTTCTAATTATCGTCCAATTTCCATATTGCCCGTATTATCCAAAGTGTTCGAGGGAGTAATCAATACTAGGCTCGAAAAGTTCTTTCACAAATACAGCATTATAACCAGCTCTCAGTATGGGTTTGTGAAGCGAAGGTGCGCTGAACAAGCATTGTTAACCATAAAAGAAAAAATAATTGATAACATTGAGTGTCGGAAATATACCCTTGGCTTATTCCTGGATTTTCGAAAAGCATTTGATTGTGTACAACATGATATATTATTAAGTAAATTGGCTGATTATGGAGTCCGTGGTGTGCCACTAGATTTATTAAGAAGTTATCTGTGGAACAGGCTACAGTTTGTACGAGTTAATAACTGCTGCTCTACTAACATGGTTATACGGCAAGGTGTTCCCCAAGGATCAATTTTGGGACCATTGTTATTTTTAGTGTATATTAATATCACAAATATTCCTAACTCACCTGATTTGATCATGTACGCGGATGACACCAATATTTTTTTTACCGACTGTGCCTTGTCTAGATTAGAAATTACGGTCAATGAATATTTAAACAATTTAGAGATTTGGTTGACGGCAAATAAACTCTGTTTGAATCTTAATAAGACTACCTACATCATATTTAGGCCAATCAACACCACTCTTCAATGTAGTATAGTAATTAAATATAACAGCAACGTTATAAAGCAAGTTACGAATCACAAGTTTCTAGGCATTTGGTTCAATGAAAACCTTTCATGGAATACGCACATTTTAAATTTAGTAAAATACTTGAGTAGAATTGTAGGATGTCTTTTCAGAATTTCTAATTTGGTACCCGTTTGGTTAAAAATTTCAATTTATTATGCTCTTTTTTATTCCAAACTAACATACTGTATTCTCATATGGGGAACCACAACTTCTACAAATATTAATAAGTTGCTTGTTCTTCAAAAAAAAAAAGCTCTTCGAGCTATTGAAGGTTATTACGGTATACCGCGCGACTTGCCTACAGAACCCTTATTTAAAAAATATGCCATATTAGCCGCTAATCAGATTTACTACTTTCGTCTTCTGCAGTACATTCACCATAATAGGCTGTATACTAATCTACCTGATAGATCTACAGTAACGTATGACCTGCGAACACGAAAAAAACTTGTACCTATTACCCGAACCAACTATGGAAAACAGAAATTAACTTTTCAGGTGCCATCCCTAGTCAACAACACACCAAATGTGGAATTTTCATTGGCAGCTAGGGTATTTAAAAAGAACGTAAAACAATATTTAAATGAATATCCCCTATAATTTCAATGGTGGTAGTAACTGTATTTTTCTCATATGTAATCTTTTTTGTGTAAATATTTTTTGGTTTTAGTGAAAATATTTATGTTATTGACAGCGTGATCTGTTGATTTGTATATCTAATGAATACTGCATATATTCATATCTTTTACATATCGTATGTAAGTGTTGCATAATGTTTTTTTTTTATTTTATATACACTAGAGGTGTGTGCTGTTGTCTGTTATCTGTTTTGGGAGCCAAGGCCCAGTCAGGCTTTCCGCCTTTTGCCTTGGCTTCCCCTTTCTTGTAAAAGAAAGAAATAAAAACAAACAAACAAACAAGCAAACAAAACAGCAAGGTTGTTTTGCGTGCTATGGAGCCTTGTTAACTTGAAGGATAAGCTTATGGTTCAATGGATGACACGGGAGAAGGAGCAATGCATGTATACCGAACGCTGTAGTTCAAATACGTTGTTTGAAACCTTTTGTACGTAGGTTGCATTTACCATTATGTATTTGATTTACGACAAGGGCATGATTACCGAAAGTACTTTTCACAGTCCTACGAAATTGTAGTGCTTGGTGCAGAGAGCAATACGGCTGTCTAGTGCGCCCGAGGTGCGTGTTTCCCGCTGCAAAAGCGGCAGCCAAACCCGCGGCGTCTAGTAAAGCAGGAGAAGATAACATCCCACTAGTATGTTGTAATATGCTCATGTCCAGCCCGTTTTGAAAGATGTTATCACGTGATAATGCACATGCGAAGTCCGGTCCGCGTCCAGAGCGCGCAACTCAGGTTTGCATTCTGTGCCTTCATACCTGCCAGTGCAGCCGATAAAATAACGAAGTTTGCTTTTCACTTTTGTGCGTTTTATCGAGTCGCCGGTGGCTCGCTAATTGACAGCCACCTGAAATTCAGTTGATTTTGTAAATATGCCGATTTCTTGTTTATTCCCTCTGCCAGATAGCAGACATTTGAAGCCTTAACCTCATATGAAAGTGCTGTCATGGGAAGCTTCGAGGAACTCAGAGGAAGAGGAACTCGGCTGAAACGAAAAGAAATTTGAAAAGTCAACTAACGTTACTGCGAAGTGTCAGTGCGTGGTGCGAGTGGCTGTGTTCGTAAAGTCAGATTTATATTATATAATACTAGCTGTTATAAAACATTAGGGGACACTTAAGCTCCGCCGTTAAGGGCCAGTATGACGCTATAGCGTCTCTCTCTCTCTCACACACACGTTTTCTTTCTTCCCTTTTTTGAATTTTTAGCTTTTATTTATTTTATATTTCGATATTTGTTTCTTTATTTTATTTAATGCTTTATATTTTTGTACACCAATACTCAGGGTCAGCAACAATCGCCTTTCCATTCTGAGCAATTTGACACTTTTGAAAACATTCTTCAATTATTTCAATTAATCAATTACACATTTTAAATTTTCTTCATTAGCATCACCAAGTACTGGTTTTCTCTTCTGAGCATTTTGTCACCTTTAAACTCTCAATTTCCAATTTTTATATTTTTTCTTGCTTTATTTTATCAATTGGTCAATTAATTAAAAATATTTTAATATCTTATCATCGCCTATTGCACACCAATCAATCTCACTCACTGCAAGCAGAAATTACCATGACACATTTTTCTTTTTTTTTTTTTACACAGCCCCCGATTATTTCCGAGAACCGTGCCAATAACTGCGTCGACGGCATAGGCAGGAAAGTGTTAAGCGCCATTCCGACTTACGTCAAATTACGCACGATTTTTTCATCTCAAAAGAAATTGCATCCTCGCTCATTTCACCAACATGTATCCCACTGGTAGCAGTGGGATGAGCGACGGTGACGCGCAAACCAAGCAAACTCGCGATCGTCTGTCACAGTCGTTAAAGTAAATAGCAAAGGCACACAGACAAAAAGAATCTGCACATTACAAAACTCTATATACTGTACCTGGATACGGATGACGCTGCGCGAATCGACGAGGGGCCCATGCACGACTCGTTGAGCAGTTTGTAACCGCTACGCCTCGGCTGTCAAAATACGCTTCTTGGCTTCGCTAACAAACACCGCCAGGGACAGAAGAGAGGTCCAAGCACAGCACAATAGGTTACAACATGAAAAGCGCGGACTGAACGGCGGGCGCTGACGGACGGACACGAAGCGAACCAAAGCGAACGGACGGAGCGAACAAAATATGGCTGCCAGAGCGGGATTAGCGTGCCGCTCATGGTTGCCAGACTTACTTTTGTAAACCCTCTATAGTGGACGCTCGACGCATGGGTGCCACTCGATCAATATTAATTACCTTTAGAGAAGGACCGGTTCCTCGCACAGTTTTTTATGGCGGGGGACTCCACCGGTGCACCGCTTACAGAGGCCACATGGTCGCTTGTATTAACTGCAGACAACCAGGCCACAGGACAGATGTGTGCACGCAGTCACGTACGAATAACTGCCCGAGGTGTGGCAAACCGCATCCCAAGGAGACTATCCCTTCCTGCACTCTGAATGTATATTATGCGGAGAAGCACACATGACTCAACGCCACTCGCTCCACGTCGCTTCGCAAAGGAGAACGCGCAAAGGACCCAGATAATATGTCATGGGCCGACCGAGCAACTGGAGTCATGTCCAAACAAACCCCGCCACCTCAGCCCCCCAGGAAGATTCACGCGAGAAGGAACTCAGGGCTCTGCGGGAAGAGGTAAGCCGCCTTTCCTCCCTCATACAGACCCCCCATCAGCCCTCCTCATCCACCCTCCTTTCCCAAGCCGTACCTCCCGCCTTCTCTCCAACATACCTAGCCCCGCAACCGCCCCCCCCCAAAGGAAACATACATCAGAACCCCCACTAGTCGCACATGATGGCCTTGAGAAAGTTGAGGCAAAATTTGAAGCAAAGCTAAAGGCTTTAGAAGCCCGGATAGATTCCAAAATCGACTCCCTCTTCACCCAACTCGAGAACAAAATTGACTCGATGTTCTCACGCCTGGTTCATACGCTCGACATGAGAATGACCAACCTAGACACCCGCATTCAAACCTTAGAGCACACGCAAACAGTTATCCTGAAGCACATCAATCTCCAACTACCTCCTCTTCATCCCTCTCAACCACCACCCCCTAGCGTACTTGACTCCCAATCGCTCCACTATGGCGGGGCAGCAACTTAATTTACCTATTCTCCAGTGGAATTGCCGCGACTTCCGTGGCAAGCGCGCGCCTTTTCAATTACTCGTTCCTACCGTCACCTCGCCACCTCAAATCATCCTTCTCCAGGATATGGCCACTAAGGCATCACTGTCTAGTTTTATTCCCTACTACTCAGATGCCACGGACAAACCCAGGGGGTCCACTCTTGTTCACCGTTCAATCACCCACCAAACACACACCATTACGTCAGACACACCCTGCGTAATCACAGAAATCATTCATCACGCACACACAGTACCCTCCATCTTCATTGCGAATATATACCACCCCAATCCCATCAAATGTCTTCCCCGGAGACGCTCTTGCGGGACCTCCACCGACTTGCTGGCAGGCTTCCTCTTCTCATCGGAGGAGACTTCAACTGCCACCACACCGACTGGGGCTGCAGCTATACTACGGGCCGTGGTAGACGCCTCCGGTGCCTAGTCCAGGAGCTGCGCCTCACTACACGCAACAATTTCCACACACCCACGCGGATCGACACCAACGTCAGCATGGACACCAGTCCGGACCTGACGCTCAGTCGCTTTCTCTGTGGTGTCATCTGGACAAGAACACAACACAACTAGGAAGCGATCACATCATTAACATCTCGCTCCCTTTTAAACAATCCCGCTACACACGCATCACCCACAAACTGGTGAACTGGGACGCCATCCGTGCATTGCGGAAGGACGACTCAAACACACCTATCACGGACATCGAATAATGGGTAGAATCACTTATGACCAATGTCCAACATAATACCCGGCTAATTACAACCACACATGACACCCCCACCCGATTCCCGCCTCGCCCACCTCTGGGAGGCGTACCACAGCCTACTCGAGCATTGGAAACGCAACAAGTTAAACAGAACACTTAAAAAGCGACTGGCCACACTGCAGATGCAGATACAACAACATGCAGAGGAGGTCTGCCGCTGTAATTGGGGGCAAGTTTGTGATGGACTCGCGGGCAACCTGTCCACCAAGCGAGCTTGGCAACCTCTGAGACATCTCATAGATCCCACACAGTCCAAATCCGCTACACAACACCATGTTACACGCCTCGTATACACACACAACAGCAACCCGGATGCTCTCCTTGACACACTTCAGCGGACATACACCTCACCCGGCCCATCTGTTCCTATGCCCCACTACTCAGGAAAACCTAACCCGGACCTAGATGCTGATACTTCGGAAGCGGAGGTAAGAGCTGCCCTCCTGATTCTCCGCAGGAATTCAGCATCGGGACTTGACAAAATCTCCATATCTATACTCCGCAACCTGGATGACAAATCAATCGCACAGATTACAGACTACTTCAACAAATGCTGGAAGGAGGGCATGCACCCTCCACCAGTCCTGGCGACACACCAAAGCAATATTTATACCAAAACCTAACTAGCCCCTTAAACTAGAAAGCCTGCGCCCAATCTCGCTCACGTCGTGTCTCGGGAAACTTTTCGAGCACGTGGCACTTGCGAGATTGACACTTCGCATGGCGGACAACAACTTTTACCCACACAGTATGTTGGGCTTCCGCCCCAATCTCCGCTCAGGACGCCATACTGCAGCTCACTCACGACATCTTCGACCCGGCTATTCTGGGCCACGCAAAGGCAGTCCTGACTTTGGATCTGTCCAAAGCCTTTGATCGCGTCGAACATCAGGCGATCATGACTGCCCTTTCTCCCCTGAACATAGGTGTACGGATGTACACTTACATTCAGGCTTTTTAACGGACCGCATGGCTGAGCGTCATTTTGGCCCCCTTGCCTCCCCACCCTACACCCTCAGGAGCGTCGGTACTCCACAGGGGTCCGTCCTCTCTCCTTTCCTATTCAACACCACCCTCATTCCCCTCGTCCAGAAACTGTCCACAATACCTCATCTCACACACACCCTTTATGCGGACGACATCACACTGTGGACCACACACGGTAGCGATGGCGACATAGAAGATACCTTACAAAGCGCCACATCACTCATACAAGAACACACCCAGAGCATCGGACTCTCATGCTCCCCAGAGACGTCTGAGCTACTTATACTTCGCCCCATGACCCGCGGATGCCCCACCACACCCATTGTCATTGAAATCAATGGTCGTCTCGTCCCAGAGGGGAATACGCTCCGGGTTCTGGGACTCCACATTCAGAACAATAGCAAAAACACCTTAACTCTCAAGAAACTAACGCAGGTGACAGGCGCGATATTGCACCTCATCCGACGAGTTTCGGGCCATCACAGAGGCATGAAGGAGTACGACCTGTGTCGTCTAATTCACGCCTTCGTCGTCAGCCATTTCTTATACACAGTCCCCTATCTCCGGCTCAACAGGCAGGAAACGGATGCCTTGGACGTCATGTTGCGCACGGCGTTCAAGACGGCCCTATACCTACCAATTAATACTTCCACAGAACGCCTTCTACAGCTTGGCCTCCACAACACAATTGGGGAGCTTGTGGAGGCTCATCGCCAAGCCCAAAACTTGCGTCTCACCAAGACCTCCACCGGTCGCCATATCCTGGAGACTTTAGGCACTCGCGTCACAGCGAATGACCCTACCCTCTTTCCTATACCTCGCCCTCTCCACCGAGACCTTCTCATCAAACCTCTCCCTCGGAACATGCACCCCCGTATCACGACAACGCCGCCGAGTCCGAGCTAAGGCGCTCCACAAATAATACGGCTCCGAAACCGACGCCGTACGGGCGGACGCCTCATGCACGAATGAGGGAGCGGTACTGGCCATCACCAATTCCTTCCTGCAACCTCTTGCTACTGTCCCCCTCCCCTCGGTCACCTCCTCAGAGGCATTCGCACACGCGCTTGCACACACGTACGGAAGCACGCTACATAAGCACGCTACGACCCTAAAACTGCGATACTAAAATTTGCGCGTGGTAGAGTTCACGTTTCTGCGTTCAGCCTACTGAGCTCGCCCGCCGCCAACCCACCCCGCTATGTGGAGCTGATATGGGTGCCTACGCACTCCGGGAATCCCGGTAACGAGGCCGCCAATGCGTTAGCCTGAGGTTCTTTAAACCGGGCGCCGGCGGCCTCCGATCCGGGATTCACGCGTGATCGCATGCACTCCTTCAGTGAGCTAACTCAGGCCTATCAGGCTGAGCGACTTCTCTACCCCCCCCCCCCCCCTCACCCATTCTATACTCCATTTCATACATCAGGTGCAACGCAGCGAAAGCTACGCAAGTAGCCAGCAAGAAAAAAAAAGGCCGAGTGGTTCCTGCGGAAACGGGCTCTATTCCGAGCATACAAGTTTGCAATAACTTGCTTCGCATGCCTAGACATCTTCGCAGTACTGATCTTATAAAAAAAATGCGCACCGAATAACCATTTTCTCAAAAAGAGATGCTCAGCGCGGAGGGCACAGCCAGCGCCATCTAGTGGCACAGCTGACAAGGTTGCGGGGCAGCGAAAACGCGACACGAACAAAAACGACATAAAAAACATACAAATTCATCGAATCCGATCTTTTCTCCCTAAAAAGGGTGCTCTTTATGAAGTTGATGGCAAATGTAAGATGTATTAAGCTTGCAGACAAAATAACTAGTATTTCCTCTCGTAAAGAGCAGGCACTATTTTTCATCGCGGATACGCAGAGCGCGAACAAGAGCTGTAGCTTTGGCAGTGTTGCACTTGATGTATGAAACGGAGTATAGATAACTGCCATCAGACGCCCTGTCGACGACTCCAGACGCGCACCCTTCCGTCCCCTTATAGTGCGTCTCGCTACTACCACACACTCACCGATCCCTCCTACACCCTTTGCAACAACCCCACCGCCACCCTCGCCCACATCCTGTTCAAATGCCCAGCGGATCATCTTCCGCGGGGTCTAGAGCACCTTACCACCTAGGAGGATTGGGAGACCCTGCTGCACTCTGAGGACCCGGTTCGGCAGAAGATCGCCACAGACTGGGCTGCCGACGTCATGAACCATAGGAACATGAACGTGTGAGTGTAGTGGGGCCGTGCGGGGGCCCAGGGGCATGCATGCCCCAAACTCCTCTGTTTTATTAGTTATTACAACTACTACTAGTGCTACGCTGATGCTCCTGGCGACGACGGAGAAGCAGTTCGGGCCACGCGAACGGTTCGCGCAGGAGCAACGCGTATTGCAATATCATCTGGTTGCTATCACAACGACGTTGATGTATGTGTTTTTTTCTTCTGGTGAAGATTCACCGCTACATCGCCGCTGACGCTTTGATCAGCGGCCCGGTTCAGAGGAGCGCGGCTGGTATTTTATCTGGAAACTTGCGTTCAGTACCTCGCCCGGGCTGTGTACCCACATAAATACTCTTACACCGTGCACGCGGCACATTGTACAAAACACTGACGGCCGATGTGGGGCGATCGGCCGTGATCGTCCAAAATAGCACGCGAGGAGCGTTCGGTCACAACGCACACTGTCTGGCGAGGTGAAAAAGAAAGTTCCCGGCCTAGGGAGGATTGGCGCTCGAGCTTAGACCGCGTCCGGTGTTATCGTCTGCTTCGTCGTTCGGCGTAAGGAAAGGATAGTCATCATCAGCAGCGAGGACATGGTTCAGAGATGATGCTAATGATAAGTTCTTTATTTACTCCTCCAAGTAGGAAAATCAGTCGGAAGACTGATTGCACTGCTTAGAGGAGGTCAGCAGGGATCCCTTGGGACTCTGCAGCCTGCAATGCGCGCAAAATGTGCTGGCGCTGTTGGGGGAGCTCGGTGGTACGCAGGAGGCACACCCGTGAATCCACTGTAGCTGAAATATCTTCGTCGTGCTGTGTACATGTCTAAATCATGTGAATGAATGTGGCATGTTGTGAGCAGTGTTTGCACATGGGTGCAATAAGATTTGGAAATTCTTTGCTAAATAGCCATGAGTTTGGAAAGGCTCCTGTTTGTATTTTGAGTCAAAGGATGGCCTCACGCCGGGATAGTTCCCGGTGTGCTGGGGCGTATAGACACGTTCGAGCCGGTAATGTTGGAGGATGTCCGTGTATGTAATAAGGCGTGAATGAGTGCATTGGGGAGTGTCAGAGGAAGCGGCAGGCTGAGGAGAGCTCGGCCCGGTAGTTGAGTTCTCGGGCTGGAACAATCGCCTGTGTATTCCCACTGAGCGCCTGATGGGCTGGGGCCCATATGAGAAGACGAGGTTTAGAGGGTAAGGGAGAGATCGGAGGATAGCGTGGGCCTGTCGTGATATACGACCTGCATCGAAGTTACCCCAACGGGCTGAGTCACAATTTTATTTTAGCATTCGCCGCTTCTGTCATGGCTACCCGAAGAGCTCGATTTGAGTCGGCATTGTTGTATTCAGTTTCGTTTTCTGTTTGAATTCTTTATTCCCCAGGGGGCGTTTCTGTTTTCGTTATATATATATGTATGGGTGAATAAACGGGGTGTATTGGTTCGGGACGGCTGGACTCTTCTTCCAGCTTCGAAAACACCACATTGGCGACGAGGATGCTGTGAACCTACCCCTACCTACCCCAACCCCTCCGCACCGTCCGGAACCGCCGCCATGAACTTCACCGGGCTTGCTCCGCACTGTTCTTCCTTCCGACGCCCGGCCGTCCGTCATTGCCATGGGAGCAATGGGAGCAGATGTTCAGTGTGTACTTGGTGGCATCCGGAGCCGCCGCATTCAAGCCAGAGCAACACAAGGCTATTCTTTTGCATTGATTGGGGGCGGAGGGCCAGCGTGTTTATCATACGTTACATGCAGGGACCAGCGCCGCAGCTGCACCATCAGCGCCAAGCGCCGCAGACTCGCCCATGACAAGTCTGCCGCTCCTAACGAATACGACTCTGCACTCGCCGCTCTACGGCAGTAGTTTTCGACGTTGTGCAACGTTATCGTCGAGCGTCATCGTTTTCACCGCCGCAGCCAAAACACAGGCGAGTCCATGCATGACTTTGTTGTCGCTCTACGGGAGCTAGCTGCACATTGTTCTTTCGCTTCGCCAGATTATGTTCTGCGGGATCAATTTTTTGCTGGCGTAGCTTCCAACCGCGTACGTTAGCGGTTACTGCTAGAGGGTTCCACACTGTCCTTCCCTTCGATAATTCAGTTCGAATTGCACTTCAGTTTGAGCAAGCAGCGGATAGAACTGAAGGAGCTTCCTGCTTCGGTCGAGGCAATTTCATTGCGGCAGCGTCGTAAGCCGTGCTCGAAGTTTTCGAAAAAAAGAAATGCGCATCTAGCAGCTTTTTTTTCAACAGAGGCAGAGAGCAGTTCCCTTTTAACTGAGTAGCTGCTCCGGTTCAACACATTGCTTGCGATGCGGCTCGCAGGATTACTTAGCATCAGCGCTGCAGTGCCCAGCGCATGGGAAGACTTGTTCATTTTGAAGTCTCAAGGGCCACTTTCAAATAGTATGCAACCGCAAACGAAGTCAAATGCAAGCCCTAGTTCGTGAAGTTGAGTTACATGAAGATGTTTCGTCATGTAGCAGTGCTGAGCAGGGTTTGACTTTGCAACGTTCCGCACGTAGCGGAATTCATATTCAAATATTCAAGTGCAAGTCACGAATGTCACTTTGACATTTCTTGTCGATTCAGGGTCGTCAGTATCAATTCTGTCGGAACAAGAATAGAGTCGGTATTTTCAGAGCGTTCCACTCTTGCCTGCTCCGCATAACACTCTCTTCGACCACTCTCAACGGCCGATTTCCATGCTAGGTTGCTTCCAGGCAGACGTTCAGTTTAAAGGTCGCACAGCTTCACTACGCTTTTATGTTGTTCCCCGAGGAACTTGTCTGATCGGTCTTGACGGCATTCGAGCCTTGGATCTTCGCATTGAGACTTCTGCTCTTAAATGCTTGCACTCTCCGTTGCTCCGTTGTCGACTGTCATTGACCCGCTATCTCTTTTCATTTCCACACCATCAAGCGAGCAGCCCCGCAACAAAGATCTGCCGCCAGCCTTAGCAGACAAGTTCAGTTCGCTTTTCAGTCCCGAGTTGGGTCTTGCTAAGGGGTTCATCCATCGCATCAAGACGCGGCAAGGCTTGCAGCTTGTAGCGTCCAAGTTTCGCCGTCTGCCGAATTCTCTCCGGTCGCCAGTATCAAAGGAGCGTCAGAGGCTACTGAGCCTTGACATCAACGAGCGCATCGATGCTTCTGAATGGGTGTCTCCTATTGTTGTTGTTGACAAGAAAGATGGTAGCATCAGGATATGAGTAGACCTTCGAGAGCCGAACAAAGCTATTGTTTCAGACAGTTTCCCCTTACCCCATATAGAAGAGCTGCTTCACGCTTTGGTAGGCGCTGCACAAATAAAAAAACTTGGCTTCTGCTTACCATCAAGTTCTTTTGCACCCTGACAGCAGGGGTCTGATGGCTTTCATCACTCATGACGGCCTTTCCCGCTTTAAAAGAATTTGCTTCGGGTTGGCTTCTGCCCCAGCGGCATTTCAGAAGATGATGGCGACAATCCTCGACCGTTGCCCTGGAGTGTTGTTCTACATCGATGATGTGATCATTTTTGGCAAAACCGCAGAAGAGCACCTTCCAAACTTGAAGACTGTGCTGCCAAAGGTCAAGAACGCAGGCCTGAAACTGAACAACAAATGCCTTTTTGACGTTCCAGAACTTTAGTTCCTAGGGCATTACATTACGTAACGTGGTATCTCGCCACTTCCAGAGAAAGTAGATTCCATAGTTAACACCCCAGTGCCAAATGATGTCGCCGCCCTCCGTTCGTTTCTGGGGCTTGCAAAATATTACTCCAAGTTTGTTCCACACTTGGCACAAGTGGTCGAGCCTATGAGAATCTTGCTTCGCAAAAATGAGCCATTCATCTGGTCAGCTGAAGCAGACAGCAGATTCAGGAGGGTTAAGGAAATGCTATCCTCGAGTACAGTCCTCCAGATGTTCGATCCGTCACTTCCAGTAATTGTGTCGACCGACGCGTCCGACTGCGGACTGGGAGCAGTCCTGCAGCAGAAACGTGGCCACGAGCTCCGCACTGTCGCTTTCGCATCTCGTACACTTTCGCCTGCGGAGAGGAAATATTCAGTCGGTGAACGGGAAGCATTAGCATGTATTTGGGCGTGTGAGCGATGGCACACATATCTTTGGGGTTGCCATTTCACTAATCGAACAGACCACCAAGCAGTGGTGTCGTTACTGTCGTCCCAAGGACATGAAAGACGCCCACTCCGAATCGCACACTGGAGTGCACGACTGCTTTGCTACAACTTCACTGTTGAATACCGCAAGGGGTCCACAAACACTGTAGCAGATGCACTTTCTCGGCTGCCAGCACCTACCTCGAAGGCTGAGATTGCTAAGGAGGAAGAAATCGTCTCGTTCATTGAGCCAGCCTGTTTGACAAAGGAGAAGTTCAGGCAGGCCGCCCTCAACGACGGTTGCCTGGAAACCGTGAAGTCATTCATGCTGAGTTCCTGGCCGCCAAAGAATTCCATACCAAAAGAGGCGAAACCATTCTACCCTATTCGGGAAGAACTGTCGGTTGTTGACAACTTGCTATTGCGTGCAGAGCGCCTCGTTCCATCCTCCCTCACGGCTCAGATACTCAGCACCGCGCACGAGACACATCCGGGTATCACGTGCACGAAGGCGTGACTGCGTGAGCGGTTCTGGTGGCCACGAATGAATCAGCAAGTGGAAATGGCAATAATAAACTGCCACATCTGCCTGGAGGCAGATAAGTCCGCCAAAACATCACCAGCACCGTTGCAACCTGTTGAATGGCCTGAGCAACCGTGGCAGAAGCTTGGCCTAGACATTGTTGGTCTTTTGGCGCATGCAGCTTACAACAGCAGATTTGCCGTAACGCTTGTTGACTACCATACTAAATGGCCAGAAGTAAACTTTTGCAGCGAAGTGTCTACAAGCACCGTGAAAGACTTTTTAATAAGTGTTTTGCCCGCGAAGGCTATCCAGAAGACAGTCTGTGATAATGGACCTTAGTTCACATCGCACGAATTCATCACCTTCCTGCAAAGCAGAGGCATCAGTCTTTAGCATTCGTCGGTGTACTATCCCCAAGCGAATGGGCAAATAGAGCGATTCAATCGCGCATTGAAAAACTTCCTTCAAGTTGCACTCCTCGAACGACGATCACGCCGGCAAGCAGTGACAGAGTACCTTGCCATTTATCGATGTACTCCGCACGCTACCACAGGGGTCGTCCCAGCAGTTCTGTTACATGGTAGAATGCCCCGAATCAGGCTGGACGTTCTGGGCTTTTCAGCATCAGGATTTGCGGAAGACCCAGCCAAGGAGTTGGCGCGACTCTGGCAGAGTCGCGCGAAAGGAGTTGGCGCGACTCTGTCAACTTAAGTTGAGGACAACCCAGAGGGCTATAGAACGAAAAATGGTAGGGGTAACATTAAGAGATAGAAAGTGTGCAGAGTGGGTCAGAGAAATAACTCAAGTTACCGACATTCTAGTAGAAATTAAGAAGAAGAAATGGACATGGGCAGGACATGTAGTGCGAAGAGAGGATAACCGATGGTCGCTGAGGGTAACAAACTGGATTTCAAGGGAAGGAAAGCGTAGCAGGGGGCGGCAGAAAGTTAGGTGGGCGGATGAGATTAAGAAGTTCGCAGGGGTCAAGTGGATGCAGCTAGCACAGAACCGGGTTAAGTGGAGAAATATGGGAGAGGCCTTCGCCCTGCAGTGGGTATAATCAGGCTGATGATGATGATGATGATGATGCCAAAAAGTCTGGCGTCAACAGCAGAGCAGCAAATGCTACACGGACAAAAGGAGAGCTGCCAAGAAGACTAAGATAGCCGTAGGCGATTTTGTCCGTGTCAGAAAACCACTAGTTCGGTTTAAGGGAGACCGCTTTTTCTCCACCAACAAAAGTGGTTAAGAGGAGGGCACCAGCTTTTTTCAGACTTGGAGATGGAATTCCTCCAAACTTTCCAGGGTTCGAGCCCCGGTCTCCTGGCGTACTGTCTCCTGCCTCTCCGGGCGTGCTGCCTCCTGCCACACCGCAACCCCGGTCTCCTGGCATACTGCAGCGTGCTGAGCTACAGCCGCCTTCCCCCAGGGTGCAGGCTTGGTCTCCTGGCCAACTGCAGCAGCAGTCTACGAGCCTGTCACCAGTGCCGTCAGTGCGGCGTTCAAAGCGAGAACGCCGGCTACCGGCCTGGCTCCAAGATTACCAGACCCATTAGTTGGGACTGATATGTACCGTCTGTTGCAGAAGTTTGCGGCCCAACGCGCCGGGCTGAGGAGCAGTATCGCTCCCGAGAGGCGGCGCTGCGCCCGCCGGCGCTGCCTGGTGACGTAGCTATAAAGAGTGAGGAGGCTTGTTCTCTTCCCCTCGTCCCGCGGCTGAGAGCAAAGATGTGCGATATCAACCGCGGGATGAGGAGAAGAGAACAAGCCTCCTCACCCGTTATAGCTACGTCACCAGGCAGCGCCGGCGGGCGCAGCGCCGCCTCTCGGGAGCGATACTGCTCCTCTGCCCGGCGCGTTGGGCCGCAAACTTCTGCAACAGACGGTACATATGTGTAAATATGTAAATAGGTGTAAATAAGTACAGTGTGCATGTGTTTGGGTTTTTCTACTAATACCTACTAACAACTAATCACAAAAATAAGGGGGGAAGTATGTTATACTCAGTTTCGTTTTCGGTTTGAATTCTCTTTTCCCCAGGGGGCATTTCTGTTCTCGTTATATATATATATATATATATATATATATATATATATATATATATATATATATATATATATATATATATATATATATATATATATATATATATATATATATATATATATATATATATATATATATATATGTGTGTAAATAAAAGGGGTGTGTTCGTTCGGGACGGCTGGACTCTGCTTCCACCTTCGAAAACAACACAGGCATCAAACATTCATTTATTTATTAGGTTGAGCTACCAGTTTCCTAAAATCCCTGCATATATGGTGAACGTAGCCCCCTCCCCCCCCTCGGAAAAAAAAATAAAAAAAGGTTTGTCCGCGTAGCAAGGGGTATTTGCGTGGTAGTGGCTGTATGCTATCAGGCTGTGGTTCTTGCCGTTGTTGTAAGCATGCGGAAAAGCGCACACGTTTGTCTTTGAAGTGCCTTCTTTTTAGGTGCGCATGTGACAAGGTGCAAGTGTTTCAAATCGCTTCAATCTGTGCAAATGCCCCCTGAGATGAAAGCGTCACGTCGTATCATGTTAATTGTAGGAATGGCCACGCCAGCACAACTCCGACACTCCACAGCCGAGAAGGTAGACATTGTGATCGTTTATTTGAGCGCAGAAATGGACGCGGAGCTGGCATCCAGACTGCCTGCTGTCCAACATCCTGGTCGTTGTGTGCCGAGTCTTCCCCAATTCATATCGATATTTTTTCGACTTAAGACTATTGCATCAGTCTATGTTCAGAAAAAAGGGACGAGGGGGTGGAATTGACGACCTTGATGTCTTCGCAACGTTGCTCTCAGGCCGGGAGCAAGAGTCAAGTAAATTGCCAACGCGTAGGGAACCAGCCCGGCTTCACTTAGGTCATTTTCAACACACAGCTACAAACTATACGTGTGTCTTCAAACGAATCTGACACGGAAGGATTTTGAGAAAATTATTGTTTTTTTTTTTTCAAATGGCGCGTAATTAAATGTAGTGAAAACTGAGTTTCTGCACGAAGTGCTTTGGGCAAACGAGACTTAAGTTGAGACTCCAATGTCAGTTTACACAATGCCCATTATTGGCGCCACAAGAACGAACACTGGCTATACATCAGCACAAACGTCAAGAAAGAGTGTGAGGAAATGTGCGACGTGGCATTTATGACGGCCGTATTGTTGGTCCTTACTTCATCGACGGAAGTACAGAAACTGCGTTCTAAATGACGCCGTCTCTGCATTTGCCGCAGAGCTATATATCCCTGGTCGTGTAGAAAAAAAAAATAACGGTTTTAGGCTACAGCATGAGAGCCCGCCGCCTTTTTTTTGTTCGGCCTTGTAATTCCTGGACCGCACCTTTCCCTACCCATGTTTGGGTTTGAGTGAAAAACGACTTGATTTTGTAGGTCACCGAATTTCACATCACTGAATACCTACCTCAACGGATACGTTACGAACAACATTTTTGACTTGAAAGAAATAACGTTATGATTGTCCATACACCATCACCGTGGAACGTGTAATGTCCAACCGCAATCTACTCTCTGTCACTGAAGCGTGAGGCGTTCCTTTCGCAAAGATAGCGATGAAATTAAAGATAAAAAAGCATCTTCAGGAGGTAATCCAACTGGCAGAGCGCCAGGCTAGCAATTATCAAGGCTCTCATCGGCATTCCCATAGGTGACGATGACTCTCCTTTTTGTTACGCTGAGCGACGGAGCACACGATAATGGCGGCCGCGGTCTAAGCTAAGCGGCGAGGCTCCCTAGCCAGGAAAGTTAGGACACGCGTTTTGAATCGGGCTCTGCATTCAATACGAGACGTCACCGGGAGACTTTGCGCTTGCGTCATTCTTTCGCCTCTCTTCATGCGCTCAGTTTATGTTAAGTGCGGAAAAAAGCGTCGGATTTCTCTCCACTGCAGGGCTCTAGAAAATGAGTTTTTCTTCGTTTCAAAAACTGATATGTATTTGTATCGTTAATGACATCAATCTTTACATTGGGACTAACCCCCCCCCCCCCCCCCCCAGCTGCTATAATTAAAAAAGTTAATCAATGGGTTTTTGTTAGTTTCATGAATAATTAGAGAACTTTTGCAGAATATTATGTGGGGCAGGGCATAAAGTGTGTTTAGGGAAATATTTCCTTTGTATTGTGCACAGACTATTTTTAAAAATTCCTGAAGTCGTCGCTGAAACACCCTATATATGTATCGTTACGTGCTTCGGGGCGTCAGGGGAAGGAAGGAGTGGTTGGAGAGAAGAAGATATAGAGGCTGGTGTGGTGCTGTGAGGTCTCTAAGTCCGCTTTTCCTCGACGTGTTCCTTTTCTCGTCGACTCGTGCACGTGCCATCGTAGGACAAGCGGAACCGGCAGCTTGTGGACGTCATGTTAACGCTAGTATTTATGTGAAAATCAGGCTGAGGGCAGCTGGACCATTGAGAACTTTCTTCTCTCGCAATACGAGTTGACCATTGAGAACTTTCTTCTCTCGCAATACGAGTTAACTCTGGCGTTTCGGGTGCTGCTTGTGATGAGTCATGGTCGCCTCATGTGAGCAGACAGCACCGCCGAATCAGATTTGCGCTCAGGACGCTTGCTGTGACCAAGGACCATCGTCGAACCAGAACTGTGCTGCGGGGAGCAACTAGGATGGACAGAAAGCCTTATCGAACCAGAACTCTACCGGAGACGACTCACGTAGGCAGATGGAATTACGGGACAAATAAGAACGGGCAGCATCGCCAAACCAGAACTTTGCCAAGAATGACTTGTGCGGGCAGACAGCATTACGGGACCACAACTATGCCTGAAACCATTCCTGTGGGCAGAGCGTGCCACAAAGTCAGAACTGTGCCGGGAGTGATTTCTTTCATTTCTGGCGTCACATCCCTTCACCTCCACTCTGGTTCGTGCCTGGGCTCGAGCTATATCCTTACTGCGATGGTCTTACATGGCCTACGTACTAACCCTATAGCATTACTGGAATGAAGCCTACTATGGTTGCCCTATAGGGTATATTAGTGCCCCAAGACACGAAAACTTTTGAGTATCATTGTTCAGTGTCGGAAGAAGCACCCTCAGGGCAAGAGTCTGCCAGTGATGTAAATGGGAGCCATGGTGCTAAGCCAATGAATGCATCTCTTAGCACTGGTTAGCAAAAACGTGACACTATATATACACATCTCTTGTTAGGATACATGATGTGTAAATAATCGCAGGCGCCGCTCGCGCGCACTCGTTTGTGGGCAGTGCTTGTACACATTCGCGCGAGCGATGCGAACTTGTTCATGTTGTGCATTTCGTAAATGATTTTCAAAATTCATCTTGTCCTTTCTAAGTAAAGCTGTACATTGTACTCTTGGCTATCCTCTTCTTGTCCTTTTTATTTACCGCTGGCCACAGCTCGGCTGTATTTACTTCCCTTCTGTTTATTGCTCTAATAAAATTCTATATGTGGAGTTGTATGTTATTGAGGTGCGACTGCAAGTCCATACCGCGGTGCTGTAGGACGTGGCGTTTTTCAATTTCTGCCTCCTTCCTATGGCGGGAACATGTTCACATGTGCACGACTTGCTGCACACACAGCTGTTTGGCACACACGCCAAAGATCACTGTGAGAGTGAAGCCTACTCACTAACGGTGGTACTTGTATTATTTGACTAAGTACTGACGAATAAAATAAATAACAATGTGTAAAAAATATCCCTTCATGGATCACTGCCTTGTCGTGGTGGAGGGGCTTGCGAAACTCGATGAAGTCGTGAGCTCTGCTGTGTTGGGCCACCCAAGATAGACAGGTCACGGCAGAGAGTTCTGACAAAATGTGATTCACTGGAGAAGGTAATCGCAACTCACTCCAGTATTTCCTGCCAAGAAAACCCTATGACCAGTCACAATAGCATTAATGATATGGCGCCGGAAGATGAGCCCCCCAGGTTGGAAGGCGTCCCATATGTTACTGGGGATGAACAAAGTGCGATTCCTAGTAGTTCCAGGACGAATGAAGCGGCTGGGATAAAGTCAAAAGGACGCTCAGTTGTGGATGTGTCGGGAAGCGACCGGAAAGTCCGATGTTGCAAGGAGATATATCACATAGCAACATGGAATGTAAGATCTGTGACGCAAGGTAAACTGGATGTCGTCAAGCGAGAAATGGACAGATTGAACATTGATATCTTGGGTATCAGCGAGCTCAAGTGGACCGGAATGGGAGAATTTAATTCCGGCGACCATTATGTCTTTTATTGTGGGCACGAAGTGCCAGAAGGAATGGGGTCGCTCTCATAGTAAACAGAAGAATGGGCGAAGCAGTGCCAGGGTACAACCCCAAAAACGACCGAATGATTTCACTTCGAATCCAAGGTGATCCTTTCAACATAACAGTTATCCAAGTCTATACACCAACCACTACTGCTGAAGAAGCTGACGTTAAGAGATTTTATGCTGACCTGCAATGCCTTTTAGACCGCACTCCCTCATCTGACGTCCTTTTTCTCATTGGAGACTGGAATGCTAAGGTGGGGAGTGAAGAAATATCCGGAATTACAGGCAAGTTCGGTCTCGGTGAGGCAAATGAAGCTGGGCAGAGGCTAGTAGAGTTTTGTCAAGAAAATAACCTGACCATAGCGAATACTCATTTTCAACAGCACAACAGGCGCCTGTACACATGGACTTCACCGGACGGTCTGTACAGGAATCAGATTGATTATATTCTTTGCCGGCAGAGATGGATAGGCGCTATACAAGCAGTAAAAACAAGGCCTGGGGCCGATTGTGGCACCGATCATCAGCTTCTTGTTGCCAAATTTAAGCTTCGATTGAGGAAAACGCAGAAAACTAGAAGGCCTTTCAGGTATGATCTGGATCAAATTCCACCAGAATATGCTGTTGAACTGAGGAATCGATTTCAAGAATTAGATTAGAAGACAGAGAGCCTGAAGAGATGTGGACTGATGTGCGTGATATAATACAAGAAGTTGTTACTAAGGTAGTTCCAAAGCAAAAGAAATGCAAGAAAGCAAACTGGTTATCTGAAGAGGCTTTGCAAATAGCTGAGGAAAGGAGGATGGCAAAAGTTATGGGGGAAAAAGAAATATACAAGGCTCTCAATGCGGATTTTCAGAAAATCGCAAGAAGAGATAAGAATGCCTTCCTGAACATACAGTGCCAAGCAGTTGAGGACAACAGCCAATTGAGGAACACAAGAGCTCTGTATAAGACAATCAAAGATATCAAAGGAAGCTTCTGTGCTAACCTGGGCGTTATAAAGGACAAACGAGGCAGGGACCTCACGGAAGCCTCAGAGATAAAGAAGAGGTGGCAGGAATACACAGAATAACTGTACAAGAAGGACCCGGATGTGCAACTCCAACATAAGACGGCTGTGATTACTGATCTCGAGCCGGGCATCCTGAAGAGAGAAGTTGAATAGGCCTTAGCCAGCCTTGCTAAGAACAAAGCTAGCAGAATTGATTGCATTCCAGCTGAGTTGCTTGAAAACCTCAACTATGACGACGCTGTTAACGTTCTGTATACATTATGTCAGCAAATGGGGACAACCCTGCAGTGGCCACAGGATTGGAGGAGGTCAGTTTACATCCCTATTCCAAAGAAAGGCAGTGCCAAAGATTGTTCCAAGTGCCGCACGATCGCGCTTATTTCGCATGCTAGCAAGGTGATGCTGAAAATTCTCCTAGGTAGGCTGCAGCAGTATGTGGAGCGGGAGCTTCCGGACGTGCAAGCTGGGTTTCGCAAGGGCAGAGGAACTAGAGACAAGATTGCCAACCTTCGCTGGATCATGGAAAAAGCAAGAGAGTTCCAAGAACCCATCTACTTCTGCTTTATTGATTATGCGAAAGCGTTTCACTGCATAGATCACAGCAGATTGTGGCAAGCTCTCCAGGAGATGGGAGTTCCAAATCACCTCATCTATCTCCTCAGGAACCTGTATGAAAGGCAAGAGGCCACAGTAGGAACTGGGCATGGTCCTACTGATTGGTTTCCGATTGAGAAAGGAGTGAGACAAGACTGCATACTGTCGCCCCGCCTATTTAACCTATATGCTGAGTGTATCATGAGGAAGGCCAGTCTGGACGAGTCTTCAGCTGGAGTGAAGATTGCTGGGAAGCGTATCAACAACTTTAGATATGTAGATGATACCACTTTAATGGCAGAAAGTGAAGTGGAACTCAAGAGACTTCTGATGCGCGTACAAGAAGAGAGTGAGAAGTTTGGGCTTAAACTGAACATTAAAAAGACAAAGATCATGGCGTCTTGCCCCATCAAGTCCTGGAGCATCAAGGGACAAGAAGTGGAAGCTGTGACAGAATTTCTCTTCTTGGGCTCCAAGATAACCCCGAAAGGAGGCTGCAGCCATGAAATTAGGAAACGCCTACTTCTAGGAAAGAGAGCCATTGCAAGCCTTGACCGCCTAGTAAAGAGCAGAGACATTAGTCTGCCAACCAAGATTCGTATAACTCGTGCTATGGTATTTCCAGTTGTGATGTATGGATGCGAGAGTTGGACTGTGAAGAAGGCTGACCGCCGAAGAATTGACGAGTTTGAATTGTGGTGCTGGCGGAGAATCTTGAGAGTTCCTTGGACGGCCAGAAGATCAAATCAATTGATATTGTCGACCATAAACCCTGACTGCTCATTGGAGGGTCAAATTCTAAAGTTAAAGCTCAGCTACTTTGGTCATCTGATGAGAAGAGAGGAGTCGCTGGAGAAAGATTTGATGTTGGGAAAGGTTGAGGGTCACTGGAGAAGGGGTAGGCAGCGAACGCGATGGTTAGATGGCATCCTCGAGGCGCTGCCGATGATGTTATGTGATGTTAAGAAGATAGTGAGAGACCGGAAAGCGTGGCGTGATATGGTCCATAGGGCCAGGAAGAGTCGGACACAACTGAACGACTGAACTGAACTGAATAAAAATAACTTAAAGCACTAAAATGCGGAAAGTCATTGCGCCGCGGTCCGTCTAAGATAAAAAGGTAGGTGAAGCAAAGGAACGCACGCTATTGCGTCTGCTGTTAAGACGAAGCGTAAGCGACCTCCTGTTTTTATCTACTTTCGAATCAATTATGTCCACAATTACGTTACTATTACACACACACACACACACACACACACACACACACACACACACACACACACACACACACACACACACACACACACACACACACACACACACACACACACACACACACACACACACACACACACACACACACACACACACACACACACACACACACACACACACACACACACACACACACACACACACACACACACACACACACACACACACACACACACACACACACACACACACACACACACACACACACACACACACACACACACACACACACACACACACACACACACACACACACACACACACACACACACACACACACACACACACACACACACACACACACACACACACACACACACACACACACACACACACACACACACACACACACACACACACACACACACACACACACACACACACACACACACACACACACACACACACACACACACACACACACACACACACACACACACACACACACACACACACACACACACACACACACACACACACACACACACACACACACACACACACACACACACACACACACACACACACACACACACACACACACACACACACACACACACACACACACACACACACACACACACACACACACACACACACACACACACACACACACACACACACACACACACACACACACACACACACACACACACACACACACACACACACACACACACACACACACACACACACACACACACACACACACACACACATATTGACACACAGTAAACTTTTGGGGGAGATTTAGGTGCCGCTGGAATGCAGTGCTATGAGAGAAATGTGTGTTAGCATGGTTGTGCATGGTTTAGCAAGGGTGTACCATTTGGAAGTTTAAACCAGGGGGCGCTCAAGCTTCGCCTCGAGAGTAGACGCGATAGCCGTCGCCGCTTTTCTGTAAAACAAACTAAACATCGAAATTAAGGGAGCGAAATAAGCAGCCTACTATCGTAATTTTGTTTTTCTGATATAAAAAACAAGCAGCCTGACGTAGCATGCAAACTGATTAACCATGTGCTAGGACATGAAAAGAAGCACCTGACACCTGAAAAGGTAAGATTAGACAACAGAGATGTTACTGGTGAAGAGCCGGAGAACGTTTTTAACTGGCACTTTTTGTATCATTTGCAAATGCCACATGCACACTCATTTCTCATAAAACAGACCAGGTCATATGTAACCGTTTTTTCTTGCGCCTACTGATGCGAGCGAAATCACTGAAGTATTCATGACTCTTAGCAAGAGTAAGGCCTTATGCATTAACGACATGCAAATTAAAACAGTGAAGTACCTGTTAGAGTTTATTGCCCATGCGCTCGCACAAATATTTAATGTATCGCTAGAATCTGGGGCATTTCCAGTTTTCATGACGATAGCTATAGTGTTTGTAGTGCATAAATGAGGTGAAAAGAATTCATTACCAAACTTCAGGTGAATATCCATTCTCCCAGTTTTTTCCAAAGCCGCCGTGATTGTGGTGGGGCCAGATTCCCGCACAGATACCAGCAACAAAAGTGCATGACAGGGCTATCAATAAACGGGCTTTATATCAATCAATCAATCCAAAGGCATTGAAAACATTGCTTCTCATACACTAACATGCTTTTTCACCAGGCATCATATAATCTCTGAGGAACAGTTCGGCTTTCGTAAAGGACGGTCCACAAAAGCGGCACTTTTAGCTTTGAAAGAAAAGATACTAATAAACATTGATAAAACGTTTTTCAAGTTGGGACTTTTCATCGACCTTTTTGCGCCTTTGATCGTTTATACCATCGCATTTTGATTCAAAAACTTGCGGTGTTTGGAATTCGTGGACTCCCCCACAAATGCTACAGCACTACTTTTTAGAATCGCTTTCAATCCGTGTGTCTGGATACGCATCGCTCGCGTATCCTGCCTATCTCAAAAGGTGTACATACTAAAAATTTTTACACCTTTTTGGGTGAAAAATGGGTGCTCGAGTGTTCTCGGGGTAGTCGTGAAAAGCCACAAGGCCGGGATAAAGTACATCTGTTAACAATCAGGGGCTTCTGGTTGGCTACTCTGCGTTGTGTACAGTAGAAGAGGGGAATATTAGAAAAAAGCGAAAGAGAAATGTGGTCTGAAAATCAAAAACCCGAAAACTGCTGCAGCAGTGTCCTGACCACTGTGAGGGCGGCTGCGCAGTGCGGCCTCAACAGAACACAGTATCCGCTTTTCGACGCCAAACAAAGAACGTTTGCACAAAGAAGGATGTTCCACGGCGAAGTAGTGCTGCGCTACGTATAGGGTGTTAGCCCGGGGACAGCGCTACACCCTTAAGGTGTAAAAATGTTTAATGAGTACCTCAAAGTAGTATTCTCGGTCCTCTCTTATTCAGCGCTTATATATAGTATACACAATATATAATATTGATTTTATCAATATATAATATTGATAAAACAGCTTCTTTCATAATATGTGCTAATGGTGGTACTATATTACTATATATATTACTCTCTGGAGAAGACATTAGCACCTTGGCTACGAAATGCAATAGCGTGTTGTTAAAGTTATACTCCCGGTATCAAGCTAATCAAATTGCTATCAAAATCTAGAAATAAACATTTCAATCTGCAAACTAGTACTGCATTTGAAGGGAGACACGTTTTTGTCACACTTTACTTGGGACCGGCATATCAGTCTGGTATGCAAAGAACGTTTCTCTGTCACTGGAGCATCATCAAGATGTATAGATATTTCCTTCCGGAAAAAATTAAGCTTCAAATTTACCATTCGTGTTTTCCTCCATGTCTTAAATATTGTACGTACCTTGGTCTGGATTCCTATAACTAAACAAAATAGCTATAGATTAACTGCATTGCAAAAGAAAAGTGTCCGCATAGTAACAAACATTCTATATCTTGCGTCGACACGTGCTTCATTTCAAGAATATGGATTGGAAGATGTTGAAGAAGAATACAAATATCGCATTCTATCATCGTTTCGTTCTACTTCCACAGCCCCAGGAGATTTTTTTTTAACATTAACCGATCAACACAGCCACTACTAATGATGCACATACACGCAGTACAGACCCATGGATTGTTCTTTATTTCCACACTAATTACAAATTACAGACATTGCACTACGCTCTCCTTGCCATTTTCAACACGCATAAATACGCAGGACTTTTCACCCCAAAACAACTTCGGCAGTATTTTGTAAATATCTAAGTCGCAATATCTGTGCAATCTTTTATTGTCGTTTCTGGACTATGTGATGTTTGGCTTAATGCCAAACAAGTCCTTTTATTGTTTTGTTCGAAATAATCTTGCCCTTTTAGTTTACTTTTTCTCTTACAAATTATGGTGCATAGTTTTATATACTCCATTACGACGTGTTGTACATATGTTTTGTATCGCATATCACTATTCTTCTTCGCTTCTTTACTCATTCGAAATTATCCCACATTACGATTCATATGAAGTTACTCAAAGATGAGCTCAGTTTCTTTTGTCGTTGCGGTTTTTGGATCATGCCTACATTGTTTTGTCCACCGCTTTCTCATCCGTTTAATGCCAAGTGAAGGTTTCAGTGACCAAGTCAAGTTGCCCAGAGCAGCTTTTAGCCCTGAAGGCCTTCTAGATTTACTTGCGAATAACTGAATTGAAATTGATATGAAATTGAGCCGACGCAATAGCCCCTGTAACGCTATCTTTTTATTGCGCGATGTTTTCGGCGCCCAATGCAGACGAATTTGTGCGCTGCTCTCAGTTTATTCGTAGTAGGCAGCAATTTTTGCCGTGCGCGTCTTGCAAGCAGAGTTTTCACATGAACTGCATCAACATACAGGCCGAGGAATCCTCATGGAATCCTGGGCCAGCAAGTGCAGATGTATTCATTGAGTGAAGCGGCGTGATCCTGCAGCGACAGGGCTTATATCCGAAACCAGCGACACGGAAACGCCCTCCGAAGTACAGCAGTCTTCCCTAGATCTCCAAGATGCCAATTCCGTCAGTGTTTCATCAACTTTTATTTTGATGCTATAAAAATGGCTACTCGAGTGGATGCTTTAGCCGATGAGGTGCGACAGCTTCGTGCCTAGAACGTGCTTCTGCGTCAAGCTGTGAGCGGCCTGGGTGCATCTGTTCTGGATCATACCGCCAGCTAGAGTGAGTGCTCGCATTCTTACTGCTCGGAATCCCTCAACTACGCTTCAGGGGTGGCGGCAAACCTGGCTGCTGCAATATTTGCCCTTCAACGAAGCTCCCTGCTCAGGGCCAGAATACTCATCTGCCGCGCCCTTCGAAAGCGGTGAGCCAACCATCTCGGCCTTGAGCAACGTTTGGCACAGCTAAGATGCCCATGTTTAATCTAGCGCCCAAACTACTGGTGAAGATAAGCTTGTTTCTCGTCTGGGCCCGACGACACCAGCGTCAGACATACAAGAACGTTTGGCATATATAGTACGTGGCAAGGTTCTTACGTGCACAAAACTGAAAACGAGGTATACGGCATGTATCGCTCCTTCCACGTTTCTCTGGATGGGCATTTATTTCAACTTGTGAAGTTGTGAGCAAACCTGAAGCCGATGGTAGCGTATTTCGCACGTTCTATGGAAAGCCGTGGTCCTCACGGCGCTTTGATGATCATAACGGTGCTCTAACTACATCCGAAAATGGCACAGGAAATTAAGCTGCGTTACCAAACACGACAGGGCTCCAAACTTTTATAAAAGGGCAACACTCTTCGCGAATGCATACCAATGTGAGTATGACATTACATGCCTGATGGAAATGTGTCTAAATTCGGCATGTTTAAGTGCTTGTTATTCTTTAGATTAGTGTGCTCTTTTCAGAGCCGATAGCGTGTACCCTGACAAGATTAAATACGGAGGCGAAGTTAGATAGTCCGCCGTTCTGTGCTAAGTGCAATTGGGAGACCAGATCTGGAGTCGTACAAGGAATATGTGTGGTTGAAAATTTCAACAAGTGACAAATCGCACTACCTCGTTAGCTGTTTCTACTTTCCACCGAATTCTGATCCTAAAATTTTCACCGATCAACTTTTGGGTTTTGGAGAAAAAAAATCGATCTTTCGAAATACAAGGTTCACATTTGCGGGGACTGCAATCTCCCCAAGGTCGATTGGGCGACCGGTTTGGTTTAAATGCGGCCGAATGTTTAAATAATTTTAGTAATTTTCATGGTTTACGTCAGTGAAATGCGTTGAAGAACTGCACTGGAAACATTGTATATCTAATTCTATCTAATGTTCCTCTTTTTGGCCTCAAGGGGTGTGCGATCCTCTTGATCTGGTAGGCAAATATACCACCGCTTGTTTATCGATCATTCATTTGTCTTTTCGTCCAGTGCTTCCGTCTTCCGTAGACTTCCGTCTAGTCTCTAACTAGAAAACGCGACACAGTAATGTTTGATTTTACAATTTTGGCTGGTCAGATTTTAGTGTCGCCCATGTACGAGACTTTGATGTTGTTGATACGATGCTTGATTTCCGATGCATATATCGTCACCAGTGTTATCCTCATTGAGAAATGTCGCTCTTATCTCAAGACTATCAAAAATATCGACGGAACGAATGTCTGCGCACTCTATGGTGTGCTCTCGTGAGACCCCCTTTGAGTTCGCGTCAGTAGCCTGGAATAGCGTATCTGCTAGCTATAACACGAAAATTGAAAATATCCAGAATATGTTCATACGCATCCTTTATGACAGATGTATTGGTCGCCGTTGTTCGACGACTATGATTCTCTCTTGGCAAAGTCGTACACGGCTCCATTGACTGTAAGACCTTACGGATGTTTGAAATTTCGTGTACCACTTGCAAACGCCGCAAATGTTTTGAAACCTTTTATCCTGATTTTCACGCCATCTGTCCGGAGACTCGTTCCCAAATCTTGTATAACGCGACATTTATTGACACGGACATATTTGCCTAATTGCTGTTTTCATGCCTCGTTCTAGATGTTTTAACTTCTCAATGTAATGTTGTATCTAACCTATTGCGAGCTCATTTAGGTCATTTGGCTGTTCATGTGCACTCAATGGCTACGGTTGCATTCGTTGGCATGCGCGTGTGATTGGTTTCCTCTGTGATTGCTTCTAGGTCCGATGTCGGACAGCTACCAAGCTTCCTCTGGACAATACTGCGCTGTTTACGGCTGCACAAACCGCCAGAAAAAAAGAAACGCGGCGAGGAAAGCGCTTTGCGTAGCTTATCGCATTGTTCAAGAAGACTGTGGGTGCAACATGTTTCAGCTACACAGATTTCCGGCGGACCCCGGCTTAAGGCAGCGCTGGATTGCCGCAGTCAATCGGAAGGATTTTCTGTTCCTTCAGAATCCTAGCGCGTATGTTCATTTCACTTTGTTGACGGGAAACGGACGGATGACAATCCAGTACCCATGCTTAGGCTCGGGTATGAAAGGAATGTAAGACGTATGCAAGGAATGCAGAATGAGTGCCTCGCTAAGCGCCGTAAATCTTATGCTACAGATTGTCGAAGGAAGGCGACGCTTAATAAAGCATCCTGTTGCGCCGAGAAAGGTTTATAAAGACGAAGCGTGCTAAGCGATGTATACGTAACAGGATGTTTGTTTTCAGCAAGCAAGGAAAAGTCATCCTGTTGTATCGACTTCCCCGGCCGGCGTGCCGGATGCAGTAAGCAGTTCGCCCGCAAAACATTCGCCACTTCGAGCTGAGGTAAGGCTACCGTATGGCTTCAGTTCTCGGTCGGTTGTTTTTTTCCAAAAGGGAGCTGTGATCTATTTACCTGACAGGCCTTTGTCGCGCGTTTACAGCTTGTTACAGACTCCAGTACTATGTTGCAAATGCTTTGCGATGCCGCCATGGTAATGGTAAGATTTCTTTTCTCTTTGTTGAAGGTTTGTTCACCACCCTGCCTGAAACCGCCGGCAACTTTTGCAAGGCTTTCGGCGCCGATTCAGATTCAGAGGCTTACAACATTGTACCGTATCGTTCGTAGAGATGCGACGGCCACTGGTCTAGTGCGGCGATGAAATAGCTGCAAAAAAGATCGATCTTTTATGATTATTTAACGAAACTGATATCCTGCTTTTGTACTCAAAGGTACGCAGCCTTGTCTATGGCGCTCGAGCGATTTCCATCGTCACGAATAATTTGAGATATTTTCTTAAAGACACTGCATTTTCGCTTCACCTCTGCTGTAATTATGCAGCAGCACTTGAGCTTAAGGACTGCTCGCAAAAATCGCTGCATTCGTTAACTTCTGCATCTTGCCCGTCGGTCTTGGCTCTAGCACCTTTGGCAAGGTTGTTTGTTTTTACAAGTTCCTCGCTTCAGGAGAACCAAAGGAATTAGTGAACAGGTTTCTTTTCCGACTATCAGTGTTACATTTTTTAAGAGATGAAATCCAAAATTATTTTTGGTCTTCTTGAGAAAATATACCGTTCCAAGAATTAAATTTGGCCCTAATGAATCCTTGCAGGCCTTCCAAGACAAATTCACAGCTGAGTCTCAAGAAGCTCGAGAACTAATAAGCTGTGATGTGGTGAATGAACGGTTGCCTCAACTTACGAACAGGCTCTCTTTTATTGGGCCCATTGAATCCTTGCAGGCATCGCAAAACGAAATAACTCAGTCTCAGAAAACTCAAGAACTGGACTCTGATGTGGTGAGTGAACAGCAGCAGTGGCTTCAGCGGCACAGTTTCCTAATGAGCATGCTATGTTTTTAACAGTTGTTTCAGGTAAGGCAAATATCACAATGCATCTGTGCAATGTGCAGATATCAATGCATGTTACAGGCCCTCGGGTGGTCCAAATTAAACAAAACCATTCGCACTGACGTCCTGCATAGCTGATGTGTTACTTTCGAACATTAAGCCACACTGTTTTGATCAAATAGAAAAACAATCATTTATTTCAGGAAACAGAGACAGGAATGGAGGATACCACCAGCACTAGGTCCAATGAGTCTTTGCAGGCATCGGAAGACAATGTAACTATTCAACCTCAGCTAACTCAAGAAGTGGAATGTGATGTGGTAAGTGAACAGTTGACAAGCTAACAGGGTGTTGATGCAATAGCTTCAGTGCAGTGATACACTTTTCTAATGAGAATGCTATATTCATAACGAATTGTTTCAGGTAAGGCAAGATTCACCATGCATCTGTGCAATGTGCAGATGTCAATGCACGTTACAGGCCCTCGGGTGGTCCAAATTAAACACAACCATCAGCACTGACTTCCCGCATAGCTCATGTGTCACTTTCGAACATTAAGCCACACTTTTTTGATCAAGTGGAAAAACAATCATTTATTTCAGGAAACAGACAGGAATGGGAGATACCACCAGCACTAGGCCCAATGAGTCTTTGCAGACATCGGAAGACAACGTAACTATTCAACATCAGCCAACCCAAGAAGTGGAATGTGGTGTGGTAAGTGAACAGTTGACAAGCTAACAGGGTGTTGAGGCAATAGCTTCAGTGCAGTGGTACACTCTTCTAATGAGAGTGCTATATTCGTAACGAATTGTTTCAGCTGAGGCAAAATTTAAAATGCATATATGCAATGTGCAGGCTTCAGTGCATGTTACAGACCCTCAGGTGGTGAAAAACTGTCATAACCTGTCGCAATCACTTCACCATACCCATGTGTCACTTTGAGACATTATGCTGCGCTATCTAATTAAGAGGTGAATTAATAGATTTTAGGCAACACATTCAGTAACAGAAGATTCTGCCAACTTCAGAAGTAAGAGAAGCATCTACATGCTGCAAGCAGATGCAATGTGTAGAATATCGGTCACACAAGCTTTCTTAGGCGTTTTCATCGTTCACTCATTATGACAAGCAACACATACTCAATGTTTAGGGAAGATGCTACATATGTAATTATGCTGAATCAAAGTGTCTCTGAGTTGTACATTACCACAGCACCCTGTTTTATTTCAAATAATGAAGATCATGAAGCTCAACACATGGTGTGATGAAGAGGAAAAATGCCAGAGGCAAACTACGGAGACTAAGTGTACCGATTATTGGCATCATTTTCACACATCCTTTTAACACCCATCAAGACTGTTATAAATCTTTTATGTTCTCCATTTGTGTTCAGTAAATGTGTGATTTCCAGCTGGTTGTTTTTTTTGCAGTCCACACAGACATCTGTGCTTGGCACTCAAGGTCCAGGAGATTACGCATGGCAGTGCACTGACAGGGTAAGTGGAGCACCAGATGCTTTTAAAACTTGCATTTTTCAGTACTGTGTTACATTTTCATGTGCAGACAATTGAGAGGGAAATGAGGGGCTCGTTATTATAGAATTTAAAGGAACCAACAGCCTAAGATTCCAAGGTAAACGTTGGGGATATTTTTTTAATGTTTTGTTGTTGGTATTGACAAGAATGAGTCTTATGATGGTTTTTAGGGATAGAGAATAATAAATAAAAAGCGGAATGAAAAACAACGCGCCGATGGTAGGAAGAAGAGCACTGGACGCGATATTCGGAGGTCGTGGGTTCGTCTCCCACTATTGGCGCATTTTTTTCCTTCCATTTTGCATTTATTATTCTTTATCCCTAAAAAATCATCATAAGACTAATTCTTGTCAATACCAACAACGAAACATTAAAAAAAATATCCCAATGTTTGCCTTGCACTCGTAAACTGTTGGCTCAATTTTCATGTGCAGTTGCATATTTGCAGACCATATGTGCAGCCATGTATGAACTAATTCCTGACTCTGCAATCATGAATTGCTCTTTATTTCAGACAACACAGACTGTACCACCTCATTCCAATATAAATTGCAGCACAGGCCTTCTAGATCGCTATACAGATGCCGTAAGTTGGTCAGAATTGTACTATCGTACGTCTCAAATTAGGTGATGTACATCACCTTTTCCATTCTTGCAGCTGAGGAAAAAAAAACATGCTGGATACAACATGCATATTCACTGCAGTTTAATTTTGAGGCATTGCAGGCTGCAGGCTGCAAATATCACTAGTTTGTTCATGACTCAAGCTTTTGGGCTTATTCATGCAACATGTAAAATAGCAATTGCATCATTTGCGTACACCATTGGGATGGCCGTGATATATGGCCAAGGCAACACACCCATGTACTACAGGGTACAAGCATGCTAGCTGTATTTGACATCACCATGTTGGTGCACTGCTGCTTATGTACAAAATGAGATTTGTGCTACATTGTAATAGGTACATTATTAGTGCAGAGCAGCCTCTATTAAATCTCTTCGTGTACTGTAAAACTGGATTTGCTGACCCCTCAACTTGCTAATTTGCAAAAAGTGAAAGGAAGGACAATGAAATTGATAAGTGGCACTTAGTTCTGAAAGTGGCATTTATCTTGAAACAAATGCAATTCAACCAACTCTAAAGTGGTGACACTATTTAGTTACGTTTAATTGTGCATGCTACGTGCATGACACGCCACAAAGCGACCAAGAGCATGAGTGCTACTTAGTGTCCTCTGAACTTGATTCTCATGACGAGCAATATTTAGCTGCCCGTATTCCACATTTCATTATTCACAGTGCTCTCTATTGAGTTGTTGATGGTGTATTTTGGAAATGAATTGCACACCAATAATTCGGAAAGAGAAATACCAAGAACCCTAAGCTGCAGGAAGTCAACGGGAGGCAGGAAAGGTAGCACAGGACGAAACCAGCTTTGCAACAATAAAATGAAGGCACAAAATGACATTGTCACTCCTCAGTGATGCAAGGGAGGGTCCTTTCAGTCTTGTACACGTTGCAGAAAGGAAGGTATGCAATGTAAACAAGTAATGTAATGTAATTAATTACAAGCAATAATTTACATACAACTCTGGTCTCTTGTGTAGCCCTCACTCTATAATGTAACGATGGTGATGGAGTCCCTTGCCATAAGCCGTTCACACACATTCAAGACCCTTGTATTTTCCTGCCACTGAGTGATGTACACGACAAGGAAACCTTTTCACTGTCTGTAAAAAAGTTACTTATAATCTGGCTTTTACAGTAAACATCTTTTTGTCACGGCTAAAAGAAAGGTACTGAATTCAAGGCAGCATGTCAAATAAGGACTCACTACACTTTCTTTGCCATAGCAATGATGCTTGCATGCAGTTCCAATTCGTGAAACGTCCAATACTGGTGGGTCACGGGGGCGTAGGTATCTGGGTGTGGATAAATATGTGACTATATGTTCACATTGACAGTTCCTCTGCAGAATACGAAGTGCCCGTAACAGCTGTTGCTTCTGTCATGCGAATGAGTGTTGCTTACAGAATACAGTGAACATTCAAGTGCTACTGTTTTTTTTAGGTAACGCCGACTCTAGCTGGTACAAGCACTGACCCATGTTTTAAGGAAGATGTAAATGTGCTTCACATTCACTCCTGCACAATTTAGGGAAGTGATCAAGGAGCCAAGCAAGTGTAGTGTGTTGCTGTATGCATATTTTATGCATGAAATGTACCACATCAAATGTTAAAATAATGATCTTCGCATTTAAGTTGTGGAAGGCATTAACAAGCACAGAATTCATAATCAGCCTGTCAAAGCCTAGATCAAATAAAAGCTCACATCCGTGTTGCTGTGGCATTACAAAGCAGATGCATGCTTACACTGCAAGCCGAAATGGCCCTTGCCATGAACAATATAGCATTGTTTTGTCTTGCAAGCTGTTTTTCATGTTATCTTGCAGGTGTCAACAAACACTGACCACAGCTATGCTCAAAGGTCATCAGAATGTGTGAAAATTGCTCAGAGGACCTCATTCGTGAAGTCATTGTCAGGGAATGATATTACTTTTTACACCGGTCTGTCCTAGCCAGCTTTTAATAAGCTTGCCAAAGTAGTCCATGCACTCATGAACAAGGTAACCAAGCTGTCAGCAGAGGCCCTATTGTTGATGTGCCTCATGAGGCTTTGCCTTGGCCTTTTATATGGGCATTTGACACGTATTTTCAGTGTTCATTTCATGTGTCTGCAATTATATATCTCTCATGCTTGACATCCTGTACAAAATGATCCGTTGTTTGGCTGCCAAAAAAAGATATTACGAGTAGCATGCCAATGTCATTGAGAATGGGTACAAAAATACAACTTGCATATTGGACTGCACAGAAGTGCCTTTGCAGCGACCAAAAAACTCAGGGCCAGAGCTCAAACTTATAGTTCCTACAAGGCTCGAAATACAGTGAAATTCCTTGTGGCCATTGCTCCCAATGGATGCATTATGTTTATCTCGAAAGCTTATGGTGGGCGTGCTTCTGATAAATTCTTCACACGAGCAGCTGCATTGGGGATTATCTCGTGCCTGGAGACGAGATTATGGCGGACCGGGGCTTTACCCCTGACGAAGAACTTGAGGGGCAAGGGATACGCCTCAACACGCCAGTCTTCTCAAAAGGTATGTATTCACTGCTTGTCATTAGTGGTCCCAAACAGAATGTTTTAAATTACTTCACAGGATGAAAGCAGCTGACCAAGAAGGAGGTGACCAAGTCACGCCGCATTGCATCTGTGCGCATCCACGTGGAGCGGGCTATCAACCGCATAAAAACGTACCGTATACTCAAGCAGGCCCTTCCTATCACCTCCAAGAAGACAATAAGCAAGATTATTTTTGTATGTGCAGGACTGTGTAACTTAAAAGGACATTTGATAAGGCCCCGAAATGAAGTGTGCTAAACACAGGCTTCAAGTCGCGGATTACTGAATAAAAGCCTGCTGAACACAGGTTTCATCTTATATGTGGTTGGAGTGACTCTTCACTATTACTCAAAGGGCTCCATTCAATAATACAATGTAACAAGGAAGAAAGTTTTGTAACCAGGCAATGCTAGCTATAAGCTCAACACATTGCATTAGAGAGTACACATGTTTATTCCTTTGCCACTCCACTCATTGCATGCCAATTAGAGTACACATGCTTATTTATTTCGCACTCAACTCATTGCATGAAATTTAGAGAGTACACATGTTTATGCCTTTGGCTGCAATGCTTGGAAATTAAGATTCACGCAACAGTAACTTAGGAAACACTGGTGCATCAAGAACATTGTATTCTGTAGCATAGTGGCTTTCATCAAAACCAAACCATATGTATACTGCACTGCAGCTTTCACAATCTATAAAAAGGCTTGGCTGTTGGCTGCATTTATCGCATAGCGTACTGGAATGTTACATGCCCCCCTAATTAGTAGTGCCAAGAAGAGGGCATGAATGATCCATGCAACAATGCATAGCCACAACTCGATCAAACGTTAATGCTGATAAGTCTTGCAAGCAGGTCCAAGTAGCACTGTCCTGCGCAGTGCTTGAAAGTTGAGAGCATAAACATTTTCAGCACTGAGCAGAATTACAAGGAATATCTCTTAACAGCAATGTTATTGAACACATATGAAATTTCTCACTGAAAAATCTAATGCAATGTCACATGTATCAGCTGCACTGTAATACACTGCGAGAGCTGGCAGGTGTTTTAACATATTCGAGCAATTAACAAGACATAAATGAGGATAAAATACAGGCATGTCTTCCATCTAAATTTATGTTTGTGTTTTCCCCTGCAGAGGTCAGGCATGAGCCAGATAGTGCCCACAAGTGTAGACAACTTCCCGCCAATATTAAAGAAAGGTGCCACAGTCTGTCCGGCAGTGTCACAAGACAGTGGATGCTCCGTGGGAGGTAACAAGCCATTACTGAACAAATGGACTCATGAGCATGTAATTAAACCACTCATTTAAAGTTAATTTGTCTTGTGGTCACACCATGATGTAGGAATGCAATCATCAGATGCTCCAAAAGTGAGGGCAAGCTCAAGCAACAGAATAACTCATGCAACATGGCAACTAAGAAGCCAGGGAGCTCGCCAACAGGTCAGAAAGGCAATTCTAGTTACACAGAAAAGGCCTTAATGCCATCATGTGCAAGAATGAAGGTCATAATCGCAGCACGCTGTCATACATTGCTAATGGGCAATAATGTTGCATACCTAGACTTCATGTGCTGTATACAAAAGCAGCATTGTAAATGCTTTTACGGCTGTCACGACCTGCTGCGGTGCCCCAGTGGTTGGGGTGGTAGACTGTTGAGCCCAAGGACGAGGGATTGAACCCCGGCTGCAGTGGCTGCTTTTCGGAGGTGGTCGAAATTTTTGCTCTCCGCTATGGAGTCTCATAGCCTGCGCCGCTTGGGACCTTAAACCATATACATCAAATTACAACTGTCGCAGACATCAAAATGGTATTTACCCAACCTATTGTTATAACCCAGGCCACTTAATTACTTATGAATGTTGTACCTTATTTCTCACCAGTTTACATACTACGTGCACTGAGATGGTTATATCGAGCAGATCTCTCTGTATCTTTCAACAACATCCAATTCCTCATCAACCCTGGTCTGACAGACAGGGTAAGAGTTCAGAGAAGTAAAACTTCTTTTACATTGGAAAATGTTTCTTAATGAACTCTTCATCAAATGGTACCTCAACAATTAAGTCCTGTGCACTCCATATATAAAAGAAGCGTGTGTCTGTTTTGGTGCATAGCATTTGAAACTGCACTTGACTGTAGTAGCCATTTGCACCACTTTCTGCCAGATATAGGTAGCCCGAGCTATCTCCACACATCATACTTTCTTGCGATAACCAAAGACATGCAGTCAAGTACATTGAGGACCTTAAATTCTAAAATTGCATTTTCACTTTCTATGACCCCATCAGGTGAAACAGAAAGCCATGAAAGATCAGGGTTCACAACTGTGCCTGTTTTCTTGACATTGAAATTAGTTTTGCTGACAAATTGACTGAAAGCAACCGGCTCTATCTTTTACCATGCTTTGTTGCAGCATTTCCCATGAATTTAGGCTTGAGCATTCTTTCAGCTGCCTTCTCACCACTTGTTGCATCCTTCTTTGGCACTTTACACACATTTGATGCAGTCAGACGCAGTTTCCGGGAGAAGTGCCATAGTGGGGTGTCCTGGCTTGTAGGCTCGAACTCCAGTACACTGGCTCCTTGAGGCGACAGAACCACATACTTCTCGTAAAATTGTCTGCATAGTGTGCAGGTGTCATTCATGCGGTCACCGTGTGGTGGCCGCCCCACGGGATTTTGTGATGACTGCAGGTGCCTGTCTGGTGCATGAAGGCTCTCATACAGAAGGGTGCCTGCAGAAAAACAACACTTGCAACAGCAACATAGTGGATATTGGCCCTGCGTTAACATTGTTTCAAGAACAAGTCATTTGTAACATTACTTCCAAGTCGCACGTAATCTTAGTCGGAAAAGCGCTAGACTACAGCGAAAAGAGACAATATAATACACCAGCCTTAGTGTACTATGGTTCTACTAACCGCCAAGTACTACAGCGCTCCAATGCGATTACATTAATGCATGCTGCTGTTGTCTTTTGAGAGAAATGTAATGATATGACACATTTTGTGACGCACCTGGGAGATTGGATAGCTCGGCATATGGTGGTTCTTCAGGCATCTTCATGATTTCTTCTTTCGTTATAGGTGTGAACCTTTGCTGATGGCGTTTTCTGGGGGAGCCATCAATAGTCCCTTTCTGTACTTTGAAATTCATGTCCTCAAGCACAGCAGGCTCCACATTTCGTTTCGTGCCACGATTCCACTGTGCTGCTGTGTCCGTGCACAATATGCCAGTGAGCCCTTTGGATGCAGCAATCTCAACTTTAAAAAGCACAGCTCCTACGTGGCTGCAGGCTCTGCCTTGGCCAGCCATGCATGTGCACCCGGCTGTCACTATTTCTCCAGCCTTCTTCACACATGCCCATGCATTTTGGGGCGGCATTTATGGACTGGGAGGGGCACGCATCTCCTTTTATGTAGCACAAATCATCAGAAATTTTGTGAACACAGATCTTTCCTACCCAACCGCTCTGAACAAAGTTGTAGGACTCCAAGGACCTATAATTTTCATTACCTGTAGGTCACAGGCTTTAGAGCTTACAATGTAGTAGAAAAATGTCTGGACTACTGATGGACGGCCATTCACGCATGTCGTCTGATCAGTCTGTAATCCCATCAGGTTGCTCGTATTCCTGATCAGTAAAAGAAAAGTAGATTACTTTGGAATATTTATAATTGCAAAGTACACTTTTTGTATACAGTGGCTGCGAAAAAAAAGTTGAGAGAGGGGAAATGAATACTCTGAAGAATTGCTTGAAACCCATGCACTTCGCTCCGAAACGGCAGCTGATTGCGATGCGCCAGCGATAATAAGGCGTTTTTGGAGTGCAAGTTGCGGACAGGGGTTCTGCGCAATTAATATCGCTGTTTACTATTTTGTTTTCTTATGTGAGTGTGCGCGCTTTTGGTGCCTGCAAAGGTACAGGACGCTCCATTAGCAGCTGGAGCGTGCAGCCTTCATCATTGGAGCGTGTGTCGCACTGCACAACCTTTGCCTGGGGGCCCCCCTGTCAGCAGACGAGGACGCCACTGGGTACTACAGCAATGGTCGGCCGTTACCCGATGGTTACCAGCCAGGACCTGGCGCCCGGCTGACCTACGTGCAGGGGCAAGCTGTGCGAAGGGACATCATAGAACTATTCCGAAGGCCACAGCACCACCGTCGGCAGCTTCGGCGTCTCCAACGGCGAGCCATACCAGTGTAGAGCACTGGACCATCTTTGCGTGCCTGCTAGCTTCTGAAGCAAATGCTCACACCAGCTGCCACTTCACTGACAACGCACTCATTTGCAAGCCTCCCAGTTCATCAGCAAGTTTTTCACACAGCCACACAACAGTATCCTTCTATAAACTGGTCGTACGGCAATTCAAACACGTCTTCCTGCACTCTCCGACGCCGATGCTCGCGATGACCCACCTGGCTCACCAGCCGTGTGTGCTACGATGTGTGCACATGGATGTGTGTGTGTGTGTGTGTGTCCATGCCAAGTTTATGGATAAAACAGTATCAGCAAGTTTATGGATAAAACAGTTTCAAAAGGGCAGCAAATGTTTGTAACACTCATTTTAATCAAAGTACCGACGAAGCATTTCATAGAGCTTCACTGTACTGCAGTACAGATTTATTTTATTGCAACATTTCTGACCACATATGTCATACAACGACACCGGAAACAAATTACAAAGATCCTCTGTCATGCAGACACATAAAAAATATGACAAGACTAAACCCAATATGATATTTAGGACAGCTTGAGGTAGTGTTATAGAAATTTTATAACTCATACATATTGAAATGTGGTATTCGAACATTCAATATGTTTACCTCATTTCAGTACATATCTCTGTGTTAAGGGAAGTTGAGTGCGGTTCAGCACTGTACATGTCCATACACACTTTCTAAAAACTACATACCCTGTTTCTACGCAGCAAAGAGGAACTCCCTTCGAATGCTGTGCTAAGTAGCGTCCTTTAACAAAGAAATTATTCGTCTTCATTAAGGTTTCATTGTCTACAATAGATTTCGTAAAGTTTGAAAACCTGAAAAATGTATAAAATATGTAAATATCACAGATAAAGACATCAATATGTTGTCATGTGACGAAGTTTTCGTCAATGGTAAACAGCATAGCAATTCAATGATATTGCTGCTAAACAAGGCATAACATATGACGAGCTGTAGTGCGCAGTCAGTGTAGCGTGGTTAGAAGTTATCAGTTATACAAATGTGTAAACATCACAGATAGTATGTGAGTCGATGCTATCACGAGAAAGCAAAGCATATAACATAGCCATGAACATTGGTATGTACTACACAGAACGCCCCATTGACGTGGCTAAGCAGCTACATTCGCTTGCATAGCTGGTGGATCACTGTCCATTCGTGGTCGTTTTTGATACAGGCAAAACAAGAAAGACGCTTGTTCGCTCTGTGACGTCAGGACACGCTAAAGAAGAGCTTGGTACAAAAATACTCCGCAGTTGAAAATGACGACATGCCAAGGAATTAAGCATGGAGTACACTGCAAACATTCTGCATCCCACAGAAAGGAAAAAAAAAAGACTGCACACCTTGTGCACTCCACAGAGGAGGAAAAGAACTGTATACACCTTCTGTGTCCTGCAGAGCAAACAAGACACAATATAAAGACTACCCATGTGCATGCTCCTTGCAGGAGAAAGAAAAGACAAAACTGTTCCTCCATGGTAGTGCAGTGCTGACGGAGCTTGTCGGCTGCGGCCAAGCATGTGGGATCGAATGCCCTTCTTGATGGAGGCGAAAAACAAGACGGCAGTGTGCTGTGCGATGTCAGTGCACGTTAAAGAACCCCAGGTGGTCGAAATTACTTTGTAGCCCTCTACTACGGCGCTTATTATTTCACAAATTGCTTTGAGACATTAAACACCACAAACCAAACAGAAAACTTCACGTTAAACAAAGGGAAACAATTACTACTAAAAAAACACACACACCTTGTGTGCACTCCAAAAGGAAAAAAAACAATAAACTTTACACCTTACTATATTAAAAAAAAAACAACAAATTAGGCTGCTGGCTGCGGCTGGTTGCGCAGCAGCACGAGGACGGACGTCATAAGCTGAACGAGTAATTCGTTCTGGCGTATGACATCCGCCCTCCATTCCCGCACAGCAGCCCCGACGTCCCGAATGGCGGCCCCGATGTCCTGCATGTCGGAGCGGATCCCCTGCATTGCAGCGAGCAGGCGTCCCCGGTCAGCAGCTGCAGCAGCTTCGTTCTGCATGTAAAGGGTGCTTTTCTTGCAAACTTCTACATTAAGTATATATGCAGGACTCACTTCACTTTCACATTTATAAATATTAGATACACTACATCACGTTCCACAAGACACAGTCATAAAGAGGTAAGCTATGGTGTGGAACGGAGAATGCACTTGTGTTACAGTGCATACAGCAAGTAGCTTATGACAGGTGAAATTTGGTAGGCTCAGTCCAAACTTACCTCTTGGACCTGCGCATAAAACGCCGCCTGCTGCTGGTTCTGCGTCTCTTGAGCGACACGCGAGAGCCGCGTCTCCAGCAGCAGTTCCTGCACCTCGTCCAGCTGCTGCTGCCTGGATGGTTGCCTGCTTGGTTGAGACGGCGGGCGAGACCCGGTGGGTGCACCAGGTAGAGGGAGGGAAGGGCCAGGCACCTATGAAAGCAGAACAGGCTGAATGCAGACTCATCATACGATGAATTACGCTGTGCAAGAAAGTGATGAAGTTCTTATAGGACTTATTAATGTAATGATTATTAATGTACACAAGCGCATTACCACATAGAAGGACTCATAGTAAGTGTTATGACGATGGAAAAATTGCTGCAGTATATGCAATGTAGGACATTAAGCACATCATGAGGAGACATCACTTGCCTTGTAGCTAGATTAAAAAAAAATTCAAATGACATGCCATAATGGCAAGCATGAATAGAACTTTTGTAACCAATGTGAAATGATTGATTCAGTATGGATGTTCTTGCAAATATTATTATTTCCAAGCATTTTGCAAACCATGCACCCTGGAGCCTCTATATTAGCAGACAAACCCACACTCTGTGTAGCTTCAGCTGCTTCTTTCGCCTCGTCTCCCACCTCTATCTCCGCTCTTATGTCATCGTCTGGAGGAATCAGCTCTGAGTGGGGCTCGAGGATCTCCTCCTCAGACAGAAGCAGTGCCTCGAAACTGTCGTATGCATTAAGTAATCAGTGGCGACACAGGTGTTTAGTGGATAATTTCAGTAAAGTACATACTGTTCCATGGTAAAGAGAATGTCTAGTATGTACTAAGAAATAATACAGACAGAAGAGACAGCAACAAAAATTTAGGAACACATGCAGAACTTCAGGTTACTTTTGCAGTAATTACAATATGCAATATGCATCCATACAAAAAAACTGAACATGAAGAAGACGCCCAACCGGACATTGGTGCAGATTAACTCGTGCCAACGTGTATTCAAACTAAACTATATACACACAGACGAACTTATACCTGGTACAGGAGGAAACCCACACTGTAATAGACTAAAAGAATAATAGTAATACTCATAAAAAAATACACATCAAGACTGTGCGACCTCTTACTATTCTGATGTGTTGCTGTGTATGAGTGGTATTGCTATTTGTTTACACAGTCCACAAAGCAGCAGAGGGTACGAAACACTACACTAGGATGAGGTCAATAGTACACACAAGTTCGCAAGTATACGTCAAACATCAAACGGTTAAATAGTCCACCTACCGCCAGGTGAACTTGTCTCCGCAGGCAGGCCGCTCGTTCCTGTCTGGCTGCCTACCGACACACGAGGTGGTGGGCGAGGCTGCTTCTGCAAGATAGAATGGCGCCGCAGGCGCTAACATGAAGTTCATCCTGTGGGTGTTTACAGCGCATTACTGAAGTATCAGCAAGCAGTGAACTTTTCACTTGTCAGAAACGGCACTATGGCTATCAAGTAAAGCAGTGACACATCTCTGTTATGCAGAGTTATTTATTTATGCCTGACATACCTCCTTATAGAGGTATGTATAGATGTGCACAGGATATCACTGACTTGACTTTCCCAATTGGGAATGTTTCCTTTGGACCAATTAGAACCAATGGGAAGCCCAATTTGTTTTCACTCCCAATTTGGAAGCCCAATTACCTTCGCGACTCCCAACTGGGAGTGAATTAGGGGGGTCCCGATTGGGAGTGCAGAAACCAACTGGGGATCCCAAGTGCGATTGAAGAAATCAATTGGGGTTCCCAATTGGGAGTGAAGAAACCAGTTGGATTGGACAGAATCCATTGGACAAACCATTTGGAATTGGCAGAACCAACTTAATCTGACTGGTCGTCCCAATTAAACCTCCTTTTTTAATGGGAGTTTACGGACCTGCTTCCGGAACATGGTTGGTCCAGTGCCTGTCGCACTAACCACGCCGACCAGCGACAGCACACGGCCGCCCAGGCCCGGGAGCTCGCCGCCACTGGTGCCACTGCAATAGAATACGCAAAGGAAAGTTCAAGCGGCACACTCACAGAGCGATGCTGACAGGCTCACCCGCACGCTTGACGGAGCCGTGCCACCTCAGCTCGTCGCCGGCTCGCCAGCACGTGCCAGGTGCGTCGCCACTGGTCCGGTGTCTTAACCGGACCCTCGTTGTTCAGCGCAGTGGCGATCACCTCCCATAGCTCCCACCGGTGAGCCGCCGTCAAACTAGGCGTCAGCTCGGAGGCTGCGCGCGCCAACGCCGGCTGCTGCTCCAGCAGCTCCACAAGCCTCTCTTCTTGCTTTAAGGACATACGTGGCTTCTTCTTTGCACTCGCCATTTCGAATGATAATAGTATATACCGGATTTTCCCTGGACGATATTTTCATAGCGACCAGGGAATTTATACAGTCAGGGAATAGTAGGGAATCTCCACCTCTCGTTCAGTGTACCCTATGTGCACCGCATATACATGCGGTTTCAGCGCATCGCAACAACTTACAGCACATATTAAGAACTAGACGTCTGCTCGTCCTTCCCGTGATCGTTATCCTAGCAAATCTGTAATTTATGTGCCCCAACTGCATACGAAGACGATCATGCAGCCAGAGAACTTTACCTTTTCCTGAATTATGTGCTTCCCGGTCATATTGTTTCCCATAGAAAAGTAAACATAATCCCACACTGCGCAACAGTCGAGTGTCAACCGTTCACCGCTAATACCATTAATGGTAAGCACCGAACAAAACACGCACTTACCTTAGCATGCTATTTCCGTTGAGTTTCAGCCCAAAGCTACTTGCAAGTTGACCGATGCAGGCCCACTGCCTTCACTGCCTTCAATCTAATTCCTGCGGCTAGAAACGGCATCCGCGCAGGACCTCGAATTTAGACGAAACGTGAAAAGAAACAACCAGCCGGAGAATCAGCTGTTTTCTACCATGCCGCCATGTGCACTCTTTCACACCGTCAGCGAGCCCTCGCGGAGACAAAAAGTTACTGAAGAGCAAATTTAATTGCGAAGCCTAAAACGTATCTCCTTATGCCTCATGTTAGTTAGTTGTAAATACAGTTCCTCGGCAGAATAAATATTTATTAATTTTATTTACTGCGTATTAACTGCGCCGTTTCATAAAAACTTAGGAGTCGGTCCCTCGTCGGCCTCGGCTAGCGTTGCGACAAATGTGTAGCAGTAGGCACGACCGCGGAACGGGGACCTCAGGGGCGGACTCATGCTACGGGTCACTGGCAATTGGTCGATTTCGTAATCCGTCACGATTGACGTCTTAAGGTCACGTGAAAGCCGCGTCAATTTGACGTCACGCTCTACAACTTGAGAGCGAAATTGAGAGCGTTACAGAATTTCCCCCCCCCCCCTCCTGGAATAACAACTGTTAGCGGAACCGCGGCATAGAGAAAGAGATTGGTAAGAGCGGACACTAGGCGAAAACTGGCCCCAGGAAATGACGCGTGACTTGTTGCGCTGCCGCCAATTGATGGATGGCGGCACCGGCGCGGACGCGCGCGTGGCGGCTCTGGCTGCAGCGGTAGCCCGCCAGAGCAGACGACAGAAAACTGTCGAAGGGGCTGGTTATCTGCGCGTACCTCACCTGTGCGGCACAGACCGCATATTTTTACCTCTCATGGGCTGCTACGCGGAACAACTGTGATTTGGAACGACGTCAAGGTGAGGAACGTTTTTTTGCTGAACTACGCTGCATTTCAAGCAGTTTACGCTGACCACGCCGGCTGGGACCAATTAAATTTCGCAGCTCGTGAACAGGCGCGCCGGCTGTTCAGGCATAGAGAAGTTAAGGCGCAGTTCGTGACGCTCCGGCAGTTTCCAACCGCGGCGAGGTGTAATATGCTGTGTTCCTGCGAAACTGCGCTGCATTTCGAACAGTTTAGCTCAGCACGCTGGGCAAAGTGGTATGTGAAGGCACCAAGACACGCCGTTGCGCCAACATGGCGTATTCGCCGGCCGCTGCGGCCAGGCCTGACGTGCATGGTTGGCCAGGGCGGACGCGGTTTGCCGAATGGCGTTTTGCTTAGTGTCGCGTTTAACAAGGCAACCGTAAGGTGAGGAATGTTTCATCCTTGTCAAACTGTGCGGCATTTCAGGCATTTTAGCTCAGCACGGTGGTCTGCGCTTCACAAAGTCGCGTATGAAGGGTAAGCCAACATGAAGTGCTTGCCTGCTGCGGTGACAGTGATATGCGTGAGGCCAGCCTGACGCGGTTTTGCGAACGGCTAGTTTTGTGTGGTGTCGCGTTGTATTTAACTGCACAAAGTTAAAGTGACAAATGTTTTATTATGTTGCAAGCTTCATTGCTTCAGCTGTTCAGTGCTTTTGAGGAACATTGTTAGTTTAGTGGCTGCTGTGGAAATGCATTTTCATATAGGTTCGGTTAGCCTCGTTTCCTGACCTGTACACAGCAAGAGTAGCTTTTGTACCAATTTTACGAATGACAGCTTTGCTGTTCTGGACCATAACTACTGCTCACCAAGCTTCAGTATGCACCCATATGCACAAATGTGTGCGCGGTGCAGTGGCCTTACAGTTCATTGCAACCTTCTGCATCATGTTCATTTTTTCTCCAACAGCGCTGCATGAACCCACGGACTGCAGCCGATGCGCGGCAGATGCGACGAGTGAACGGTGTGGCCGTCCCCCAAGCGTCAGGGCTGCTCTCTGCCCTGAACAATACAAGTTACCTTTCCTAAGGCAGCCGCGACTGTGAATTCGTAGTTTATGTATAATGCCTGTTTTTTTACATATCATTTGCCAATTATTCGAAAATTATTATCATGCTACTTTTTGTCTCTACTTAAGTGTTGTTTCTCGCCTTGTGTATTCTTATTTTGCTGTACTGTGCACATCACCTAATGTGTGCCTAGTTTTGTCAATGCCTCCGTCTACATCTGTTGCATCTTTTATGTGTTTTATGTGCGGCAAAATAAATGTTCATTTCCTAAAGCACTTGGCATCTTTTCTGCTATACTGTTTTGCAAAGGCTGTGGCGCAGCTGCGTTGATGGCCAGTGTAGAGCACTGCGAATCTATTTTTCATGTTGTTATGCATGCTGAAAATAAATACAAACACTAGCAGACCATGTAAAACCAAAATAAAGCACGAAAAGGGCAGGGCGCAGCGCATGCTAGCATTCAAATAGCCTGCCTTTCACCAAGACCGAAAGTAGTTGCCGCCGGCCGCTTGGTGAGCTACAGTCAAATGGGCCGCTGGGCCCTATGCGAGTGTCCGCTCTTTACCAATCTTTCTCTATGACCGCGGCGCCCTTTCTACTTTGTTTCCTACAGCGGCCACAGCGTAACGCCCCGAGAGGGTTTCGAGGGCCATGCGCTCGCGTGTTCCTGCTCATATTGCTCATGATAGTCCGTGCGTGCACTCTGGAAGCACCTGCATTAACCCGATACTCATCGGAAACCCCTGCGCGGGAACGACACCCGTCGGCAGTCCCGCCGCCGCATCGCCTCTTTTTGTTTGTGTGTAGTTCACTCTCCTTTCCCAAGCGAGGACCGCTGGCAGCATCTCTCTCCGACAGTCTGTTGTCTTGTTCATTTGTCTCCCGTCTTTCTCGCTCCTCGACACAATCACATATCCACCTCATACTTACAATGCGCCGAAAGGCGGGTGACCCTAGCGACGCCACTGAACCTAACAAAACATTTGTGTCCCACCGCACCATTAACCTTCCCACGGCTTGACGGTAGCAAAAAAAGTGCTCAAAGCGAGGCTTTCCTCGCTAGGCGAATTGAGATACAGCCCACGTTATGCATGCTATAGCTTTATTAACTTCCAACGTAGTGATTCGGTACACCCTTCTAATTACATTTGTTAGTTTGGGCTGTGTAAAATAAATTTCCCTGCCCGCACTGTCTGAGACACAACGGGTTCCTACTATTTACAGCTGGAAGTGAAGTGATTACCGCTAGCTGATGCTCTTTGCTAGGCTTCAGAATGACAAGAGCGTTATTTGCTTTTTGGCAGCGACATGCATGTCGAATATTATATGTTGCAGGGAGCTCATCCACTCAAGTTCACTCGCTTTCTGAACGATAACGCGTAGGCAACAATCATCTGAACTACTCAGTGTCATGGGCTTAAGATCACAAATTCTCGTGCTCGGCTTCCGTAAAAGTAGGGGTTAAACATGCCGTATTGGAGACTCCACCGAAATGTGACTGCCGCAGCCGGGACCAAACCCGCGTCTTAAGGGTCAGCAGCTGAGTATCCGCGACATCTGTATCGGTCACACGAGATGCAGAAAATGGTATGGAGTGAATAGCTAACGAAACGAAATAGTATAAGCAGTTATCTTACCTCCGATATTAATAAGCCGGTTTGTCTGGGTTCCCATCGAGCACGACGGATGAGTTTTAACTGAATGCACAGATACCACGAAACAAAACAGCCCGTTTTTCATATATTCACAACAGCCAGTCCCCTTGAAAGTCTTGCGGAGCAAAAAATGCTCGTACAAGCATTGACGCGGAGATTGTTTCTTCAAAAACACGGTGAAAAGCAACAAACCACATGTCCAATATGAACATGTGGTTTGGTGGTGTTGCAGTTAAATATGGCGTCGCCGCTAGGCGTCGCCCTCTTGCTTGCTTTTCCTACCGGGGATTTAAAAATGGCAGCGCCCCTGTAGGCTTGTTGAAAAGGTCTATAGGCTGATGTGTGTCCGTCCGAGCGTGCATGCGCCCGCAAGTGCAACACTTCTTTGCGAGATTCCATGGCATACAGCGAGATTCCGCGGTGTTCTGTTTAACTTAAAAGCTTTCAGTGATGAACTTTAGTTAGTGGTAGATAGTGACCGATAATGATAGTTATAGTTAGTGATAGTCACAGTGATGACGGCAGTGACAGTTGATGATAATAGTGATAGTGTCCTCAGCACTGACGACCTACTGTGACGTCATCACCTAATGACGTCATCGGCCATGACAGGATGTAACGTCATGTAGTGATACTGTCGTTAGCATTCATGACCGACTGTGGCGTCATCCCCAGGTGACATCATCGGCCATAACCGGATGTGACGTAATCCCGTCATGGCCGATTACTTAACCGAGCGATTCATGCATATACGAAGCGGACCCCGCCGGGCGTCCGATCCAGGCATCCGTATTGCGCCTTTCATTTGGCGCTGTCTCGAACGCCGCGTCACACAGCATAAGAAACGCAATAAACAGGAATCGGTGGCAGTTAAAATTGGTTTACATGATTGAAAAGGTTCTCCGCGGACACCTAAACCTTGCCGTAAGGGAAGGAAGGTGGGAGGCAAAGAAGAAAGAGATAAAGAGGTGCCATAGTGGAGGGCTACGGACCACCGCGCTGAGGCTTTCGCCTCATCGCACTTTAGTCACTTTAGTGGTACAAAGTGCTCCCTAGAATGTTTCTTCACTACGCCAGGTGTTCAAGCCATCGGGTAAGCACTGCTTTCCCCTTGAAGAAGATATAGAGGTCCAACTTCTCTGTCAAGCCATGGTGGTCGCTATGTGACATTGGGGCATAGCCACAGGGCCACCAAGTGGCCCGTGAACACTGTCAAGGTCATGCGACCTAGTTGTCGCCATGTGACTGGGGCGTGACCCCTAGTGGCCCGTGACCACTGCCACGATAAAGGATACGTCAGTTGCCATGGGGTACGCACGTTTTTATCTTAGAGAGAGATTTAGAGGTCAACCTTGTTTTAAGCCTGGTGGTTGCCATGTGACATTGGGGCATAGTTACGTGGGCTAAGGGGCCCGTAATCTCTGTCAACGTCACGTGAGGTCATCATCATCATCATCATCATCAGCCTGATTATACCCACTGCAGGGCGAAGGCCTCTCCCATATCTCTCCACTTAACCCGGTTCTGTGCTAGCTGCATCCACTTGACCCCTGCGAACTTCTTAATCTCATCCGCCCACCTAACTTTCTGCCGCCCCCTGCTACGCTTTCCTTCCCTTGGAATCCAGTTTGTTACCCTCAGCGACCATCGGTTATCCTCTCTTCGCACTACATGTCCTGCCCATGTCCATTTCTTCTTCTTAATTTCCACTAGAATGTCGTTAACTTGAGTTATTTCTCTGACCCACTCTGCACGCTTTCTATCTCTTAATGTTACCCCTACCATTTTTCGTTCCATAGCCCTCTGGGTTGTCCTCAACTTAAGTAGAACTCTCTTGGTTAGCCTCCACGTTTCAGCCCCATAGGTGAGTACAGGCAAGATGCAACTGTTGTATACTTTCCTCTTGAGCGATACCGGTAAGCTGCTAGTCATAATCTGCGAGTGCTTGCCAAATGCGCTCCATCCCAATCTTATTCTTCTTGTTATTTCCTTTTCATGATCCGGATCTGCGGTTACTACCTGTCCTAAGTAGATATATTCGCCTACTACTTCCAGTATTTCGCTACCTAATGTAAACTCCTGTTCCTTCCCGAGGCTGTTGAACATTACCTTAGTCTTCTGCATATTGATTTTCAAGCCTACCTTTCTACTTTTCCTGTCTAGGTCATCAATCATTATTTGCAGTTCATCTCCCGAGTTGCTTAGCAAGGCAATGTCATCAGCAAATCGCATATTACTGAGGTATTCTCCATCTACCCTTATCCCTAACTGCTCCCATTCCAAGTCTCTGAATACTTCCTCTAAACAAGCTGTGAATAGTACTGGGGAGATTGTGTCTCCTTGCCTAACACCTTTCTTTATGGGAATTTTGTTGCTTTCTTTATGTAGAACTATGGTTGCTGTGCAGCCACTATATATATCTTCCAGCACTTTCACGTACGGCTCGTCTACCCCCTGATTTCGCAATGCCTGCATCACGTGAGGTGATGGTCGGCATGTGACTTGGGCACTCACGGAGGCCACCAAATGGCCTGTGACCGCTGTCAAGGTCAAGGTCATATGAGGTACCATCGGGCACGCATGTTTTTCCCCATGAGGGCGATTTAGAGGTCAGACTTCTGTGTTAAGCCTGGTGGTCGCCATGTGACTGGGGCATAGTCACCTAGTCCACCAAATGGCCCGTGATCGCTGTCAAGGTCAAGGTCGCGTGACCTGGTCGTCGGTATATGATTTGGGGCATAATTAAGTAGGTTACCAAGTTGCCCATGATGAGAGTCAAGGTCACGTGAGGGGACGTCAGTGTTACGTGGAAGCAGGATGTGCTAGAGGGGCGATGTGTGTATAAATAGGAGTCTCCGGACTCCTGCCTAGGGTACAACACTGCGCGTGAGGGAGGAGGATGAACACCCTGCTACAAGCGCATTGGAACGCAAAGGCACATCAGAATGGGGCCCTGAAAAGGCGGCGCAGTGAAGAGACCGATGAAGTGTTACTAGAAACGCACAATGTGTTTAATCCAAGCTTTGCAATGAGCGTAGCTATGTACCGTCTTTGTCCAAAAGTAACCAGGCTGCATGGTCTGCTTCTCAGCCGTGTGGTAGTAAATTCATGGCACACCTGGAGATATAAAACGAAAGGATAGCGCCTCTCCTTACTTCCTAACAACTTGTAATCTTCTGGAAATCGTTATTGGCATTATAATATAAGAAGTAAAACATGTTGCCTGGTTACTTTTGGAAAAGACAGTACATGAAGCTTTCGCTTCCCTCCATTGTTAACCAACGTTAAACCACCAGCTAATTTTATTTATTACACGAGGAAGAAGCGGTGTATGATTGTCTGATAAGTGTCGAAAAAACATGCGCGTCCGACACGCGCTATTACTAACATACAATGGTGAAGAATGCCTTTGAGATTTCATGTCCATATTTCTGTTTCATCAAAGTTGCCCTCAAGTGCACCTTATTTAGAGCTGTAAGATACAGCCGAATGTCCCATTACGAATGGGAGGTTTACGTATCTGAGCCGAACAAGAAAGGATGCAGCCATGTACTCAAGTTTTCCGGACGTAGACTGAATTTAATTAATGAGACAATATACTAGATTCAGTTTTAAGGCAATCGCAACGAGGTTTGAGAAATAAAGCTTGTATGAAGCGTCTTCGTATTAAACTTGCCTACACAAAAAGCATCATTTTACACCTTTAGCCCATGCACTCTTAATCTCATTCCACTTGAAGTTCCAGATAAACGTTACGAATTTCATTTTTTTAGAAAGACGATTTCAGGTGGATTGTTCGGCAAGATGTGAAACACAGAATGTGTTTTTGTATTTTCAATATTTATATGAAACTTGGATGCATTGAAGTTGTCGACCTGAGCTTATTTAGAACATGGTTGTTATTGAACTCATTTGATCCGCTTCTAGCTCGCTCATTCAATATAATCTGTCTTTCTCCATCTTTCTCTTTTCTTTCTCCCCTTCCTACTCATGCCTGTAGGTTGCGGGGCACCGACGCCTTTCATCGCATTGTGTGCAACCCCACATCGAAATGCTTCCCACGCAGCAGCGCGCGCTATGTTGAGGCCAAGAGCTCGCGCGGTCAGTGACTGGATCCCGCGATTCTGGTGCAGTGGTAGGCCGCTCGACTACTGTGCCAGAGGATGCGGGATCGATTTTCGCCCGCGGCGGCTGCTTTTCGATGCAGGCGAAAAGCAAGGCGCCCGTGTGCTCTCCGATGTCAGAGTACGTCAGAGCACCCTAGGTGGTCGAAATTTCCGGAGCTCTACACTAAGGGGTCTCTCTTAGGCTGAGACGCTTCAGGATGTTAAACCTCATAAATCAGACCAAACCAGTTACTGGTATCTGCTTTGGACTCACCGTAAGATCTTGCGGGCTGCTCCTTGTGAGTAGTCTCGTGCCTCTTTTTTTCTTCGAAGTTTTGATTGTCGATCTTTCGCCATCACTTTCGACAAGCAGTGTTTCTTCTGTAGCCAACACACTATGTCCACCAAGCGCGGCTCTCTTCGGAGGGCCGGCGCCGTCGTACGTCGCGCTCATCCGAAGCTGCCGCCGTTGATACCACAAATGCCTCGTGGTGGCCGTCTCACTAGTCCCAGTACATTGATCGTTCGTGCATAAGCCTATGTTTTCGGGTTGGCTGGGCGCTGCCACACACCCTCCCTCTTTTCCTACACTGGAGCTGGGAAGCCCGTCGAGCTGCCAATTATAAGCAGTACATACTTTCTTTATCCAACTGTGCAAAACTATGTAGTCCAGAAACCAAAGAGCTAAATATGCTGTTTTAAATGTTATCAAATTTGAAGTTAATAGAGGGGAGGGGAGCCACTTGCAAATGATTTCCCCTTTCCTCTAGCTCCCCCAAGTATACCGCGTTGGGTCACTGGCTGCAAGTGGGAAGGGGCGCGATCCGCTGCCCTTCTGGTGACCTCCGTCAGTCCGAGAATACAGGGACATAATGTCGATCTCGGATATATCGAATTATTGCTTATATCAAGCTCAGAAAATCCCCTTGAAAATTCGATGTGGAAGTATCTGAGTGGTTTTCGCCTTTATGGAACTCTCGTTCACCGGAACATTTAATACATTGAACTGCACTCCGCGGCCCTGCAATGTGCGCTTTGAATGGCGTAGCACGGTCCTTTTTTGCGCACGCAGCCGGGTCGGCTGCGCAGCTTTGGGCGTCTTCTGTCAACGCTGACGCTGAAAAACCGCTTTACGAAGGGAATCGTGAGGCCTGTCGAAAGTGGCCTTCGGTTTGGCTTGCTGGTTTTCAGTGCGACACTGCTGTCACGTGAAGAAGCCGACGTTCAGTGCACCGGTTGTACGGTGAAGCCAGCCTAACTCACCGAAGAATTGCGGTGGTTGTTGCGTGACCTGCTTCGTCGCTGAAAGAGACAGAGAAATGGGCTGAACCCGATCTTAACTGTTATTATGACTTTATATGGTGTGTGAGTAACAGAATCAGACCTTTTGAAGCGAAAGTTTCAATAAGCCAGGTAGTTCCAGCTGCCGGGTATGGACGGTTTTCACGTTGAGGGAGATATAGAGGTCAAACTTGTGTGTTAAGCATGGTGGTCGCCATGTGACTTTAGGGCATAGTTATATAGGCCACTAAGTGGCCAGTGACCGCTGTCAAGATACAGGTCAATTGACGTGTCATCGGGTATACACGGTTTTTAATTTGAGGGAGATTTAAATAAGCCTGGTGATCGCCATGTGACTTTGGGGCAGTCACGCAGGCCACCAAGTGGCCCACGACCACTGTCAAGGTCAAGGTCACACGAAGTGCCGTCGGGTATGTACGGTTTTTACCTTGAGGGAGATTTAGAGGTCAAACGTTTGTGTAAAGCCTGGGGACCGCCACGTGACTTTTCGGCATTGTCACGTATGCCACCAAGCAGCCCGAGACCACTTTCAAGGTCAAGGTCACGTGAGGTGCCGTCGGATATGTACGGTTTTTACCCGAGGAAGATTTAGAGGTCACACTTAGGCCTGGTGGTCGCCAGTGACTTTGGGCATAGCTTTGTAGGCCACCAAGTGTCCCGGGACCACCGTCAAGGTGAAGGTCGCGTGATTCGATGGTCGGCGTGTGAGTTTGCGGCATAGTCACGTAGGCCACCAAGTGGCCCATGATCACTGTCAAAGTCAAGGTCACATGAGGTGACGTCAGTGTTACGTGGAAGCAGATGGTGCTAGCTCGAGGGGCGATACGTGTATAAATAGGAGCCCCTGGGCTCCTGCCTAGGTTACAACGCTACGCGAGATGGAGGAAGCTGAACACCTTGCTACAGTAGCGCGTCGGAACGCGAAGGCATGTCGGAATGAGGCCTTGAAAGGACAGCGTGCCGGAGACCGATGAAGAACGCTCTTTTTGTTTGGATAAACGCACAATGTGTTCAATCCAAGCTTGTAAATGAGCGTAGCCATGTGCCAGGTTTAACCAAAGTTAAACCACCAGCTAATGTTTATGATCAACGGTGGCTTTTGCGAAAGCCTGTCTGCAGCAGCTGTATTGTGAACCTCAGACCCAGTGGCATTTCTGCCATTCGGCGCGAGACGCGAGGTGCGAGAAGCGCTCAGATCCGTCTTTACCAAATAATTAGAGCGCGCGTTTGCGTGCACGAAGCGGCTTGTGGAGAATAATTCAGTGCGCCCCTCTTCCCCCTTTTTGTTGCTTGTAGCGTGGACGGCGTTCCAGCGTACCACCCGCAGTGAGCTGCCAGTATGCCGGTTGGCAGCTATTTGCGGTAGCAAGCGTGCCGCTAGCTTGGATACACCGTATTAACTACTCACGATTCTGGGTTGTAGAGAAGCTCATCTGTTGGTTTGTTTTATATATCGTATTATTTCGCGATCTCCTTTGAGTTAGGTTTATCCGGGATTGCCTGTATATTGTGATGAAAGCGCTTCAAATGGAGAATAATTACAGCTCTCATTTTTCTTACGTACTGCTTCATCATAATCCAAATGCCACTGGAAAAGCATGCCAATAGAAAATCGACCATGTTACGTATGCGCAAAGCTAAATCACCTCTTTATCTTTTACAAAAGAAAGTATAAATCGAGCAGTATGCTAGGTGACTGCTTTCCTTTTTTCTGTCCCTCGTTATCAAACTATTCCCGCTTCTGCACTCCCAAATGGATGTGTCATTAGAACGCCAAGGAAATTCATGCAGAGGTCACGGCAAGTCGGCAGCAGAAATGACATATTTGATAGTTTAAAACAAATTAAAAATTAGCTGGTGGTTTAACCTTGGTTAACCCTGGAGGGAAGCGATCGCAAGCTTCATGTACCGTCTTTTCCAAAAGTAACCAGGCAACATGTTTTACTTTTCACTTGTATTATAATGCTAGTAACGTTTTCCAGAAGATCACAACTCCTTAGGAAATTTGGACAGCCGCGCTGGCCGTTAGCTTTCACAGATTTATATCGTCAGATGTGGTATGAATTTACTACCCCACGGCCGAGAAGTAGACCCCGCAGCCTGGTTATTTTTGACAAAGATGGTACATAACTACTGTCATTGGCAAGCTTGAATTTAACACATTGTGCTTTTTCAAGCGTAAAGCCCGTTCATCATTGGTCTCTTCGGCATACTGCTTTTTCAAGGCCTCATTCTGACATGCCTTATTCGCATTCTGACGCGCTATCGTAGCAGGCTGTTCACCCTCCTCCATCTCGCGCAATGTGGTAACCTAGGCAGGGGCCCGGGCGCTCCTATTTATACACGTATCGCCACTCTAGGGGCCTATGCTTCCACGTAACACTGAAGTCCCCTCACGTCACCTTGATCTTGAACACTGGTCATGGGCCACTTGGTAGCCTACATGACTATGCTCCATAGTCCCATGCCGACCTCCAGGTCACTGTGGTCGGTGGCCTACGTGACTATGCCCCAGTCACATGGCGACCACCAGGCCTAACCCATAGATTTGACCTCGAAATCTGTTTCTATATAAAAACCATGCATACCCGACTGCACCTCATGTGACCTTGACAGTGGTCACGGGCCACTTGATGGCCGTGACTATGCCACAGTCACATGGCAACCACCAAGCTTAAAGTGACTATGAAATGGCTAGCCACTGTAGAGAGTTCACTGATAAACGTTTTGAATGTATAGAACGAATACTTCCGAGCGTTCCCCCGAAGTACAACTCCTTGGAACAAAGGCAACGATTTATTATTAATTTTAAAAAACTGGGTTTTTTGAAATTCGCAGGTTGTTCTGTTCGAGCGTGGTGGTGAGATTTGGAACTATTCTACAACTACCGAGAGTGACAGGCCCCGACAGGCTACCATTGGCTGCAGCTGCGACGGCCACTACGTCACGGACACACTTCCGGTAGCTGCGATGGCGGAAGAGGCCGCAACAAGCCAAGGGCTACCTGCCAGCCTCTAATCCGCGGGCGCACGACTCTCCGTCTTCCCCGGCACGCGGGCCGCGCGCGGAGAAGAGGAGGCCCATTTCCGATGGAAATAAAAGTTGCGCAACCAACCAACCGCCCAGTAGCTGCGAAAGTCGCCTGCTCGAGTGCTGCACGCATGCGTGAACCCCTGAGCTTCACGCTTAGGCTGGCGATGTTAACCGAGAAGGTGGGGACATCTGACTGAAAGTGCGCGTCGGCGCCGGAGTGCGAAAAGAGCACGAGCTGGTCCGATTCAACACCGTGCCGACAGTAGACTTTTGCTTCAGATCGTTTCAGTAGCAGCGCATAAAATAGGCGGCGTCAGCATTCGTGTACCGACCGACGGCGCAGCAATAGAGTACTGTAGTTCTGTCTCGTCTTCGCAGCATCGATCATTTGTGCAGCGTGTTAATAATTATACGAAACATGCGTCAAAAACGGCCTGTCCTCAGATGCATCGCGTACGTGCCCAAATTCGCACCGGTTAAGTGCACGACCGGATGCCGCAAGGTTACCGCAGAGATGCCGTCCACGAGCGATGCGGCCGACGTCACTTCGGTCGTGCGCTGATCCTAGGTCGTCGCTAGGCCTTGGTTGTTTGGCATCGAAGCCACGGCGGACGGCGTTATAGAATCGGCTGTTTCGCTGCCTCTCTAGCGTAGCCGCTCGCGTGTTCCTGTGCGCGATTCTTGCGTGTAACTGCGGATATCCGTGCCAACCAGCGCTGCCAAACCGCATGTGTCGAGCTGCTTTGCTATGTTTTGCGCCATCGATTCTGGCTCGGACGATGCGTATACACATGATACGTATACACACGCGTATACACACACGATGCGTATACACACGCGTGCACGTTACGTATAGACACTTCCTAAACAATCTGAGAAAGGACTCCAAAAAATATAAAAAAAAAACACTACAATACACTTTTTGTTAATCTGAATTCTTAAGATTCGCGGACGAATAATTCGTGCTCACCAGTAATGCGATATTCAAACTTTGTGGCGATCATTAGTCCGTGCTTTCGCCGATGATACGTGTAGTACATTCCATTCGTTATGCACCGCAAGAGGTATGCCTCTCGCCGGCCGTCATGAAAGCACTTCTGGCTAGAAACGACGACGACATGTTTGCACGCGTGCAACTCGCACGCTCGTCTGCCAGCATCCATGCAGAGTCGTTGCTATCGCGTCAACTCCGCGAGGAGACCCGCCGCCGTTGGTCAAACCGAAGAAGACGGTACCAAAGCTACTGACACCGGAGAATGACCGGCAGTGCGACTGAAGAAAGGGGTCTTGTAGAAAGCCGTACTCGGCAGGAAATCACGCTAATTCGCGCTGAATGGGACAGGGATATGAAGGAAAGTGTTCCTCCGCGGCGGCCGCCGGTGTGTATGGACAGCAGCCTGCCCACTCGCAGCCATGCGCTTGCGAACGACCCGGGTCGTTCGGGCTGCTGTCGCACACAATTCTGAGAGGTCAAGAAACTGAAGAAACCGGCGGCCGAGGAAAGCTCTGCAAACGCAGACGGGAAGGGAAAGGCAGATACCAAGGCGGAGTTTCCGAGCTGTTTCTTCGTTTTTTTTTTCTGGTGTCTCGAAGTTTTATTTGAGGGGGAGAGGAGGAGCGAAATTTTTAATCGCCGATATCTCCCACGCTTCTTGCGATGAATTGACTTGTGAGGGAATATACGTATCTCTCGACCGATTTGGTTTACCTCATTTTAGGAATTTAGTAGTCCCTTTAACACAGAAGTTTGACCTCTAAATCTTCCTCAAGGTGAAAGCTGTGCATACTCGAGGGCTCGAACTACCTGGTATAGTGAAGCTTTAGCTTCAAAAATGGCATGGTATGCTAAGAAAAGGTGCCGGAAACACCAAACTCTGGGAGCACCGTTCCTGCGCTGCGCAGGTACGGCGCAGACGGCCGGGGACACATGTGGAAAAAACGAGTCCGATTAGCTGCGGCACGCCGTTGCGAACATCCGATCGCAACTCAGATGTAAAAGATGGGCTGCGTGCGGCGAACGTACCGGCGGACTGCAACAGCCAATGCGAGAGCGACGGTGACGAGGAGGGCTGTGCGGTGGAGCGGCTCTGCCGTGCAGATGCTGCTGAGCTGGTGCTGCCGCTTTCATGGGAAACCTCCTAGGCCTAGCGATGACTATATATACAGCAGGCAAAAAGCTCAGTTTGTCGCATGGCGCTCCCGCGGGTGTCGACGGTGTTGAAGTCCCCGTACTTATTCAGACATGCTGTTGTTGCGCGAGTACTGTACATCAAGCAGTCCTTGTGATAACGTTGCTGTTTCTTCTTTTCTGGCGCGAATATCAAGCCAAGAAGCGCTCAGACACTGCTGCGTGCTGATTCCGGCTATGGGCGGAGCTTCAGGGAATCCGCTTGCCGGTGCTTTCTGCCCCCATGTGTCCCTGCTGGCACTGTGGCGGCAGTTCGCCAGCGGCAATCGGTGCGGCGCGCCGGTCAAGCTTTCGCACATGTGTTCTCTGCTTAAAGACGAATTCCATTCGGCGACCCGGAGCAAGTTTTCATGCTCTGCGAGACCAAAGAACTGTTTCAATGGGAGATTGACCCAGCCGCGCTAACGCAGTGGCTAGGACGCTCGACTTCTCTGCAAGCATTCGAAATCGAATCGAAGCTGCCGCTTTTCGATGCAGGCGAAAAGTAAGGCGCTCGTGTGCTGTGCGATGTAAGTACACGTCAAAAAACCCCAGGTGGTCGAAATTTCCGGAGTCCTCCACTACGGCGCCTCTCATAGCCTGAATCACTTTGGGACGCTAAACCCCGCAAAACCAGACCAAACCAATGGGAGATTGCGGTTACGGTCTCGATGAGTATAGCGCGAAGGCATGGTCTCTACCTTGCTCCATCGCGGATTTGGAGTACGCTCCGCGGACCGCCAATTAGAATTCACCAATAAGAGGAATAACTTTTGATCTGTGTCACCGCTCCGTTATCTGCCTGCGATGATTCCGGAACTACGATTAACGAAGCAGCCAAACGGCTGATGGTGCGGACGTTTCGAGATTGCGGCTTGGAGAAGGTGCTTCATGGTAGATTTGGCACGCGTGTATTCGGCGAATAACAATGGTGTTAAGTGATTTTTTTTTTGTATGTAGCATTATAAAGCAACCCACCTTTTACATGTAGAGACAAACAACAGTCTCTCCGTAAACTCCTTGAGTTTCACACTAAAACCTGCTTTCCAAAGTTGACCACTGCTGGGCTGGCCTGGTAACATTGTCCACGTACAGTTATGTAACTGGCAAAACGCAATTTTGGGAAGGCTGCTGTCTGGAGCACTAATATTTCTAGTCTTGAGCACTTTCGAGCAATTAATCATTGTGTTAGAAACCCTTTGGAGCATGTAACTGTCATTTTAGAAATCAGTGAGGTTGGAAAGTAACGCTGGAAAAGGTTCAGCGTAGTGTAAAGGTGCGATACGCCATTAAGCGTCGTTATTGGCAGAGTCGCAGCCTAGAGATGAGTCTGTATATACTTATAGTGGAAGAACCTTCACGCAATATCTCAGAGGGCTTAACTGAAGAGCGCATACTCGCGAGTAGAGTAGCTGAAATGTGCTGACGCTTTCATCTCCATGTTTCCTTAAAGAGGTTAAAAAGGTGTCATTAAATCTCGCCCAGATTAAAACCTCTATTTTTATTTATATCAGATATTGCGTTTCCGCACTCAGAAGCAAGTATAGTCGCATACAGTCGCCGCCATATTTCTGGCAGCCGGGTCGATCTTGATCAATCCCTGTCCTGGCTGAAGCTCTGTCTCCGTTAATTTGCAAGCCCCCTTGCAGCGATGCTGCATTCAGCCCTCTGCGATTTATGGCGCCTCGTTCTTTTATTTTTTGACGATTGGCAGGGTCACCATGCTTCCTGAAGCGAATGGTGAATTACAAATGCAGCAACTCCGTGCACTTGCGCCCATTTATAACGAACACTGACAGTGCAAATGAGGACAAAGTAACAATTTAAATGTGCCTTTTAGATATGATTTTCAGTCTCGGATTGCTTAGTGATTTTTAGTTTAGCGCTACCACTTACCACTACCATGCGAGCGTCAGTACACATGCGCAGATCACCATGGGTGCGACAGATGGCGCCACGTTCCCGTCAAATTCCGGCGGGGTTGGTGCGCAGGGGCCAATCAGTGTGTGCGCCGGTGACGGCGCGCAGTAGGGGTAGACGGTAGCGGTAAACTGTAGAGCTAAACCAACGTTACTAGAACATTTCTAGTAACGTTGGCGCTAAACTACGAACGTCTCGGGTCACGGTGTTCTGTGGTAAAGAACGCGCAAGCGCTAGAAGCCCGTGGCAGGAAAGCAGCGCGTGGTCTTCAGGCCCCTGCCTTGATCATGCATGGGTGCGCCTAGTTAGAGATTGTCTTTACCTTTACCTCCTCTGGGAGAGATACGCGAACTACTCCACCTATGTACCAGTCCTGAATTTCTTGGAATAAATCATCCGTCGTTCTTGCGTATGTGTGCAGAATCTATTAAAAATTTTGTTTTGGGTATGTACGGCTCTACTCTCCGCGTCTAATGAGTGTCGGAATAGATTCGGTGTTCGCGGAAGCCTTTTATTATCCTCCAGTTGGTCTCACGCGTACTCCCAGTTTTGATTAGCCAATCACGCCGCGTGTTGCTCAATTTCCTCATTGAGCCTGGCGAGCAGTCTTCTTAACTTCAGCTTCATTTCTGCTTTCCGAGCCGATCTTTCATACTTTGCTTAGCTTCTCATATGTGGAGAAGTTTGCTATCAGTTATTTCCAGGTGTTCCGTCTTTTCCACTGTTTAAGTGGCCGATTAAATATCTTTGCGGATCTCGCTCGGCAATGTCCCCCTTTTACGGACTGCGTGTATAACTGTTTCTGCATGCAGATCGATTTAATGAAGGTCGAAACAGGTCGTGTACGTGACACATAAAAAATAAAATAAAATATACAATATAAAAATAAAATAAAATTATATAAAATAAGATGGGGGCACGACACCGCATCTAGTATGGTGCACTTACCTCATCTGTTATTCCAGGTTACCCTTATACTCAACGTGGCTGTTGCAGCGCCTGTCACGGTCTCCCCGAGAGCCTGTGCCTTGCCGGCGACAAGCCAACCCGAGTATTGGACGTAAGGGACAAGTTTGACCGTCGATCACTACCTGCTCTGGCAACTACGTGTACGCACAGCCACTATCAGCGACGACGAAAGGGGATATAAGCAGCAGCCAGACGCCGCCCCTGCGGGGCACGACACCGCATCTAGTATGGTGCACTTACCTCATCTGTTAATCCAGGTTAGTTACCTAAACGATGGCCGTTGTGTTAGAACCAGCAATCGTTGTTTCTTCGCGGTGTCGTGCCCAGGGGTTTTGTTGGTTGTGATGGGATTGCTTGATAGCAGAGCAGCTCGTTGTATTAGTAACGTTCTTTTGATCCTCTGTGGCGATGTGGAGACAAACCCAGGTCCTAACCGTGAAAATGGTGATATACTGACAACTGTGCTCGCTACGGTTCAGCGGATAGAAGCTGGACAAAACGAGATCCGTAATGAATTAAGTGCTCTCAAGCACTGGCGGGCGTCGGGTGATGTTGAGCTGAAGCAACTGTCTGACCGAATTCGCGCGGTTGAAGTAGACCTTGCTGAATCCAAGACGAAGGAAACCACGTCAGAGTATGCGCCCGATCCTAACACCCTAGGTACCATTGGCACGCAGCTTCGCAAAATTGAGTCGAGATGCGAAGACGCGGAAAACAGGCTAAGGCGATCGAATCTGCTTTTCTTTGGCGTGGCGGACGAGTCGTCTGAAACTTGGTCAACTGCAGAAAGCAAAGTAATTGAGCTTTGCCGCGATAAACTTGGAATAAATCTCGAGCCAACACAAATTCAACGAGCACACCGTCTAGGGCAGTTCCACGCTGGCAAATGCCACCCAATCATCGTTAAATTTACCTTCTTTAAGGATAAGAATCTCATTCTGGAAAATGGGAAGAAGTTTAAGGACACCGATTATGCTTTACGTGAGAGATTTTCGTTTCATACACGGCTAGCCAGGAAAAAACTGCTAGAATTCGCGAAGTCCAAAAAAACCGCCTACAAGTTAAGTGTTGATAAACTTCGCATGGGTGATTTAGTCTACATTTATGACACTGATGTTAACCAAGTAACCGAAGTTTCAAGATAGCCACGACGTAAAACCAATCGAGTTATCAATACCCCAGTCCAGCCAACTAGCGATATCATTCCATGTCCGCCGCTCCATTTGTCATTCACTAATATACGTAGCCCTAAACGCACTGAACTATGTTCATATCTCGATAATAGCAACTGCGACGTACTGCTTTTAACAGAGACTTGGTTGCGCCCTGACGTTAGTAGCGAAGAAGTTCTGCCAGATAAAAATAAATTTCAAATTTACCGTAAAGATAGGACGAACAAAAAAGGTGGTGGAGTATTAATCACAGTTAAAGATAACATTCAGTCTTTTCTTATCGATATCCCTAGTGCAGTAGAAATCGTATGGGTAGCAATACAATCCCGCTTGGGTAACTCTATTTTGGGCGTCTGCTACAGACCTCCGGACAGTCCCCCTAAGTTTGTGCCCGACCTTCATGACAATATCACTGCCATTAGAAATAAGTTTCCTAAGTCTGACATCTTTTTGTTTGGAGATTTTAATTACCCTGACATTGATTGGTGTAACTTATCTTGTAATTCCTCTGCTTCCAATGAATTCGTACAACTTACACTAGACTTTTCTTTTGTCCAGTTGGTAGACCATCCTACACGAGAAGCTAATATTTTAGACCTTATCTTAACTTCTTCTCTGCACAGGGTCAGGCACATTACTTTTGATGAAGGATTCAGCGATCATAAACTTCTACAGTTATCACTTAATGCTCTTTTTTTTTTCACGTCGCGCTCAACCTAAACAAATCCTAAATTACAACAAGGCTGACTTCAACGCTATAAATCGTGGTCTGGAATGTTTCTCTGAACAGTTTTTTCGCGATTTTTCCTCCCGGTCTGTTAACAAAAACTGCTCTTTGTACAAGGAAAAATGACAGAACTCGTGCGCAATTACATTCCTCTAATAACGTTTCGTGTTAACGTATCTAAACGTTGGTTTAACAAATCACTTCGTATATTAAAAAACAAGAAGAAACGCCTTTTTAAATCAGCGAAGCGACTTTGCACGCAGAATTCGAAAACATAATATAAGTTATGTGAAGCATCATACTGCCATGCCGTCCGTAAGGCGAAGCGGAAATTTCTGTCACATGATCTACAATCGCTCATGAAAAATAATCCAGCCAAATTTTGGAAAACCATCTCCCCCCCATCACGCACGTCTGACAATATTTCTTTACTGGATGCAACCGGATGTCCCATTCCTCAGGACAGCTGTGCAACAATTTTTAATGATTTTTTCACATCTGTTTTCACTAACGAAGACTATTCCAACCTACCTAGCCCACAAGAAACCGATTTCCCTTTCATGAGTGCAATAGACGTCACTATAGAAGGCATTGCATCTCTAATCAAAAGTCTCAAAATGTCTACTTCTTCAGTATTAGACGGAATAAATACCAAAATTCTAAAACACACTGTAGATGCCTCTAGCCTCATCCTCTGTCATATTTTCAAACAGTCATTAGAAACTGGCGAAATTCCGCATGACTGGAAGATTGGTCAAATAATCCCCGTGTATAAATCTGGTAACAAACACTCTGTCAGTAACTACCGCCCCATATCGCTAACAAGTGTTCCATGCAAATTACTAGAGCACATCATTGCATCTAACGTTGCCTTCCACCTGGAGCTAAACGGTTTCTTCTTCCCACACCAACACGGTTTCAGAAAAGGGTTCTCCTGTGACACACAATTAATAGAATTTACTACTGACCTCTTTAAGAACATGGACGAAAATTGCCAGACTGACTGCATATTCATTGATTTCTCTCGTGCATTTGACCGCGTCGCCCACTGTCGCCTCACAGCTAAATTGTCATTGCTTATTTTAGACAACCTAACACTCTCTTGGATTAGAAACTTTATGTAATTTCGCAAGCGGTTCACTGTTTTCAATAACTTTTCATCACCCCTTAGCGACGTCACATCTGGAGTTCCTAAAGGTAGCGTCCTCGGTCCTTTATTATTTTTAATATACATTAATGACCTCCCATCTCACATAAGATCATCAGTTCGACTGTTCGCTGATGACTGCATAATTTATCGTCTGCATAATTTATCGTAAAATCCGTTCTCTCACTGACCATGTCATCCTTCAGCAGGACCTGGAGTACGTAACTAACTGGTGCAGATCATGGCAAATGACACTTAACACGGAAAAATACAAAATAATGACAGTCAGTCGGAAGCATTCCCTCTCAACCTACGATTATTCACTCAACAGAATTTCACTAACCCGCACATCTTCTTATAAATATCTCGGTGTTCATCTTACCGAAAATCTTTCATGGGCGACGCATATTGAAAATATAACCGCCAAAGCATCACGTACGCTCGGCTATCTAAAGCGAAATCTACATAGCGCACCTATTTCTACTCGTAAGCTCGCATTTCTAACTTTCGTTCGTCCTCAACTAGAATATGCATCAGCTATCTGGTCACCACATCAAGAGTATCTAATCAAATCCCTAGAAGCTATTCAAAACCATGCAGCACGTTTTATTTCCTATGATTACAGCCGCCATACCAGCGTGACCTTATCACTCACAAGTTTACAATCACGTCGGGATATCGCGCTTATCTGCTTGCTACATAAACTAATCTACAGTCACCATGCATCAACAGTGCCACTTACTAGACCGACTCGCACCTCCCACCGCCTGAATAATAATATAAGTTTTCAACGTATATTCGGCCGAACACATGCATTTAACTTCTCTGCCTTGCCACGGGCTATAAAGGGTTGGAATGGTCTTCCCGAACGCATCGCTAACATATCTGACCCACTAAAATTCAAAAACGAATTGAGTACCTTTTTGCAGTCAGAATAACTTTTTTATATTGCGTTCACTGTGTGCAGGTTGATTTCGTCCAATGCCGCTAACTATTGCATAATCCTCGGTTTATTACTTCCCATGTATGCTCTAATACTTATTTGCAGTTCTAGTCCTGTATTACTGTTAACTTCTGTATTTTAAACTATGTACCACTGTTTCTTTTGATACACTGTAACCCCTCCCCTTCACACAATGTTCCATGTTTGGAACCTGTGAGGTATTTGTATAAATAAATAAATATACCTGTCCTAATATGCAAGTTAAGTGTAGGTATCGCACCCAAAAGTGTGACAGATACTGCGCCTTCATTGAGCCAAAACACAACTGAAACAAAAAAGTGTATTAAATAATCGCGGAATGAAAAAGCGTGTTAAAGGTGCCATCGCGCCTACTCCTAAGGCGAAGCTTGAGCGTCCTCATAATTCGAACCATGTAGAACCTTTCTAAACGTACCATGCAAAAGCGTGCTTAACAAAGCTTTCGCTCTTATAACTAATTCAAGGCATGCTCACCCCCGCCCCATTTTTTACTGCTGTAAACGCCCCCACTTACGTACATGTCTAAAATAAGTTTTTAAAGAAAATAAAATGGTGCAATGAAAGCAGAGAGTTTGGAGCAGTGAGGCGAAATTTTCTAAATCTTTATCAAAGCGCTCGGAAGCAATGAATCAGAAGCAGTCAACAGCGATGTGGAAATGCTGGCAGTTCAATAGCATATGAAGACAGCACTGGAAGAATTGTGGTGGATTCCGGAGAGCATTATAGAACAAGCTGACATGGTCTGCCTGGGAGAAGCAGCCAGCTCTGCAATCCGCCTAAAAGCGTGCGTCGCAGCGGTTGTGCGGGCTGGCGAGGCCGATGAACGTTGAGCGACAGCAGAAGGTACAGGGCCGGTTGCCAGCCGTGACACCACGCTCTTCTGGATTCGTGCTGTTCTCGTGGACGAACCAGGTTAGCGGCACCTCGACACCAATCAGGTTCCTGTAGTGCAAATGAAGCACCTCCAGGCGATACATGTCGCAGGTGAGCTTGCGGAAGAACTCCCTCACCACGGCGACGTCGGCGCGCACATCCGAGTAGAGCGTCAGGATGCGGAGGTGCTTAGCCCGTGACATTTCACGAAGGAACTCCGGGCACCCCAGGTCGAGCTTGGCGTTTTCGTAAGTGAAGGAGCGCAGGTTGGGGCTCGAGCAGAGTAGTGCCCCGATCCCCCGGTAGCTCTTGTCGTCACACCAAGAGACGGTGAACAGTCGCAGGCTCTCCAGCCGGCATGCGCGCAGGAACTCCAGGGAGGGCATCCGCTGAATATCGCAGAGACTGAGGTGTTTTAGTTCCGTGCGCTCCTGGAGCGCAGCCATGCTGCGCTCTTGGATGTCAAGCGGCAGCGCGCAAGCCTCGCAGAAGCCGCTGGCGCCGTCTCGGGACACGCGCACATCTAACTCTTGGAGGCGGGAGCAGCCGACGGCCAACCGCTCCACAGAGCCCTCGTAAATGATGCTGCACGGTGCGACGGCCAGCGCCTGAAGCAGGGGCAAGTTGGCTGCCACGATCTCGCAGCAGTTGATATTTGTAGAAAAGTGGAGCGATGTCAAGTTGAGCGCAGTGATGGCGCGGCACGCTGCAAAGAGGCTGCGTAGCGGGACCGTGAAGTATTCCCTCACGATTGGCAGTTCGGAGACGCGGTCACGAGGCACTGCAGTCACCGTCAAGTGTCGCAGCTCCGACCAGCAGTGCTGTTGCGCGACGGCAGCCAGCTGCTCCGCGCTGGCGCTGCTGGGATCTTTGATGACAAGGAGCAGTTGGGTGAAGCCCCAGATGGCCGCGGGGTTCTGCGCAACATCCGAAAGAAACACGCAGTTGAGCCCGTCGGCGGGCTGCGCGTGAAAGACCACGTTGCCGACGACTGCAGCTGCGATCTTTAAAGCCGAATGCGGTCGATTGTTGCCGACCAGCCGGGAGTACGGAGACCCGAGCTGCCGGCTGGTGGGCTCTTCCAGCGAGTATGTGAATGAGCGCAGCCTGTAGTAGTCCCTGGCCATGCTATCGAATACCATGATAGACGCGTAGTGATTGCTCTGCATGGCATGCAGGTGCAGGTCTTCTAGGGCGCTGCAGCGGTTGAGAATGGTTCGCACCATCCGAGAGCTGGCACTGTGGTTCCCAACTTCCATGTACATATAGCGCAGAGTTTGGGCGCGAGATGCGGGGTTATTTTCTAGCAGCTGTTGAACGTTGCTGTACGCATCGGGGTACATTTCTTTTGGGTAGAGGGACCACTCAAGACGCTCCAACAAACACTGCGGTGCGATGAGCAGGGCGACAATGCCTGCCGGATTCACTCTGCAGCTCAGGCAGCTGAACGCAGTCAAGTTCGGACAGAGCCGAGCGCAGCGGATTACGTTCGTCGGGTCAGTCATGATGCAATTGTTCAGGATAAGCTCTCTGACCAGCAGCACTCGCATTGGCGTGAAGAAGCGTCGCATGGTCTCGTGGCCCACATTAGGGCAGCAGCGAGTTCGGCTTACAACTTGGGCGTCGTGCACAATGTTTTCGAAACGCCTACAAGTGTTTTCCAGCGCCAAGAGCGAGCGGGCGTCAAGATGCACGAGAATCCTGAGCCATACTTCGTCCGGTAGGGTGGAGTAGTCCTGCTTCCGGAGGCCCCAAACCATGGCCGCGTTTCCCCCGTCACCACCACGACGGCTTTCAGCGTTGGCAGGAGCCGGCCCACGCACCTGCAAGAGCGGACATGGTGCGAACGATCTTTTAGCAAGCTAATGTAGTCGGTTGTTAACAACGAGCAAAGTGGTAGCCGAAACACACCTATTTTGCTTTCTTTTCTTAAAGGAAAATCTAGGATGGCATAATCTTCGGGGAATAAGCCCTTCCTGGCCGAAATTTTGTTACATTTATTCGTGAAAATGAGACGCGCTCGATATAAAGCACAAACGGCGTCGGCTTCTCCTGCGCGCGGGAAGACGGCCCATGTTGACCAGCGACTGCTATGGAGCCAGAGATATAATGCGCGCGACGCCAGTGGGAATCCTGGTTACACCAGTATCTATTTATTGCGCTTTCGCGAAGCACTTGGTGCTGGTAAGGCCCCTTCACACTAAAACGCGACACGCGCCGCAAATTTTATCTGGCCCTTTAATGAGGCATACATAGTTAGGTATACGCCACCGCCTGAAACACGTGGCACTATATTGGCATTATTCTTATAGGCATTATAGGTATCATAGGCACGTGGGTATTATATCAAATACAGATATAAGGTGGCTGCAGCAACACACACACACACGCGCGCACACACATTTGTATTTTTACGGGGATAGTTCAGCTTGAGGTTGCAGAGAGCGGAGACGGGAAACAAGGCTTTCACACAACAGGCCTTTCCTGCAGGCACCAGCCGACTATGCTCGAACGTCGTCTTCGCCAAAACTCCCGAGATTCTTCTTTTTCCTTCTTATGCGCATATCAGTGCATGCACCGCCTAACGTAACAATATATATATATATATATATATATATATATATTGTGAAAGAAGGCCAGGTCGAGACGCCAAAGTCGTGACGGCAAGGCAAGGTACGCCGTGTCAGCGGTTTTAATCTGATGGTCAACCCAGGCGCGTGCTGGAGCCGGCGCCGCGGGACGATGGCGATGGTATGTACAAAAGAAAGAAGATTATGGAATGTACAAATGAAAGATGATCCGTGGAAGGCTCACAATATATATATATATATATATATATATATATATATATATATATATATATATATATATATATATATATATATGCGTTGTGTTGGGCCATAGTTCATTGCAGCTTGCACACAGTGACAAAGTTCAAGACGACTACAGTCCTAAGTGTTGGGAAAAGTTATCGCGTCCTTCGCTTGCAAATAAGTGCGGTAAGAAATAATTGGGTTGAGATATGGCTTGAACACCCGATGTTTCTTAGAGCTAATGAAAACAAGCTTGCGCGGACGTAATTCAGCTCAGCAAACTTTCACTTTGAAAAACTTTTTCCTAAAGTCCCTTGAAGTTCGTTTAAGTTTCACTGTATTTCCTTCCTAGACCACCTCCTTTCATGATGTTTTCTTGCCGCGCCTTTGGACCACTCTTTTCGTTTTCCTTTTCCTTGTTCAGTTATCTCCTCTGCCCCTTTCCTTACCTCCCTCGTTACCTTTTTTTAGTGCCTTTACTTACTGCAGTCTTTCGCCTCTCCACCCGCCTGGCCAACAAGTTTACCATCCCTCCCAAACTTTACTATCCCGAACTTTGTTTGCCGCGCCGGACGTGCCTTTATTTAGGTTGTATTTACATGGATCTTAGCCCAACTTCGGAGCCACATGCTCTACATAGCTGCAATTTGCCAAAGACCTGTTCTTCGTTTGGATCGTCTTAGGCTTGCGAGAAAAACTGGTAGCTGAATTGTTTAAAAAGGGGTACCGGTTGCGTAGCGCTTAAACGAAAGCGAATAAAATTTAGTTTTACCTTCTGCGCCCCCCCCCCCCAAAAAAAAAAAAAAGAAAACACGTATCATGTACTCCACATTGTTGAGAAGTCTAGTGGCCCCTCGTAGCAGTTTCGAGTTGGAACGCATCTTCACATTGATTCTCAGAAACAGTACAAATATCGCATTTACTGCCCAAAGCAGATGGATACTATATAGCAAGCCAGTATTAAAGTGCCGCTTAAATGCGAACTCTAGTAACATTATTAACATACCGATCGAAACACAGTAAAGCTTTGTCGGAGGTCTTGTTTACCTGTGACGCCCGGCATATTGGAAAATGAAATAAAATCGGCATATGCTGGCAGCGCGCGTTTCGCGGGGCACTTTACAAGCGCTCAACCCATGCATTTGTTTCTCTCTCTTTGTGCTTGCGCACCACCGCGGCGACACGCAAGCTGTGACGTAGAGTCATGTGTGAGAAGCGAGGTCGCGCTTACTGGTCCGTCCTCTGTGGGACGGAGCTCCGTCGCCGCTGTTTGACGAAGACGTAGAGCAAGGATAGCAAGGGCCCATAGCGTAAGCCGCCCGATGTCCATGAGTACGGCCCCGTTAAAGGTATACTGAACAAATATCCAAGAATATTAAGAAAGCACCACAATTGCATTCTTAAGACACGATTACACCAGTACAGACGCATAATTCGGGTTAGTTTTGAGCGGATGGCTGTATTTGTGGCATTTTCTGAGCGGCCGCCGGGTCAGAGGCAGCGCGCTCCCGACTGTGAGCCGGTGGGTGTGACGTCACAACTACCCTCAGCAAAGTCATGGCCCTGCGATCCCACCGCCGCCGCCCCCGCACCCGAAGTTATTTGACCGGCTACACGCAGTGTCGGTTCCCCCGCATCGCGCCGTGCACAATGCTGCGAAATGTGTAATGCTGCACACGAGGGAGGTCGAGGGGCACGCGTACGGAGGGCGCGTATTGCGGATAATTGTTTGCGCGCTGGGAGGGAACGATGAATTGTGCGCAGAAACACGAGCAGCAAAAATAAAAAAAAATTACAAAGGTTTAACGCTGCTGAACCAAATGTTGAGCGAAAGCATTAGCTGCGGGTGACCGAGCGTTCTTCTTCTCTTTTTCTTCTTCTTCAGCCCACATATAAAGCCCCGCTTTAACCAAGCCGTATGAGCGTGCCTTAGTGGCCTATAGGGGTAACGTGAATGCCAGGATCCTAGCAGGCTGATTCTGACATAACCGTCCGATGTGAAACGAGAGACCCAAGTTGGCAGCTCCTGCCAGCTTGTGGTCGTCTACGGGGGTCATCTAAAGATCAATGGTGGTCACCGCCTTTCCACGCTGAAGGCTCAAACTGCGAGCAGTATTGCTTTCACAATAATAAAAAAAACGTGTCCGTCCCTGCGCTTTGTGAGTGCCACGTGAGAAAGGCAAAATGAACAGGTGCGACCAGCCGCGATGGGGGTAGTTATGACGTGATATCCAGTATTGTCAGAGCTTTCACAGGAGCCCGCTAGGTGCGGCGATTTGAGAAATATTCATTAAAATACTTACTTTCCGCTCATTTCTGTTCATAAAGTGGATTGTTTTGGTAACTCCCAATGCGATAGCTACCATCTGCGCTGGAAATCTAGGTGGCAATGTTTTTATTCTATATACCTTTAACTCCCCAGCTCCGTCAGATGCCGGGGTGACAGAGGCGACGGAAGATGGTGAAACCAGCTCTGAGGGGAACGGAGTGTTGCAGCTGGAGGGCACGTACCGGAGGCGTGGTTGTGCTGTGTGGACATCTGTTTGCACGCCACGCATAAATGCTGAACATGGGTTGCACCGACGTCACTTCCGGTGAGTGACGTCGGTCATGCTGGCGAGTCGGCCATGCTGGCGAACCACTGCCAGACAGAACGCTTGTGCATCGCTGCGTAGGTCGGATTGCTTCGCGTTCTTTTGCGTCTTTCCGCAGCTACGAAATGGTTTTCTGCGCTTTATTTGGCTGCTCCAACCGAAGCAACAGTTTGAGGCGAACGAAGCCGACAAACAAGCACTTCTTTGGCCTGCCGAAAATCATTGCAGACATGTGCGAACGCACCAAGACGCTGAGCACAGATCGGCGCACGTTGTGGCTGGGTCGCATTAATCGAACTCACCTGGACCCCAACAACGCGAATTTACGAGTGTGTGGCTGGCATGTACCGTGAACCTGTTTTGCAAAGAAGTGGAAAGCGAAAGCTGAATGATGTGAATGCTTTCAAACACTGCTCTACTTGGACTCTCATAAATATTTCTGTTTGGACGCTGTCTGATGCCGCGTTGCTTCTTTATGCGTAGCAGGGCTAGCGCACCTACTTCACATTTGATCTCATTTGAACGCGCCTAGTTAAACAACTGCCGCTTTTGATTAACTGCGCAAATCGATTTTTTTTTTCAGGGACGCCGTCATAGCTGTCGCTGAGCCTTTGACAGTGTTGACCTGCAAATAAAATTATTGGGCTTGCACAAAGGAGCACCTTTCCTTTTGAGCAAGCTAGATACATGCACAGCAGATAAACTGGTCATGAATGAAGGAATTATGTATTCACGGTCCATTGAAAACTATCTTACAGAACTTTTCATTCAACCTTGCATTTAAACCTCCGTTCTTTTTCAAAAAATATGTTTTGTTAAGAGTAACCCCAAGCAGTCGCTGTTTTTCCTCTTTTTCTCTCTCCAAAATCATCCCTGTTTCTTTTATGCTCAAAACTGCGCCGAACTGGAACAAGGCATTCTGTCCTCTCCATCGAGGCTCCTCATACATCCAATGATGCTTGCCTTCCTGTGCTGCATGCATTTTGTTAATTTTTTTCCTCCCACTCAGTGTAACGCTTGAGCAGCCTTGAAAGTAATAAAATGAAATGGCTATGTAGGCGGACATGTTAACTGCATTTTTGACGTGCTCCGCAAATTTCGGCTCGCGCACGTCCGATACTTTCTCGTAACAGTAAGCGCTGCCGTCACAGAGAGAACTGTTTTTTTTTTTCAAGTCGTGGAGATTCATTCGCGTAAACCAATTCGGAAAATTTCTTTGAAAGCTTACATCTCCGAGCAGAAGCACTTTTTCATCTTGTAGGCGCATCGCAATCAAGCTTGTCACCCACCCGCTGGTGCAATAGTTGCGCGCATCTAATGGTTTGAATGCCTTCATTTCTTCCAAAGTCCCAAAGCTGAAGGAATAAACTAAATAACTGACGATATCACCGTGGGTGACTTAAGGGAACGCATCAGCGTCCGCCGTCGTGTCGACTCACGGTCGTAGCGTGTATAGATCCGTACCGCCGCACATTTGCACCTTTCCTTCATAACGTACGCACGCCGATCCAACTAGTTCAGGGTAATAGCTTGCACACAACGGCTCATTCCTCTGAGGAGGAGGCATTGCATCCAAAAGAACGCGAAAGCATCGCCCAAAGCGCCTGTAATACAGTGGTCCAGCGTTACGGAGCTACCAGCGTGAAGTACAGACGGTATGATGAAAGATCGGCACTGGTTCACCAACATGGCCGCTCGCGCTGGGTGAGGGCGGAAGTGACCTCACGTGCAAGCTTCGGAAGCACGGCGCAGTCGAGGGAGCGCCTTGGTTTGCTCGTTCTACGGATGGATATTCGTGGTTGGCGAAGGGCATGGCTTTTCAAGCACGTTTACAATTAGGGCTCCCAACTTGTTTGGAAACCGCAGGCGGCATTTGCTTCTGGAAAGTCAAATTCGGTGTGCATGCGTTGCAACGCGCTACAGAACAGTACGCACATATTTTCAGCGCTCGCCCCCCTCCCCCCCCCTAGTCCAGACAACTAGAGGGCAAAGAGTGAGCGTACCAGAAATTTGACAGCAAAGCTAGCCTACGTCATGTTCTACGTGAATTATACTTCACCGGAAGCGACTGCTGGCAGACGTATAGCTAGCGGCCTTGCTAATTTATCCCGCAAAACATGTTTTACTAGTCTGTGGACGTCGAGGATGCTTGCGAAGTTTGGTTAGAAGGCTCGACATTAAAAAATGAGCGTGTTACACACTGCAGCATGCGGTTTTCCGGCCAAAAGTTTGCCCTAATCCCAGTCTTCATCATACGCCGATCGCGTAGCTGCAAGTTGAGTGCCTTGTCGGAGGCATGAAAGAAGGAAAACTAAGGGAAGCCGTGACGCCGCTTTTTGCAACGCCGACCCGCGGCCGGAAGATGCTGCCGCGCCACCTACGCATGATGCAGCCTTTTCCTCACACTCATCTGCGTTATCTGCGTGCCCTTCCCCATCTGAGCGCTTCTCCCATCTTCTCCACGCATCGCGTTCTGCTAACCGAAACTAAAGCGATGGTGGCCAGAGAGCGCTCTTACCGAGAATAAACGCTTTTCAATCAATCAATCTGGCGTTCGTCTGGTTCACTATAGCAGTAGTAAACGCGCCGCTTCAAATTTGCGAAGTCTCGTCCCCGCATCCCGCTGCGAGGTCGTAAGCGGGCATAGCTTTGACCCTCGCCTGAACGGAATTATGCCGAGTTGCAGCGTGCCAGGCTGCAAGTCCCGCACAGGTCCTAAAGAACCGGGCGTCACTTTCCACGCGTATTTTCACTTTTATTGCTCGCAGGAAAAGCTAAGTATATCACATTGAATAACTGCTATCTCGCATATGTACCATGCGCTGACGCGAAAAGCGCAGTATTTGAGACGAAATATTTCCTAGATTACTCATTACTTTAGTAATTACTTAATCGGGTGTTTGCATGCGTACTCGCGAAATTAGTCTACATTAACTCGGGATAACGATCCTTAACGCGATGTAATCGCTAACGACAGCCTAGACGAGCATCCTCGATGGGCCGCGAAGAGGTGAAGAGCGCTCGACTAAATACGAACGGACGTTCTAAATACGAACGGACGTTGGAACTGCGTCGTTGAACCTGCTGCAGGTATGCAGATTTTGACCACAAAAAGCGCTACATACGGGCCGTGATGCGCGCGTGCTGCGGTGAAATGCGACTCGAAAGAAGCGTTGCTCTTAGATACCTCTACGTGAGACACAAGTACGCCACGCAGATGTGCCAAAATGTGATACGAGCCGAACTGCGATGTACACCGCCGTCCAAAATGGAGCCGGAAGCGATACTTGAAGAGGCAATCGACGCAGAGATACAACAGGGACTGCGTAAGAAAGTTAACACAGTCGGCAACAAACAACGACCCATGAGAGGGTGCCGGCACGCGCATCAACCCAACTCTGCGCGGCCGTTGTCATTCTGAAGACACACTCAGAACCGATCACTGAACCTGTAAGAGAAGAGCGACATGACTCCGCAAAGGTATACCGCCTAGGCCAGCAAAAAAAAAAAAAAAAAAAGAGCTAGATATCAAAGAGACGCGACAACGCGCAAACCAACCCAGCTGTGCGAGTACTCCTATCGATGCCTCGTGTGATTGAGACAACGCGCAGCGGTGTTGAAATAAACGACCAGCAACAAGCAAGCGCATGTTACGACAAGTAATTAGAAGATGCCGGCATGATATTTATATATATGCTGCACGGATAAATATAGGAAATAACATATACGCATAACCATCGCGAACAAACATTTGGAGCAAAATTAACACGTATATAAAATAATATGCCACATGGAATACACTCGTAGGAAATTCACCTTTTTGTAACCAATGCTGACAATGCCAGTTTAAAAAAAATTAGCTGAATTCAAAATGAAAAAAAAAAATTCATCATCATTATCATCAGCCTGACTATATCCACTGCGGGCGAAGGCCTCTCCCATATTCCTCCAATTAATCCGGTTCTGTGCTAGCTGCATCCACTTGACCCCTGCGAACTTCTTAACCTCCACCGCCCACCTAACTTTCTGCCGCCCCCTGCTACGCTTCGCTTCCCTTGGAATCCAGCTTGTTACCCTGAGCGACCATCGGTTATCCTCTCTTGGCACTACATGTCCTGCCCATGCCCATTTCTTCTTCTTGATTTCCACTAGAATGTCAGTAGCTAGAATTATTTCTCTCACCCACTCTGCACGCTTCCTATCTCTTAATGTTACCCCTACCATTTTGCGTTCCATTGCCCTCTGCGTTGACCTCAACTTAAGTAGAACCCTCTTGGGTAGTCTCCACGTTTCAGCTCCATAGGTGAGTACAGGTAAGATGCAACTGTTGCATACTTTCCTCTTGAGCGATACCGGTAAGCTGCTAGTCATAATCTGTGAGCGCTTGCCAAATGCGCTCCATCCCAATCTTATTGATTTTGTTATTTCCTTTTCATGGTCCGGATCTGCGGTTACTACCTAACACAGTATGAAGTCAGTTTCATTCTTAGTCTTGCCGTTAGGACTTTTCCATGTCCATTTCCAATTTTTACGTTTGCCGAAGAAGGTATTCATGATTCTTAAGTTATTACGCTCTGCAAACTCAACTAGTAACTCCCCCCTGCTATTCCTAGAACCAATGCCATAGTCACCTACTGCCTGGTCTCCTGCCTGCTTTTTCCCTACCTTGGCACAGAAGTCGCCCATTAGTACAGTATACTACGTCTTTACTTTTCGCATTGCCGATTCTACATCTTCGTAGAAGCTTTCAACTGCCTGGTCATCATAACTAGATGTAGGTGCATATGCCTGTACAACCTTCATTTTATACCGCTTATTAAGTCTAATTACGACGCCTGCCACCCTCTCTATAATACTATAGAATTCATCTGTGTTACCCGCTATATGTTTATTGAAAAGGAAACCTGGTCCTAGTTCTCGCCTGTCAGGTAAAATCCTCTTTTTAATGTTCTTTAGTCTTTATTAATGAAACACCCGGCTCTATAAATTGCCTGAGTGCTTACAGTGAGAGACATATTGCAGCAAGAAAAACAAATGGCTTAAGAGGCATGACAAGCATGACATTAGGTCTGCTATATTTAGGGTCATCTTCCATTACCTCTGTTGCTCACGCCAGTGCAGTGAATAAACATATGTATGAAAACTCCCCTGCGGAAGCAGAAAGAGAATGCTGTCAAGACAAGGCAGACTGATTAACATACATGCAGTCATGCAGTTCAATATAACAGCAATCATTTTATTTTGCCTTTGGTAATATCAACCCCATTACTTCATGGAAAGCATGCGGATCTTTATTACATTGGGGACAACAGTCTTCATTTCAGACTGAATGCATTCTATTCTATAAATAGCACTGCAACAGCATAATGCATTATAAAAATGCCATAAAACGTATTTCAGGCCAGGTCTCCTGTTTGTGTGAATGCTTGAAACCATTGTGGAAGCAATAGCTTGCATGGCAAAAGAAGACTACAGAGAGGAGGATGCATGGGCTACCATTCTACCCAATGGCAAATTAGGCAAGCATTCGAAGATAGCAGCAAAACTGTATTTATTTGCAGATGTCTCATCAAGAGCAGGGAGGTACTCCATCTGGTAGCAGCCTACTTTCCACAAGCGTTTTGCCTGCTGGCAGCGATCCCAGCAGTGCATGGAGGTAATGGCCTCCCCCACCCATTACCAAAAGAGGTAATGGCCTCCCCCATCCAGTTACAATTATTTGTTATCGTTTTTGCTCTGTTTCACTTGTAAGCTGACCAATGTGCCTGCACGCCTTTTGGTAACTGTGAAATATGTTAGTCAGTTTTATAAAAAAGCCCTAAACAAGCACTACATGGGCCTGGCAAGTGCAGGTTCTACTGTATTATCCACCCCTAAGACAACCTGGTGGGGCTAGCCAGAAGAGATGATGCAAGTGTCCTGTGCATTTGATTATCATCACCCTGAGTGCATCGAACAGGTCAAATTAATTATGTCACACGTTTCCCTAATGCTTTTTGTAACCTTTGTTTGCTGCTTGAAACAAAATGCCAGATTAGGCTGTAGGTATTGCGAATCTCTCATGCAGACAAGCATTTCTTTCAGGTGCCTATGGTCCTTGACGGAGAGGAAAGCTTGCAAAAAATGCTTCTTGAGTCCTCTGGACTTCTGCACTCTATGGCTCTCTTCCGACAGTCCATTACATGCAGAGATGGGTTCAATGGCATAGCTCTGATAAGAATTCTCACTTTTTAGCAAGAGCTCATATCAGATGGTAATTGTATTCCTACTGCCCTGACGGCTAAAAATTTCATTAGATTGAAATTATGAATCTAGAATAATAATAGACACAACTAAAGCCCCTGTGCTCCTTGGAGAAACTGCTGATCAAGGTTGGGGGGGGGGTGGGTGTTTGATCTGTGTACAACAATTTAGTGACAACTGCACATTTATTTTAGCCTCTTATGGTTTTTTTTTGTGATGAGGCGAGCGTACAGGACATGTTTCCAGGGCCCTCTGGACTTTGGGAACAGCTTCCAATACTTCTGTTACATACAGAGGTGTTATAATTCAGCGAGCAGAGCATTATAAATTTTGTCTGTGGATGAAAGCTTGCACTTAGGGCTAGGTTTATTCTTACGCCTATAATTCTTATAAATGATGGCATCACATTGAAACAAAGCTATTAGAGCAGTTAAATTAAGTCTTACATTTCAACACAAAGTGGTGGTCTGTATCTGCGTGGAAGATTGTGAAATTAATATAGTATTAGCTCAAACTCTTCAAGCATTCCTACCATCTCACTTTTACCATCACATATTCACTAAAACAACTGAGGTTTGACATAGTGGCATTAACATTATCACAATATGATTATTTTTGCAAATGACACTGTGTTACCATGATAAAAAATAATGCACATCAAGAGGCAGCATTTATGTCGTGAAATTACTGATATCCTATGTGCAACAACAGGGTGGCAGTTAGGTTTTATTATTTGCATAAAGAGCTTGCTTGCCCTTTTCAACTTTGTTGTGACTGAGAAGCAGCTTCTGAAGTACATACCTGCTCACCAAATTTTGCAAGTTCATTTAGGACTAGTTATTGGTCTCATAAGGGCACATGGTGGTCACAACGACAATCCAACAACCCGACAATTCCGTGCCGCTCTTAAAAACGTAACTGTACACAATGAGCTATGCAGCGTCTCAAGAAGGAACTGCATGAATATTGATAAGGCGACTATTTTACCATGTAGTGCTGAAAGATTATTACCCACTGATTTAATTAATGTATCTATAGAGAAAATAAATCCATCAGATGAGGAAGCCATAAATAAGACCTCTGTTAATGACCATGTTAACCCCTCTGCACCAGAATACATCAGTGAACGTATAATAAGAATTGTTGCCTACTTGGCTGTTATGTAGCTTACAAGCTATCTTCCAAGTTTACTAGTGAGCAGTGCCCTGCTGCTGTCCTATCAGTGAAGCCAGTAGTAGAAGTTTTCTCCTTCATTAGGAGAAAAACCTGAGGAAAAACTCCTCGTTGCTTTGCGAGGGGTACCGAAAATGTGAGTCGCTTATTGGACTGGCAACTCACTTGAAAATATTGGCCTCAAACACTTTGTTGCAAAATGTGCTGTATGAAGTCCTGGATTCTTTCCACCAAGCTCTCTGAGCCCATGCATGACAATGCACCCCTCGAGAATCATTATATTCACATTGTGCAGAGTGTAGCTGAGTGCTACCTGAACATGCACGCGTTCAATTTAGGCAGGCAACTAACAGAGAACCTGCAAGGCACACAGGTGCAGCAAGTGTTGTGGTTAAACTCTTTGAAGATAATTCGTTCTTATTACCTCATCAGAACGGGTTTCGTAAATTATTTTCGTGTGAAACTTAGCTTATTTCCTTCACCCATGATTTATTTGACGCATATTAGACAAAGGGTTTTTCATTGACTCATCATCATCATCATCAGCCTGATTATACCCACTGCAGGGCGAAGGTCTCTCCCATATTTATCCACTTAAACCGGTTCTGTGCTAGCTGCATCCACTTGACCCCTGCGAACTTCTTATTCTCATCCGCCCACCTAACTTTCTGCCGCCCCCTGCTACGCTTTCCTTCCCTTGGAATCCAGTTTGTTACCCTCAGCGACCATCGGTTATCCTCTCTTCGCACTACATGTCCTGCCCATGTCCATTGACTGCATATTACTAGATTTTAAGGAACTTTTGATCTTGTTAACCACCAACTACTTTATTTAAAACTCGGAAAACTGAAAATAGACCTGTATATTTTTTATGAATCGAATGTTTTTTGCGTAACAGAACTCAATTCGTCACTGCAAAAAACGCTGATTCTTCACCATATTCCGTAACTTCAAGCGTGCCTCAAGATTGGGTACTGGGACCATTGTTGTTCCTAATATACATTAATGGCCTTTCTAACCGCATTACCTCCACAATCAGGCCCTTCACAGATGACTTCGTAATTTATTGAGTAATTAGTTCTGTTTCAGGCACACCCATACTTTAGTGTGACTTAAATAAGGTATCTAGTTGGTGTAACACATGGCTCATGAGTCATGACACTAAAATACTACTAAATGTAAACTTATGCACTTTTCACATCGTTCTGCTAATGTTAATCCTAATCTCTACCAACAGGTTCAGTGCTGGAACAAGTAATCATGTATAAATATTTAGACGTTCATATACTAACCTATAATGGCAGATGCATGTTGATTACATTGTTAACAATGCTAACAGCATGCGTAGTTATTTGCATCGTAATTTTTCTATGACCCCATCTTTTTTACAGCTACTACTTTACAAAACCCTAGTGTGATCAAAGTTAGAAATATGCGTGCTCTGTGTAGGATCCGGAAATCGAAACTCTTACTAATCAATTACAACTATACAGAATCGAAGCGCTCGTTTTATTTTGTCTAACTGCTCAAGATTTACTACCACAATCACCGATAAAATCAGGCCTTCTTTCAGAGCCATCGTTCTTATCACCTCACATAGATCATCGCCATAAGGTACGCATTCCATACTGACGGACAAATGCATATTTTAACTGATTTATACGGAAGGTAGCCAGCGATTGGAACCACTTGCCCACTTTGGTTGCCGGTATTTCTGACATGTGTTCATTTAATTAAAACTGCCGTTGGAAACTGCGTGTTTGAATACTCTGCTTTATTTAATCTGATCTTATATGTTGTGTTCGCTTAGAGGTTTTTTCGCTGTTGCTGTAGTACATTTCTGTTTTTTGTTTCGCTGCGTTATGCTTTACTTTCTTTAACTCCCCCTGTGGGCCTTGAAAGTATTGCAATGAATAAATTGTATTCAACAACCATTGACGTCCAGCGTGCCATTTTTACAGAACAGCTAGTCTGAAAGAATCACGCACTCTATTGGACTATTCGCAACTTTCACGTACAGTGCCGCCGTCCCGCGGTCGCTTCCGGTACCGCCTTCGAGGGGATACCTGGTGAACGGCTCGTGCTTCTCCGGCATGGTGCGCGCAACTTCTATGCGTGCAGTTCGGTCGAACAGCGCGCGTAGTGTGTAATTGCTTTTTGAGTTGGCATTGGCTCACAGCCATGACAATAGGTTGATAATATAGCTTCCATTTGAGTGTGTGGAACACGCAGTACGAGGGGAAAACATAAAAGCAGTCGAATCTTCTATAGACCGTTTTACCGAGAGCGAGCAGGAGAGGAGGAAAATACTCTCTAACCAGATTCCTTGCGCCGGCCCATTGTTGCCAGTACCGAGTGGGCTGTGCATTCGCACGCTTCGTGCGTAGCAGAGCGCACCTCGGTATATTGTCGTTTGAGAGACTTAAATACCTTTATTAGCGCCCCTTTTAGTGATAATGTCATCGAGACAGCAATGCGTGATCGTGGACTGCACAAAGAATCAAAGAAATCGCAACATGATTGCCGAGAGCGTATGCGGGAAGCATGCATCGACAGTCCGAGTTCGGCTGTGATATGTTTCTGCTTCACCGCTTTCCAGTCTAACCTTATTTAATTCGCTTATGAACGTTTTATGTAAGCCAGATAAACTTAGTACCAATGACGGACTCACGAATATGATGCCCACTTCACTTCCTCCGCCGTAGTAGCCACGCATGCCGGGTAGGCCGTGCCTCCTGCAAGCCCTCCGCGCCAATGATACGGTGGATCGTTGCCGCCAACGCAAGAGCGTGCTAAAAATCTGTCCTTCACTTAAAAAATAAGCCGACAGCAAAAAGAAAATCTTTCTTGCAGATTTCTGACCCATACCGTGTTATTGGTAATTGCAATACAAATAAGTTACGCAACACATTACCGCTGGTGCGGCGCGCGGCTCATCGTCTGCACGCTGGTTCCGTTGCTAAGGCGTCACCGAAATTTACATATTTCTTTTACTAATACTATGGGATCGGCAGTAAGACAGTTCCATGAGAGACCATTTACTCTAGCGCTGAGCAACTACAAAGCGTCGTCGGATGTGCCTTCGATGCGAAACAATTTAGGCCTAGCGACGCCTAAGTAGCGTCGACGAGTGCCGTAGTACGCCGCGCCAGCGGGCGGCGCCGCTTTCGTAAGCGGTGCTGTATGTGCTGTGAATTTGTTGTTTTCTTTCATGGTGCCGTTGAGAGCGCACGTTTTTCGATGTTTTGCTCAACAATACGTCGTGCAAACGATGCTGCTACGACGTACAGGACGGGGGTATACGATGTCTCGCCGCAGGACGAACTCCAAGGCCTTATAAAACGTCGAAGGATGGTACTTTAGACCCTACTTCTTTTAAGTGCTAGTCTTGAACAGTAGTTTACTTGAAAGTATACATTGTTTAAGCAGGACAGCTCGATTGTATATCGAAATGGGTCGCACTTCATGTTAAATCACTGCTGTGATAACTGGAAAGCATCTTTCGCAGTATCTGCATTCCGAATTCGTTAGCTGCCCATACGGTTCATTCGCTGTGTGTTTGTGTGTGAAGTTACCATTGCGATAATAAAATATAATTGAAAATACATGTATCGTGAAAGATATAACATATACATCCTCACTGCGGAAGTGGAGCGCAGTCCTTCGCAGCCACCTCGGTCGCTGTGCTGTTTCCAACAGCAGCCGCTATGTCAAATGGATGGTATACGGTTTCCTGGCGCGCTCAAACAAAGCACAAATAGCACCAAGGTGTCGGATAGCTTTCACGAGAACCGCGAAACAGCACTTTTACACTGCCGCACCACAGCATCAACATGCACAGCACAGCCCAAGATGGCGTCAAGAGGCGCCGGAGAGGGACGTTCCGCAGTTTGGCTCATACGGGGCGCCACCATCAAACTAAGATGGCTGCACCCAGGCATCGAAACTAAAAAGGTCTATACGCCAATGTGTTCTGACTGTGCGGTCAAAGGGGAGATAAACTTGCACATGTTACCTCTAAATTATATGCCCAGGAAGGAGAGAGTAAGTTAATATCTCGGTACGATCAAGTCAGTTACTTTACCGTGAAAAGCATTGAGATAAATCCTGGTCGACGAAGAAACACCCCCTTAATGACAGTACGAGTAGCATAGCAGCCTTATTTCTGAGGTTATGCGTTGGTCTTGTTTTTCCTTGCCGCTCTAAGCACTGAGTGGAGCCAAGGTTCGAAAAAAAAAAACTGCGACTAAATTGCTATCACAGTTTTCAGTGCGCATTTCTAATGTGAGAAGTTTGACTGCCGTACGTTGCGAGCCATACATGATGGTAACATTTTTGGTTGCCGACCAATTCAGGGCCCACACATGTTTTGAGAAATTAAGAACGTTTGTTTTGCTGCCCGGTGTTGAGTGAATGCAGTGTCTGCAATCAGCAGCTGCCAGGCGAATGTTAGATTCGGAGCTTGTATTGGAAGTTACGGAACATACCCCCGGAGGCCAAATGTGGCTTGTTCTCAAAGCCAGAGCTCTAGCTGTCTTGCTTGTCAAGTAACTTTTCCTGAAAAAATGTTTGTGTCAGCACTAGGTTACCACTTGCGAAAGTTAAACTTGTTTCTTTACTCATGCTTATTTTGTCTGCGTCGAACGTTTCTCCGTAGCTCTTAGTGGCGCGACTGGAGTCGATTAGGAACCTGTCGTACTTGCCGCACAACACAGTCAGCAGCAGGATTTTTCACATACCTGACCAGGCCACACTCGAGGGGTCCGCAGTATCGCACCCTTGCAACGCCTAATGCAGCTTCAGGAAACGCAGCTCAGCACAATGCACTTGAAGCGTGACAGCCGCAGAACCTAAAAGGCAGCCATACTGAATTTTCAGTGGCGCCTCCTATAGGGACCGGGCGCCCGTTGTATGGCGCCACCGTCGCCTCAGTGGAACAGCGCCGCCCGCGGCGGAGTGCCGAAACAGCGGAATACCGAGGCAGCTGAGCGGCGCAGTCGTTTCCGTTCTGCGAGGCGTTTTTGAGCCTGTCCCTACCCGTCGTTTTGCGGTGTGGCTTTGAGAGCTTTAAGCTGCTTTGAGTAATCGAAAGGAGTATTTTTTGACCGGGAAATCTTGAAAAAGAAAAGGGCCGTTCTCGGCAGGGCGTGCGTGTTTTTTTTTGAAACCGCCCGGCGCATGGTATTTCTGTTATATACTCGAAAATGCCGCGCGCGTGATTTCACCATGCGCTAGGAACACCTTCGTTAGGCACTTGTTAAGGCAACTTCGAAGACGGGAATTGTGCCTGCGCTGCGCGTCCATCTTATATTAGGTCTAGTCGAAACCTGCCTGAAGATCAAATACCGCCGAGCCGTGTAGCCGTGGCGCCGTAGTAGTGGTAGTTGTAATGGTCAGCGTTCATGTAAAATGAAAAAGATGCTGCACCTGTCTTTTTTGGTAATAGCTAGGCTCAAACGATTCAGAGTAGAATAATAGTAAATGACAATCCAATTTCAACCTTGCAACGAGAGCTGTAAAAGGATAAAAATAAACAAGCAAGACAAAAGTAGGCTCCTATTTATGGTTGGAATAGCAAACACACATATACTTCCAGGACTTCCTGCACAATTACGCTACAATAGCTCACTGAACCCGGCCTTGAGACTATCAAACTTAATCATAATATAATACCACCTCAGTACTACCACCTCAGAATCATTTTTACATATACGACAATGCTCTTGTTGAAGACGTCGGAGCTGCTACATATATTTGACTTAGGAAATATTATACTATACATGCCTTTCTCCCGACATGCTGCGGAGGTTGTGAAAAGAAAAAAAAAATTTCCTGCTAGCGTTCTCTCAGCGCAAGAAGTTCAATGCGATCGACCGCACCTGAATTGAACATCTGAAGGCAATAGTCCAATACTGTCAAACTGTTAAATACATTTCGAAAAAAAAAACACACAGTGTGATGTGTTGTAAGATAAGCCACCGACAACTAAGAGAGCGTTCTATTGTTAAATGAATCCCCTCTGATGGCTCGTTCGCTAAGGTGGTCTACTTTCTCAGCGTACCACGAACTTGCGGGGCCGATACCTAGCTGACCTCGATACCTGATGAGTGTGAGGGGACACGATCATGTATGTAGTTTTCTATTTGCACGTAAAGGAATCCGGATAACTGAAAGCCATTCCCTTTACAACCTGTCACTGCAGCTTGCCAGACTGCCGCTAAATCTGTTTACATCGGCCATAGAAGCAATTTCTGAGAGAGGTAAAACGGCCTTGTCTTGCTACGCCACAATAAGGAAATCTGACGTTCACTAAAACGTCAATAAAAAACACATGTATTTAGGCGAACCAGGAAATGAGCGCTGCTGAAAAAATGCGTAAAGCCGTGTCAGGTGCAACGTGGATGCGAAAAAAAAAAACTGCTAGACGGCCTTCGAAACTGAAAAAAAAAATGCTATGTTTATGCTCGTTTCCACAAATTAAATTCTATTTTTTTTTGTCTTGTTCGACTTTTATATGAAGCCGATAGCAGATTTTGTGACCATGCGGTATTGATTGAGCTGTGAAATGAGTCATTTTATTAGGCGAAATGGACATGCCACAAACAAATGTTAACAAACTCTTAGAGTATCAACGCAGAGCTCTCAGCACATTTTCATTGGTTGACAAATGAAAAGAGGAAAAGTGACAAGATCATGGAATTGCTCATGTCTCCTATCTGCTCTTTCTGTTAAGAGAAAAAAGTAAATTATCTTTGACTATGTCTGCGAAAGTATCTGCACAAACATTGTCTCCGCCCATCACTGAAGATCGTAACGCAGCCCGAACGACGATGGTGGAGCTGCCTTTTATTTTTCCGTGCTGGGGTTTTCTTGTACACAAGCGGAGAAATGCTAGCGCTGTAACTACGCTGTTCGGTTACTTCAATTTCCAATTGTCAATAAAGTGACTACAGATGAAGGAGTGCGGCTTCGTCTCCGAGACTCTCGTGCCGTCACTCCTGGGGAACAGAAGGCACAGAGCATCCGGTAGAATGCGGAATTTTAAACATTCGGCACTTTCCATGACCACACAGTAACCAAATACGTAGATTCGTGCCTTTGCCTTTCAAAGAACCATGCTTAGGTCACCCGCCACTCATGCTTCTGTGGAAACACGTAGAAATGAATCGACTTAAAAACATCCGACGAGTTTGCGTAGCTGCCAGTGGAGCCAACAATGCACCACGTTTCGACAGCCTTGTTTGGCCAGACTTCATTTCACTGGACATATTCACACAACTAGCCCAACTTTCTGTTCTCTTGAGGATATATTCACGCACAACGTCATCTAAACCTTAGGATTTCCAATTTCCACACAAACCAACGACAAACAGTACGCTCCAATGCGCCGGCCGGGGCCGGCGCATTCCGGCGATTGAGCGATGCGCCGAAAGGCGGCGCCACCCGTTCAGCTGTCCGGTCCCTATAGCCCGTGAAAGTTGCGAATAAGCTGTGCTGACAGCTTTTTGTCATGGTGGCTATCAACGTGTGCAACTTTGAAAATTGTGTTGGTCAAATATTTAGGGGAATCCCCCAAGGTGGAGTGGATTTGTATTAAGGGTTTGATTACTCATTGGCATCCGCCCAAAACGCAGTCATCGGTTACAAAGGAAAGCTATACAGCTTCTCAGAAACTTCGTAGTTAAAGAAAAATTCATCCAGTCCGGGGATCGAGCCCGGCACCACCGGCTTACCAGGTCACCTCCTGGTTAGCTCAGTCGGTAGAGCGACTTCCCCGGATACCCTCTGTATACGGGCAGAATTAACCACGGTTAGCGTAACTGCGGTTACGCGAAACCATGGTTAGCCAATTTACGCGGCAGACCAAACCATGGTTACACCCCTAACCGCGGTTATCGCAAACCGAGTTTGACGACCTCGGTTTGCGTCGTTAACCGAGGTTACGGCGGCGTCTGTTGACGGAGGCTGCTCGTCGGCACCCGAGTGCGCGAAGCGTACGAGTGTGTCTGATTCAACAGTGTACTCGTTTTCCCGTATTGAGTAGGCGGTGCATACTGTGCCACCCGGCGTCTTCGGTTACTGTTCTAGTTCACTGTAGTTACGGCCTACAGCCTGCGTGCTGAAGCCCCGTCCTGTGTCTGCAGCATCGTTTGCGCGGCTTGGTACTGAACGCGGAACGTGAAAAAAATGCGCAGTCTTAGCTTTGTCATGAAAGTGCACAAGTTCGCAAAGCTTGCAGCGCGGGATGCTGCGAGCAGGCTGAGGTACGTTACACTTACCGCGGCGGTGAATGTGCGAGCGTGGCGAACGACGGCGGGGTGCGTAACACCCTAGTTAACTATAGTCGTCGATAGGCCTAAATTATTTTTCTTCGAAGCCGCGGCGGTCGGCGCTTTCGAACTGGTAAACGCTGTCGAAACGATGTACTCATGAACCTTCCTTATTTTGATTCCTATTCTGCCGCGGTAAAATAACGATATGATTAACTTTGGCGACGCAATAATCGCAGAGCGGTGAGCCCCAATGCACCGGCGGCAGCTGGCTTGAGCAGACACTTGATAGTATCGCGGTTATCGGTCTTGCCAGCAATTTGCCGCTGGTCAGTGATCCTTAGGAGTGATTCAATCCTGATATTTGGCTCTGTACTCCAGATGCCAATAAATTTAGCACGCTTTATTTCTGACGTCGGCGCTAGCGAGCCGCCGTGTCATTCGCGTGCGGTCTGCGGGAGGAGGGGCCAACGCGGCGGTGTTTACGGTGTTCGATGAGGTGCTGCCATCGTGCGGGGATTGACCGCGCTGTTGACGCCTTGTCAGACGGCACTCCGAAAACTACGTTATAAATAAGAAATTTGTAAATGCTGCTTCGTTCCGCAGATCACCGCGTCGCTTCGATTGTACTTATGGGCAATGGCGGCCGTAACCGAGAACGGTGGCGAGCTGTGTAAGCACAGCTAACCGCGATTGGCGGTTAACCGTGGTTAAGTTCGATAACCTCGGTTAAGCGTAACCGTGGTAAACCAGCCGTGTAAAGAGGGTTTGGTGCCGGGTTCAGTCGCCGGACTGGACGAATTTTTCTTGAACTAAGAAATTTCTGAGAAAGTTGTATGGCTTTCCTTTTTAGCCGTGTGGCTGCGTTTTGGGTGGATGGCAATGAGTAATTACTGCCTTATTAAATTTGAAAATATATTTCGATTGGACACAATATGCACCAGTAGCATTTCATACTTGACAGTGTTTTACAAGTGACACTCTCACCCATTGTGCTATCACGATGAAAAGAAACGCGAACAGCGGAAAGCGTTTCTTACCGCACAATCAGCGCAGCCTAACGTCGACCTGCTGGCCCTAGGATTCGTGTCCACCTCCGATATGCTTGGCTGTCGCTAGGCAGATCGGCGCTCAGTCCTCGCCGCCGTAGCGCTAGAATCTTGTTCCAGTTGGCTCTATCGCACCACGTGTGTTTGAGTTCAGACACGACCAGTGGACGATAAGGTTTGCTTGGTATGATGCTGGAAAATAAACTACGGTGGGTTTTATGCTATCACGATGACTGTGGGCTTGTAAGAAGTTAAGCGTCAATGTCTTCCAGGCCATAGCAGATTTATTAGTTTAGTCCGAGCTCGTTTTTTATCTATTCCGCTGTGAAAAAAAGGGTTGTACGGCGGCTGCAACGATCAGTAGGTCTTCCCCCGCGATTGTGGAACGTGGCCGAGAGCTGTGAGGAAGGTCAGAGAGTCTACCTTCAGTTTTGTAGGCTTTCAAAACTCCGTTGACTGTCGAAAGCTCGCTTTCGGTAATGTCCGCGATTCTTCTCTGGCAAAATTCTTGACGGCATACAGCAATCATTTCGATCCTGTCGGCGTCAGACACTCGCGGCATGGTTTTCTTCCCAATCTGATGAAACTCAGGCCGGTAGCTCATCTCCTACGGCGTAGGATAGAAAACGCATATGCAGCATCACTACCAGTCATCGTTCTTCTTTCTTGACGCTTTTATTTTTTAAACGCAGACATACGAATCCGAAAGGATCTGGCTCGCACTCAACACTTCTATTCGATTATTAGCCCAATCATCGTAACAACATTAAAGCCCACCGTATTTTATTTTCCAGCATCATAGCAAGCAAACCTTATCGTCCACTGGTCGTGTCTGAACTCAAACACACGCGGTGCGATAGCGCCGGCCGGAACAAGATTCTAGCGCTACGGCGGCGCGGACTGATAGCGCCGATCCGCCTTGCGACAGCCAAGCATATCGCAGATGGACACGAATCCTCGGGCCAGTGGTCGACGCTAGGCTGCGCTGATTGTGCAGAAAGCCACGCTTTCCGCCTTTCGCGTTTCTTTTCATCGGTGTAGTACGTCTGTCCAGTGCCCAATGCAAAATTTAGCCATTGTGCACACAAACGGATCATTCCATACATTTATTTTTCGAGTCACCTTATATTGTTACACGTTATGCCATTACCCACGCGATCCCGACTAGCTGCGCTACAGACGTCACTGGATTTCCCCCTCCACGACATTATACTACAACATGGTGCACCTCGTGAAATACTCACGGATCGTGGTCGCTGCTTCCTCTCCAGAGTGGTTGACGAGCTTCTTCGTGTGTGCACCGCCCGCCACAAATTTACCACCGCCTATCATCCTCAGAATAACGGCCTCACAGAACGCCTCAGCCGTACGCTCACCGATATGTTATCAATGTATGTCTCCGGCGACCATCGGGATTGGGACATTAATCTCACCTTTTGTAACATTCGCCTATAACTCTTCTCGGCATGATACCGCTGGATTCTCTCCCTTTTATCTGCTCTTTGGCCGACGCCCATTACTCCCCTTTGATACATCGTTACCCATTACTGACGCCGCCACCAGTACTTATGCTTGTGATGCCATCGCCCGCGCTAATGATGCTCGCCAAATTGCTCGTGACAGGCTCTTTGCCTCCCAAGGCTCCCAACAATCCCGTTATAACAGTCGCCATCGCGATGTGCACTACGCTCCAGGCTCTCTCGTTCTGCTCTGGCTCCCATCCCGCCGGGCGGGCTTGTGCGAAAAACTTCTGCCACACTACACAGGCCCCTACCGTATCGTGCGCCGAGTCACCGACGTCACATACGAAATCAAACATTTGAACCCGACGTCTTCTGCACTACGAGCTTCCGACATTGTGCATGTGACACTACTCAAGCCTTATTATTCACGCCCTGCTTCGTCTACCTAGAACGCACCGGGACTGTGCTTCTGCGGCGCGGGTAATGTTATGTGGTGTACCATGCCCCGCATTCAGCAAGTGAAGAACGAAGTGTCTGGGTGTGTGGACGAAGACGACGCTGAGTGTTGAGTTGTGTGGTTAAGCGGTGCCCATCGATTCCAGATTAGCGTTGCCCATCGGTGCGTGATTTCCACTCGTAACAATATTGCTGCAAAATATTGTTAATCGACATTCGCGTGGCCTTTTAAACAGGCCGAAGATTTCATATTTGTTCTTTGAATGGAATAATTTAAATCATAACACGACGCATGAATAAATAAAGGTTGTCATAAATACTTATGAGTTTTGAAACCCTACCAACATTTCATCTGTACCCAACCCAAACATAAACCCGCGAGGCAATTCAAGCCATCGAAGCAGTGCAGATAAGTCGGAAAACACATATGCGTGCAAAATTACAAAAAACAAACAAACAACGAGAGCCTCGCATAGTCTGCATAAAGAGCTCCTCCGTTCACGTGCGTATCTTGCAACCCTCTGACGTCAGGCGGAATTAACTTAAAACTACAAAACACGATGCACCGAATGAGACGCGCGCACTCTGCGTGGACAAAAACTGATAAAAAAATCTCTCGACTAGTGCCGCGCTGGCCAGTCGTCGCTTCCTAGAAGTTCATGCGCGCGAGGCAGTCTGCAGCGTAACGCTGAGCATGCAATGCAATGAATGCACGAAATTCGCCTCGATGATGAGACGATCGACGAACAGATCTATAGCCTTGCTGCCTCTGCTACTCGACAAAATGCGGAAAAAGAAACACGATTGCGGAACTGCCGCCACGTGAAATTTCTATCAAGATCGCGACAAAAATCAGTGCATGCGTACAAATGTCCGCGCAGTTGCAAATACAAGCACAATTCTTGGTTTGCAGGCTGAACGTATCCAGATACCGCTGATACCGCGTAGCGGTCGTTAAGCGATCTCTAATCTTACCAAATCACTTTCCGCCCGCGTCTTATGCAAATCGTAGACGCAGCACCATCAGTGCATAAACATCTTCCTGAGTGGCTGCAGAACTACATAGCCAAGTTGCCCGACGCTGTTCTTATTGGCCCCATAACTACGCTTAAAAAAAGCACGTGACTTGCCTGCAGTGTGAAAGGCTTACGTCGCCGCCTCCCCCTCTTTCCGTACCCTTTTCCAATATGTCAAAAGAATAGGGCCTTAAGGTGGCCCTCTTGCGTACAAATTCGTAACTTTCATGGGCTATAGGCGGCGCCACTGGAAATCCAATATGGCTGCCCTTTAGGTGATTCGGCTGTCACGCTTCAAGTGTGTTGTGCTGAGCTAAGTTTCCTGAAGCTGCATTAAAAATTGGGAGGACGCTTAAGCTTCGCCTTCAAGAGTGGAACGCGATAGCGTTATTGCTCCTCGTTCGCACCGCCCACTCATTCGCTCGGTATGCTCTTGAGTGATCTAAAGAAAGGAAAGACGCTTGATTCTACAACCCGTGAGGGTGCACGGCGAAACGTCAGGGGCGAGTGGCGCGCCTCCTGTCGGGGCAGCGCCGCACATTACGAGGAGGGGTTCTTCTGTGTTTGCCGTAAGATGGCTTTGCATCTTCGCAGAGCGCAGAAGAAATGTAGCGGAAACGTACTTCGCTACTCGTCTACTGCGACTTCAGTAAGTAACATGCTCATAATTACCGATATACACTGCAGTATAACGTTCTACGGCACGTTTCTAAGGCAACACCGCATTTACTAGAAGCGCTTTTGCACCGCTTTCAAGCATCGAACTCGTGGCTGAGTGGTAGCGTCTCCGTCTCACACTCCGGAGATCCTGGTTCGATTCCCACCCAGCCAATCTTGGAAGTTGCTTTTTATTTATGAAGTGCATGCCGGGATTTATCGCTCACGGCCAACGCCGCCGACGACACCGGCTTTTCTGCGACACGAGCTCCTTAAAGCTACCGCGTTAAAATATTCGCGTGCGTGTTCTGTGGTGCGAAGGTATGCCCAATATTGTCAGTCAGTGTACAAGCCCTTTTTGAGAGTGCGTTGCAGGGGTGCGATACAAAGGACGCCTCGAGTGTGGCTGGTCAGGTATGTGAAACATCCTGCTGCTGACTGTGTTGCGCGGGATGTAGGACAAGTTTCCTGGGGACTCTAATCGTTGTCGTTTCCAGGGGACTCTAATCGCGCCACTAAGTGCTACGGAGAAACGGTCGACGCAGATAGAATAAACATGAATATAGATAAATGTTTCAACTTTTATTCAGGGCACTCGCGAACTGCAGCATTTCAAGATATCGCGCTGTGCATTCACGCGCATAGCACAGACATGCCGAGTGGCCAACCCCTCATTCTATTCTGCCTAATTTTTTTCCTTCACTTTACCATATATACCATAGATACCATATATACCGCTCTCTGATTTATTTCTAATGTCGACTGTACCTCTGATTTTAGGCACAAAACCATATTTCCGAAAGTAAGTCCGGGCTTACTTTGACAGGAATGCGGCGCCATCTGTCGCCACCGGGGTGATCTGCGCACCCCGCAACGCACGCAGCAACGGGGGTACGCTGATATTTGATGCATTCGTGCGCCCGCAAGGCAGGCCGCGTTACGTACGGATCTGCGCATGAGCATTCGTTACCCGCATCGTCGCTGCGTACGCATCGCCACTGCGTACGCCCACGGGCGAGACGCTGCAGCCACTGTACTACAGGAGGCGCTGATCTGGGACACATGGGCATGGGCCTATCCTCATATTTTTTTCCTTCCTTCCTTATACCTCCATGGTCGGAGGAAATGCCGAGCGGCTGTTGTCTACACTTCAGAGTGGAGCGTCAGTTTGAAGCGCGTTTGTGCATACGGCAATTAACTCAACTGCAAGACCAAGCCCGCCAACAATTCCTTCTTACCTTGCTAATGGGCGTGCCGATGATGAAAGAACGGCGTTCCACGTATACAGCGGAGTCATGCATATTCCGGAAGTGGAAAAAAAGATAATAATAAAGAATTCGACGAAAATCAAGATTTCCGTAGCGTAACTATTTTTGAACAGCGCGCATGAGTAAACAAGGCACTTTTACTGCGTCCTGGCCGAGGCAAAACAATCGCGCATGGTGAATTATTCCCATCGACGGCAAATACACATGCAGATAGATACACACATAAGAATCTTACTGCAGACGCATAATACACACCAGAAATGCGAACACGTTTCAGAATATCCCAGGATAACCGATTATCAACACAGCGTACAAGCCTTTTACCCCGTGAACTTCATAAAACGTGGACAAAGTGTACTTGTCGCGTTGGTCAAGAGCTGCGAGTGTAGCGGGGCGTAGCCGGGGGGGGGGGGGGCTGAGGGGCCTTATGGGGCTTCAGCCCCCTCCCCCCGAAATGTTTTCGTGCTGTCATCCACCGCCGCACACAAAAACCACCGGCGCTGGAAAGCATTCTGGATTTTGTCTACAATATCATTTACCGGTTAGAAAAGACGTTTCGGCACGAACATTACGAACTTGGGCTACATTTCGCAGCAACGTCCATGCTGCTGGAGTCACATAAAGCAAGGAGCCACTTCCGAGCACGTTTGGATGGCGAGCGGACTCGTCGCGTCAACTCGCGGCGGCCGAGGTTTCAATTCCTATTCAGTATTTCAAAGGCGGTATTTGTCTCGCCTTCGACTCCCCGCTTGTTTAAAATCCCAGTGCCTCTCTCCCACTGTACCCAGTCTCGCTTGATTGCTGCATGTTTCTTTCGGTGCTTTTCTTTCTGCCGAAAAGGCAGGGCAGCGCGGTAGCCACGGCAAGAGTGCATCAGTGGCTCGCATTTTTGACTAACTATCTCTACCATATAAAGCATAAGCCGGGACCGGCTCTCAGTTATGCGGATGCATTGTCTCGCTTGCCACTACCCGTCTCGGGGGACCAGTGTGAGGAAATCTTTTATTTATCGTCTCTGAATGAGTTGCCTGTGACGGCAAATGATGTGGAACGCGAAACTGGCAAGATAAACTGCTGAGCGCGGTTCGGGACATATGGTATGGCTGGCCGAGAACTGTGTCGGATCAGTTAAAACCATTTTTCATTTGGCGATTAGAGCTCAGTATAGACAATGGATGCCTAATATGGTCCTTCCCGAGTCGCTCCAGAATCAGGTGCTGGATGTATTGCATGAAAAACATCTGGGCATAACCAGAATTAAAGCTGTAGCAAGATCTTTGGTGTGGTGGCCTGGCATTGATCATGCCCTCGAGCAATGTGTGTTGAATTGTCGGATATGCCAGTTTGCTCTCCCCCCCCCCCCCCCCCCCGCACAGCCCGTACTTTTGGCCCCTGGCAACTTTGCCAAAACCCATGGGAGCGTGTACATTTGGATTTTGCGGAAGAAAAAGGGAAATTATTCCTTGTCGCGATTGATGCGTACTCCAAATGGTTAGAAATCAAAGCTATGACAGTGACAACCGCTCTCAAAATGGTTGAATGTGTTCGTTCCTGGTTTGCTTCACATGGGTTGCCGGTAGAAGTAGTAACCGATAACGGCCCGCAGTTTCGAGCAGCTGAATTCCAAGAATTTCTTAAAGCAAACAGAGTTAAGCATACTCTCACGCCACCCACCCTACCACCCACAATCTAATGGTGCAGAAGAGCGTGCAGTGCAAACTGTCAAGAAGGCATTGCTTAAGCAGCTGCTGGAAGATGAAGAAAGAGGCACTTCTATAGGTCGCTGCAGCACAGCATTGACAACTTCGTTTTCTCTTATAGAACTACACCGCATACTTTCACGGCGAGAACACCCGCCGAATTATTTCTGCGAAGGAAACTGCGGACTCGCTTGTCGTTACTAAAACCGAGCACTCTGGATACAATGAGTGCGAAGGCTGACAAAGTAACAACGTCCGCAGATAATTGCAGATGTGTGCAGAGGTTGTTTCCTGTTGGTGATCGTGTGTGGGTTCGCTCGGTGCGTGATGAAGTGATGAAATGATGGCCTGGACAAATCACGCCAGTGAAATCGCCGACAACATATTCGGTGTGTGTGAGAAACAAAGTGCGGTTTGTGCACGCTAACCACCTGCGATGATCCTGCATAACGTCGAGTGCAAGATCAGTTCCTGAGGTGAAACTGGTGAAACTGCCTCATGCATCAGACGTAGGGCTTCATTCCTCCGCTGAATCAACTCCGTCATCGTTGCCAGCACAGCAGACAAGCGGCAATCAACCGGTGCCACTGCGAAGGAGCACCAGACAGCGACGGCCACCGGGTCGTTTAGAACTGTAGTTCGTCATGTCTGTCCGCGTATGCGCCGGCAGCTCACGCAGGTATAAGACAACGCGCGTTCTCCATGTACGGTTGTTGGTTTGAGGCTGCGAGCTTGCACCTCGTAATAAAGCCTCCCTTTCCTTGGCCTGGTGTCTGGATACAAAATTCACAAATGCGCCTTTCTCCAGAAAAGAAAAAAAGAAATATGACATCTCCCTCGTAATATAGCTTGTCTAAATATGTAAATATTATCGGTTGTGGGGCATGCTTGCTACATTGAAGTCTTAAGAAGAAATGAAGGAAAAAATTGCCTCGGCTTGCACCATGTTGTGCAATACGAAAAACGAACTTCCCCCATCGAAGAAAGTCTTGAGGACAAAGTACGTGGTGTTTTGCGCTCAGGTGAGTGTCTGAGGCGGGGGTAGGGGGGGGGGGGTGCTCCGCGTCACTGCACCGGGTGTCGCAGACACTACAGTGACGCCATGGAGGGTTTGGGGTTAGAAATAGAGTGCTTTTATGGGATACAGAGATACAGAGAAACGAATACAACCCATCATGTTGACCGCAAACATGTGCATTATCTGTGCTTGTACCCTCGTTTTTGTGTTCTTTCTGAGTTGTAAACCATCAACAGGTAGTGAGGCTCACATGCAACTGGTACTTTATACGCATGAATGTTGTTTCAAAGTAATGTAGACACGTTGTCAGTGTTGTTCAAGTACTGCCAATGAAGCAACACAACTTTACAAAAAATAGTGATTGTGAGCCGCCACATGCATTTATTTTTCCACTTTGAAAATGTTTCAAGCTACAACAATTGCCATATCGCTTTGCATAAAAGAAGCTATAGCTTTTTTGCAGGAGTGTTTTTAGAGCGTGCTAAAGAAAGAAAGTGTAAAGAAAGATGTAATAGTGACATGTAGCTTCTTTTATGCCTGATGTTTTTGTGTCACACACGAAGTGAAAAGATACCTCTGTTGGTTAACGGCTTTGAAATTAGTGGATTAGTCATGCAGTGCTGCATGACAGACCACTGAAGGACCGATACTTCCTACAAAATACTAAAAATGAGAAAACATGGCGATGAAGCTGAAGGCCCGTGATCTGCCAGGAAACAATGGGGTGGCTCTGAGAAGGACTTTTATATTGGCAGTAGTAAAGATGGCAGTCCTCTGCTTTGTGGCTCTTCACTTGAAAGGGACAACACTGCTGTATACTGCACTAACACCTACTGTAGTTTTGCCCATGCTGTCAGTTATTCTGAGAGCATTGGTGGTGACATTCAAGATGTTATGCATTAAAAAAAAAATGCAAGGGAGCAAAGTTGTGGCCGATTGAGTTTTTCCAGTTGGTCTGAGTGGGAAAAGTGTAAAGGCATGAAACCAACTGACGTTAATTTTTCAGCCTGGTTGACCATTTTATTTGGCTAGTCTAGTACCTGCCAGTGCTCTTTTAAGTTTCAAGGGCTCACTTCTAAAAGGTGTTCTAGATCCTGGTAGAGAGTCTTGCATTTTCCAATTGAGTTTGCAGTCAGAATTTACATTTTCTCTTGAAGCCCTCATTCCATTTAGGCATCTTCTCATATTCCGATTTTTTTTCTAATTATTATTTTTAGTCCCAATGGAATTTCCATAATCAAATGCCTTCCAGTTTCCATATGTCCTCCCAGCTGGAATAACTACTAGTCCCAACTGCATAGCTTTAAGTCTTTGTGAACAAGCAATTTAATTTTATTATGGGCTGCTAAATTCTGGTCATCTTACTGGTTAGAATGGTTATTCCTAATGAGCATCCAACCTGAATGAACAATTGTTATGCATGGTGAAACTGGAATTCAAACTACAATTCAATGATGCATTGTGTGTATGCTGGCTAAGATATTAAAGGAAGCTGGGGATCACAGAATACTCAGCTGCATTTGGCTCCCTGGTAAAAATAGACACAACATATTAGATTTCAATAGGCTTTGCAGTTAAAAATTTTGCTACTAATTTCAAAGTCCAATTTGTAGCCAATGATTTCAATTCGAGCATATTAGATAATCTCGAGAGCTAAATTAAATGTTTCAGAGAGCAACTAATTTAAGCCTTGGACCCATTTACAAAGGAGCAGCAGACGATAGCTGCTGAGTAGGATAAATATATTACACATTATTTAGAAAAAAGGTGCAAGAATTAGAGACCCTCCAGTTGGAAGATTTCTTCCAACAATCAATATTTCTCATTTTACAACCCTAAAAAGTGTATTCATAGCTGTTTTCGCATTTTCAGGAACACCTGTTTAAGTTCATTTAGTAGACCATTGTGTTTTATTGATTGTAGATTGCACTAAGTGTGGGAGAAACCAGAGGTCAGAAATTTGTGTTACACAGAGTGGCTTTAAATTGCAGCAGTGCCATTGAATGAAGAAAACTTTGACTGTGGTGCGGAAAAAAATAGTAAACATGCAACAAGTGGCACACATTGTCAAAGGTAGTTATACTGCAGCCTGCAAGGAGGTGCCTGGTCAAATGGCGGTCAATATTGGTTATGTAAGAAATGCACATTTGCTGAAGAGCTATCATTTTGTTGATATTTTCTCTTGTGGTGCTTACCTACATAAAATTGCAATACCTTATGTATGATGCCTTATATAATTAAAGTTTAACCTTTTAGGCAGTACCACATCAAGATAAAGCTGTCACTGAAGAAAACGTTTTTGCAGTTTTGTTTACATTAATGTCCCAACTCAACCAAAAAAAAGTCACACTAAGATTTATGTCAGTTTCTACAAGGTCAATATTTTTATCACAGATCGTTAATCATCTCAAACCGATTTCTTATTTAAGGCTAAAAACAAAATAGTTTTTTTTTGTGTTTATTTATTTATGAAATTGGACCAGACAAACGAGTTTTGAAGTAAATCACTTCAATGTAAAACAGTCTAATTGAGATCAAAGTCATTAATAAACACACTATTATCATCAACACACATGATGAGCTGAACACTGTTGTCAATATAAATTATGTCATATATGTACAGTCATGGACAATATTTTGCGAGACGCCGGAGCCCCGTTTCAAAGCTGCCTCTGGGCCACTAGGCGGCGTGGTGCGCGCGTCGAGGTTGCGCGGGCCGATGACTAGGCGCATGCCCGTCCTATATGCGTCCGCTGGCCTTTCTCCTCGCTCGTTTTGTTTGAAGCGCTGCTTATTCCGCACTTGGGCGCGGCTGGCGCTGTTTACTGCTCGCGCCGCTCGAGCTATGCGGCCGTCGCAAGGTCAATGTACAACTGGTCGCGCAACTCGGAAGAAAACGCGTGCAGCTGCCTACTGCCAGCGGCATCAACTCGATGATGAGGGCTCCTGCGAACTGTGAGGCAAATTACTAACGCACAGAAAATAAGATCTGCCAGAACTCCAAAGAACTAGAAAGTAAACATAATATTCGCGCTCAGGAATGAATGCAGTTTTTGTTTCTTGCGTAAGAAAAAACGTGTCACGTTTTTAATAATATTTTAACTTGTTTCTAACGGCCTCTCTCGGCCACTTATCATCCGCTGCGTAGTTGCCCAAAGCTCAGATATGGCTCAGACCAAAGTTTTTTTCATGCGCGGGATGGGTGCGTCATCGGCCCCGGTTCAACGTTCATCGTTGCGCGCTGCGTACAGAGTGGGTTATCTGTAACAAACAGTCAGTATTTTATTATGCTGGTTTTGGTAGAGCTTTACTGCAAGGCGAAGACTGTCTGTGCTCGATGAGAAACTGATTGCCGCTGCATGTGCGCATTTCCGGACGATGGGACAATGCTGCGTCACAGCTCGGCGGCTCGGCTCGGCCTCCCAGGCACGTCGCAAAAGTGGTGGCTTGTTTTACGGATACACGTCTGCATGAGCGGCGTATCGCTGCATGTTTTAATTGAGCGGTGAAGGTGAGATTTTATTGCCCCCAGGAAGCGTGTCGCATTGCTCAAAGCCTTCCGTTCCGCTCCCTTTGCTGCGTGTTTCGCTTACTGCGTCGTATTACCGCACCAACGTTCGCTGAACGTGCTTTAGCTGTTATTACAGTGATGTTCCTATTGTCAATGGGATCTTTCTCATGAACATGTTAAATGCTTAAGTTGTAAATTTGTAACCTCACATTGACTCCTTTCAGTGGCAAATGAAGCGCGAGTAAAATATGGGAATCATGAACAGGGCAAGATTTATTGGAGCGAAGCTATATCGTAGATATTTTCACTTCTCAGACGCATTAACTTCTAAATACTAGCAATCCCAATTTGAATTGCTTACCTAAGCTCTTATAGGTTGGCGTTCTAGCGCTAGCGTTAGTTATTCCGTTCGTTTTTGTTGTTCTTTGACGCTGATATGTATACTTTGTTTGTTAGCAAGATCTTTTACCCTTTTATAATCTCACCGCGTCTCGTTTGGAGACCTACGCTCAGGTCATTTTGTTATCACGAGGATTTCATGAAGACCGTGACGAATGAGCGGTGGTCGCTCTCCTACACTTAGATTTCATTGTCGTGAAGCGTCTATGTAAGTAATCGTGAATTAATAAAGCCTGGCTTTCTGTGCAGCGCAGCTTCACTCATTTATGCCCTTAGTGAAAAGCCTCAAGCCATGTGGTTCTATCCATGTGCTTGCCGAATTCACTTGAAGGCCCTTGTTCACAAACGTGCCCGAAGAAATAAGCCCCAGAATGCGTTTACATGACGTGCGACGAAAGACTAGGCTAACGACGACGGAGGCAGAACGATGCTATGATAAGGTGGTTAAAGATTCCGTAACATTTCAGTTAACGTAAAACTTGACAGTAGAAATCCATGTCAAGTAAAGTTGGCTGAACAGTTACGGTGTCCATTTTTCTGCCTTATCCGAGCATCGTTCTGCCTCCGTCGTTGTTGGCCTTGTTTTTCGTTCATAAGTAAAAAGACAATCAAGTTCCCCGCCAAAAGTACGTCACTGTGACGTCACAAGCAACGTCACGTGTTTGTTGTGCCTCACAGTTCGCAGGGGGCGCTGGGAAACTAAAGCCTCGCTCAGAGTCGACACGCAGGCTTCTATGGGAGTTACGCTACCATTTGTTCTTCTACCATGGCCGTCGTGCTCGGCGTGCAGCCAGTCGAAAGCGATAACAGCGCTCGTGCACGGGGCCCGCCACCTTTATACCGAATCATTTAGATCTGTTTCTTTTTTTCTTTCAATAATAACATAACTTCTGGCATGCGATAAAGGTCTCGTTTCTGCAAACTGCCCACTGCGATGAAAACATCTCGATAAAGACACTCGGTCCTTATGCTTCACCTGCGAGCGTTAGCGTGCATCGCCACTCATTCATAGTTATTGTGCCGACCAAAAGCGTAAAAGAGAGAAATAATCCTTAAGCAACAAGTTTATTGTCATGAAACAAAAAATAAAAATAAAACAATGCAGACATCACTGGCAAACGAAAAATTCCCAATACTTGGTGAAACCGCCATCAGCAGCGATGACGCTTGCCAACCGGCGTGGCATCGATTCGTAAAGGGAACGAACCACATCTGTGTCCGCACGAAGCCTTTCCCATTCACCTCTGATCGCTTCACAGAGTGTGTCTGCGTTGGCATTCCCAATGTGAGACCTCATCAGATGAGCTTTCCATAGGCCCCACACATTTTCAATGGGACTCATGTCGGCTCCCTTCGGAGGCCATGGCAGCTGCCGCACGCCACGAGCGTCGAGAATAGCGCTCACTTTTCGAGACGTGTGTACAGGACTCCTATCTTGTTGAAAAAGGTAGAATCCATCTGGGAATGGTCCGTCAAGGACATATGGCGTTAACACACTCTCAATGATGTCGACGTAGGCGTCCGAGGTGAAGGATCCATCGACTCTCACCAGAGGCCCCAGTCCATTTCTTGACATGGCGCCCCATACAGCCACGGAACAGCGACCACTGGAGAACACATTTTGCACGTATGGCGGGTCGTATCTATATAGGAGAAGAAAATCAGTACAAAGTTATAATTTGGGTCTTATGCATCAGGTTGAGCGCGAGTGAAAACTAACTTTTCCGTGTAAAAAGGTTTGATTAGCAACTGTGAATCGTTTCTAAATAGTTAGTACTTGAACCACGCTACTAAATGACAAGAGTTGTTTCGGAAGAGCAATTACTTTAGAGTAAATTGCGGCATCGGCACTAAGAAGCGTTTGCTAATGGACTCTCTTCGGAAGGGCGCTTCTATCAACATCGTGCACCTCCGAGATATTGCATGCTGAGGGGGAGTATTCGGCATTGTTTACGACGTATATTTCATTTGGGAACACGAAGACAGCAGTTTGCCGCTATATCCTACTTTATTCGTATTCTTCATATAAAATACTCAGGATTTACTTAGACGCAAAAAATAGGGTATCCATACCTGCAATTCACTGGCCTCCAAACTCGGCACTTCTGGTCCCAGCGGGTGGAAAAAGAAGACTCGTCCGAGAATATAACTTCGGACCAGTCGTCCACAGTCCACCCTTTCAGAGAGTTGGCGAACTCGAGCCGTTCCTTGCGCTGTTTAGTTGTCAGATGCGGCTTCTGGGCAGCCATGCACGATCGGAGACCAATTTCTTTGAGCCGCCGCCTGATAGTTTTAGCAGATATATTCAGTGCAAGTTCCTTGCGGATTTCTTCTGCAGTCATGAAGGGGTCGGCCACCGATGCCGCTATGATCAGGAGGTCATCTTCTTCTGTTGAAGCTCTCGGTCAACCTGGGCGCGTGGAATCTGCCAGGCTACCTCCATTGCGGAAAACGCGAATGGTTCGGGCTACTGCAGATTTGGAACGACTGGTACGGCGAGCAATTTCTCGCTGGGGAACACCTTCCACGAAGAGACATGCAATCAGTCTCCTGTCGTCGATCGGCACTCTTGGAGGCATTTTGCAACTGGCAGGATTTGCGATGAAATTATATAGGTTTTCCTGGATATCGCTAACCAATCATAAATCAAGTAACGTCGATGGCTGAGCAGAAAATATAGGCGTTATGTGGGAAGAGTGCTTGCGCTATCTCGCCTTTCTACGATCAGACGATGCAAGCATGTGCTCATCAGCCTTATCACGTCAGAGTGACTTTTAAACAACTATAGTTCGAAAATTACGGTATTACATCACATAAAATGACATTTTACGGCCTTACGTCCCCGACGTGATAAGGCTGATGAGCACATGCTTGCATCGTCTGATCGTAGAAAGGCGAGATAGCACAAGCACTCTTCCCACATAACGCCTATATTTTCTGCTCAGCCATCGACGTTACTTGATTTATGATTGGTTAGCGATATCCAGGAAAACCTATATAATTTCATCGCAAATCCTGCCAGTTGCAAAATGCCTCCAAGAGTGCCGATCGACGACAGGAGACTGATTGCATGTCTCTTCGTGGAAGGTGTTCCCCAGTGAGAAATTTCTCGCCGTACCGGTCGTTCCAAATCTGCAGTAGCCCGAACCATTCGCGTTTTCCGCAATGGAGGCAGCCTGGCAGATTCCAAGCGCCCAGGTCGACCGAGAGCTTCAACAGAAGAAGATGACCTCCTGATCATAGCGGCATCGGTGGCCGACCCCTTCATGACTGCAGAAGAAATCCGCAAGGAACTTGCACTGAATATATCTGCTAAAACTATCAGGCGGCGGCTCAAAGAAATTGGTCTCCGATCGTGCATGGCTGCCCAGAAGCCGCATCTGACAACTAAACAGCGCAAGGAACGGCTCGAGTTCGCCAACTCTCTGAAAGGGTGGACTGTGGACGACTGGTCCGAAGTTATATTCTCGGACGAGTCTTCTTTTTCCACCCGCTGGGACCAGAAGTGCCGAGTTTGGAGGCCAGTGAATTGCAGGTATGGATACCCTTTTTTTTGCGTCTAAGTAAATCCTGAATATTTTATATGAAGAATACGAATAAAGTAGGATATAGCGGCAAACTGCTGTCTTCGTGTTCCCAGATGAAATATACGTCGTAAACAATGCCGAATACTCCTCCTCAGCATGCAATATCTCGGAGGTGCACGATGTTGATAGAATCGCCCTTCCGAAGAGAGTCCATTAGCAAACGGTTCTTAGTGCCGATGCCGCAATTTACTCTAAAGTAATTGCTCTTCCGAAACAACTCTTGTCATTTAGTAGCGTGGTTCAAGTACTAACTATTTAGAAACGATTCACAGTTGCTAATCAAACCTTTTTACACGGAAAAGTTAGTTTTCACTCGCGCTCAACCTGATGCATAAGACCCAAATTATAACTTTGTACTGATTTTCTTCTCCTATATAGATACGACCCGCCATACGTGCAAAATGTGTTCTCCAGTGGTCGCTGTTCCGTGGCTGTATGGGGCGCCATGTCAAGAAATGGACTGGGGCCTCTGGTGAGAGTCGATGGATCCTTCACCTCGGACGCCTACGTCGACATCATTGAGAGTGTGTTAACGCCATATGTCCTTGACGGACCATTCCCAGATGGATTCTACCTTTTTCAACAAGATAGGAGTCCTGTACACACGTCTCGAAAAGTGAGCGCTATTCTCGACGCTCGTGGCGTGCGGCAGCTGCCATGGCCTCCGAAGGGAGCCGACATGAGTCCCATTGAAAATGTGTGGGGCCTATTGAAAGCTCACCTGATGAGGTCTCACATTGGGAATGCCAACGCAGACACACTCTGGGAAGCGATCAGAGGTGAATGGGAAAGGCTTCGTGCGGACACAGATGTGGTTCGTTCCCTTTACGAATCGATGCCACGCCGGTTGGCAAGCGTCATCGCTGCTGATGGCGGTTTCACCAAGTATTAGGAATTTTTCGTTTGCCAGTGATGTCTGCATTGTTTTATTTTTATTTTTTGTTTTATGACAATAAACTTGTCGCTTAAGGATTATTTCTCTCTTTTACGCTTTTGGTCGGCACAATAACTATGAATGAGTTGCGATGCACGCTAACGCTCGCAGTTGAAGCATAAGGACCGAGTGTCTTTATCGAGATGTTTTCATCGCAGCGGGCAGTTTGCAGAAACGAGACCTTTATCGCATGCCAGAAGTTATGTTATTATTGAAAGAAAAAAAGAAACAGATCTAAATGATTCGGTATAAAGGTGGCGGGCCCCGTGCACGAGCGCTGTTATCGCTTTCGACTGGCTGCACGCCGAGCACGACGGCCGCATAGCTCGAGCGGCGCGAGCAGTAAACAGCGCCAGTCGCGCCCAAGTGCGGAATAAGCAGCGCTTCAAACAAAACGAGCGAGGAGAAAGGCCAGCGGACGCATATAGGACGGGCATGCGCCTAGTCATCGGCCCGCGCAACCTCGACGCGCGCACCACGCCGCCTAGTGGCCCAGAGGCAGCTTTGAAACGGGGCTCCGGCGTCTCGCAAAATATTGTCCATGACTGTACAAATTCAACTAAAGCGTGCCTAATACTCTTGCGTGAGGTACTCAACAAAATATATTCTGTTCGTCTGATTCCTTGAATGGGACTTGAATATATCTCATCAAACACAAGACAGCGAACTTTAAATTCTTCTGAAGATATCAGCATCTGCTCAATTGTTTCAATGATTTTCAATACCTTTGCGAGTGTGCGTAATTCAAGAAAATATCTGAACGCGTGCTCCATAGAGTGCTCCCTGGTAGAATATTGAGCTTTTATGTTATTAGCATTGCGTGTCATGGTGTTCATTGGATGTTAAGCATATGCTCGACTTTCACAAATGCATGCAATTCCCAGAATTTCGACTCCTTCGTAAAAAATGTTGGCACAGAGGTGAACAGAACTTCAACTTTTGCCATTAAATGGGACTTCAAATTGTTGACTGGGGGCCAATATCTAAGTTGGAAATGGACATTTCTGATTTTGATTCGGCCTCAATGTTTTGTTAAACTTTGAACAAAGCCATACTGCCGCGGTGCAATCCATCGCTTCGTGGTTCGGCCAGAGCGGCTCTTTAGACGCAGAGAAAGACACAGTGACCAATGGAAACATAAAATTTATTTAAAAAACAGCCAACAAAAGCGAACTGAAAACATGGCACCGCTCACCCCATGCATGGTTGCTTAACAAAGGCACACTGCACTTGAACCTTGTCTAGGATGCCTAGCGCATCGGATGCTTTCGTAAAAAAAAATTGCGCCGTACATGGGATTGAAATCAGGCGCGTTTACTACTGCCTTTTTCCGTGCTCTCGAATTAAGTGATCCTTGGATGGACGATAACCTTCGAAATGTGATGCATTTATTAAAAAGTACACGATGGAACAAATCCGCGCTTTATATAGATATGCCTATAGCAAGGCCTAGTTTGTCGTCACCGCAGAACTGAAGAGAACGACACTGGCCACGTGCTATAGCTGCAGCAGCTGTGGGATGCAGGAGGTAAGTGGGAATTAAGCACTACAGTACTTTATGAAGCGATATTTGAGACGATTATGCAATTGTTATATAAAATGTTCATGCCTCCATTAATAAACATCGCTGAACAAAGCCGCACCACTGAAAGTACTCTGTTAACCCTGTTGCATAGGCTTAGCGTTCATCGCGGCAGCAAGAATGACGCTTGCCACGTGTTCTGCAGCTGCTGCACGAAGCCGCAGAAGAATGCGTGAGGGAAGCAGCGAATATGTGCAGTGTAGTACTTCATGAAACGAAATATGACACGATTATGCATGCGTGTATTATACGTATAACCTGGTAAAGAGGCCTAGCGCCCAGGTTTTGGTGGCCGCGGCGATTGACACGAAGCACGACGTAAGTATATACGATACCACGTGCAACATATATAGAGAGTAAAGCGAAGTACGGGATATGCAGGCATGCGGTCTGCCAGGAAACATCGGGGCGACCCTGAAAAGGGCCGTTTGGATGCGCCGCGGTCTATCGGCGGCTTGCAGCCATGTGAAGGCGTGGTGAACAGAACGCCCTGCGCTCCGCTGTGGCCCTATGCCGTGCACCGTCAATAGTGGTGCACTACGCCGTACACAGAGCTTGGTTCTGCGGCCTTGGATGCTGTAGTGACGCTTCCACTGTAGACATTTACGAGGGTTTCGACGATGATCTCTGAGAGCTGATTGATGCCGCGATTCCTCACCACATGGGCTGCTGCGTACAAATAAAATCCTCGGCCTCTTCGCACCATACAGGAAACGGTGCTGTAAAAGAGTGTAGAACTAAGTTGCGTTCTGAAAATAGCGATTTGATGAATGCGCAACATATGACAAAACTTTCGACAAAGACATCTGCTTTCTTACCTCGATCAGGGTTGAGAATGCGCACGACATGCACCTCAGCATAGCAGTCAGGCGGCGGTTCAGTTGCCGACGGCGGATGTTTTCGTGGAGGTCTTTCATAGTCATGGCCGTATTGTTTTTTAGCACAAGGAGCGTCCATGCCACGAGGTGCTGCTGCACGAGGTCCTGGAAGCACGTGGGAGACAAGCGGCACAGCATTTATAAAGCAAAATGCGAGACAATTCTGCGCCATTTATACTTACCTTGTGCTAGCGATTTCCCACAGGTTGTCACCATTATCGACGTCATTCCGCCCAATGTACAGCACAGATCGGCATGCCGAAAGCGCATCCACGTATACGCACAGGCCCGCCAGCGTCGAGCACCTAGGTGACCGAACGCGCTGCAGCCATGTCGCAGCGAGATCCATGAACCGAATGCCGGAATCGCGCGCGCTGCCAGAGGGGGGGGGGGGTGCCTAGCGATTCCCTAGAGCGTCTAGGGACGGGAAAAAACAAGCACATCCAGTTTTGAACTACGTCCCGTCCGGTTAAGCATCGAGCGCGACACGAAAAACGTCACGTCAGGCCGCTACGTGCGCACCAATCAGCGTTTCAGGCCGAGCTACCCCAAAACGCTTCTCCAAGCCCCTCCTTTCGGGACCGAGATGAGCTGCCCTCTCAGACCTTAGAAAGATATAACCGTGTTTAGGTTACAGTTTACCGGACTTGGCGGGCGACATTGCGCATGCGCGGCCATTACCGCGGTGAGTACTTTAGGGATTACCGCCGCGGAAAGTTAGCGTCAACCCGTAAACAGCCGCAAACTAAATTTGCGATACGAGCATAGCCAAGCCAAGCAAAGCCAAGCTAAACAACGCGACCATTCTTCCATGATGGCGACCATGGCGGCTGACGACTGCAGCAAGCGTACTAGCGTGAACACCATGCCAAGCAGCAGAACGCGATTTCACATTAAAGATGACATTGCCCTCCTTCGCGAGGTAGTAAACCTGATTCCATTTGCGGACCTCTCCCAGTGGCAGCACATTTCTGAAAACATGACAGTTATGACTGCGAGGCATTTCAATGTGCGCAGCGTGCGAGAGCGACTTTTCCTCATGCTGCGCAAGTTGCTTCCCAATGAGCGACAAGTGCTGAAGCAGTAAGTGTGATTTCATCAGTACACTTTCTTCGCTGTCATTGTTTCAAGCTGCTAAAAAATATTCTTCATTTCAAACTAGGTCCGGCACCGAAGGAGAGTACACTGAAAGGGACGGACTGCTTCAGCACGTTGCGGACATGACGAAGGAATTCGGCGTGAATGTACGTCGTGCAGTGCCTAGAAAATCTGCGGCAAGGTCAGCCCAAACAGTGTGCACAGCCCGTGTCCCGGCAGCGGCCCCGGTTAAGGATGGCAGGGTTGCTGCTGCAATGACATTTTATGACCGCATGGAGGAGGAAGAGAATTTACCCCTTCTGGTAAGTCAGCTACGTGATATTATTTTCACTTGTGTCTGTAGCGCGGGAGCGAGTTGTTGGATTAGTTGGTTTGGTTTGTGGGGTTTAACCTCCCAAAGCAACTCAGGCTATGAAAGGCGCAGTAGTGAAGGACTCCGGAAATTTCGACCACCTGGGGTTCTTAACGTGCACTCACATCGCACAGAACAGGCGCCTTGCTTTTCGCCTCCATCGAAAAGCTGCCGCCGAGGCCGGGATTCGATCCTGCGTCCCTGGGAAGAGTAGTCGAGCGCCGTAACCACTGCGCCACTCCGGCGGGGAATTTGTTGGATTGCCCAAGGTGTGGTGTTGTCCACAAACTCAATTACAGGTACAAGCCTGTCGCAAAACGAGATTAAGAATGCAGCGATAAGAATTATGGATATAAAAAACTAGCAATCATAAAATTTTGATGAAAAAAACCTGAAAGAATTTCGAAACCAATTTATTTTTTTTGTTGCATCCAAGGACAGTCAGCATTTTTGTCAGTCTGAACCGTTACACTGACGATTATTTTGTATATGTGCAGATTGTGTAATTATGCATTTCATGTGATTGCTGGTTTTACGTTTGGTTTCACCTATTCTTTTCTTCTCTTGAGATGACCACACTCAAGGGAGTATAGAGGCAGCAGTTCTGCTGGAGAAGACATATAGCGGGTCACCGCCTGCTGAAACCAGCCCAGTGGCATATTGCAGAGAGCCGGACGCCCTCGAAGAGGTAAGCCCAGGAGAGCTGGAAAGTCCCAGGGGGCCAAGCCCAAACGAGTCAAATCGCCCTTTGAGCCAGCGGAGTGCAAATAACTCTCAACGCTTTGGGTAAGGGAGGCTGATCAGCGAATATGTGCCCCTTTTTTTTAGGGTTTACTGCATCCAGAAGTGCGTGCTGTCAGTTTGTGGCCTATGATAGAGCAAAAAAGGTGTTGCGCTCATTGTATACTTCTTCTCTGGTAATATGTGCACATTGGGTTGTGAGGGAAATATTCTTTATGCTTACTAGTCCACAGTAAGAATTTTCGAAAATGTTTACACAAGAAACCCTCAGCGATGGAGGTCTGCTTGTGTACGTAGTCGTTTGCAGAGATTTCAAGTGGGATAAATTTTAGGAGCCGCAAGTGCACTACTTTGTGCTACCATTCTCTTTAAAATGCAGCACAGTTTGAAGCGCCTAGTGATGCATGAGACAAGGCTTGATGTCTTGCCTGCTGATTTCTCTAAAAAGCAAGGCCGGAATACTGTTATTCTGCTTTACCTTTAGGCCATCTGTTTTGTATGAACCCTGGGCATAGTGCCATTTTCATTGTTCAGGCAGAAGCTTGTAGGAGGTAAGAGATGCTTATTTGTAGTGTCTGGGTTTGAGGATGATTGCAACTATCACTTTCTTTAAACCTTACTTTTAAAAGATTTGCTAAGCAGCAGTGCCTCCCTCACCTTTCAGTCAGCCTTTTACTGTTGGCACAGCGCTGGGCCCCTATTTCGAGTTTGCGTCGTTATCAAAGTGTCCTTATCCGACGTGCCGTCGAGTCATCTGATTGGTCGAAACGCCGGAATCGGATGTTACCACTACGGAGCCGGAGGAGGTGACAACATTATGTTCCGGCATTTCCACCAATTAGATGACTCGAGGTCACGTAAGATAGCGACACTAACGACGTAAACTCTGAATGCAGGCCCTGATCTGATTAAGGTATAAAGGTTTTCGTGCGGAATTCACGTTTTTCCAGCATCCCTGCTGACCCCTGCTCCCTATATGAGACTGAGGGCTTCAGCAATCAGCGGTGCCCCACCGCTGCAGCACACAATGTGGCCTCAAGGCCAAGCCCACTGCTGCAGAGAATGCCACTGGGCATCATGCAGCCTACAAACCGGCGGACTACACCGGTGCGAGGTAAGAGAAACACCACTATGTCGGTTGTGTGTTTGTGCAGGTGACTGCAAAAAAAGATTTATACTAAACTTAAGGGCCACAAGAAAGGAGAGGGTGTAAGGCGACTTCAAAGTGGCTATTTGACGGCCATTGTGGTGTTTTGCCACTCAAATTCTACACACTATGTCTGGGAACTTTTCTTCACTGTACGTACGAAACAGCATATATCACTGTGCTAGCATCGGTGATTGCACTATCAGTGTGTGCAAGTATGGAAATTGCTTAGTACATAGGGCCTTCTTCCTGCCATGGTGGTGCAGTGGTAAGGGCGCTTGACCTCTTTCCCCGAGGACACGGGATAGAATCCCGGCTTCGGTAGCCACTTTTTGGGATGGTCACCCACACGTCCACAGTCCATTTGCAAAGTGCGGCTGGCGATGCCCTCTGGCGAGCGTCCGTATTCACAAACGCGTGACTCGATGCTTCACCTCCACTCCGTGGAGTGGAGAAAACAGCCGCTCCTCTACTCCAGGGCCGATTTGGGTTCATGAACGACCCTCGGGGTTCCTCCGACGTCTCCTCGAGACTACCTCTTCCACTCTAAGCAGTGCGAATGGCATATGTGGACGAGATTAAGGCGAAATGTTGGCCCCAAATCTGCGTGCTGAAGTGTGTAACCAGCTCAGTTTTTCATGAAAGGTCTTTTAAACTTTCGCAAGCAACCTCGACGTTAATAGCATAGTGGAACTTGTTTTGCGGGTTGGATGACAAATGTGGCCGTGAAAAATGGCCGAAATGCCTTTGCATCTGGCAACAGTTGCTGCTGGTGACGTGGAGTTTACGCAGAGCATGACGTATGCTTTGAGAAATGGTGTGAATACTTCGGCTTGTTCGTTTGTAGTGAGATCTACTCTCGCCCTTTGACGCCTTACCGATTTTTTTAATGACAGACATCAAAATACATTGCATAAAAAAACTAAAAGCCGCCAATTTCCACGAACATATTTCTGGCCTTCAGAGGGTTCAGGGGCAAGCGGTGAAAACATGCGTGCTGCTTCGTATGTACACTGAATTCGACTCTCCCAGATGCAAATGTAGCCTGCGGTTGGCAAACAGGTTCAGAGCCCCAATTGAAAACGTGCTTGAAAAGCCATGTCATTCGCCGACCGTGAATATCCTTCCGTAGGACGAGCACACGAACGTGCTCCCTCGACAGCGCCGCCCGTCCGAAGACATACTTCGTACCCTCAGGCTACTAGCCACTGATGCGTGGGGTGCAGTACAGCCTCACTGTGCCTCCAGTGCCTCCAGCTTACTGCATGCAACACGTTGTTTCCCCACAGGTTGCAGCAAGAAACACCGCGCCGGGTGAGCCATCGAAAGAGTGTGCCGCCACTGCTTGAGGGCAGGAGGCGAGCTCATCATTAACCGCGAAATGCGCGCCTCAACTCTGCACTCGGCAGGCTCTGAAAAGTAGTTCACTTATCCGGTGGCGACTGGAAATGTGCCCGCACCACTGAAGCGTGATGCAATGATGCAGCACTGGTGTCTGAGGCTGTTCACAGTTATCCATGCTTGGCGTGAGCGGCAGGAACGGCAGGAGGCTAGCCACGGTCACACCTTTAAAACGATAACATGCTAGAAATCCAGGGTCGTCACTCTCAGCTAGTGCTTTAGAGGAAGGTTCGGTGCATCCTCGCCGTATTCACTTTCGTGAAAAGTTTGGTAGAACGAAGTCCACACAGCGAGCAAGCGATGCGACATCCGCCATGCTTACAAGTGTAGTGGCAATAGAGGTGCGGCCAAGGTAGCGTCGTTGCCGACTCAATATTCTTGAGAACACTCAAGTTTTCTTCGCCGCTGGAGGAGCCATTCAAGTGGAGCTTGCTTTCTGAAACGAAAAACAGGCCTCTAGGGGCGCTTGGAGGAGAAGCTAAATGAAGGCGTGTTCTTGAGTACGACGGTAGACCCCTTCTTGTGCAGAATGAAGGGATATGGCGCGTCCAGGTAAACCAGCGTCTCATCGCCATTGCCTATTTGGCCCAACAGAAAGTTCTTGCGCAAAGAAATAACATGGCGCTGAAAACTAACAAGCAGAAATTTGAATACTTCAGGCAGCTTCTGAGCAACTGAAGTCCGCCGGCGTAGTGAAAAGCCAGCATAGCACATGTAGCGATGGATCCAGTGCTTGCTCGCTTTGAAGGCAGCACGTGGTACCCCTTCTTCTTTTGCAAGCTCCCTAGCTTTTGCTTACATAAGCTGCACACTCACAGTTAGATGCGCAGCTCGCCGTTGTACGAACGCCTTCAGGCCAAGTTCAATTTCTAGGCATGTTCCATTCTTCGGGGCGCGAAAGCGTCGCATTCTGTTGCACGCGAAATGGGCTTCTTTCTATCATCACCATACACGAATGCTTCCCTTGATGACACCAAACTGCCTCCCGGCCGCACTGTTGCCAATGTTCTCTGCAGTTAAAATCACGTTTCGCTTGAAAGCAGTCGAGTGCTGTTTTTGAGACCCCGACATCTTGCTCCCCGAAAAAATATTTACTTCACGAAGCGTGGCTTACAGCGGATCAACAGCAATGAAACGACATTGTGATGCCGTTTGTCGAGAGTAACGTAAGCGAAGCCGTAGCCACGCCACAATAATGAAACCAAAACTTCACGCAAGTTTTTATTCGGATCTGCAAATAGTATGCGACCAAAATTTAGGACGCGAATTACGGGGAAAAACCTCGTAATAGATGCAGGCTTTTACGGTATGTGGCAAACATCGAGCAACTTCAGCATCAAAATTGATCATTGAATAAAAACAATGACACAGACAAATCTCATTACAAGGTATGGTTACAAGAGACACTCTGTTACTAAGGGCAACGTCTGCAGGTCCCTAAAGTAGTGTCCTTGTTTTTGTGGCATTATGTCAGGAACCAAGAAGGAATGCCTCCTCTTGAATGGAAAGTAAAAATGTCCCTGTTGTCTGTGGCTGAAACGATTGGGACATTTTGACTTCCCAGTCAAGAGGAGGCACTCCTTCTTGGTTACAGACCTATGGCAAAACCAAAGGACACTGATATGGAGCAGAACTTAGCTAAGGGAATGTAAACTGCCGCACATACGAGTCGATAAGACTCTTTGGTTACAAGAGACATCTTTTTCGGGTCCCTTGAGTGTCTCTTGTAATGAGGTTTTACTCTATATAAATCGTGCAAAGCCCTTGAAGTATGTGTAATTTTGGCAGGAGTAACAGTTTCATACACAACCATCATAAAACTGTGCACGCCCTAATTGTGTGCAGCATATTGTCACGCTACTGACGACGATGAAGGATTGTGATGGTGTGGCAGAAGAGGAGGAAGAAGTGTTGGTTTCTGGGGGCTAGTAGGCTTCATCTTGTCCCGCTACATCAGCAATGTAAATAAACACCCTTTCTTATTTCATCGTAACAACTTGGTGGAGGTGCTGGGTGCGATCCCTACCTACAGTGCTGCAAGGCCAACTGGAGCTTTGACGTAGTCGCCGCATCGCTGGACTGCCACCGCTCATGACAATCATGGACCACACCGACTCAAACCGTGCAAGCCGCGACGCTGCAAGCCAGGCTGGCGACATGCTTGCCCACTCCAGCCCTATTCCGTGCCAGCCTTACTGGGAACCGCGACCTTTTGCCGGAGAAGAAGGTGAGGACGTTGAAAAGTGGCTACTTAATTATCAACGAGTTAGTCGGTACAACCGGTGGGACCCTCTTACCATGCTAACAAACGTCGTTTTCTTTCTCGCTCACACGGGTATGAGCTGGTTTGAGAATAACGAAGACAACTTGACGACTTGGGAACGGTTCGCCACCGAGTTAAAACTCCGTTTTGGCGACTTTGTTCCCAGCAAAAAGCGGGCTGAGCAGACACTTGCTCAAAGAGCTCAATTGCCCGATGAAACTTGTACAACTTACACAGAAGAGATCCCCAAGCTATGTAAATGTGTCAATTCCAATATGCCCGAGGAAGACTGAGTCGGTTACATTTTGAAGGGTTCGCGGCGGACGTGTACAACTTCTTAATCGCCAAAGACAACCTTGACACTGTCTCCGATGTCATTTGACACATCCGCGCATTTTAAGCTTTTAAAAGACGTCGTATTGTGCCGAAATTTGGGCGGCTGGCCAACGTGCCTACCGTGGCCAGTCTTGATGACCATGCCCAACTAGATCTTCCGTCAACTATCCGGCAAATCGTGCGCGAAGAACCACGGATCAACACGCTTCCCTGCATGAATCTGCTGAGGTTCCTGTCCAGAGGGTCTCTAGACGGCCGGCTTCACCACCACAAGCGATTCCAGTGCAGCCTTTCTCCCAAGCTCCTGAAATTGCAGCTTCCATTGACTACCCGCCAATGCATTTTGCCAACCAGACTGCGTCGATGCTTGAAGCCCCAAGGTATGACGTCATTCTAATCGATCTACCAGGATTCCTGTGCAGTATGAGCATTCAGCCAGACCTACGACGCGCCCTGCGGTGCCTGGCTCTTCTCCACAACAGCATTTTCTACCTTCCCCACCGATATGCTACCACTGCGGCGTCGAAGGTGACATCGCCAGGTACTGCCGCAGTAGGTTCCCGCCACGCTATAACCGCTCGGCGCCTCCAGCAGTACCCAACAATCGACAATACACCCCCGTTTCCAGCAATCCAATAGTCCCCGTGGGTATTACCGCAACATCCAGAACGAGGTGCAATTTTTCAAGTCGAACTCGTCGTCTTACCCCACTCTACGCACGACATCATTTTAGGAATGGACTTTTTGAAGTCTTGTGGCGCTACCGTGGACTGCAGAAGTCAAGAGGTTCATTTTGACGGCTCGCATCTACCGACACTTTTTGAAAGCGGCCGTAATGAAGAAACATTTTTTAGTATCACCGAAGACACAGTAGTTACACCCTTGTCTGCCATGTTCGTCCCCGTGTCCGTTCCATTTCTTGAGCAGGTTTCATTCCAGGCCGTGGTGCACCCAGTTCACTCAGCATGTCTGAAGAAAAATGTTATTATTTCTCATTGTATGATCTCTGTGTATCACGGTAATGCCTCGTTATGGACAATCAATCCATCGTCCGAGCCCGCAGTTTTACCCAGCGGATTGAAGCTTGCCTCCTGTGGATCCGATGCGCCCCACGTTGTTGTTGCTTTGGTCACAGATGCTACGAGTGCCACCGTACCTCCGGCTGCTGATGAAACTTCGATCTGCCACATGATCAGCGCCGATCTCAGCTCACCTCAACGCCGTACTCTTGTGGATATTCTTCTACCCTTTTCGCCTATGTTTGACTTTTCTCAAACAGATGGACCAACCTCTTTCCCTGCACCTCGGACACATCATACCATCGACACTGGTTCGGCTCGTCCCATCCGTAAAAAGCCATATCGCGTGTCCCCTTCTGAGCGCAAAGTCATTCATGAGCAAGTGGAGGACATGCTACGGAAGAAGGTGATGCAGTAGTCATCTAGACATTGGGCAGCCCCTGTTATTCTCGTACGCAAGAAAGACGGTTCGTGGCGATTCTGCGTCGATTACCGGCGTCTAAATTTTGTTACGAAAAAGGATGTCTATCCTCTTCCTCGCATAGACGACGCCCTCGACTGCCTCTCTGGTGCGTCTTATTTTTCTTGTCTTGATCTCAGATATGGCTACTGGCAAAATCCAATGGATCTTGCGGATATGAAAACAGCCTTCGTAACGCCAGACGACCTTTATGAGTTTAATGTTATGCTATTCGGGCTGTGCAATGGGCTGTGCAATGCGCCTGCCACATTTGAACGATTTATGGACACAGTTTTGCGTGGCTTAAAATGGGACATTTGTCATTGCTATTTGCACGATGTCGTCATATTTGGGAAGTCCTTCCAAGAACACGACCGTCTAGTACCTGTCTTGAATTGTCTGCACAGCGCCGCCCTAATTATAAACTCGAAAAAGTGCCGCTTTGGAGAGCGCCAAGCGCTGGTGCTAGGACACCTTGTCAATGGTGATGGTGTAATGCCGGATCCCCAGAAAACTGCCGCTGTTGAGTCTTTTAAACCCCCACAGACAGTGAAGGAGGTGTGCAGTTTTCTAGGGTTATGTTCGTATTTTAGACGCTTTATACATTGCTTTGCTGACGTTGCTTACCCATTGACGTGCCTTCTCCACAAAAACTCTTCTTTTGACTGCACACCAGACTGCGACGCGTCATTCCGTCAACTGAAGTTTCTTTTAATATCGAAACCCATCTTACGTCACTTCGATCCTACAGCAATGACAGAAGTACACACACGGACGCTAGTGGAATTCGTCTCGGTGCAGTCCTTGTCCGACGGCACGATGGACGAGAGCATGTTATCGCGTACGCAAGTCGTACCCTGAGCAAACCGGAGCGAAACTACACAGTCACTGAACAGGAATGCCTGGCTGTCATTTTCGCTGTGCAGCGTTTCCGTTCATATTTATACGGACGGTCCTTTACTATCGTAACTGACCACCATTCACTCTGTTGGCTGCGGAACCTTCGAGACCCATGTGGTCGCCTCGCACGCTGGGCCCTCCAGTTACAGGAATACGACTTTGTCGTGGTGCACAAAAGCGGGAGGCGTCATGCAGACGCAGATTGTCTTTCTAGGATGCCAATGGCCACGACCGGATCTGACAGCGACGATTTCGACAATTACATATCGACCCTCGAGGCAGCGTTCTCCGACACGAATGTTTTCAAAATAGGATAGCAGTCTGCAGCCTCTCTTTGCCGCCTCCCAAGCCAGCGCAGCTACAAGCCGTTTTTGTGTGCGTGATGGCCTCCTATGGAAAGAGAGTTATTCGCCTGTCGGCCAGCGATACCTACTCGTAGTTCCCAAGACGCTTTGGACGGGCGTATTGCGTGTCATGCATGATGATCCAACTTCTGGGCATTGGGGATCAGTTCGAACACCACCGTGCTCAAGAAAGATTTTACTGGCCCAGAATGCGCTCGACTATTGAACAATACGTAGCCAGTTGCAAGCAATGTCAACGCCACAAGCGTCCCACTGCAACTACATCTGGCTTGCTGCATCCTGTGAAGACGCCGACAGCTCCATTTGATCAATTAGGCATTGACCTCGTAGGTCCGTTTCCGAAGTCCATGGATGGAAATCGCTGTATTGTAATCTGCGTGGACTACCTCACACGTTACTGTGAAACCGCCGCTATTCCGTCTGCTACGGCGCATCAAGTGTCGCGTTTCCTGCTGCACTCAGTCATCTTACGACACGGGCCACCACGAATTGTCATCACTGATCGGGGCCGACAATTCAACGCTGATGTTGTTGAAGAGCTCATGCGTTTATGAGCCGTAACTTCCAGACACTCGACGCCATACCATCCCCAGACAAATGGCTCCACTGAGCGCGTAAACAGAACGCTTATAAACATGCTAGCTATTTATGTGGATGCAGGGCATAAGAACTAGGACACTATACTACCCTTCATCACGTATGCGTTTAATACCGCCACGCATGAGACTACTGGGTACAGTCCATTCTTCCTGCTGTACGTCAAGCCGCCACGCTACCCCCTGGATACTATCCTGCCCTTCTCTAGCCATGAAGATCCCTGCCTGGCTGAGACCCTCTGTCTCGCCGAAGAAGCTCGGAGAATCGCCCGATTACGGCCTGGTGCTTCACAAGAACGTTCCAAAGCACGGTACGATGCCAGTCACTGGCGTGTAACGTACTCCATAGGTGATTTAGTCTGGCTGTGGCGTCCAGTTCGGCACCGCGGCCTACATCAAAAACTCTTTGCCCACTATGACGGCCCATATGTGATTGTCAAACGCATCAGTGACTTAACGTATGCAATAGCCAGCCTGACAGCATCGGGTTGCCGGTCTGCCAAAACCGAACTATGTCCTGTTGCCTGCTTGAAGACATGTCAGTCTCGCACGACTCACGAACACGCCCAGAGGGCTTCGTCTGAGTAGGAGGAAATGTCACGCTACTGACGACGATGATGGATTGTGATGGTGTGGCAGAAGAGGAGGAAGAAGCGTTGGTTTCTGGGGGCTAGTAGGCTTCATCTTGTCCCGCTACATCAGCACTGTAAATAAACACCCCTTCCTATTACACCGTAACAATATTTCAAACACTTATTCCTGGAAAATAGCTCTAACACCATTAATGTGTTGTCGCACACTTCATGCATATCAGTATATCAGGCACAGATGTACACTTCAGCAATTTGGGAACATGGGTTACGGCCGTTGATCACTGATGCCGAACAGTAGCTGGCACTTCATGCCAGCTTGCTTTAAAATATGGCTGTATGTATGAATAAGCTTTGTTGTATGATCATACGTACACAACAAAAATACATGCATAAATCAACATGCGAGGGATTGTTGAAGCCATGTGGCACAGAAGGGTACAGGCCTAGGCAGTACCATTTCTTCTGGACTATTAACTAGCTTCTTAAGCATCCACTGGTACTTTGTTTTCAGTGGATGCTTTTTGAAAGTGTTGCAATTGTGCTTTGAATACTTCTGCTATATATATTTTTTTACCAAGGCAGTTACGTTTCAACTACATTGCCTGTAAAATGTGGTGTGCTGTGAATATTACACAAGTTTGTTTATTTTCTAGTTTCTAGAAAGAGCACCACTTCTGTGTAAAATGTTTGCTGATTCATGTCAATATTCTTATGTTTGCACAATTTTCTGCACGTGTGCAGAGGCACAGCGAGGCTGCCCTTAATTTTTTGGCGGCACGTGGAAGCCGCGACAGTGAAATAGAGCGGCTACGCATCGCTCTTGAAGAAAAGCAGCTCAGTTGTGAAATGAAAAAGCGCGATGACAAAATGAAGCTCCACATGTGGGAGCGAGAGTAGCGGGCGCAAGAACGCCAAGCCAACCTTGCAGTGCAAGAAGCGCACTTGCGGCTAATCGAAAAACTCGTTGACAAAGTTGACAATGGAACAAAATAAACAGTCACTGTGCTTGTTTTGACATCGTTTTGATTGAACTTCCGTTTTCCACAAAGCATAATGGCTCAAGGAGCCTATGAAAAATACAATTGCATAGTACTCAACTACATCAGTCATAAGTCTAATGTTATAGTAGAGCACACAGAGAAGTACGACCGTCATGTTACACTGCCTGGGGTAGCAAGGTTTTCACCCCCAAAAAAGAAGAGGGTGCGAGGGGGGGGGGGGGGGGCTGCATGCCTATTCCATTTTCGACCAGTGTTAAACATTTGTGTCCTGCTTTTGAACAGACGCTTTTCAGTCTGCTGTTTACATTATACAAGATTTTATTCTCTTTTTCAACAAGGAAATTAACGCTTTAGACTATAAACCCCGAGCCATACTCATGAGAGTTAAAAAGCATGTCCCACTCGTCTGGACCGATGGTGCACTGCTTCCATCACCAAAGAAGAGCTGCGGTAAATTCTTAACCCTGGAGGGCAGTAGGTGTGTGTGTGTTTGAAGAAAAATATTTCGTAACTTTCATGCATATTTTAAGCTTGGCAACAGGGGCACACCTTGCTAGTCAACGTCTACAATTCCCTAGAACTGGCTGATATTCTTAAAGCAGAAAACCGATATCTACGGAAAACTCGTCTCGAAAGAAAGGACATGCCTCCATTAAAAATAATCATTTTAATAAAAGATGGGATTACCATCTTCAACGTGGGAGATGCCTTGCCCTCCAAAGAGAGACAAGAAGCTCACATTTGTTAGCCCAATTCATTCACCTGCAATGCAAGATGTCAACTGCAGGAATGAACACGAACACAAGAGAAGCTAACGCACAAAGAATTTATCAGTGTGTTGCATGTTTCCTTCTCGTGTTCCTTCGCTGACATTAGGAATGAAGGAACGAACAAGTTTCTAAGCCTACAACTGCTCTGCATACACACAGACTTTACACAGACAATCCGCACACTGGTTTACTATGACCAACACCAACTTATGAATCGAAAGCAAAAGTAACAAGAGTAGGGCAGAGACTGCATTTTTCGTCAGCAGCAAACACCAGGACTGTATGTAGAAATATATCGCCAGCACCATTTCTAGCAAAACTATGTACATCAGCTGCGGCTCTGCATATCATGAAATTTTTAATTATGTCTCGCAGGCTACTTGGAAGGTCAAAGACACACATCCCCAGTACACTCAACGGCTTCGGACAACAGCTGTCCGCCCAAGACATCCTATTTCAACTCAAAGAGGATCTTATTGACCACTTTGACAGAAACGGCAAGAGTATCAATCTTAAATAAAACTTGAAATTTCTCCAACCATCCCATTTTTATTTTAAAAAATCTCGACGTTGCAAAGGATAATAAGGGGACGTTTGACATCTCACATGCTGCAGTTCTTCGCAGCCTGCATGACACCAATTACAGGGAGCAAACATATAACTGCATCTAAACATTCTTGACGAATCGTACAGCCACCATAAGCCTGGGTAACCTCAAGACGGGCAAATTCCAGATAGGGGACGAAGGCACCCCTCAAGGTTCCGTTATATTGCCCCTCTTGTTTAATATCACTATGCTGAAACTCCCAAAGACCCTTCATAAAGCCAAAGGCATACAGCACACCCTCTGCGTCGTTGATATAACATTTTGGATTCGAGACGGCTGCCCAGGACAATAAGAAGACGCTTCCCAGAAAGCCGTCGACTGCACTAACAGATACCTGAAATACTGCGGACTCGCTTGCGTATCACAGAAATCTGCATTCCTCATTCTTAAAGCTCAAACACGAGGAAGAGCCCCAAAAGGTGAAATTCCTGAACCGGAAATCTTTCGTGAAGGAACCCGCATTCCCCAAGTTGACTCTGCCCAAGTTCTTGGCCTAAACATCCAAAAAAAGATAGCTGAGGGTCATCAACGCTCCGGAAACTTCAGGATACTGTTACTCAAGTGGCACACCTGGTACCCCACATGGCCAGCAGAATACACGGTACGAATCACAAAGATACCGTATGCATTATTCAGGCTCTCATCATTAGTCACATAACATATGGACTAACATATTTCAATTTAAAGAAAGCAGAACTTTAAAAACTCAACACGCTCATACAAACAGCCAACATTATTTGCCATTGGTATACCTGCACACGCCTCCTCTACTTTGGCCTTCACCACATATGGGAGGAGCTTGCCGAGGCCCACAAAGTGAGCCCATTGTAATACTTAAAGCTAACTGAAACAGGATGGGGAACCCTCGGGAAACTTGGATAGAGAAGGCGTTAAACCAGAGTGCACCAAGCCGCGCCCCCCTGAGTAGATGATAGCTCATATATCACCTTAGCCTCCATCCCGTGATATATGCATCCTTCATATCGTAAAGACGAGCACACGGAACAAATCTGGAAACCAGATATACTGACGCAGCAAGATACCCGGGAGGCAAGCCCATTATATTACCATCATGGATTCAACATTTACAGATATCTGCAGTTATTCAAATGACACCAACACAGCAGAAGAGGCTGAAATTGCCTCAGCTCTCTCGACGTGCAATGAATGTGCCATAATACTCAGTGATATGCTGTCTGCATGCAGGAATTACCAAAAGGGAACATTTCCGGCCTAGCGCTTGAAATCCTTCATCACACCACAGCACGCCACCTCCCAGATGCTTAAATAACATGGACTCCAGGACTCATCCGCCAAACTAGGGACATGGCTTTGGTCCACAGCTTCCTAGACTGAGGAGGCTGCCCACCTGGGGCAGGTATCACTCCTGTTCTTTTTATTTCTCTATTCCTGTCTGCCTCGCTGCGTTGCCCTTTGCTAGAATAACTTTTTAAAAATCATTATCCAAGTGACCCTGTTATCTGCATTATATGCCTTGTTCCCCTCCATTTGCTATTTGTTACCAGAAATATCATTAACCCTATAGGTTTCTGAACTACATCACTCTCTTCCTGTCTCAAGGTATGCATACATGTTGCCTTTCTGTAGCTTGCCAAACTGTCTTCAGGTCTTTTCTTAAACATTTTTAGAGCGCTAACTCTACAGCCTTTGTTCATCGAATCTGATATGTCTCCGTTTGAAGCTGGCCGTGGCCAGAGCTCCTAAATTGCCTACCACTTTTGAGAGGGGAATCAATCCCTTCGGAACCCATAGATCCCGAGCAGGGCTTTAAATCTATGCTGGTTGGATGTTACATTGCGGCTCTATATTACCGAGTATGTGTGACCCAGAATCGTCGCTCTGAAGCCAGCTGTGAAGCCATCAGCTGGTGCTGCCAGCTTACGCAGCATTTCTGGAATGGAAATCAAACAACTCGAACCCTTGCATCCTAGGTCTCTCCACTTCTGTTGGTATATTCATATAGCATGGTTAAAACAGGGCTGTATGTTAATGCATAACATTCCCTGACTCGTACTCGGTGCGTGCGGAATGTGTCTGCAGAATGTGAACAACTGTTGATGGTCACAGAATAATGGTATCGAGAAAGGACTATGATGCTGTTAGAATGGGTGGCCTTACAACAGAGAACACGAGTAGAGGAAACATAAAATGAAAGGGAAACATCTGTGCCAGTTGCCACAAGAACAGATGCTGCCAGTGCCATCCACTAGTGCTGCAAGACAGCACAAGCAACAAGATTTCAGGTATCGTTGAAGATGCGGGACACAAAGAACAACGCAGCTAAACATCACGAGCAGTAAGTAGAGTGAGAAGCAGAGACGAGAATAACTCCAATATCGGCCAATACAAAAAGACAACGAAATGGAGAAGCAATGCAGTAAAAACGGCAAGCATAGCGAGAATGATGCCTGTGCATTCATAGCACGTAGAACCTAAAAAGCCCCAGGCAGCTTCTATGCTCACCAGGTGGTAGATTACGAGTGCACACTGAGGATGTGCGACCAAGAATAGTCTGTCTGAAGCTGGCGATGAAGTTGCTAACATGAGCTGCAAACTTGTGTTGTAGGCAGTAGCCACATGCAGTGGCTAGGCTGGTTAGCTGGCTGCGCTGCTGCGCTGCTGCGTGCTCGCGTGACGCTCGCTACGGCTGGCGCGTCTCATGCTCGTGCCAGTGTTCGCCTGAGTGAACAAACTTGTCATTTTGAGATCAGGATGGTGCCCGCAAGGAGCTCTGAATGCTACTCAAACTGTGAAGGCACAGTTGTACAACTTGGTTAAAGTAGCTCTTGTTAAAGAACGATAGGTGAAAAAGAAAAAGAAATAACAAGAAGAATAAGATTGGGATGGAGCGCATTTGGTAAGCACTCGCAGATTATGACTAGCAGCTTGCCGGTATCGCTCAAGAGGAAAGTATACAACAGTTGCATTTTACCTGCACTAACCTATGGGGCTGAAACGTGGAGGCTAACTAAGAGGGTTCCACCTAAGTTGAAAATAACTCAGAGGGCTATGGAACGAAAAATGGTAGGGGTAACATTAAGAGATAGGAAGCGTGCAGAGTGGGTCAGACAAATAACTCAAGTTACTGACATTCTAGTGGAAATTAAGAAGAAATGGGCATGGGCAGAACATGTAGTGCAAAGAGAGGATAACCGATGGTCGCTTAGGGTAACAAACTGGGTTCCAAGGGAAGGAAAGCGTAGCAGGGGGCGGCAGAAAGTTAGGTGGGCGGATGAGGTTAAAAGTTCGCGGGTTAATTGGAGAAATATGGGAGAGGCCTTCGCCCTGAAGTGGGTGTAGTCAGGCTGATGATGATGATGATGAGGTGATCAAGTTTTACAAAGCCCTCCACTGCAGTGTCCCTCATACCCCAGTCGTCTTAGGATACTAGACTGTAAAACCAAACCATTAAATGTTTACTACCACTAACCAGCTTCAACTGTTGTCAGCTCAGCTGTCAGTCTGGCACTGCACAGTCTCCCCCCCCCCACACACACAAATAGCAAGGAAACGTGAGGAACCTTAATAGATGTAATACCAGGAGTAAAAATAACTAACTCCCTCCAAGTTCTGAACTGTGCCGCACCGCGTGCGAGCGCCACCTGACAACGCACTCCTGGTATCGGGACCTGCGCACTCTGCCTGGCCAGACACTAAGAATGTATTGCAAGGTGGCACTCGCATTCAACCTGGCACAGTTCGGAACTTGGAGGTAAGGTCTGCTACTTTTGATCCCAACAGTACGTATACATTAGCCAGAAAATGGCACCAACTATTCATCCAAGGCTGGTGAATCAAAGTTCAAATACTGTGAAACAATTGGCTGTCATAAAGGCAGGTGGGGGCATTTGACAGCAGCGTGGCCACTCTGTACATGCGGCCGATCTTCTGGCGTCGTATCTTTTGGTTCTTCAGAAAATCCACAAATGCAAACTCGGTGGCCACCTTGCCCCACTCCACTGCTTAGCGAATAATGCTCATCTTCTTGTTGAACCAAGCTTCATGAGGCTGAAGCCTGCATCCCTCAAATGGCTTGAGGAGCAAGGGTCCAAGAGGGTACGCTAGATCCCCATAGATCACGAAGTTATGGCCTTGGGTGACCTTCTCAAGGTTGTTGTATATGGTTGTCTTCTTGAGGATGCCTGAAATACAAAGCAACTTCAGTATAAAAAATGTACCAGAAGCAGCGCTTGCACTTAGAGGTGTAATTTAAAGCCACTGTCATAGAAATATTATAACTTCAAGTATTAGAAGTAAACTTATTTTATACGCCCCGCGCACTGCCTGTAGGGGCGCCACTGAAAGCCACCTACCGGCGGCTGCCCCATTGCTGCAGCACGTGTAGCAGAAGTTCACACATGTGATTTGCCGTTTGTGCAGGTGCATGGCGATTATTTCCACAGCATCAGAATCACAAAATGAATTTAATTGTTTCAAAGTATATTTCTGTCTAAAGTCGCTGTCGGACTTTCGCCCGAAGCGCGAGAACCCGACCAGCGTTCACGCGAAATGATTGCCGCAAGCAAGAGTCACCAAGACCAGGGATGCGATAAAGCCTATCATGAGTACCATCCCTTTGTTTTGCGTTTTAAAATCGATGCGCACGCTTACACTGTGTTTGGAGAAAAACTGATAAGTTCAGTTAGTTTTCCTGGAGTGCAACATGGTGCTGTTTCGCGTGCCCGATCAAGTGGTTGTTGAGAGATGAGCGGAATAGGCGCTTTGGCCGCACGCTTGTGTGCAGGAAAACATGCTGGACTAATCGCAAATAATTTGCACCATCTTTATTGCATTCGACAAGATTGTAATACGTCGTTGAAATGGCAAGAGTGCATAGTTTGTAGCTCGAACCACGACTATTTTAAGTAGCGCTAGTTTTTGGTGCGACTGTCTCTGCCGCATGCTGTCCCCTCTCGAGCCCCGTTAGATACTGTAGTTGAGAGCGCCACAATACTGGACCTCCACCAACAGATAAAAATTGCACACAACGATTGTGGCATTATCTATTACTGCTTTTGAATGTAAGCTTAAGAAGCGAGTGCGGCAACCCTGGCAGCTCAGAAGCACCTTCTTAGCTTTCATGTCCTATCGCCCAAAGTTAGATATTTACCCCAATTTTTCGTGATGCCTACACACGTAGCTTGTACATATGGCAAGTCGCGTTTGGTATGAAACAAGAATAAAGCTGTAAGGCATTCAGTGATTGTTTGGCATCTGCAATTTTTATGCTGGCGCTCGACTACTGTGCCCAAGGGAGCGGGATCGAATCCCGGCCTCGGCGGTCGCTTTTCGATGGAGGCTTAAAGCAAGGCGTCCGTGTGCTGTGCGATGTCAGTGCACGTGAAAGAACCCCAGGTGGTCGAAATTTCCGGAGTCCTCCACTACGGCGTTTCTCACAGCCTGAGTCGCTTTGGGACGTTAAACCCCACAAACCAAAACAAACTTCTGGCTGCAGACTGATGCCTGTTGGCTCCCACGAATTCTCAATTACATTTGAAAGCAATACAAACATGCATCCAGTAAGCTTAAGGAGCTATACGCCTGCAAAATGAGTCGCGACAAATAAAATACACAACTGCAAATAACTTTCCAGCCAAAAGCTTCTTATTTAAATACAAAAGGGAATGTTAATTAATGTGAACGTAAGTAAAAGTCCCAGTCGGGAGACACATTTAGCAACTCAACCATTGTAAAGGTGTAACATGTGGGGCCTTACTTGCAGAAATAAAATAGCTGCAGCATGCCCATTCAGCAATTGCACGAACTGAAAGATATGCTAGAGCCAGCTGTGCAAAATCTGCACACACTAGCAATGCTTCACAGCTCGCGCATCGTGTGTGTAAACACAGATGTGTACAATGAGTTTTTAAACCATTGAATGTCATGCGTGAAACGTTGTGAGATCCACGTTGCAACTGCTGGCTGTAGATTATGCCGTTTTTGGACGACTCTCAGGGGCTATTATATTTACTAAATTCACAAGAAAATAAATATGCGTATATATGCAAATATATATTTCCAATTACAAATGGGGCATTTATGCAAGGGGACATTCAGAAAATGTCGCAATCATAACCTATTTTCTGAGTCATAATTTTAACCGTATGAACTGAACGATCACAATTTTTATGCGTTAAAGCCTTCGACTGCATAGAAACCCAAGGAGAAAGGTAGCCAGGGAGCCCCTCCTGTGTTTTGTAATGCCGTCGCCAGGTGGCACAACCTCATAGGATACGCGGGGCATATTGTCTGCCACCTATCTCATGAAACACGTATTACTTTTGTAGTGACAATCGCAATCACTAGTAATTCATAGCTCCAAGTACTACCATTTCTGGAATCGATTAATGGTAACTAGCCTGTTATTACGGACAAACTTGCCAAAATTGACCCCAAGTGAGATCTCAACATGTACATTATGTCACCCAAAAAAGTCAGCACTCATTTATAAAAAATAATGAGCATCAAAGAAAACCTGACAAGTTACTAAATTGCGAGAACTGAAACTCCATACCCTGCATTTAATATGTAGATTTTGGTGATGAGCCTTCATTATGGCAAAGCAGTTTGCACCTTCTAGAAAAGCTGCTCAGACCTCTGCCATTATCTAGAGCTACATGTGTCGCTGCTATGCAGTATTGCATCAGAGTGAAAACATAATGAGAACTGTGTTGGTCGGAAGGATATGACAGGTAGCCATGAAGACTTAGTGGACGGTTAAATGAGAATGAGAATTTGGCTAGTTCACCTTAAAACCACTTCCAATGTTAACTTCCTTTAGTTATCAGTGCGCAGCATCTTTAACCCATGGTTACGGTTCTTGATGTCACTTCAATGTAGCATCCTCAAAGATTTCACGCCTCCTGCCTATAATTCTTATCTGGGCTGTTCCCTAAATCCGTAATATGTTCAAGCAGCTTCATACTAAGCAAACTCATACAAAACATATGCACCTACCTGCATCATGCCTCCGGCCCCGAAAAGGCCCATCCAGCTGTCAAACTATGCTATTGGGGCGCATTACGGCCTGGTATTTTTGAAGATGGCAGCGTTTATGACCTGAAAAATCTTCTTGTTGCTCTGATGTGGGTCGGCAAATTTTGCGGGCAGTACCGTCTATAAACCCCCAACAGTTTGTAAGTGGGGCTCCTTTAGCTTGCACGGCCTGCAAAGAACAAGTGACCATAAAATGATTTTGACTGTCACATTTTGCTGTACAGTTTGTTTCAATACTTGCTAACATTACCGCGTTTGAGGCAATGAAAAGTTTTTACATAATGAAAACATGAAACATGATTGATAACTGAATTCAACGTTGGAAGTTATGATGAAGCGGCTACAAACAATTCATACAAAAGCTCTGACACTAAATTAGTTTGGATGGGTTCTCTAATCTTTGTGGGCATGCATTAATGATTCTGATACTGTCTGATGGTTCAGCTCAAGGACAGCTACCGTAGTTACTCGATTCTAAGCATCCCCTTTTATCACGATCGCGATGCCCAAAGTGATGGGGGTTCTCAGATTCGAAATATATAACCCCCCCCCCCCCCCTTCCCCCTTCCGTTGTCTCGTCGATGTCTTGACGAGACGCGCACGAAATTATTTAGCAAACACCATTCACAAAGGCGATTGAAGTGCGCTTGAGGTTCAATGTGGCAGCCCTCTTCAAACTCATTCCGGCCTCCGTTACGGATGTCGAACAGCTGATATCAATCAAAGCAACGCGGGGCCCCGATGTCTACGCTACTAGCCGAAATTTTCTAGGTCCACGTGACAACACGCTGATAGGGTAATCTGGGTAGCTTTCTGTTGGCCTTTGGCGTCCTGCGCCGTCAGCTGTCGTGTTGTGTCGGAACGCAGCAAAACAAGAAGCTGGAGATGGCGCCGCACCTCTGAGCTCCTGCTCCACTGAGTGCACTAGTGCCCTGGCAAGCTTGTCTACGCCCTCTTCCTCTCAAAAACGGAGACTCGTAAAAACTTTTTTCTCCCATAATTTTTTTTTCTGCGGAGTTCGGGGGACGCTTTGAATCGCGAAAATTGGGTATTTGCTGAAAATGCTTGCTCTGCGCAATAACTTTTCTGATGCACGATATCACGCCAGCGTTCAGAACTCATCAAACAAAATTTTCTTACCTCACAGAAGTGTTCTACAGAAGGCACAGTGAGCCACGAATGGGTGCTCAGATCTTGAAGAAGGTGGTCGAAGTAGTGCTCGATATGGGCTAGCACCATATTTACAACACTCTAAATCACAGACTGGTGGTGATTGAACATTACCTCGAGGCCAAAGAGGTGGTTTGGATAGGCCAGCCGCCGCAGTGCCATGTAAAGCGCCTCATGGCCTGGCACAGTCACGCTGGGCGCTGACGAAATAGTTCGGCACCACCAGGCAAGAAGACAGATGATAGAAATCGGTCTTCTTGAACCTGAAGTGCCGCTCAAAATCGCAGTCCTCTATTCTGTCTATATTCAGAAGCAGAGGTGGGCATTTGACCTCAAAAACCTCGACCTCACCTCAAACTCAAAAAATATTTGGCGACCTCACTCAACCTCAACCTCATCAATAGAGGTTGAGGTCCCCCAGGCGACCTCACCTCACTTTTCAGGTGACCATTGGCGACCTCACTCAACCTCACCTCAAACTCAAAATGTGAGGTTGAGGTCGGGCGCTCGACCTCAAAAAAAAAAAATCAATAAATTAAACCGTAACTTAAAGCAAATATACATTTCTCGGTAATCCTGGGGTATATATAGGCTAGCCAGAATTTTGTCGTATGAAGGCTGTATTTTACTCCTAATTTTATACTACAATTATTATCCTGGATAAAAGCAGAGAAACTCTGGACACTACATGTCCAACTCTGCACTAAAGTGGCAATCCTCTCCCCCTCCTCGCCTACCCTTTTGTGGTCGGTTTCAATCTAAGGCCTACATGGGTACCACGTTACTACGCATAAGCCCATAATGCAATACAAAGAGTTTATCCCATCTGGCCCACGTGAATAAGATTAGTATTAGAAATAAAACAAGCCAGTTCTTACTATAAACTGAAAAGACAAATGCTGTTGACCCTAGTGACGACGACAACAATGATGATATGCTCTTTTTCTTTTCTTGCCACATAGCGCTAAACAGACAGGGACACAGCGAGACACACGGGAACGGCGCTTTTGTTTTATCGCCCGTCTCGTATGTTTGGCTGTGTCCCTGTCTGTTTAGCGCTATGAGGCAAGAAAACCGACACCAACGCGCCCAAGCTTTCATCCTTGCTCTTTTTCTTAATTCGAAAAAAAAAATTGATGATTGCTGAGCTTTCTTTTAATACACTGTACATTGCTTTGCGACTGAATACATTAAATTAAGAAAAAATAGGAATACAGTCGTGCCTCGTTAGTATGGAAGCTTTGGTTTCCGGCCAAAACTGTCCATAAAGCGAGTCATCCATAATAACGAGTCATGAATAAAAACGAACAGTATATAATTGAGAAAAATTTTATAATTAATGGCTGCTGTTTTAATTAATTTGGGCATATAAACACAGCCGAGATGTCAATGCTACCCTCTTCTCCATACATCCGTCGACCCGAAACGTCATGTTTGTTCTTAAACCTTGTCAACCATCCTCTTTAGTAGCTGAAGTCAGTAACGCCTAGACAGAGCGTAGATAACTATTTCTCAGTAAACATCTCCCTGTTTTACTGAACAAAACTTCCGTAAGTCATCACAGGTAAAACCTATCAAGACGGAGGAGAGGAAGCACCGATAATGTTGCCGAGGCAGCGAGGCTTCTCTTGAAGCATTTCCTCGCTCACGACAGCACCATTCGCGTGCACATTCCCGAACCACATTAACAAGGCTGACTCCATTTCTTCGAACATGTGCTGGGCGCTGTCGGACTGTGGCTTACGCTGTGATGCCGACGTTGAGCCATTTATCGGAGTCCGGTAGCATATATAGATGGTATACCGTCGACCTGACGAGGCTGAGGCCTAGTTGAACTTGGGTCCAGTCTTTCACGGCTTGGATTGATTGAGATTGCTTTTGCCGCTTGTATTCACAGATTTCCCGCTTCGCGCCCAAGTTCAGCTCCATACTTTTGCGTTTAATTCCCACCATGCCAAAAGTCAGACTAAAGTTGAGAGTTACAGGCTCCTGCTTCTTTGCACTCTTTTTCCCTAGTTAACCTCCCCGACTTTTCGTTCTTCTGATTCTCTTTCTTGCATTGTACTGTTTTTGTAAGGAAGCGAGGGAGTCAAGTTGGCAGGATACTATACAGAGGGCTATCAAACAGCCCTTTCCTGTGCCGTTTGTATGTGTTCCTATGAAACAAACACTGCAAGCTGAAGTACAGTTTAGAATGACGGCTAGCCGGCTACAAAGAGCTCAGACCTTGTCAAGGCCGCATCGTTGACTCAAGGCGAAGCCGACATGCGGATCGCTGTGGTGCAAAATGTGGCAGTTCGGCAGCGCAACAGTGACGAAAACCAGGAGCATGAGAAGGAAGGGCGTCCAGGACGGGACGCCCGGTCCTGTTTGCGTGGTTGTCGCGTTTCTTTTGTCGCTCTACTTCGTGAGTGTGTCTTTACCCTGACCGAGAAACGTTAACACACTTTGTGTTCTGGGATAGAAAAACTTCAGTTCCCACCCCCAATTTTGGCGCTTGTCTTTCTTCTTATTGTTTCTTTCTTATGATTTTACCGGCCTCTCTTCTGTTCACGTTCAGCAGAATTTATTGCGACCACATGTTGCTGTTTTCCCGACTGCGGCCTCTAGTTGCGGCGCTGCCGCTGCACCCAGACATCTCCCGGTTCCCTCCTTTTGGGGTCTTTCTTAGTTAACTGACCCTCGTTTTGCTGTGTACGATCCCTGTCAACCACCCAACTTTTCTCCTCCTCTTCCCTTCCTTTCCGCTCTTGCCCCCCCCCCCCCCCCCTCCTTCCCTCCTAAAACGACGACACGCCTGATTTGGTTCTTTCCAACTCCACAGGACTCGTTCAGGCATCCGACCGTATCGGCTGTCGCATAGGTTGCCGGCCTGCGCACCCTTCTTTAACTTGCGTTCGGACTCCCCTGCTTTTTTCAAACGATGTCCATATTAACGAGACAAAAATACTTGGGCCGAATAGGCTGTGTGCATTCATCCCATCTCATCATTGTTCAGAGAGCGAGTTTCTATATTAACGAGACATAAATACATTGAAAAATCTTCGCCCCTAGAAAAACTGTCCATAATTCGGGTCCTCCATATTAACGGATGTCATATTAACGGGGAACAAATTTTCCATAATAGCCACTCATGAAACCACTTCTGAAGTCTAAATCCCCAACAAAACAAACAAAAGAGGAAAAGACAGCAAAACACCAATTAATCATAAAACTCGGCCAACGCCGAATAAACCTTCAGAAAATTTCGAAGAGGAATGCTGTTTATCTTATGAGGTCCCAACCGGCCACTCCTGGGCGTTAGTTTATAATTCTGTGATCCCGTGGCGTATTGCAAGAATTGGCGAAATTGCTTCTTCGAACACCACGCTTACATAAAAAAATTACAAGGGTCGGAACTGCTAAGAAAAAGGGTTAAACGTGAACCACTTTGCTGTCGCGAACATAGGCTCGCCCGTCAAATTTCGCCGGAGCAAAATGTCCAACTCCCACTCGCCTAAAAAAAACTAAACACACACACACACACACGATATAAATACTTGTACGTCCGAACCGAATACTGGATGCCATTTCGCCAACAATTCTGAGACGAGCTTCTTTGTGGTATTCACTTGTTTTCCTTTGAAGACTGAACTAATAAATTGCACGGTGATGTCTCCGAAGCTGCTTCGCCGCATGCACCGTAGGTGAATCTAGAGAAACCGTTTCCCCGTTAGTGTTATATAGTTACAGCACATAAACGTAAAATAAAGACAAGAACAACAGAAAGGAGGCGAGCAAGCAGCCCGGAGGGACCGCGCCCCCCGCTGTGCACGCGCTCCTCCCTTCGCCGTCCGTCTGTAGGTATCTGGTTTTGCTCATGGGGTGAATGCCGAACTGTCACCAATACACACCAAAACGCAGTGGCGTATGTGTGCCAGCTCCGCTTTCAGAGACTAGATCCCGCTTTCCAATACTTGCAAAAGAAAAAGAAAAAAAAAACTAAATGACCGCACGGGTAAGTGGAAAGGAGGGTTGTGCTATGGGCCTCTGAAAAGATGCCAAAGAGCCTAATGTGAGGGAAGAAGCCTGTTCTCTTTTCGGCAGTGTACGAACTTAATTGACATACAAGAAAATATATTGTCACGTACAAGGTGATTGAGGATATCAAGAATCGGGTTAGCTCCGATACAACAGCGGTGAGCAGCACAGACGCAAAACCCGCAAGCGACACTTCGTCGTCCTTCACTCAGTCATGCGCCACCTGGCAACGCTAGGTGGCATTACCCCCCCTTCCAAAAAAAAGTAAAAAAAAAGTGGAGATGGCCGGTGAGAACGGTGTGCCAAGTAAGAGAGTGGTCACAGGAAGTGGCCGTGCGTTATCGTTGGTAGTACGGCTTCAGCCGCACAATGTGCACAATGTCCGAGCTGGGCTTTCGACGTTTTGAAATTGCGGCGCCGCCTGGAATAACTTCATAACTGAGGTCACTCACACGACGCAACACTTTGTACGGCCCGAAGTAGCGGGAAAGGAGTTTCTCGGACAAGCCTGGACGGCGAACTGGTGTCCACACCCAGACTTGGTCCCCAGGTTTGTAGTGAACCTGGCGGTACCGGAGGTTGTAGCGGTGTGCGTCAGAGGTCTGCTGCCGCCCGATGTGCACACGGGCAAGCTGGCGGGCTTCCTCAGCGCGGATGGCATACTGCTGGGTATCTGGGGGAAGCTGGTCATCATCTGGGCACGGGAGCATGGAATTGAGCATGCTCTGAACTTCACGCCCGTACACAAGTCGAAATGGTGTGAAGCGCGTTGTTTCTTGTTGGGCTGTATTATACGCAAATGTGACGTACGGCAGCACCTCGTCCCAGGACTTGTGCTGCACATCGACGTACATTGACAACATGTCCGCAATCGTCTTATTTAACCTTTCGGTAAGACCATTTCTCCGCGGATGGTACGCTGCGGTCTTGCGATGGGTGGTGTAACTCAACTCAAATATGTGGTCGATGGGCTGCGAAGTGAAAGCTGTCCCTCTGTCGGTAATGACATACGAAGGGGCGCCATGCCGCAAGACTATGTTATGCATGAAAAACTCGGCTACTTCGGAAGCTGTGGCATGAGGGATTGCCTTTGTCTCAGCGTATCGGGTCAGGTAGTCAGTAGCGACAACTATCCATTTGTTTCCGGCCTGCGACAAAGGGAAAGGGCCAAGGAGATCCATGCCGATTTGGTCGAACGGAATACGTGGTGCTCTAACGGGCTTGAGAAATCCGACAGGCTTCAGGGGCGGTGTTTTACGGCGCTGGCATTCGCGACAGCTTCTTACATAGCGTTTCACAGTTGCGGAGAGTCCTGGCCAGTAATACATGTTGCGGACTCGAGCAAGCGTCCGTGAGTAACCCAAATGACCAGACGTCGGTTCGTCGTGGCAAGCAAGTAGAATATCCGCACGGAGCTCGCATGGTACTACCAGAAGGTAAGCTCTTTCTTGGCCTTGGGAGTTTCTTTTATACAAGACGCCTTGCTGCATACAGAATGAACCAATGTGCCAAGATAGGCGTCGAGGGAGCGTCGTATCACGTCCTTCCAGATAATCGATGATTGGAAGGATGTCTGGATCGGCTCTTTGTCGATCCCTGAGCTCAGATGCACTGAGAGCTCCTAGAAAGCCGTTGTCGCCATCGGCTGCAGCATCGTCAGTGTCAACGGGGGCTCATGACAGCGCGTCAGCGTCTTCGTGTTTGCGGCCTGACTTATAAACAATAGTTATGTCAAATTCCTGAAGTCGTAAACTCCAGCGTGCAAGTCGTCCCGATGGGTCTCGCAGATTTGCCAGCCAGCACAAACAATGATGGTCCGTGACGACTTTAAATGGTCGGCCGTAAAGATAGGGGCGAAACTTCATAGTGGCCCACACGACCGCCAGGCATTCCTTTTCCGAGGTGGAGTAGTTCGTTTCGGCGCGAGAGAGTGTGCGGCTAGCATGGGCTATTACTCGCTCGATCCCGTCTTGATGCTGAAAAGGACCGCGCCAAGACCGATACTACTGGCGTCAGTGTGTACCTCTGTGTCAGCAGCTTCATCGAAGTGCGCCAGAACAGGGGATGTTTGAAGGCGCTCGCGAAGCAAAGAGAAGGCCGTCTGCTGCTCAGAGTTCCACACAAAAGAGGTGTCCTTCCTTGTGAGGCGCGTCAGAGGTTCCGAAATTTGAGAGAAGTCCGCAATGAACCGCCGATAATATGCGCACAGGCCGAGAAAGCGCTGAACAGCCCTCTTGTTAGCTGGAACGGGAAACCGTGCGACGGCAGCAGTCTTATCGGGATCCGGGCGTACCCCATCAGCGCTCACAACATGGCCAAGGAACTTGAGTTCTGTATACACGAAGTGGCATTTCTCGGGCTTCAGCGTGAGATCAGCAGAACGGAGCGCTTCCAGTACAGCTCGAAGGCGTTCGAGGTGTTGGTCAAATGTTTCGGAAAAAACAACTACGTCGTCCAAGTACACAAGACAGATCTGCCACTTGAGGCCAGTGAGGACGGTGTCCATCATCGTTTGGAATGTAGCTGGGGCACAGCACAATCCAAATGGGAGTACTTTGAATTCATATAGACCATCTGGAGTGACAAATGCGGTTTTTTCTCGGTCTCTTTCGTCTACTTCGATTTGCCAATAGCCGCTTTTCAAATCAATAGATGAAAAATACTTCGCACGTCACAATCTGTCCAGTGAGTCATCGATGCGCGGCTACGGGTATACATCTTTCTTTGTCACATTATTCAATTTCCGATAGTCGACGCAAAATCGAAGAGTGCCGTCTTTCTTCTTGACCAGGACTACTGGTGAAGACCACGGACTTTGTGAAGGCTGCACAACGCCATCATCCAGCATCTCCTGAACCTGCGTCTGGATCACTTCTCGTTCTTTGGCAGACACACGATAAGGCTGCTGTCGTATAGGGCGAGCGTCTTCGTAAGTAATGATTCGATGTTGCGTGATGGGCGTTTGACGAACCTTGGAGGAAGAAGCAAAACAGTGCTTGAAATCCAGCAACAGTAGCTCTAAGGCCCGCCGTTTCTCCTTCGACAAGTAGCAGTTAATGTCGATGTTGTCAAGAGATGGCTCATTAGTTTCGACTGCCGTGGATGCAAAACAGACCGGATCGTGCGTAACAGGGTCAGCGAAAGCGATAGCAGTTCCCGGAAACAAGTGCCGGTGCTCATTTGAAAAATTTGTGACAAGGAGTGCAGCCCGGCCATTGTGAAGCGACAATAAACTTCGAGCAGCGCAGATGCCTTGAGCAAGCAGGAGTGAATGGTTCGCTTCCGCTACAGCATCGCCGGCACGGAAATCGTCACAGGTAACTTCCACAAGAACACTGCTTCGCGGCGGCAGCGAGACGCTCTCGGCGGAAACGCGAAGTGCGGCATTGCAAGGACTGCTACTATCTCGTTCGGCAGATTGTCCCATCGAAAATGTGACGCTTCTATTTCGCAGGTCGATAACTGCTCCGTACTCTCGCAGAAAGTCAATGCCGAGGATAAGGTGACGGGAACAGTCACTCAAAACGACGCAACTAACGACGAACGCATATCTGTTAATCTGAATACGAGCCGTGCACATCCCCTTTGGGGTAACTATATGACCGCCGGCGGTTCGAAGGTACACACCTGGCCAAGCAGTGAGCACCTTCCTCAAAACAGTCGCCATGCGACCACTCAAAATCGAATAATCCGCACCGGTGTCCACTAATGTATTCACTGTAGTACGACCGTCTAAAATAACAGGAATGTCCAGAGAAACGCTTTTGGCTTCCCTAGGGGACGGTACCAGCAGCTCGCGGTCGGATCGAAACGGCGACGACGGGAGGTCTTCAACGCAGCGACTACCAGTGGCCTCGCCCCCGAAGGTCGCTGTTTTCAGTTTTCCCGAGCAGGGCTAGACGAGCGGCCTTGCCCTTCTCGCGAGGAACCTTGGGTGGACGTCGATGGGCGCCTTGGTGAAGGGGAGCGGGACTGACGCTGCGAACGAGATGAACGCTGTTCCGCCAGGTACTCTTCAATAAAGCGGGGTCGTTGACCAAACCGGGGAGGAGGCGAGTCGATGCGGAAGCCGTGAAGACCGAGGCGTCGATAAGGACAATCCCGGTAGAGATGGCCTGGTTCACCGCAGTGGAAGCAGAGTGGACGGCGGTCAGGCGCGCGCCAAATGTCGGCTTTGCGTCGGGGCAGGGGACGTTCGTTGAAGTACTGCACTGGTTGCACCGAGGGCAGCGGAACTGTAGGCGGCGCGGGAATGGGTGGCGGTGGAGGGGGAGCCTGACTCTGCAGGACTTCCGCATATGTGGGACGATTTTCGGTCCCCGACAGCAAAGGCGGGCTCGTAACTATAGGCGAAAGAGGGCTCTTGAGCGCCTGTCGTACCACCTCCTGCACTATAGCAGAAACGGAAGCTGGCGATTGCTGCAGGGGGTTCCAGAACTTTCTCAGTTCTTCGCGCACGACACTGCGAATTAGTTCACGCAAAGCATCAGGATGCCGCTCGGAAAATGCAAATGACTCTGCAGTTGTGCCAGTATGGAGAGGTCGGTTATAAGCCGCAGCACGTTGTTGTAGTACCCTCTCCATTGTGACGGCCTCCGCAAGGAATCCGTTTACGGTCGAGGGTGGGTTGCGCACAAGGCCTGCGAACAGTTGCTCTTTCAAACCCTGCATCAAGTGCCTGACCTTTTTGTCCTCGGACATGGCGGGATCGGCTCGCCTGAAGAGGCGCGTCATGTCCTCGACTTTGAGGACATGACGTGAGGACCGTGAGGTTGAGGTCATTTTGAGGTTGAGGTCGACCTCATGAGGTCGAAACCTCATGAGGTTGCCCACCTCTGTTCAGAAGGTCATGCGCTCCCAGATTTCGGTGCGGCTCCGGCTCCATTAGGGACACGCATGCGTACATGTCTTCTATTTCTCTCCATGTGAGAGTGCCGAGAAGGAGCGGGTCGGTGAGTGCACTGTACTGTGCCATATCTAGCTCGGATATGGCCTCACGGAAGCCTGAGTACACAAGGAGCCGGCAAAACACTTCGGTGAACAAGGAAGCCTTGTGTCAACAGTTATACAACAGGGCAGAAATTGAGTTGGCTGGCCATGTATCGAGACTGCCTATGCTGCTATAATTTTCAAAAGACGCTGGGCTGTTCGCTAGAACGTAGTACTTATTATTAATATCCAAAGAAATATTATTGACAAGAATTTAACGTCTTTTTACGCATAATTTTTGTAGCACTTTTATATTTATATTGGTTACGGGGTCACTGCCATCATCATCACGTTTTCTTCTAACTTCTCACTGCGGTAACTACGAAATTTACGCCGGTAACTGCGAAACTACCGATACGGTGAAAACGCTATGCTAAAAACGCGTTGTGTGTTTTGCAACGCTAACCGGAAAGTTCACTGTCCGGTAACACGATGAACGCTAACCTAAACACGGTAACAATGTGCTATATCTCTCTGTTAACCCCTCTTGGTGGCCGCGGCGACGACGACAGGAACCTGACCTTTTGTTGAAAGGTTTGGAGGTGCGTCGCCGATCAGCACTGACCCTGCTCGCCGACTTCCCGAGGCAGGCGGGTGACCTTCTGAGAAGTAATGCCAGGGAAATGACCTCGGCCAACGAACGACTTCTCCGGCTGCTTCGCCTTGGTGAAGGATTTCCACCGCTAGCATGCACAAGATCATCGTCGACATCCGAGAAGCTATTCCTAGCCACCGAAATATGTGCGAGAAGGCTCCAGTACCACCCTCGGCAGTGGGTGGCATCTCAAGTCCTTGCTTGTGCAGCGCTGATTGGACTGTACAGATTGAACTTTGTTTTCCCAGCTAGGGAGGTGTGGATAACCGACCATATTTAAACGGCTGAAATTGCCTCCACAGAGAGCTCCTTTTTTGTCCTCCAACTTGTACATATTTCATCATGTAAAAAGCTGTATAAAACATTTCTTCGCCTCTACTCCCTGGCTGCTTCTTCGTCTCAGCTCCACATGGTTCCACTGGGGTGAAATCTAGGCCCCTGAACTACAGTCACACCATCTTCTTCACCTCGAAGCCCATCTCTTCTCATCGCCACTCCGCAGCAGCAACCTTCCGAGCCAGGACTTGGGAACCTCGGCCCGGCGAGAAACATCCCAGGCGAACCAACGGCGCCCCCCTTCAACAGCACGAAGCGAGGTCTGCTAAGACGAAGTGCCGTGGTTATTCACTTCTGCCGTCATGTAACAGAACAGAATATTGCCGCGAATTGTTTAAATCGTTATCTGTTCATGTTCGACAGCCGCTGGCATGCGGCCTTATCATTGTGATTCTGGCGCGCTTATCAATTCTGTACCCCGTGTTTATTCATGCTCGTTGCTGCGATACGACGCGTTATCATTTTCTTTGTCGCGAACGATGCACCGAGGTCTGTCTCGAAGATTCCGATCACTCGCGTATGTTTCTACAATGTTCCAGGTTGTGCTGGTGGCAGTTTGCGACGTTATCTAGATCGTTCTGAGCAGCCTTTAAATTGAGCGCTGACGAATGCGACGAGCATTCTTTGTTCAACGATCGACAAGCACGTTTGTTGCTATCGCCGCCGCCGAGTTGCTTAGTTTTATATTGGGCGTCCACAAAAGAACTAAGCAACTCGGCGGCGGCGATAGCAACAAACGTGCTCTCGCCGTTTGTTGCTATCCAAACGCAGGACCCCTCATTACTCGCGCCTCTTCTAGCAATGACCACTCTGCTTTATTAGACGCGCCGAATGAACTGAAAACCGGCAGGCAAAGCTATTAGATGAGGTCAGAAATATTCGCGAAAAGCAATCCGAAAATGAAAAAACGCTGCAAGATATAAAAGAAAGATTAGCCAAAATTGTAGAATACCAATCCCACGATAATTAAAGCAGATGTAGGAAGTGTTCAGACGCTCGCAGAGGCAAACGCTTGTCAGATTGAGCTATTGCCCGAGCAAACGACGCCGAAGATAGGGCGCGGCGAAACAACCTGGTGTTATACGGGGTGGACGATGAGTGAAAGTTGGTCGAGTTCTGAGTAAAAGATAATCGCCTTCACCAAAGAACATTTGAAACTTTTTATTGAAGCGAGGGACATAGAGCGTGCCCATAGGCTTGGGTGCTTTGCCCCAAATAAAACCAGACCCCGAGTAAAACCAGACCGTTTCTACTGAAGTTTGCCCATTTTAAGGACAAACAAACGCTACTTGCGACTAGCAGAGAAAACAAGCATCCTAATATTCATGTAGCCCAAGACTTTTCTCCAGCCGCCCGCTTAGCCCGGAAAAGCGTGATCGAATTCCAGAAGAAATAAAGCTTTCGCAGTACTCTTCGGCACAGCAGACTAGATGCCGGAAAAGTCACATACGTTTACGATCCGGTCAGCAAGCAAGTTGTTCTTCGTTCACCATAGCAATTGGCGCATGCCAACCATGACGACCAAATGAAATCCATCTCCTTCCTTTCCACTAACATAAGGAGCGTGCTGCCGTAACGTGATATCCTTTCTAACCTTATTGATTCATCAGATTCTAATGTCATATCACTAACTGAGACATGGCTGCATTCATCTATAGATGATTCAGAAATTTATTTTTCCCTCCCACTCTGACTTCCAAGTTTTTCGTGCCGACCGCGACAGCAGACGCGGCGGCGGTGTTCTTATGGCTACTCATCCTGATTTGAATTGCCACCGAATAACTATTCATAATTCTTTAGAAATCGTATTCGTTTGCTGCAGAGCTGAACACCCCCGTATCATCCTAAGCGCATGCGATCGCCCACCTGATCACGACAGCTCGTTCGTGTCCCAATTCCATGACGCACTTTCCTCTGTACGATCCTTGTATCCGCATTCCCCAATCATTATATTCGGCGATTTTAACTTCCCTGATGTTACGTGGCCTGACATCACCCTAACCATTTCGAAGGATAATACTGAATCGACTTTATTAACACATGCCTAACATTTTCGCTATCCAGATCGTTGACTCAGCAACTAGGCATTCTCGTCATTCAGCTAACATCCTGGATCTCGTACTTACAACCCATCCCGATAGAATTCCTCCTCCGTCATACCTAGACGAAGTTAGCGATCATAAAGTAATCCATAGAATATTCCTAACCAAACTTAACCGGGCAGCCAAAACCAACAAGAAACTCACATTATACGACAAAGGTAACTATCGAGATTTCAATGAACTAACAAAGTTTTGGGAATTTCTATCTGTTGATTTTTATGTGCGATCTGTAGAGCAAAACTGGTCAATGTTTAAATCTAAAATGCATGAACTAATCAATACCTATATTCCAAGCGTTGGTTTAATTCTACTCTTAGGCGTCTTAAAAACAAGAAGAATCGACAATTCCGTGCAGCCGAACACACCAATAGTCTAAAAGCATGGCAGAAATACCGAGATACACCCAAACCATATAACGCAGAGGTTACTAAATCCAAACGCTCTTTTTATGAATCCACCCTGCCTAACTTACTTCGCACTAATCCAAAGCAGTTTTGGAATGCAATTAATCTCAAAGATAACGATAAGCCTTTATCATTAATGGATAAAGAAGGAGAGCCTGTTCCCAATGACAAGGTAGCGGAGATACTCAATCTAACCTTTTCCCCCGTTTTCACAAGAGAGCCAAACGATAACCTTCCACTTGTTTCCTCGTATAATCATCACATCATGCCAGATATTACATTTGCATCCCATGGAATCTTGAAACTAATCGAATCTTTAAAATTGACGTCATCAGCTGGTATCGACGGCATCAATGCTAAAGTGCTCAAAAACACAAAGGAAATCACCAGTATTATTTTGTCCCATATTTTTCAGCAGTCATTGTCATCCGGCATCGTCCCTCATTATTCATTCAGTAAGATTGTTCCAGTTCCTAAGCCAGGTTCTACTAACTACCGGCCCATATCACTAACCAGCGTCTGTTCGAAAATCATGGAACACATTATTTACTCGCGTATCACAAGTTTTCGTACATCTGTCAAATTCATTCACCCTACCCAGCCCGGATTTCAAAAAGGACTTTCATGCGAAATCCAACTCGTACTATTTCTTCACGATATAAGTATTAACGTAGACCTTAGCATACCGGTTGACGCCCTCTTCATTGACTTCGAGAAGGCTTTTGACAAAGTCCCTCACAAACGGCTACTACTGAAACTTTCGCAACTAAACCTTAACCCACTCGTCTTCAACTGGATTCAGGATTTTCTCACTAATCGTCAGCAATTTGTAGAGGCCAACCATACAACTTCTACGCTATCTAACGTACTTTCTGGTGTGCCGCAAGGCACAGTCCTTGGCCCTCTCGTTTTCTTAATTTAAATCAATGATCTACCTAATAATATTTCATCAAAAATTCGCTTATTTGCTGACGATTGTGTGATTTACCGTTCTATTAACAGTTCTGCAGATAACGATATTCTTCAGTCCGATTTACAACTTTTGGAAGAGTGGTATCGTAGATGGCTTATGGTCTTAAGCACTAACAAAACTGCGATTGTTTCTTTCTACAGACGACAAAATTACCCTACCCTAAATTATCTTCTGAACGGTTCCAGTGTCTCATCCCTCAACTGCATTAAATATCTTGGAGTTGATATCTCGGCTACCCTTAATTGGTCCACACACATTGCGCGCATAATTGCAATGCTAATAGAACTATCGGCTATCTTCGTCGTAATGTACGCCTGGCTTCACCAGCGGTTAAATTACTAGCTTATAAAACATTAATTCGGTCAAAATTAGAGTATGCATCTGCCATCTGGGACCGCGCTCAACTTAACCTAACTAAATTCAATGAACTTGCTCAAAACCGCGCCGTTCGATTCATCTACTTAAATTACTTGTACTCCACCAGTGTTACTTGTCTAAAAAATAATGCATGCCTACCTAACCTCCACCAACGCCGTATTGTTGCAAGACTTTGTTTGTACTATAAAATGTTTCGTAATTTTCCTTATAACTGTCCTGTTCAGCCTGCTCATTGTTCTTCAGCCCGCACAAGCCACCATAAGGTCGTTTACCCTCCACCTGCTTGCACCGTCTATCATCTTCACTCCTTCTTTGTCAAACAGCTCGTCACTGGAACAATCTTCCCACGAGTGCCATCCTTCATAAAAGCCCGGACCATTTCAAGAAAGCCATATAGACATTGTTTTATTAACACCAGATTGTTTGCCCACCCCTCACGTAAAGCCCTCACCCAAGGGCCCTTGAGGTATCTGAAATAAATAAATAAATATAAATATCTTGTTTCGAGGTTTTGTGCATACATGCAGTGAAGTTTGTTTCCAGTGGTAATTTTTTGCCCTTATCAAGCTGTATGTTTTCATATGTAATATTCCATTGTATCGTCGCATTTCTATATATATGTTTTGGAACTACTTTTTTTTTTGACGGGCCGTCTTTGTTGCGACTATAATTTCGGTGCAATTACTCACAATACACGACCGGTGACAGCTGCTCTTGCGCAATAAATTGAAAGAAAGGACGAAAGGACAGTGTGATTGGCCGTTGCACATGTACAAAAACGTAAACAAAGGTCTTGGATGCGAAAGATTCAATAAAGTATTTGCCGTCAAAGTGTTCATTTCATAGCATTAACGTTTTCATACCGGCGGCATGCCCTGCTTTGCTGGTTTCGAACTGATATAGTTCTCAAGTTCGTTTAATATTTTCTGTACCTGTTAAATAGACAGATTCACGGAAGCATTATATGCTCTTTTATAATAAAATGAATATTTTACTAGTCTTGACATAGCGTAGCATTCAAGATTTCGTTTGCAGCACCTAATACACAATGGTTATTGGCAATGACAGTGCTGCTATTAATCAGATATTGGATCCATCGACAAATTCCATATGGAGGAAGCCGTGCTGCAATATTAGCCCCCCCGAACAACACTTCTGGCTACGCTACTGGCGTGTACAGGTATTGGAAAGCTTACGGCAAGATGCTGTCATGCTCGAATAATTTAAAGATTATACAATCGTAGAAGCGAAAAAAAAAAAAAAATATGCTGCGGAAACGCACCTCGCACCGACCTTACCTCGCACTGCAAGCCTTGACCTTCCCTGTGGAAACGAACCCCTGGAAGAGTTAGAAAGGGCAACGTATTTCTATCTTTTTACAGTTTTAATGGGCAAGCAAAACATACAAAATTGAAATTATGCTACAAAAATATGTTGCGTGGGTATGTAAAAAAAAAAAAGGATCGCCAGGTGGTCGACATTACTCCGTAGCCCTGACTCTGGTTTCGAGGTAGAATTCTGCTCGAATAATTAGAGTACAATCGGAGAAGCGAAAAAGAAAAATACCGTTGTGGAAACGCACCTTGGACTGCAACCCTTGACCTTCCCCGTGGAAGAAGAGCCCCTGGAAGGAGTTGGGCTGGATTCGAGGTTGCGTTCGCAGCACCACCACACCACCGAAGGTTGTGCTGCGTTGTAAAAAGAAGCTCATAGAAAGGGTAACGTATTTCTATCTTGTTAGCGTTATAAGGGACAATAAACATACAAAATTAAGACAATGCTACAAGAATACGTTGCGTGGGTGTGTAAAAAAACATCACCAGGTGGTCAAAATTACTCAGTAGCCCTCATTACGGCACCTCTTTCTCTCCGCTTTCCCTTACACCTTCCTTTCTTCCCTTAGGCGCGGTTTAGGTGCCCACAGACAGATATTGCGCTGTACTTTGCTGTCAACCAGTTATATTTACTCCTACTCCTACTACTACTACTGCTAATACTACTACTATTATTATTATTATTATTATTATTATTATTATTATTATTATTATTATTATTATTATTATTATTATTATTATTATTATTATTATTATTATTATTATTATTATTATTATCATTATTATTATTATTATTATTATGTAAAAAATCAGCGATGAGACGTGCTACTGGTGCAGCTGAGTTCAACCGATTTTTCGCGGGACGGCTGCACTGAATCTGTGACGAAATCAATAAAATTTTTGTTACATGTGCGTCTTTGTCTTGGGCATGGACGGCGTATGTGCTGTAGCGAGCATTTCGACCAATCTATGCATGCCAGTTTTGAGGAAGGACCTTTACCGTTGTGTGCATGCCTCCACTGCATCGACGAGCTCGAGAAGTGGCGCTTTTTGGAGAGTCGCGTCCCATATAGAGCCCTCGCGCATGAGTGGAGCTTGAAAACATTTCGTGTGAGGTTCCCATGCTGGCGCAGTGTCTCGAAATCTCAACACACATCTAGAAAGCTTAAGCGGTGAACCGAAATGTACATTTGCGTCACCTATGAGTGGCCCTGGTCTCGAGACAAAGCATTCTCGTGCCGGCGCGGTAGTGGACACGTGCCTAATTGACGGGACCCGATTATTGTAAGAAAGCGCCTACGTGCGTATTTCTTCGAGCTTCCGAGAAATACTCTTAAAACGCAGGGAAAAAGCGTTCAGCGTTATCTCTGGCCACCGAAACACGTGAAAGTGTGGCGCGTGGTGGGAGGTCGGGGGGTAAGTTGCCGAAGCCTTAGGACAGTTGGCAGGAGTTAAGGGATAGCTGGGTGGAGGAGCAACCCATACGTCTTACTGCACATCGCCATAATATTTTGAGTAAACCGCGAAATCATTGATGCCTAGAAAAGGGAGAGGAGGGCAGACCTAGTAGGGGAAGAAACGAAGCACTTCTTAATTACTGCAGCTTTTTCATTCTGCTTGTGAGAACAGTGAGCTGGACTCCAGCTACAGATACGTTTAATGTAAGGTATAAAAACCCTGTGATACTCATCAAACAAACGAGAAGCCTCCGAGTAAAGAATGCAACCTGTTTCCCATGTTTTGCTGCGGCATAAGTAGAGATTGCCGGCTCTTGATGTGTTAAGCGCGCCGATCCGTCATGCGATCCATCAGAAATGCGCGTAGCGTGCGTGTTGTGTTGACTGTGAACGCCTCGCGTTCCGGCATGAGATCATTCTATATACGTAATTTGTACCTTGGACGAGAATAAAACCTTTTTGAGTCTTGCGGACGCTCTCGTCCCGTCCGCCTCAGGCCTAGCCACCTCTGCCTGCCGCTAGAAGGTGGTATAGTAAGCTTGAAACAGGCACACCGAACATCTTGGCGCGGAACCGTGAGCTTCACCAAAAGGGTTGGTATATATTGTCTTTATAAAGCTCCAATTTTGACACTGTTCAGAATGTCTGCATCCAATTGTGCACGCATGCGCTAAATGTACATTTCGACTATTTTTAATGTCTTTGCATTTGACCACGACTGAACCTTCTGAAGACTTGAGCAACAATGCGTTGCCTTAATATATGGTGATGCGGGAAGAACGCTTTAGCCGATGCTTGCTAAAAAGCTGGTCTGGTTGGTTTGGTTTGGTGGAGGGCTCCGGAAATTTCGACCACCTGTGGTACTTTAACATGCACTGACATCGCACAGCACATGGGCACCTAGCTTTTCGTCTCCATCGAAAAGCGGTCGCCGCCCCCCCCCCCCCCCCTCCCCCTACAACGTGTTCTGAAATGCCCCCTTATTTTTAATTAGAGGCGGCATTCCAGAACACGCTGCGCGGCGCGGGGGGGGGGGGGGGGGGAGTGAAGGCCGAGAGATGTAACGAAAAGCGCAGTTGGTATACACATTGTGTGCTACTATGTATCGGATGCTGCGCGCCTCAGCAAAGGCAAAAAATGTTAAAGATGTGAACGACTAGCGGCATCTACCGACAAGCGGACGAGATGACAAGTGGGATCATGTATCGGAGAGAAGGAAGAAGATGGGAAGGAAGGGGGGTTGGAAGAGAGCGTTCGTAACGAAAGGGCGTAACGTCGGAAGTCCCATTATGCAACCCATTGTAATTCAGTTCAAACATTAAATTTCGTTTCTTTGAGAACGTCGTCGATAAACTCGGATTACTGCATCTTACATGTTATTTTTTCCATGACCCACTGAAGGCATAAACCCACGGAAGATAAGCTTCACGTTCTGCAGAAAGAACTACATTCCAAAATACGCAGAAAGACAGCTCGATTTTGCTGCATTCTCTTGCAAGCTCACTGCCTAATGCTCGGGCTAATTCCTCTGTTTTGTACGCTTCGATTCCCTGGATTTCGGTACTCACATTATCAAGATTACGCTCTCTGCGTGACGTGTTTAGTTGGAGCTTCGTACAATATGACTTGTATACGTATCATGCCTTCGGTCTGAAAATATGTAGTAGTAAGATCTGCTTCCACATGCGGCCAGTAACTAATCGCTCCGCCCCTTTAAGCCTACAGAGTGTTCAGCGCTGGACAGGATTTGCAGCATCCTTTGTACCTTAATTTAGGAGGAATTCTTGGCTGAAATTATTCTGGCAGTCGCCCCCAGTTGACTACTTAGGGTGTCATGAAGAACAAGAAATTTCTCTGTTTACGGCCCCAAGGTTTTTGGCGCAGTTCGTCTTAACCTCTGCGGGGAGAAATACTACACGGCTCTTGTAAGTGATGAGCTGCAGCCTGAACACACTTTATCTGTTACGCTTTCATTGTTAATTTAGAGAAGTTCGGAATGCTATGGGGTCTAAAGGTCCACGTCGCTTGACGCCGAAGAAAGCTGACGCAATGAGCAATTATTTGCACCTAGTTCTACTCAATAACATTGGCACCTATCGGCAATAAGGAAAAATGGCAGTGGCTTAATTAGCTTTGCTATTCCAGGATATACGTAGCGTAGTATATAGAAGCTCAGCCAGGGAAACGTATAGTCTTTGTAAAAAGTGTAGAGCCCAGACGGACTACTTCTGAGCTATGTAATGGCTCTGATTTAGCATTAATGGAGGTCCTTTTCATTGGAGAGGGTAGGAATAAATATCTTCTTAGCATCAAGAAATTTGGAACACCGGAAATGCATTGGAAGCCGCACGAAGTGACTCAGAAGCGGAACCCTGGGCTCTTACACTTTTGACAAAAACTATACGTTTCCGTGGCTGAAATTGTGGTTATTTATGTTTAGCTACGAGAGACATTGGCTGTACACATCTTTTATTCATTTTGCTTGACAAAGACGAATACTGGCCGATGATCTGTGAAGTAGCATGCAGCGGTCTCAATTTTGTTTATGAAGTATTTCGATTTGGCAGAGTTTCCAAAAGCGTGTCAAGTCCCTTAGGTGCCACAGCCTCTCACACACACTACACATGCGACCAAACGGATTGTTCACAAAGTCTTCTTCAAATGTCCGGGTCGCAGATGCTCTTTCGGAAACACGAAGGGAGTGATCAGGCACACGACGTGCCTTCAGATCCTTTTTTGTTTGTTCCCGTTGACTACTATAGGCTCCATCTCGGCGGCTATGCTCCGTCTATTACGCTTGGCAATCTGGCATCACCGCCTGGCAAGCCGTTACTCTCTCTGTTCGGGTGTCTCTGCTGCTCTCGTTGTCTTGCTCTCATTCTCTCTTTGCTGCTGCTATTCGCCGCGAGATCGACCTAGAGGTGGCGCCACCGTCCCTCCCGTAGTGTGGATCGGCAGCCGGCGGCGCTCGCAGAAACGCACGCCAAGGTCTAGGCGCACGCTGCGTAGGTCTGCTTCCGAGTTTACGGCGGGTTTGTTGGCAATGAAAACGTGTCTTCTGCAGTATTTCTGCAATATTGCAGAAAAAAAATCCAAGGATTTCGCCAATGCAGCAGAAGAAGAGCAGATTTTAGGAAAACAATGCACGCTGCCACCAGACTTCTAGATTTACTTTGCACGTTTCTGGCGCTGTACCGCGCTCACGCGCCTAATGCTTGGGCCTGCCTAATGACAGCTTTGTTTTTCTTATCGACTTTTAAACAGTTTGCGCGTGTATCATGCGAGTGAGACCGGCGAATTTAGTGTCAAGCCCACGCAGATACCTGCAGTGCATTAGATTGAATCGAGAAAGCTGGTTCATTATATCGTACTTGACTCGAGGATTAAGCAGGTTAAATGTAGCACTGGCAGGGCACTGCATGGCGAGTTGCTTTAGACTGAGTGTACATCAACTCTGGCCCAGACAGCCACGTACAAGTATTCCCCGAAAATGAGATCACGCCGACACTATACAGGAAACCTCGCCGCACAGGAAAGCTGATTGTTCACGTGTACAGCACTGAGTGGATTGAATTTGCCGAGATACTTTTTGCGGCCACTGTCATAGAATGTGATAGCGTATTACTGCATACGCCACTAACTGTAAATGATTTCCTGAAACCGAGGAAAGTATAAGGGATTTCTGATGTGTGTGATGTTAATATGTAATGGTAAATTAGTACTGTAATTATTTTGTTTTGCAACGCCAATAAATTTCACCGTGTGAGAGAACTTTTACACACTTGACAGAATTTACAATAATCAGCGATTAATTTTCCGTAGCGTTAAAGTGCAAGCTACGAATTACTCGCTGCGAAGACATCGTTATAAACTGCGCATGGGCACTGTCATGTTCTGGGAAGCAATTTTACAGGCTGAAAATTTCTTTATCACTAATTTTTTAGCAGTGACTAAATCTTATGCGAAGTAAAATATTAGGGTTGCTTCCAAAACAAATGCCGGATATAAAACTATTCCGAAAGAAATGGAGGTCATCTTATCATGCGACTATAAAGATGTATTTATTCCCGAACTAAACACTGATATTTAAGCCCGCATGAAGCTGTTTTACTCCCCTTGTCAGAAACGACGAGTTTGCTTGGAAGACAGCACTTGGACGAAAAGGGATTATAATGAGTATAATAGGCTACCAGTAAAGTACATTAATCTAGGTGTATTATGTAATATTTAGGGCAACAATTAGGTGCAGGGAATATGTTTACCAAACGTTCGAGCATTTCTCTAAAGCAAAATGTGCTCACTAAAACTTTTACGGGTGCACAAGAGCCTTCAACAACAACAACAACAAAAAAAAGAAATGCATATTGGCCCGGGTTTAACACATAAAAGCGGCATCGAATATGACGGATGATTGCAGAGGCTGGTTTTGGTGTCGTTTTTTTTTTTTCGTTATTAACCGTCCACGTGGGATTGTTTATTGTGCAGTCAAATCCCACAGCAGAGGAGCGCCTTTCGAAACGGTTGTGATTGAATCCCCCGTTAACGAAATCAGCAGTCGAGCGCCCTAACCATTGAGACATCGCGACAGAGGTTTAAATGAAAAAAAAAAAAACAAAAAAAAAGAAACAACTCGCACAACTCTATCGTGAATACAGAAGGCAAAGTAGGCATAGAGTGGTCTGTTCAAACTGCATTCTGCTATATGAAGCAGTCTGCGGTGGCATATGTTTTAGTAGCTGCGGTATTCCAGACAGAAACGGGAATATGTGATTTCTGAGCGTTTACATTAACTTTTATTGACGGCAGCGACCTGTTTTGCTTTGACACGGCGGTAACGACCGTACCACTCCGTTTGAGACATTGCATGTCAAAGGATCTCAAGCGCCGAAGACCGCGATGGATGATGTCCTTATCCAAGCATGACATGCTCGATACGGACAAGTATATATTTTTTTAATGAAGCGTGGGGTTATAGAGTGTTCATATTTCTTTTGCAAGAGGCATATAGGTAACCAAAAGCGCACAGGAACCGCGAAACAAACAAAAACACTCCTGTACATGCCGCATGCGCGAGCGTAAATCACTGCGGGCTGGCACGCGACGCGAAAACGCATCCACACTGAGTAGGTTTCGCCGCTGAGCCGCAAGGTGGCGACTCTGCTCGATCTCGAGGCCAATAGTGGCCGCCGCGATCGGCTCCGGCGGCGCGCCCTTGCTCCGGCCGTCCCATTCGGCGCGCGGCCCAGAGAAGTGTAATCACGGCCGGTCTCGAGTGAGAGAGCGCTTCTCTTCTCTTACGGCCTCTCCAATGGGGTCTGTTTCAACCGCCCGCCGCGCCTCGGTGGGGTCGCCACCGCCCCACTGCTGCTCCTCCGCTACAGCCGTTAACGCGCAAGGGAAACGCGCGCTCGCTTTTAGCTTCGCCCGCGTCAGTTGCAACTGGCAGGTCCTGACATTTCGCCCCTTATGGTTTATACAAAGTCCGTCATCAACATCGAACATTTATCGTGTACGAGGAATAAAATACAGTCAACAATCCGCTCACGCGCGCGCTCCTTCGTCAGTGCGGCCGTGCACGGCCGAATGAAGCTTCGGGTACACTTCAACATTTTTTACCTCTAAGTTTTGTACAAAAATAAATTTACCAGGCTATGCAATCTGCCTTTGAATGTTTTAAGCAGATGTAGCGCAACCTGACGTGAGTGCATGGGGAACAGTTGGGTGGAGATTCTGTCAACCGCTACCGTTTTCGTTTAGATCAGAAGAGGCACCGGCAAAAATTCATTGCGCGTCTCAGATTCAGAGTAAATAACAAAAATTTACTCATATAGTAAAAATTTCACTTGTTAAGTGGACTGGGCTGTTCTAGCTTTGTTCAAAACGTATCAGTCGGTTGAAAGACCGAAGATGTATATGTAGTCTCGCGACTACTTTTAATCAATGAAATGGGCATAAACAGTTAAGCAGAATCGAAAAGAGCAGCAAACAATAAAAAAAATTTCCTTCAAAGTTACACATTGCACTATATATTCATCAATTCATCAAAATGCGACCTGCGTCTAGAAAATTCAGGCTCAAAATCTTCCTGCACGGCTTGTGCACATAAGGAGTTGGCCTTTCGGTCTTCTCTGTCACTTTCCTGGTATAATTATTTGAGAAGAATAATTCTGAGAAATTTTTCAAATATCAAAGAAACGGACCTAATAACATAGCTGTTGTCAATTCCTTTCTGGCAACTCAGTGTTGAGTTCTGAAATGCTGACTGAATCAGGATCGTAATTGTACTTCGAGAACATTTGTGTGTAGTAGGTGCACGGCAGCTTTTTCGAAAAAAAAAAGGTTTGTCCAATAGGGCAACAAGCTCTGGTTTCGGATAATGCAGTGCATTAGAACATTGTCCTCGTAGAAGAACGTACTACATGGGGCTGCTTCTTGCGCTAGTTTCAAGAAGAATAGCGCAAGCGTAAGACCCGAAGTTGATTAACTAAACGATATATCCAGCGACGTAAGGTGAACCGGAATATGTGACCGCGGAAAATGGGATGGTAGGAGATGTCATCACTTCCTTCCGTGCCTTGATTTTCCTCTCAGATGAAACGTCCGTCTTGACAATGTAGTCATATAGTCATGTGCCGCTAGCTGTTACGGCCCTCGCATCTGGCATGTCATTCCCTTCCGCACATTAACCTTACTTTCCCGAAGAGAGCCTCAATGGGTCGCTATATAAGGCTTGAAATGAGTCTTCAGTGAGAGCGTCCTTCTTTAATGCTTTAGAAGTTTCTTGCATACTTTCGATATAGCAGGTGAACTCATTTGTAAGTCACTGCATCGAGTATCACCTTCATCATTTATTGGCCTTTTTTTACCACTTCGAGCACAAGTGGTGTCCTGAATATCAACCATTTTTTGTTTTCATATTAAGCATAATATCATGTAAAAAGTTCATTAAAGCAATGTTTTTTTTTTGCAAAATTAAAATAATGTTTATAATACCACACATTGCCAAGTATATGAATTGTAATAACACTTAAAACTCAACCCTACAACGTTTACTTTGACTGTTATACTAATACTTCATATCATGCAAGCATTTTGCAATTTACATTACATTTTTATGAAATTATTTTCATCTTCGGTGCTACATGAATGGTTTCGCATCTAGCGCTGAAAGACGGTTTTGCTGTTGCAGACGAGTTGCTGTCATGTTAGCCTTGAAGAAGCTTCGATGTCAACGCTGCTCATTCAGTTTTCTTTTTGTTCCCATTCGTGTACAGGCTTGGGAAAAATTCGGATTAAAATGAACAAAAGTAGCTACCGTGCCGCAATGTATGCCATGCTTGTCGAACGTTTGCTGAACGAGAGTGTTTTTTATATCCGTTCACGTGTGTAGTACGTTGACGACATGCCGCTGCAGCATCTACCTTCTGTGCTCTAATTTCGGGGCTGCACTCACCACGAAACTCGCGAGCGACAACACGAAACCAGGCTAAAACTACCCGCCGCCGCTGAAGCAGACGCGGAGCGAACAGTGAGCAGGTTGCGCCCCTTGCGGTGGCGGAGAGCGTAGCTCAAGGAGAAAAGTTCCCATTGTTCCCGCAGCGATTGAGAAGGCCGTAAGAAAGAGCGCGCGCCCTCTCCCTCGAGACCGGCCGTTGTGTAATTTGCCAACTCCGTAGCACGCCGCGAGGTGGCGATCTTAGCCCATGGTTCAAGTAAGGTTCGAGCGGCGCTCGCTTGGCCGGCGCTGCCCGTGTTTTCTGTCGCGTCTCCTGGGCCCGCTTGCACAAAACAATCTTAAGACTGTCTTAGCTAAGTCCAGACTTAGCTGGAGTCTAAAGAATAGGCCACTAGCATGGACTCTTAAGACTGGAGTCAAGACTGGGCTTCAGTCCTGACTTGAATAAGTCGCTTGTATGATTACGACTCTGGTGCGGTCTTGGTTAAGACACAAGGATGCCAGGTGTCTAAGTAGATAAATTAAGGAAATACAGGGATGCGCTGGCACTGTCCCTGCTGTAAGATGTACACATTCCGTCAATTTTGCGTTGTGTAAAATCCGTGCCATTGCTTTTTGCGGCTTAAGATTGTGTTACGAGGAAAAATGCCCCAAGTGGTTGCTGAGGCCGTTCTGGGAAGTCACTCTGGTGAACATGAACCCGAAGCGTTCGACGTTCGGAACACGAGCCGTCTTAAATAAGCTTGGTCTTTCTAAAGACACCATTTAAGTCTGGACTTAGCTCGGACTTTATCGTGCAAGCCGGCCTTGGTTTGTTGGCACGTTTTCATGCAGGAGAATCGTGTAAACCATGGAGGATGGAAAGAACTCAGGAAAGGTCCTGACATCACTTTTTTGAAGCCGGCGTGGTCGCGCGGCGACCGGACGCTGCAACGTCTCTCCTCCTCCTTTACCCTCCGCATTCTCTTTCTCCGCGACGCTCACGAACCTGGGGCCCTTAGCAACGCTGTTGCTAGTGGCCCGAGTTTTAATAGCAACAGCGATGCCGTTGCTAATGGCCCGACTTGGCTAACCCTAAATTGTGACGTCACTTCCGCCACACTTTCTTCAATGCATTGTGAATGGCAAGGCCTCTCCTAAGTCCATGGTGAAAACGCAGTCAATTTGTTCGACTTGTTCCTAAAGCTACAAAAAGTTGAAGGACATTGTTAACGACGTAGGACTGGCTTTGCATGCAGCTTTTGTAGCCGTTTAATATGTGAGTGAGGAAAGTGTGGCTCTTACCGCACAACGTATTGTCCGGAGTGCGTGCTATGACGCTGAATGTTGTGTGTGTGTGTGTGGGGCAAATGTGGCCGCGTTATACGACAACACTAAGGCACGCTGTTTTGTGCTTTTCAAGCGATTTTTAAGGCACTGGGCAGCTACATGGTATATATATATATATATATATATATATATATATATATATATATATATATATATTATTTGCGGCGTGACGAAAGCTGCATCGGTTCTCTATCTCATCCTTTATTTTTCAGATAAGTGTATAGCTGTGTGCCTTTTTGCCGCTTCGATAGAAAGAAGAAACTTGGAATAAGTTTCCACGAATTTTCTTTAAATAATGAGCGTCGCCATGCATGACTAAAGGCCATATAAGAAAAGATGTGCCGAAAATGACAAATCTGCTAGCAGTGTCCCCTGAAGCCTTCAATTTCAGACTTAGATTATAATTTGGGGTCCACTAAGGTGCGGCGCCTGAAACGGGGTGCGTGTTCGCGGATAACCCAAGCTACATTTAGCCGCAAGAGTCACGCAAACGACGTAAGTTAGAGCCATTCTAGCGAAATACTATTGGTTTGTGGGGTTTAACGTCCCGAAGCGACTCAGGCTGTGAGAGACGCCAAAGCAAGAAAGGGCATCAGAATTATTAAGGGGGTCGACAAGTTCATTAGCCCACTTTTATCCAACGTCGGTGCTACTGTAACCGAGAGGGCTGCATATATCGAAAGAAGCTCGCCTCCAAGCCACTGTACAGGAATGTGCTGCGCGTTTCAAATAAAGATAATGCGAAAAACTAATGCCAAAGATGATGGCTCTGATTCTTTGTAAATAAAGTTCCGTACATCTTCAAATGCTCTTATATGCTCCTGGGTGTAAAGCCCTCCTTTTTGCTTCCCGAGCAAGAAAATGGCAAATTCGCTTCAGTTTCATCCAAATGCAATGCCAGAAAAACCTTATGAATTCCAGGCTGCAGAGCTCTGCCTAGTCCATAATTAGATTGGACAGAGTATTGAGTGGCATCTGCAAGCGGCAAAATATAACATTTATTACAAGCACTTGAGTAAAATCACATTTATGCCATTTCTACACAGGAAAACTGACAGAACTCATTGATATCTACGTATGAACAGCAATTTTAGTCAAACTAATCTGTACAAGAACTGCAGAATGAAAATAAACAGGTCTGCTAGCTCAACTGTAAAACAGTTCGTGTTTTGAAACCATGCACGAAAGCCCGTGCTTCAAAACGAAATCTTTTATGACGACCTAGCTTAGCCTGGTAGTAAGCCTTCGACAGAATTTAAGAATCAATTGCCTAATTGTACCAGCAAGCCACTTTTGTTTTTCGCCGACGGTGCTGTGCGGTAGTTTTCTAGTGCGAGTCGAACACATGCAACGATAGCTGCCTTCGTCATCTGCGCATGTCCGCATCAGGGAAAGCGAGCCATGGGTTGAGCGCGCCGCGGCGCTTTCGAGGGAAGCTACCCGCTTTCTCCGATTACGCTCTCTCTTAGCAAATGAGATGGTCGGAGTAAAGCCGCACTATGCGCCGCTTGTTACGCTCTGCCGGCGGCTGCGTTTAGATCGAAGCGAAACAGAGAGACGTACGTGTGTTGGTGCGATGGCAGTGCACATTAAGGATCCCCAGGTGACCGAAATTACTCCATTAGCCCTAGACTACCGGCTCCTATTTCTTTCTTTCTATTTTCTCTCCCACCTTCCTAACCCCTTCCATTACAACGCGGTTCAGGTGTCCACAGAGCAAGAGTGACAAATTCTGCGTGTTTCTTTTCCTGCGAACCAATTTATTATTATTATTATTACTTTTATTATTACATTATTTATTATATTACATTATATTTATTATTATTATTATTCTTGTCTAGGTCATCAATCATTATTTGCAGTTCATCCCCCGAGTTACTTAGCATGGCAATGTCATCAGCAAATCGCAGAATACTGAGGTATTCTCCATCTACCCTTATCCCTAGCTGCTCCCATTCCAAGTCTCTGAATACTTCCTCTAAGCAAGCTGTGAATAGTACTGGGGAGATCGTGTCTCCTTGCCTAACACCTTTCTTTAGGGCAGTTTTGTTACGTTCTTTATGCAGAGCTAGGGCTGCTGTGCAGCCACTATATACATCTTCCAGCACTTTCACGTACCCCCTGATTTTGCAATGCCTGCATCCCCGCCGAGATTTCAATTATTATTATTATTATTATTATTATTATTATTATTATTATTATTATTATTATTATTATTATTGAGCTGTGCACCTTGGCGTCTCCGCTTGGCAAGACCTTTTTCTCTTTGTTCGAACGTCTCTGCTGCGTCGGCAGTGGAGTCGGCACGCGGCCGCGGCGGCCGCAACCTCTGATGTCATGCTCAGCGCACCTGTTGCTCCTCTCCGGTTTCCGCGCATGCGCATTAGTGGCCTGTCTTACACACGACGAAATGCGCTGCTGACTAGCGTATTGCAGCTCTTGCTACAAAAGCGGTTTTGGCACCATCACCTCCTTTAGAAAGATGCCTGGGGCATCGCTTGCTTACCTATTGTAGCCGTCCCTTACAAAAATGAGTTTTGAAACTCTATTGTTGGACTATTGACCGCCTTTTGAATTTATTGAATTTCGATAGACATTCAACCCCAGCTGAGTGCAATCTTTACAGGGCCCACAGAATTTTCATTGTGTTCTACGCAATAGACTTTTTGTGCTATTTTTTCTATGTGCTTTTTCTTGTCAGTTTTCAACGTTCACGAACAATTAGCGTGTACTGTTCAAGCTGACCCATGTTTTTAAGTAGTTTTAGGCACAAATGATAAGAACATGATGTGACAATTTCGTTATGAATTTTTGGTCTCACTTGTAATCAACTATTGGCCACATTCTGCAAAGGGAAATATAAGAGCAGCATGCAGTTTCGTGCTCGTTCATGTTATATAAAAGTACATAATAACGGTGCACACTTAGCTCAAGCTTCGCAACACAGTGAAAATATGCCCTAAAAACTTCATGATGGCAAAGCCTCCACTAATAATGCAAATACATCGTTGAATGTCAGTCAGAATCCGTAATGAATCAGCTTCTGTATGTCGCAGAAGGTAACTTTAGTGGTAGGACATATTTTATATTTATCATAAAACAAGTTCAGTGAGTCATCATACTAACAAACAGGATCCTAGATTGAACCTACCATGTAGGGCAGGACAGAGCTTTTTTAAACCAGTTGCAAAGTTCACTATATATATGCTTCAGGGTCTGACATTCTGCCCAAGCCTAGGTATTTTTGCCCGTAGCTTTTGCCGCAAAATGAGGTGCAGTCTGTATTGGAATCCTGTATGTCTTTGGAGAATTTAACTGTTATTTTTTTCTTTTCCTTCCTTTCTTAAAGTGGACACCATGCTAAAATGAAGTCACTTTAAACATTGAGGGGTTCTAATAATGACGGATTGATCCCACGCATACTATAGAGTTAACACGCATAGCAAAAACAATCGCATATGAAATAAAAAGAAAAAAAAAATAGGATTACACGCGTCTTCTATCCGCGACTCGTCTTTTCAAAGAAGCATTCGGCCACTGCCTTGCTACTGTCCACACCCATCTTTCCCCCGTGCCGCGAACGGCGCCAGCATGTCCGGAGGGTCGAGAGTTACTTCCTGTCGGCTGGGGGGAAAAAGGGGGAGGGGGGGAGGGGTTGCTCCCTCTGGGTCTCTGCTCTCTGCCTTCTCCGTGGTTTGTCTTCACGGAGATGACCTTGGCTGCAGCATAGCTCGCGCAGCGGGGGCGGCGGCTCCCCCTTTTCACCGAAGCTGTTCTTCTGCGCGCCGTTTTCTTTGCACGCAGACGCGGGTACGCTGAGTGCGGCGATGTGCCAGTTCAGTTGGCGTTTTCCCGCCACCGTGGTCGCATCTTGCACTGTGAGCGAAGCACCGTATGTAGGTTTTTCGCTGGTGATTATCACGAAGATCGTTTTGTTCAAATTTGAGCGCGAACGTACGCATTTAAGTCTTCGGAGGAATCCGCTCTTGGGTGGCAGCTTCTGCGCAAGGAGGACGTGTTTAAGAAGTTCAACAGTCGCAGGCGTTTTGGATTCTGGGCGAAAAGCCGGCACGGGCGGAGGGAGCGTCTGCACTTTGGTGAGAGTTTTACTTTTTCCTATTCGTGTTTGTGCCAGTCTTGTACAGTGTGTGCTACAAGGGGAAGCGAGCATGTAAATATTTCTAGCAGGCAAGCCAGCCTCGTCGGAAAAAAGGAGGGAGAGAGAGAGAACCAGGCTTGTCTCTAACGCGGACGCTGGGGCCGATGGAACGCCAGTTGGGATGGCGACATTTTCTTTCTTTTACAAGGTGACCGTTTTTGACGGATTGTTCGGCACAGTGCTGTACTCTTTCGATACGCTACTCGCGCTGAGACGGACACATTATCGAGATCATAATATGCCTCTGTCACACATTGTGGATTATTGAATCTGTGCAGCTCCACCATTTTTGCAGTGTTTGTTTTTGTTTCCACTCATTTTGGTGCCTATAGTTGGTAATTCTGCTTCAAGTTTTCTGGGTAGTAATGCTTGTGACTTGCACTTTGCTATTTATATTCACAATAGGATCTTTGACGGCAGCATATATTGTTTATCAGGGAGAAATGAACGATGTGGTAGTGCTGCCGAGCTGTGGAAGCGGCGGTCGATGCCGTCTAAGCAGTGAAAGACAGTGACAACTCATTTTAGACAAGAAATTTCTTGAGCTATGACGTGGAGCAGCGCACAAATGCCTTTCCTCTATTTTTAAGTTAGTATATACCGCAACTTAATTATGATTTATATTGTTTATTTCAGCATCACATGCGAGGAGTTCCCGGACGTATCAGCGTTTTACGCAAAGAATAGCCTGGCGTCATACCTTGCATATGAATTGAAATAAAGCAAATAAACAGCCCAGCTCATGTTATGGGTTCACCAAAGATGCATATTTTTTCTTTCTCATTAACGCGCATTTTTTATTCTGTGTTCCCTTTCCGCTGCGGATTAACAGAAAATGCTGCGTGATCAACGGTTAGCCAGGAGCAGGCACGAGGTGGTTTACATTAATGCAAAAGTAGAACAGCACATATCCTTGCTGCGGTCAGTCAACACATTCTATGTTCTGCTCGATCAATCAACAATTTAGTCAGTTTAGTGTAGGTTAATGAGTGAGTAAGTATAATGGGGCTTAAAAGATCAAGATCTGTTTTGTTCTTTTATGCCTCACTATGCTTATCATTAACCAGCACTGATCAGACAGGATTGTTGATTGGTCGGGCAGAACATAGAATGTGGTGACTTATCGCAGCTAGGAGATGTACTGTACTACTTTTGCATTAATGAAAATCACCCCGTGTCTGCTCCTGGCAAACCGATGGTCGTGTACTATTTTCTGTTGTTCAGGAGTGGAAAGGTAGCAGAAAATCAAAAAGCGTCACTTGCAGAGTTTCTGAAGCATTTGAGCCTGAAATCAACAAAATTTCAGTTGCGCGAATTCCAAAAGCGCTCTTAAGAAACACATGGGCCACTATTTCATAAGCGCTCAACAAGAGGTCAACACTGCATCATCCAAGATGTTGCCGATTATCAACAGACTTTCAACAGCGTGTATTGACACAACGCTTTCGAATTTCTATAGAAACCCTACATGCATTTTTGTAAGGGGTTGCGCCATTAGTTGCGGACGGTCTTCAAGAGCTGGCGCTAGCTATGTCCCTATCTTTCCAAAGGGACTTGGGGTGGTGAGCTGTCGAAGAAGGAGCCGGTGTCCGGAAAGGGCATGCGCAAATAAGTGTTGCAGATGGGCGCCGCAAGGGTCGCCAGCTACTACCTCATGTAGAAAGGAGGAAAAGGAAAAATGTAAGGACATACGACATTCGACGTATACGACAGGCATCTTTCTAAAGGAAGCGATGTTGGCACACACTTGCGCCCCGCCACTAAGGGTACGATGCGACAGAGTTAACGAATCCTGTCTGCGGAAATCTGCAGATCCTCCTTCACGGACATGTGCTTTGCTACTCGCTTAATCACTAATTCCTTCATTTGCACGCCTATTATTTCGAACATAATCATCCGCATACAGACGCAAGTTGCCACATTACGTGGAAGACCACCCGATGTTGATGTAAAGTTCTGCTTTACCCAGGCTGCGTATTGTGTCGAGTTTTTTGTCACATAGGCAATTAAGGTCATCATGCGTCAAACACAAGGTTGCTGAGCTACTTTTATTAGTGAAAGTGAAAAGTTGTTAGAAAATTACAGCTTATTTAGGATCCCTATTTCTTTAAGATAACTAAAAACGTAAAATTTCAGCACGTGGGTTGTTTCCTAACAGTAAGCAGGGGCGGAAGAGTTGTGTTCGTTATAGAATCGAGTAAAATATTTTTCTTAACTGTTCAAGTTCTGTGCACGAGATCAAAATGTGGTTCATGGTGAGATTATCTCCACATTTTTCGCATAGAGGTTTTCTGAGTAAAATATTGTGCGTCAAGTGTGTATGTCCAATTCGAAGACGGCACAAAATCACCTCATTGAAATGGTCCTTCTGTGTACATGAATTCCATTATCCTATTGTGGGTTTTATTGCGTTTAACGTATTTCGCACTACAGCTACATAGACGGCATAAAAGTCTGCAGTAAATATTGATGCACTGTTCAGTTCAGTTCAGTCGTTCAGTCGTGTCCGACTCTTCGTGACCCTATTGACCATGTCACGCCACGCTTTCCGGTCTCTCACTATCTTCCTAACATCACATAACTTCATCTGCAGTGCCTCGAGGATGCCATCTAACCATCGCGTTCGCTGCCTACCCCTTCTCCGGCGACCCTCAACCTTTCCCAACACCAAATCTTTCTCCAGCGATTCCTCTCTTCTCATCAGATGACCAAAGTAGCTGAGCTTTAACTTTAGAATTTGACCCTGCAGTGAGCAGTCAGGGTTTATGGTCGACAATATTGACTGATTTGATCTTCTGGCAGTCCAAGGAACTCTCAAGAGTCTTCGCCAGCACCACAATTCAAACGCGTCAATTCTTCGGCGGTCAGCCTTTTTAACAGTCCAACTCTCGCATCCATACATCACAACTGGAAAGACCATAGCATGAGTGATGCACTGTTAGGTAGCCCTATTACTTTTTTCCTGTTGTCTTACACACCAGCACATTCAACATAATTTGCTGTTTTTCAGCTATCTGTAAAATAATCTGTGTAGTTCATATATTTCTCTCACAGTGTTGAAGGAAAGAAGCCAACAGTAGGCGAGGCCAAGGAAAGCGTTGGGGATGGTTTTTGTCTTCTTTTTTTAAAATTGTTTAATTGGATAATCAAAGAAATTAGTAATGTAGTCTGTTTAGGGGAAAGATAATTAAACACAAAGTAGAAGAAAAACAACGTGCCGATGGTGGGAACCGAACCCACGACCTCCGAATATCGCGTCCGGTGCTCTTCCAACTGAGCTACATCGGCCGCTGTCCCCCCTGCTACTTTCTTGGGTATTTATGTTGTCTGTATACGAACCTTGGAAGTGTTCACCAGCGCCACCCTCAACCATAGCGGCGGACGTAGAACGTCCTTTGTTACCGTCAGCGTCACGTAGAACGTGATCAAGAGCGAGGGCGAAAGCTGTGCTAGAACCCTCTTACGCTACCTATGACCTCAAGACCGCCAGAACCGAGACCCCCGTAAGCTACAAGCAGATCAATTAAGGGGAAATGAGGGTGCTCGTTATAATACATGAAGGAAAGAAGCCAACAGTCGGCGAGGCCAAGGAAAGCATTGGGGATGGTACTTTGTCCTTTTTTTAATTGTTTAATTGGATAATCACCGAAATTAGTAATGTAGTCTGTTTAGGGGAAAGATAATTAAACACAAAGTTGAAGAAAAACAACGTGCCGATGGTGGGAACAAAACCCACGACCTCCGAATATCGCGTCCGGTGCTCTTCCAACTGAGCTACATCGGCTGCTGTCCCCCTGCTACTTTCTTGGGTATTTATGTTGTCTGTATACGAACCTTGAGAGTGTTCACCAGCGCCACCCTAAACCATAGCGGCGGACGTAGAACGTCCTTTGTTACCGCCAGCGTCACGTAGAACGTGATCAAGAGCGAGCGTGATCAAGGTTCGGTTCCCACCATCAGCACGTTGTTTTTTTCTTCTACTTTGTGTTTAATTATCTTTCCCCTAAACAGACTACATTACTAATTTCTGTGATTATCCAATTAAACAGTAAAAAAAAATACATAAAGTACCATCCCCAATGCTTTCCTTGGCCTCGCCGACTGTTGGCTACTTTCCTTCATGTATTATAACGAGCACCCTAATTTCCTCTTAATTGATCTGCTTGTAGCTTACGGAGTTCTCGGTTCTGGCAGTCTTGAGGTCATAGGTAGCGTAAGAGGGTTCTAGCACAGCTTTCGCCCTCGCTCTTGATCACGTTCTACGTGACGCTGGCGGTAACAAAGGACGTTCTACGTCAGCCGCTATGGTTGAGGATGGCGCTGATTAACGCTCTCAAGGTTCCTATACAGAGAACATGAATACCCAAGAAAGTAGCAGGGGGGGATAGCGGTCGATGTAGCTCAGTTGGAAGAGCACCGGACGCGATATTCGGAGGTCGTGGGTTCGGTTCCCACCATCGGCAAGTTGTTTTTTCTTTTACTTTGTGTTTTATTATCTTTCCCCTAAACAGACTACATTACTAATTTCTGTGATTATCCAATTAAACAATTAAAAAAAAGACAAAGTACCATCCCCAATGCTTTCCTTGGCCTCACCGACTGTTGGCTTCTTTCCTTCATGTATTATAACGAGCACCCTCATTTCCTCTCACAGTGTTAGGTATTCTTGTTATATGTGTTCATGTGGTGTTTGCTCTTTTTGGAAGACTGTCAGTGTGAGATCACATATGTATAGGGAAGGCCGTACCAGAGCGGCAATGAATATTATCTCTGGGCAACATTTAAAAGTGCGTCCAGTATTCTTAAATCTTGGCATATTTCTTTAAAAGGGAGTAGTAAGGGCCTGATTGAACAGGGTTTGTATGTATGCATATGTAAGCGTCGTCCTCTTGTCTGTAAGCGGTGGTTCATTTGTTTCTTCGTAGATGCGTTTAATGGTTGATGCTCTGCATTCACCATTTGAAAGACGTAAATCAAGGTTTGTATTGGGTGCAATCGCTTTAGATATGATGGTCTCGCAGAACCATACACAATACAACCACAATCTCATCTGGAGCGTACAAAAGAGCGGTAGATGTGTAACAGGCATTTTCGATCAGATCTCCAGTGCTTCCTTGAGATAACTTTGGGTATGTTAGAGAATTTAGAAGCTTTCTTTTTAAGGGTATTTATATGTGGTAGGAATATTAGTTTTTCTTAACAAGTTACACCTAAAAATTGATGTTAAGTTTTGAAAGGCAATCTATTTTCTTTCAGGTATAATGTGGGGTTGGTCTCTATACCTCGTTTCAGTGAGAACACCATTGCCACCGCTTTCTGAGGGGAAAACTGGAATCAATTTTTATCTGCCCCTGTTGTTAGCTTGTTTATAGTTAACTGTATTTGTAACTAGGCTGCAAGAATCTGTTCGCGAGGTTTTGGAGTTGCGCGTGAGTACAGATCCAAGGGTGTCGGAGGGTTTGATTCCCACGTACCTCCCCCTATTGGCAGCTGCTGCCAACTCGGCTATGCCATGCCATCTAGTGACGTCGCACAACACGCCGACCAGTCAGTGTCTGGGCATGCCACCTGCCAGGTCATCGGCCAGAGAAGGTTGTTCATGTTTTATTGCGAAAGGAATACTACGCCAGGTTTAACCGCTCGTCGCTGTGTGCCGTGTCCGTGACCGTGGTCCCCAAGCAGGAGCGGCCAACTTGGGTATCTCGTTTCACAAGGGACGGTTGTGTCAGAATCCGCCTGCCAGGACCCTGGCATTCAAGTTACCCCTACAGGCCACTGAGGCACGTTCATACGGCTTGGTTAGGGACTTTATATGTGGGCTGGATAAGAAGAAGAAGAAGAAGAACGCTTGGTCACCCTCAGCTAATGCTCTCGCTCCTCAACCTTCTAATTTGTTTTGCTTATAACGCCAAGAGCATCGACATCGGGTTTTGTGGATAACGCGGCCTTTAATGCTATCGCATTACTATATCGAATGTTAAAACTGTTAGGATGAAGTTGAGGGAAGGCTGAAGAAGGGTTACGGCAAAGGAAGACCAGCAAATTTTACGAAGTGAGGCCATATAATGAGCACTGCGCAACTGCACTTTGTTTCAAGAGCTATTTGCACCCGCCGTGGTGGTGCGGTGGTTATGGCGCTCGACTACTGTGCCCAAGGATGCGGGATCGGATCGCGGCCGTGGCGGCTCCTTTTCCATGGAGGCGGAAAGCAAGGCGCCCGTGTGCTGTGCGTTGTCAGTGCACGTCAAAGAACCCCAGGTGGTCAAACTTTCCGGAGCCTTCCACTACGGCGCCTCTCATATAGCCTGAGTCGCTTTGGGACGTTAAACTCCATAAACCAAACCTAAACGAAACGAGCTGTTTGCAGCATTAGGAAAGGTCAGAGCGAGCTAATCATAGTGGCGCGCGCAAAAAGATTGTGTTTCTTCCACTCTTCTATGCCGTTATCGATAGGAACGTGGGAACACAATCATGTAGTGCGCGTCACCGTGTTTGACTTAGATCGCCCTTATGTACCGTAATGCTGGAGTATGGTTGTGGAAGAGTACAGTCCAGCCACGTCAGCCCTCAAAAGCACCGAAGCTTTTTAGGTGGATGCGGTTAAGGTCGCTGAAGTGCAGGTCGGAGTTCGCAACAACTTCGTTGTCGGTACCAGGAGCGGGATCAAAACGAGGCTGGTACAAACAATGTGATGGCTGATTAAAGATATGTAATACGCCCGGTTGGTGGTAGCTTTTATTTCAGCACCTGCTAGAGCGCATAGCCCACCAGCAATCACAGAGTCAGAGTTTACATCATGATTATCGTCATACCTCCGCGATTTCGGGACCGCGAAATATGGAGTTGAAATAAAAGAGGCGCTAAAAGATTTTTCAACGTCGAATTGAATTTTTTTTGGCAATATAAATACGTCTTATGCTGGCGGACAAGCGACAACAAAAGGTACGAAATGGTGAACTATATATCGGATTTTATTAACAAAAATTCACGGATCTCAGAGTCCCTTTGACAACAAAAATGCCAATCAAAACAGCATGTTTTGGGCGGCTTAGGAGTAGTCAGAACGCTGACCAATCGCGCGTTTTCTACGAAAAGATCTCAGGGCAGGGTGACCTTCCCTACGCTCTTTGATCATAGAGGTCAAGGCTTGCTTTTGCGTTTCGCCGCCTAGTGTAGAGCATCACAATTGTGGAAGTCCAGCTTCATTGACACCATTTATTGTGTGGCAATATAGTAATAGAGTAAAATATACTGTTACGAACATGCTGATTGGAATGGTTCACCAGTTCGATGAGTCACAAAATCTCGCTTTTACAGGTTGTCCTGCGCTCGCAATGACTAGTTAAGACTGGCGTAAAAGACCAATTGGTTGTGTTTCCGACAGTTAATATGACAAAAAACTACAAGTTAACCGTTATGGTATAATCATACGGGTGAGCGAAAATGTGCGGTTCATAAAACATTTGGCACTGAAAAATGAACCTATCCAGAATTTCTACGTATTACACGTTTAAGAATCCTCACCACTGCGTTTGAAGGTCCTCCGCTTGCATGGTCACGCATGATGCGCAGCAGAGCGTCGAAGTTGTCGTTTTTCACTCAGCGACGAAGAGGTATAAACATGTTGAAAGAGCTTCTACCGTTTCGGATGCTGGTTCGGCAGTGATAATTAGACGCCATCGAAGAGTGATTGAACGCACCGATGTTGGACGCTGAAGCATGTGGCTTCTCCCATGGGCGGACTCGAGTGGTGGCGGCGCTTGAGTCCGGCCGTGCTTCTTCAAACTAATGTTACTCACTGGACTGTTCGAATAACGTTCTGACGCAACTTTTTTTCTTGATTCTGGTTCCGCTGTACGAGCTATGCAAGAATGAATAGATGGGGCTACGCTACACGCGCGTGTATTCTAGCCGGAAGCTCGTCGGTAACTGGATACAAGAAACAGTGCGCGGGAGAGCTCTTGCGGCGTAGAGGTAAAGGGGCGGGACGGCAGCGCAGCGGCGGCTCTCCATGTAATACGGCTCATACGGGAAAGTCTGCCGTTCTCTTTTCAACGTGAGCCACTCATCTCTTCATTGCTGGCCAATGCGGCACGCACTCTTGTAATAAACCTTTCATGCTCGCGCAGATTTGACTTGCCGTTAACCCCTTCGAATGCAGAAAGCGAATCACAACGCGCTTTGCGACAATGCTGGAACTTCCAGGCATCACTATTTTGACTGAAACACTCGGAAGCCGACACACAGCAGCACGTGATATGAAAATTGCATTTGGCGATAAGTATAATAAAAAAGAATTCCCTTCAGAAATACATAAAAAAAACGAAAGCAATAAATTTTGTTGAAGTGCGGCTGTCATAGATCTGGGAGACTTTCGTGCTGAAGTTGCTCTGAAGTCTGGCTAGAAAGTTATGAGAGAGAGTGTGACGTGATTCGGCGCACCGTTTACATGAAACGCGGTTCGTTCCTTTTGTGACTTGTTCGCTTCACGGCCAGCAGCTGCAGGAGGCCGCTTACCGGCTTCCACGCTAGCAACCTTGCACTGCGACGTCGTTGAGAGGTCTGTAAAACTCTGCGTGACCCTGTCAAGGGTCAGGTCTGTTGTCATACCTCGGTATTCTTGAATAGTTCCAGTGGCGACGCCCAGCGTACGCTGTCCGTCACGATGTTGTTGAGGAGTCTCGCGTAAACTTGGCGCACGGCAGCCGCTCTGCCCAGAGTATATGGAACTTGAACGACGCCGTGCCGCTCGCGTTTGTTGGGCTCGTTGGACGAGTTCCGTGTTTACGTTAATCGAAGGCAACATTACTGGGTAGCACGTCATTTACGGCCCGTTCTAATTTCACATTGGCGCGTTACTGCACTTTCTGCTGGACAATTGACCTTTAATCGCCATTTTTGTGCACTGCGGTGTCAATCTTGACAATTTTGTATGCTTAGGGTGTTTGTATTTGAGTGAGTATGTGGATACACCCAACAATGTCGCTATATGCGAGTGCGCGAGTTTTTGGCGGATGGGTGACAGCTCCTGCAGATGTTGATAGTGAGTTTCGCTGGGGAATTCCTTCTCTTTGACATGATGAATGAACAGCGCTACAGACTAGGACGGAGGTCAAGAACAAACAGGACGGACGCTGACTCGCAACTGAAGTTTGTTGAAAAAACACAGTATAAGTATCCCAGCCAAGCAGCACCAAACCACTCATTAAACAAAGACCAAATCATGATGACCCGACACACACCCCACCACGTTCAAGAAACCAAACCTCATAATCTGTTAAAGCGATTGAGGGTTCACTAACACATTGTTCACCTAATCGCATGATATGCCTGGCCTCAATGATTCCTCGGTTAATCTGTGCCGGATGGCCATCCAAGATACCTGTCTGTGTTAGAAAAGGATGGCAGCCATCACACCCCTTACAGTGTACAACCAGATTAGATCATCCACCAATCTCTAATGATCTCTCGTGCTCTCGTAACCGAACATTGATACACCTGCCTGTTTGACCCACATACACTTTATCACAAGATAACGGAATCTTGTATATCACTCCTTCTTGGCATGGAACATAGGAAAACTCATGCTTCACCGGACACCCGATTTTTTTCGCTAATTTGTTCTTAACTATGTTACATATTTTTGACAGTTTATTTGGTGCTGAGAAAACCGTATTAACATCAAACCTTCTGGCTACATTTTTCAAATTGTGTGATAGACCATGCACATATGGCAGGGCTACATATCTTTTTGTATCCCTCTGTCCAGCCCCCTCATGCTCCCGTGAACCTGCGCACGACTGTTTTACTTTTGTGATTAGTTTATCGCGTATTCTTAATATGACATGAACAGGAAATCTTGCATTCGCTAGCCTAGACAGTTGTTCATTAAAGCTAATTCGCATTTATGACAGCGTGATTTTGACAGGACTGCCCCAGGCTGGACAGAGCGATGCCATCTTTTACGAGCTTAGAATGTTGCGATCTATAATCTAGCAGCGGCTTTGCACTCCTAGGCGAATACCGCCAACATACCGCCGCTGCTAGATTATGGATCGCAGCATTCTAAGCTCGTAAAAAATGGCATCGCTCTGTCCAGACTCATAATATGCGAATTTCATAATATGCGAATTAGCTTTAATGAACCCTTGTCTAGGCTAGCGATCGAATGCAGGATTTCCTGTTCACGTCATAATAAGAATATGTGATAAACTAATCACACAAGTAAAACAGTCGTGTGCAGGTTCACGGGAGCAGGAGGGGGCTGGACAGAGGGATTCAAAAAGATACGTGGGCCTGCCATATGTGCATGGTCAATCACATAATTTGAAAAATGTAGCCAGAAGGTTTGATGTTAATGTGGTTTTCTCAGCATCAAATAAACTGTCAAAATATGTAGCATAGTTGAGCACAAAGCAGCGAAAAAAGTCAGGGAAACACGTGTCGGGTGAAGCATGAGTTTTCTTATGTTCCATGTAAAGTAGGAGTGATGTACACGATATAGCGGAAAAAAGACGGGGACGACTAACACAGATGTAGACAGGACAGGCGCCTGTCCTGTCTACATCTGTGTTAGTTGTCCCCGTCTTTTTTGCGCTATGTCTTCAAGAAACTGCTGCCAACTAGCCCAAACCAAACATCTGTTGCGTGATATACAAGATTTGTCATCTTGCGATAAAGTGTGTGTTGGTCAAACAGGCAGGTGTATCAATGTTCGGTTACGAGAGCACGAGAGATCATTAGAGATTGGTAGAGGATCTAATCTGGTTGTACACTGTAAGGGGTGTGATGGCTACCATCCTTTTCTAACACAGACAGGTATCTTGGATGGCCATCCGGCACAGATTAACCGAGAAATCATTGAGGCCAGGCATATCATGCGATTAGGTGAACAATGTGTTAGTGAACCGTCAATCGCTTTAACAGATAATGAGGTTGGGTTTCTTGATTGTGGTGGGGTGTGTGTGGGGTCATCATGATTTGGTTTTTGTTTAATGTGTGGTTTGGTGCTGCTTGGCTGGGATATTTATACTGTGTTTTTTCAATAAACTTCATTTGCGAGTCAGCGCCCGTCCTGTTTCTTCTTGACCTCCGTCCTAGTCTGTAGCGCTGTTCATTCATCATGTCACCGTACCAACTGGCCCAGATGTCTCTTCTATTACCTTCTCTTTGATTGAGCGTAATCAGTACAGAGCTCTGCTACGTCGTAAAATGTTTGAGCAACGTAGGGAACGCTTGTCAGGAACCGCCGTCAAGGAGGAAAATCGTCAGAATTTTAAGCATGAAATGCTTTTAACTCCCATTGTCGGCGTGCCGCGGGCAACCTTGTTGGTAAAACGGCGGCGGATCGAAGGGGAAACACGGAGGAGGAGCTTTGACGAAATCTATGTCCTCCTCCAGGGGGGTGCTGTTCAGCACGCTCCAACAGCCGCATCTTTCCCGCGGTGCAGTGCGTGGCGCAAAGGTGAGCGAAGCTGGAGCTGTTGGAACACCTGGCTTGTTGCGTATATCTAATACAGTGAACTGTACTCGGATACCAGTAGAACATCATCTAGAATTTATATACGCAAAAACTACAAGAACTCCGGAATCGATAACTGAACAGAACCAGAGGGGTCTCGCCTCGCCACCAAACGCTGAACTAGACGCTAAATTTACGAAAACAGATATGTTGCTACGGGGAAACTCCGTACAACGTCTGCGGCTTGGCCGGACGGTGTAACAAACAAAGCACTTGGAGAAAAAAAACGCGAAATCCGAGGAACCTGTTGCTGACTTCATGAACAGATGCTGGAAGAAACGACAAATTACGCAGAAGAGGAAACGTGCGAAAATAATCTTCATTCCCTGGCCCGGGAAATGGCTATACATGGGAAATCTATGTCTCATCTCCCTTATATTTTGTTTAGGAAAATTATTGAAGCTAGTGGTCCTCAATCGTCTACAAGAATCTGTCAAACGCAACAACCTAATCCTGACCACCGTACCAGTGTTAAGGGCATATCAACCAACCAAGATGTTATTCTTCAGACCAAAGCAGACCCATATATGTGTCTTGTCACGCTTCAGGAACCAGTCATACTAGGACTATAAACTTAAGTGAAACATTACACAACGTGTCACACGACGCTAGTCTACATCATCATCATCATCAGCCTGATTATACCCACTGCAGGGCGAAGGCCTCTCCCATATTTCTCCACTTAACCCGGTTCTGTGCTAGCTGCATCCACTTGACCCCTGCGAACTTCTTAATCTCATCCGCCCACCTAACTTTCTGCCGCCCCCTGCTGCGCTTTCCTTCCCTTGGAATCCAGTTTGTTACCCTCAGTGACCATCGGTTATCCTCTCTTCGCACTACATGTCCTGCCCATGTCCATTTCTTCTTCTTAATTTCCACTAGAATGTCGGTAACTTGAGTTATTTCTCTGACCCACTCTGCACGCTTTCTATCTCTTAATGTTACCCCTACCATTTTCCGTTCCATAGCCCTCTGGGTTGTCCTCAACTTAAGAAGAACTCTCTTGGTTAGCCTCCACGTTTCAGCCCCATAGGTGAGTACAGGCAAGATGCAACTGTTGTATACTTTCCCCTTGAGCGATACCGGTAAGCTGCTAGTCATAATCTGCGAGTGCTTGCCAAATGCACACCATCCCAATCTTATTCTTCTTGTTATTTCTTTTTCATGGTCCGGATCTGCGGTTACTACCTGTCCTAAGTAGGCATATTCGCCTACTACTTCCAGTATTTCGCTACCTAATGTAAACTGCTGTTCCTTCCCGAGGCTGTTGAACATTACCTTAGTCTTCTGCATATTGATTTTCAAGCCTACCTTTCTAATTTTTCTGTCTAGGTCATCAATCATTATTTGCAGTTCATCCCCCGAGATGCTTAGCAAGGCAATGTCATCAGCAAATCGCAGATTACTGAGGTATTCTCTATCTACCCTTATCCCTAACTGCTCCCATTCCAAGTCTCTGAATACTTCCTCTAAACAAGCTGTGAATGGTACTGGGCAGATTGTGTCTCCTTGCCTAACACCTTTCTTTATGGGAATTTTGTTACTTTCTTTATGCAGAACTATGGTTGCTGTGCAGCCATTATATATATCTTCCAGCACTTTCACGTACGGGTCTTCTACCCCCTGATTTCGCAATGCCTGCATCACCGCCGAGGTTTCAACTGAGTCAAATGCTTTTTCGTAATCAATGTATAAGGGCTGGTTATATTCCGAGCATTTTTCTATCACCTGATTGATGGTATGGATATGATCGATAACAGAGTACCGTTTCCGAAACCCTGCTTGATCCTTTGCTTGATTGCAGTCTAAGGTTGTCCTGATTCTATTAGCGATTACCTTAGTAAATACCTTGTACGTAACAGACAGTAAGCTGATTGGTCTGTAATTTTTAAGGTCCTTAGAGTCCCCTTTCTTGTGAATGAGGATAATGTTTGCATTCTTCCATGTTTCCCGTACCGTCGATGATACCAGGCACTGCGTATACAGGGTGGCCAGTTTTTCTGGCACGATATCCCCCCCGTCCTTCAGCAAATCTGTAGTTATCTGATCCTCTCCAGCTAATGTCCCCCTTTTCATAGTTT